>NC_060142.1:270381975-271059475 GCF_021461385.2 Schistocerca piceifrons | reverse complement strand
ATCATGACTACCACCAAATTATCATTGAGGATGAATGGGCACAGGCAGAGGGTATATACTGGCAACTCGCATATTCCTGTTGCAGAGTATGTTCTGGATTCTCCCCCCAGACACCACTTTCTCAGAACTCCACAGGTTAGCACTACAACATGTAGTGGTTCTCACCACCCACCCGGCCTTAATTTACGTTAATTTCTTCTGTCCCAGCTTTTCTTCACTGTAACTACTTTTTGCTTCACTCTGTTTTAGTTTTCTACATCTTTAATTGTCTTTCCCGTCTATTTTTCACCGCCCCCTCCCACCTCCATTACGTATAATGCACTTAGCTTCTCACTCGTATTAACTGGTGCACAATGTTTTAGTAGTAATCTCTGTCTTGCATATTACCCTGTCTTCCACCTTTAAGCTCTCATGTTTTCAAATCTCGTCCGATGCAGTCCCCAACAATCAGTCTTTCCTTCTCATCCTGTACTGTAAGTCTCCCCTGACTAATGGTTCTTTGTGACTTTCCCAAAATCTACCCCTTTTCCTAGATCTCTCCAGTCCTTTTCCTTCACCCTTCTTGCTTCCCCTTCAACCCTTCTGCCTGAAGGAGGAGGAGTCACTGGCTCCAAAAGATCTTTCATGTGTGTGTTCTGCCGTCGCTTGGTGAGTAGATTTTTTACCTGTCCAATTAAACAATATATTGGTATGTTCCACAGCATGCTGTTACCACATTTCCATGTGCCCCGACCCATGTAAAACTTTCTCGTATTTGTATGCGCATTCAAATAACTTCCCTTGTCTTGTGCATGTGCATACATAGCGGGTCAGGCTTGTAAGTGAGCGACCGTTTGTAGCTGCAGTTTGGCGGGTCATGGCCCATCAAACATAGGCCGGTGTGAGGTGGAGCGTACACCAGTAAGTTAAGTAGTGGTTTTGACTTTGTACATATGTACTGTTTGTGTTTTCCTTTTCTTTTTCGTTTATAAATGTATAGCTATGGTGTTCTTTTAATCATTGACAAAGGTCTTCTTAGGCACTTTCAGGTTTTATTGTTGTTCAGAAGAAGGTGGTAGTTATCTACGCTGAAACCTGGGTTAACACTTAACACTAGGTGCTTTTTTCGCAACCATGCAGGTTTTTAGTTTTTTAATATATTGACCAACGATTGCTGACGCGCTGCGATGTTGAAGGTTCTCCTTGTTCTTCTTGACGTATTTTTGAGCATGTCCAGTGCTATAGTGAGAAATGCATCCTCAGCAGTATTGCACAGTCTTCGTTTGTAGCTTAACAGTGTGCTCCCTTAATGATCTGTCAGGTGTGATGAGGTCAGGACTTCTTGGTGGCCATATCAAGAGACCTGGTAAGCATTCTGTGAGGCCCCTTTCCTCAGCCTAGGGTATTAACCATGTTCATAACATGTGTAAATAATTTCCACCATTTACAGTCCCTTCAAAAAAGTACGGCACAAGCAGATGTTGTGATGTCATTGCTGCCCATATCACTACTTGAGACATTCCTTTGTAACTTGATTGTGTGATGAGGATTCCCTTTGGCTCTGAATGACAATATTTATAGCACAAGAGCTGCAATAAATGGCATACTCATCTGAAAACTCAATCTTGGCACAGTTCACTGAATTTGGAAACTGAGTTAACAAAGCGCAGAATGTTAAAACTCACTTATTTCAGGCTGTACCTGATAACTCCTTTATGAATATTGGTTGTAAAGATCTGACCTTAAGTCTTTTTTCATGTGATCTCGGATTGCTTTGTCCTCAGTATACTGAGCTCCAAAGTACGTTTATATGTTGACTTCATAGGTGATCGTTCAAAGAATGAGAGACTCCAGCACTTGTTTCTTCTCATGTCTTCTTCCTTCCACTCTGTGACCTGTCTTTAACACTACCAATCCAGAAGTTGTTGCTTTTCGCAGTGGAATCTTATTAAATCTTTTCTGGAAAGGTCCCCAAATCTTTCTCATTATCTGCCCTGTGTATTGTCATTCGTGCACCCACTAACTTATCACTAAATGCTGTTCAGTAGTTTAACTATTACTGCTCACATCTGCCATAGCTACAGATTAAAACTTGACCTTGAATGAAAAAACACTGAACATGACTTCCAACAACTGACAAGAAGTAACATAGATACCAACCTGCTTAATAACATTTGAGACTAAACTTCTCACCCACCCTGTAGATGTAGAGTAGACAGTTACTGTTACCTATACTTCAACTAGAAATTTCCTTTCATCAGAGCCTTAAGTGGTTAATTCTATAATATGCTCACATTAAAAGTGAAGATGGAAACAAAATTAAATAAGCTGTGCTTTTCAGTATCACTCACTCATCTGCAATGCAATGTAAACTTTTCTGTACTGCATTGTGTTATTTGAACATCTCCCCCCATTACACTTAACTGTTTAAATTCTCTCTTTCAAGAACAGACACATACCTTACTTCAGGTTTATTTGTAAGCTGGATCACTAATTCCCATACAGAAATCCCAGAGAAAAATTGAACTAATATAATACGAGACTGTGTTAACACCATGAACCTCAGTCTTTGGCATACTCTTCCATTTGGCAGCACACTTACTTCACAAGACAGAAACTTCATTCTCTTGCTTTTCTTCTTCTGGTTGACTGAACTACTCCACATCATTTTGTTTTTATATCTGTATGCTTATTTACTTCGCACTATCTCTGCCAGTGTATTTAATTTTTACTAGCTTGCACCAGAATAGAATCTAAAGTGGTATATAAAGGCTGTGTCACACCCTTAACTCAAGATAACTGTTGGATTTTGCCCTGTCAACTATACAACAATAATTCTTGCTGTGCAAGACACTGCTTACAGAAAAAGATTCAGCTGATGCTCAATAGCAAAAATTATAGAACACACAATACCTAACCTGTTTACAGGAAACAGCCCTGTCGGTGCAACAATTCAACACATGTGGGATCAAGAAAAGGCTCACCTGGCCAAATTTGAAGATTTAATTCGTAAACACCGTGCAAGACCGACTGTCATGTTGCCACTGTGGAATATTGCAGGATTTGCACTTGGTGCAGGTTAGTCTGATGTTTATGTGATTATAATTGTTATAATATTGAAATATCATATCTATGAAAACACTGAATTCTGTGACACACGTGAATTAACATGTTAAATGTAACAAAAATTGTTTTATAGCTGTATGTTAATATTTACAATTAGACTGCTATATTATGTTTGTTTGATTTTCTCTTTCTTAAGCTTACTGAAATTAACTAAAGAGAAATTTACATCAGACATGTTTCACTTGGGCATGTTCTTTTGCCATTCTTGAAATATGGATAGGCACACTGAGGTGAGGAAAGTCATGGGATAGTGATATGCACATATACAGATGGTGGTAGTATCATGTACACAAGGTATAAAAAAAAATCAATGCATTGGCAAAGCTGTCATTTTTACTCAGGTGATTCATGTGAAAAGGTTTCTGACATGATTATCATCAGACTTTGAATGTGGAATGGTTGCTGGAGCTAGATGCAGGGGCACACTATTTCAGAAATTGTTAGGGAATTCAGTATTCCGAGTTCCACAGTGTCATGAGTGTGCCAAGAATAACAAATTTCAGGCATTACCCCTCACCACAGACAACACAGTGGCCAATGGCCTTGACTTAACAACTGAGAGCAGTAGCATTTGTGTAGAGCTGTCAGTGCTAACAGACAAGCAACACTGCATGACATAATCACAGAGATCAATGTGGAGTGTACGATGAACATATCTGTTAGGACAGTGCAGTGAAATTTGGTGTTAATGGGTGACCGACATGAGTGCCTCTGGTAACAGCACGACATTGCCTACAGCACCTCTACTGGGCTCGTGACCACGAGACCATTGTGGTTGAACCCCATATGACTGGAAAATTGTGGCCTGGTCAGATGTGCCCAATTTCAACCAGTAAAAGCTTATTGTAGGGTTTGAGAGTGGCGCAGACTCCATGAATCCGTGGACCCAAGTTGTCAACAAGGCACTTGCAAGCTGATGGTGGCTGCATAATGGTGTGGGCTGTGTTTACAAGGAATGGATTGGGTCCTCTGGTCCAACTGAACCAATCATTGACTGGAAATGGTTATGTTCAGCTACTTGGAGACCCATTTGTAGCCATTTGTGGACAACATGTACCCAAACAATGATGGAATTTTTATGGATGACAATGTGTCTTGTCATTGGACCACAGTTGTTAGTGACTGGTTTGAGAAACATTCTGAACAATTTGAGTGGCCACCCAGATTGCCTGACACGAATCTCATCAAACATTTATGGCACACAATCAAGAGGTCAGTTCATGTATGCACAAAGTTCTGTACAGGCAACTCAGAGGCAGCATGGATCAATATTTCTGCAGGGAACTTCCAACAACTTGTTGAGTCCATATCACATTGTGTTACTGCACTACGCCGGGCGACAGGAGGTCCAACACGGTATTAGGAGGTATCCCATGTCTTGGTTAGATTAGGTTAGTGTTGTTTAACGTCCCGTCGACAACGAGGTCATTAGAGACGGAGCGCAAGCTCGGGTTAGGGAAGGACGGGGAAGGAAATCAGCCGTGCCCTTTCAAAGGAACCATCCCGGCATTTGCCTGAAACGATTTAGGGAAATCACGGAAAACCTAAATCAGGATGGCTGGAGACGGGATTGAACCGTCGTCCTCCCGAATGCGAGTCCAGTGTGCTATCCACTGCGCCACCTCGCTCGGTCCATGTCTTGTCTCTGCAGTGTATGCCAGAATGTTTGTTAAAATTAAAAACAGTATTTCTTTATAAAGTTGGTGTGCAATTTACTTATGGTGTTTCTGCCTCTTGTTCATTTATTCTGCAAACTGCTGTCTTTTTCTTCTTTGTTAGTGGAATTTGAAGGTGAAAGAAACTTTGTTGTACATACACACTTGATAGTTTGTTGAATTTTTGCACTTTCTCTTACCTACATTGGTGGTTTTTGCACTGCACCCCACTTTTGGAGATAGATCTACAGTCATGTGTGTTCACAATCAGCACAGTGTTTACGTTTTTTCGTTTCTCGTGTAGGTTGTGAGCATTGGCAACCTGTGATTTTTTAAAACATTTTTTAATAATATATAATGTGTGTGTGTGTGGTTTTTAGTGAGTATGGGTCGGTGAGTGTGAACTAGTCTAAATTAGTTGTATGATCAACAGAGATGTGAGTGTGGGGAGGCTTGAGAGAATGAGAGAAGCAGTTTGATTTTTTTCCTTTTTTTTTTTTTTTTTTTTTTTTTGTGGTGATGATGGTACAGTTAATATAGGAAAGAGACTGAGATGAGAGGATAGTGGTGAATGGTGTCTGGCCATAGCTATATATTTAATGTTGTATTAAGTGGTCAGTTACATTAAAGGGTGTGTGGTTTGTCTGATCATTTATGATCTGTTATGATTTTCTGAATATGGTAGTTTTCTTGTAAGGTGAGGCAATGTTTTTTGCTGTAGTTTATCCTTATGATTTTCATGTTTGTATCTCTGGAGGTGATTTTATGTCGGTTTTAATGTAAGTGTTCTGCAAAAGTCAAACAATTTGTCTTGTACTTCCAGGCTCATACATGTTCCTTGTATCTGGTGTCAATTGTCTTCCTATTTTGAGCTATGTATCTTCCATCATGTGTATTACATTTCAGTCAGTCTGTGTTTTTTCAAAAGGTGGGCAGTGGCAGATTCACCGACAGATCTGCCTTCTCTTTTGAGTAACAGTCAAACGAATGTAGTGAGAGTTTTAAGGTGTTGTGCTTTGTCCAACAAGTTTTTGAAAATTTTAGAAAGATGTTTTTAACGTGGTAACAGGGTGACTGGCTCAACCACATTCCCCCCCCCCCCCCCCCCCCTTCAACCAGTCACATTTCCTTGCAACTCTCTTTTAGCTCCTCTTTTGTTTTGCTTGAATTTTAATCCCATGTATACTACCGTTCACCCTTTCTCCATTGTCTGAAGATGTGTGAAACAGTGAGCATGTGGTCATTGTGAGTGAGGTGGGAGTGAGTCATGGGTGTTATTTTATAGGGTTGTTCCTCACTGTGTGATAACATGTTAACATAAGCTCCAAACACACACACACACACACACACACACACACACACACACACACACACACAATGAAGCATTAAAATTGACCAGTTATATACAGATATAAATTCCATTCAAAATAATATAGCTTTTACAATAGAAATAGGCCAAAATAGGCAGTTAAATTTCTTGGTCATTATCATAAACATTCAGAACAATCAGTACTCATTTACCAAAAACTGGCAACAACAGGTACAATCATGAAGCAGATATCATAGCACCAAAACTGTCAAAAGCAGGCAGCACTTAGATACATGCCCCACAGACTAAACAATACCATTAGACACAGACAACTAGCAAAACGAAATGAATATCAGAGCCCAAATAGCCACAAATAATAGATACAAAGAAAACTTAGTGACAAAGCTGAACAATAAAATCAAGCAACGAAAATGAGCAAACACTCAGCTATTACCAACACATGGACAGCCACTCACGCAAACAACATATAAAACACAAGACCAGGAACAACACAAAGTGAGAAACAAACAGAAAACAAAAATGGTACACAATGACATACAACCACAAAATATCCACCACTTTAAAAAAAGCATAAAAATAGCCCACCAAACCAACAATTCATTTCAAAAGTACTTTCCAAAAACAAGAGAAAAACTGGTCTACATCAAAAAGCAGGAATATAACAACTGAAATTTAATACATGTGATGAAAGACACATAGGTCAAACTAGGAAGGCATTTGACACCAGATACAAAGAACGTCTATGAGCATCGAAGTATAGGACAAATCATTCAACTTCTGCAGAACACTTCCACCAACCTAAAATCACCACTAGAGACACAGGCATGGAAATCATAAGGATAAACAACAACAAGAAAACTACCACATTCAGAAAACCATAACAGGAAAGAAACAACTCACAAATGATCAGATCAACCTGGCAAATCGAACAGTCTTTAAGCCAACTGACCACTTATGTAACATTAAAGACACAGACTAGGCACCATTCCGCATCTTCTTCCTGTTTCTTTCCTATAATCACTACCCCCCCCCCCCCCCCTCAAAATTTAAAATTTGAACCACAAGTCCATGTACATTCCCCCCACTACTCACATCTTTATTGAACATGTAAGACATCTTCACCAATTCACACTAGTTTACAGAAACCCGACACACACACACACACACACACACACACACACACACACACACACACACACAACATATTATTTAAAAAAATTGCAGACTGGCAACACTCAATCTATACACACACACACACACACACACACACACACACACACAAGTGTAACACATGCTGAATGTGAACATATATAACTGCAGTTCCACTTCCAAAACTGAGATGAAGTGAAAATAACACAAATGCAGAGTAAGAGAAAAAAGACAAAAAGCGCATTGTAGATGTACAATGAAGTAGGTTTTTTTTTTTTTTTACTCCAAACTCCACTAACAAAGCAGGAAAAACTGTACATAAATTGCATGCCAACTTTATAAAGGAAATCCTTTTTTAGTCTTTAGTGAACAAATATTACTAGAATGACTTGTTAATAAGGGCATAATGCACCACCCCCTCTCTGGCAGGAATCCCACACAGACAGAGAGAGAGAGAGAGAGAGAGAGAGAGAGAGAGAGAGAGTGTGTGTGTGTGTGTGTGTGTGTGTGTGTGTGTGTGTGTGGTGCGGGGTGGGAGAGGAGGGGTGGGAGAGGAGGGGTAGGAGAGGGAGAGAGCAGAGGAGGAGGAGGAGGAGGAGGAGGAGGGGGGGGGGGGGGAGAAGCCTTACAAAGGGAAGTTTGGTATGGCCCTGGAGGTGTGCTTGGATAGCCTTATGAGTTAAGTTGATTACTTGCATAAAGTGGGAAATTAGGTTTGCATTCTGGTGTGGCAGAAATTTTGTGTGTTGCCAATAAATAGTACGGCTGAAGTTAATTTAGATTTGTAATTTGTGAATCTAAATTTTACAATCTCTAATGAGCAGCTATGGATTGTCATGCAGTGTCTGTTCCTTGAGACATGCATGCTTGTCTGAATGAACACTGTTTCACACGAATTGTCAGCACAGGCATTGTACCATTGCATAATACATGAGAAAAGTCATGGGATATCCCCTAAGATTGCACTGAACCTCCTTTTAACTGATTTGTGCAGCAACTCAATGTAGCATGGACTAAAAAAGTCTTTGGAAGCCCCTGCAGAAATATTGAGTCATGCTGCATCAATAGCCATCCATAATTCCGAATATGTTGCCTGTGCAGGATTTTGTGCACAAAGTAACCTCTTGATTATGTCCCATCATACATGTTCAGTGGGATTCACAATGGGTGATCTGCGTGGCCAAATAATTCGCTCGAACTGTCCAGAATATTCTACAAACCAATCGCGAACAACTGTGGCTCAGTGATTTGGCACATTGTCATCCAAAGAGGTGTGGTTGTGACTTTGTCAGCAAATCGAACGTTCTACTGTGACAGTATCAACAAACTGGTGTCTTATCGGGAGAAATGGGTTAATCGCCAGGGTGACTATGTTGAGAAAAAAATATTTAGACATGAAGACTAAAGGTGTAGACCATTATGAAGTTAGTTTTATTTAAAAAGCTTTAAGAGTTTTCTCATAAAAAATTTGGAGGCATTACTTTTCAGCATGCCCTCGTATCATAAATGACATTTGACTTCATCAATATCATTCTAGAAGGTGCATCTCCATGTACTCTGGTCTATTGTTAGGTGTTCATAAGACGTACCTATTTTTTTACCAGCCCATTTTGCAACAAGTATATTATTGCCTGATGCAAATACATTTCTCTGGGTACTTCTGCTGAACTGAGGCTGCCTTGTTGGTCTTACAGTCCCAATAGCATGTGTGCCTTGTGTATATATTCCTCGAACAAGTTAGGAGAGCTATACCAATTGCCCATGTAAACAGTTAATCACTGCCCAAACAGAGCCTGACATAGTCAGTTCACTGGCTGGATTTGCAGCAAAATCACAAATTTCCTTCTCCTTTCCCATATGGCTTCAGACTTTGACATAAATTATATACCTTTATGCCAAAATCTAGCCCCTTTGGTGGCTTGTACTGAACATATTAAAGTCTGCCCCTTGGTGTTATCTGACTCATCAGTCCTGACATATACTGTCGAGCAACTGTTAAATAACTGGTCTTATCTTTCAAATAACTTCCGGGAATTCCACACACACACACACACACACACACACACACACACACACACACACTCTGAACACTAGTGCATGTACGCCACCTGTCCGTTGCAGTTTGCCTTGAAAATGGCGGGGTGTTCTCCCGCCGAAATATCGGCGGTCGCTGAAAGTGTTACCTGGCTGAATTCCCGGAAGTTATTTGAAAGTTGTATATGCCAGGAGAAACTCAGGTCTCACATTGTTTACCACTACGGGGAGGAAATGTATCGGTGTTTACATAAGTTGGATAAATTTCGTAGCTGTCGAGTTAGACTGCAATGTGCTTTGTCGTTTTTATTGAGGTGTCGTGATGAAAATCATGTCCCAACATTTGCTAAGGTTGTGCACCATATTAATTCTCCTGCCACCAATCGTATCAAGCAACGTGCTGGCTTGGCTCTTGTCCGCGAAAGGATTCGTTTTACTCGTCGACGTTTGGATTCTGTTTCCAAAGAATTGTATTGTTTTCATTTAATGGTTGCATCTGAAGCGTCTGATTTCACTTGGGATTGGTTGGACGGTGCCTCATGGACCCAAGCTGACTGGGAGTACAACTCCGTTACTGCCCGGCATTTGGCAAAGTTTGAACGTTTTCATCGCGCGGAGTCGGATGTTATATCTCGACGTTCTGTGATAAATCTCACAGAGAAATCTTTTGACGACGCAACCTTATCCGTGCTAGGGAAGGGTTTAAATTTTGCACCCACTCCGAAGAATTTGCCGGTAGTTGATTTTATTAGTTCAATTGAACAGGCAGTTTGCAAACTACCTCCTGACGCTGCAGAGGAAGTTAGGGGGGAGGCATGCCGTGTTTTGACTAGGGCTCGTCCACCCAAGAGTAATGTAACAGCAGCAGAGAGGGCTGCTTTACGCTCTCTCAAAGTTGATCCCAGTATTGTTATTTTACCTGATGACAAGGGCAATGCCACCGTTGTTTTAAATAAACATGATTATGTACAAAAGATGCAACGTGTACTATCTGATTCAGCGTATCGCAGAATCGATACTGACCCCACGAAAAGTGTTGAGAGAAAGACCAACAGCCTCCTGAAGAAAAGTGGTTCGTTGCAGGACACAATCAAGAGGCTTAACACCTATAGTGCCGTTCCCCCTAGGTTATATGGCCTTCCAAAGGTTCATAAGGAAGGGGTTCCTTTCCGTCCTATAGTGAGTAACATCGGTGCTCCGACATATCGTGTATCCAAGCATCTTGCTTCTCTGTTGAATCCACAAGTAGGACGGTGTGAACATCATATCAGGAACTCAGCTGATTTTTTACGTCGTTTGGAGGGACTGAGGCTGAATGACTCTGATATTTTAGTGAGTTTCGATGTGGTCTCTCTCTTCACTCGTGTTCCTCTGTGATTCGTTGCGGTTAATTGAAGCCAGGTTTGGTGCTGTTTTAACTAATCTCTTTAGGCATGTGTTGACATCCACTTTTTATTTGATGACCAGTATTACGAGCAGACAGATGGAGTTGCGATGGGTAGTCCGTTGTCTCCTGTGATCGCAAATTTATTTATGGAAGACTTCGAGGAACGTGCATTGGAGTCGGCGCCTTTAAAACCCGCCTGTTTCTTTAAATACGTTGATGATACCTTTGTTGTTTGGCCTCACGGTAGGGAGAATTTGAATGTCTTTCTAGAACATCTGAACTTGATCCACCCGAACATTCGTTTTACGATGGAGGTGGAAGAGGATGGTTGCCTTCCCTTTCTCGACGTGTTGGTTAGGAGGAAGGATGATGGATCATTGGGACATGCAGTCTACAGGAAATGTACTCACACCGACTTGTACTCACAAGCTAATAGTTGTCACCATTCGGCTCAGCGTGAAGGGGTACTTCGTACCTTGGTACACAGGGCACATGTCGTTTCTGACGCTGAGACTTTGCCAGCTGAGCTGTCCCATCTTGAAGTTACATTTCGTCAAAATGGTTATAGTGATAGACAGATTGAACGTGCATTGCACTATCGACCAACTGTACATCGGGTGATTGATGATAATTCTGAGTCAACACCTAAGTCTACTGCCTTTTTGCCTTACGTAGGAAACACGTCCAATAAGATCGGTCGTATTTTACGGAAATACGATGTGAAATGTGTTTTCCGACCTCCATCTAAAATTAGAGCACTTTTGAGTCCGTTAAGGATGATCTTGGACTGCGTAAGGCGGGTGTATATCGTATTCCTTGTAGCTGCGGCATGACATATATTGGTCAAACTATCAGGACCGTGGAGGACAGATGTACTGAGCATAAACGGCACACACGATTACAGCAGCCAAATAGATCTGCTATTGCCGAACATTGCTTGGATACTGGTCACCCCATGTTATATAATAACACCGAGATATTGGCATGCACGTCCAGCTATTGGGACAGTGTCATTAGGGAGGCAGTTGAGATTAAATTAGCGAGCAACCTCGTTAACAGGGATGGAGGTTTCTGTTTAAACTCTGTTTGGAATCCGGCTCTCTCCCTTGTCAAAAAACAGAGGAACAGAGTCAATGCTGCCTCACCTGCGAATTCATAGTCTCACTATCGACAGCTCTGACTTTGGTCATCTTTGGTGGCACTAGTGTTCAGTGTGTGTGTGTGTGTGTGTGTGTGTGTGTGTGTGTGTGTGTGTGTGTGTGTGTTATCTTTCCTGCTTCTGTCGGAGAACCGAGGTATTAAATTTGCATGTACGCCACCTGTCCGTTGCAGTTTGCCTTGAAAATGGCGGGGTGTTCTCCCGCCGAAATATCGGCGGTCGCTGAAAGTGTTACCTGGCTGAATTCCCGGAAGTTATTTGAAAGTTGTATACGCCAGGAGAAACTCAGGTCTCAAACTGGTCTTATCTTCCTCAGTTTATCATGTAGTGTTTCTGGTTAATCAGAATCTAAGTGTAAATACTTTGAGAGAGCCGTGAAATGTCTCAGTGGTATTGTTTCTTTTCTTTTTATCTGTGACATGAAAATGCTTAGAGCTGAGTGTGCCTCTGGCTCATCCATTGTTGCAAGAAACCAGCATGTGTTCTTGTTTGAGTCAAAAAGGCAATGTTTTGGCCGCATAAGAGATTGTTTCTCTTGTAACTGACAAAAACACAGTGTTGTCAGTGATTCATTAATGATTTGAAGTTGTATTTTGTCCAAGACTTTGTAAAACTGTACCTTCTATTTCAGATATAAAATAGTAAGTATTTTTTTTTTTTAGGAAGATAAGCTACATTGTTCCATTTCCAACAGTTTCTCTTTGAACAGTCTGCAGGACATTTCGTTGTGTGCATTCAATTTTCTCATGGCTAAAAACACTACTGTTTTCATTGCTTTCCAATGTGTCACTTGCACTGTCAATCCTGTTCATCACTTCCATATCACTCAAAGTCACTTGACACACACACACACACACACACACACACACACACAGAGAGAGAGAGAGAGAGAGAGAGAGAGAGAGAGAGAGAGAATGCAAGCTGAGTTTTTGTGGCTGGATCTTCTTACAAGTCAGGCATACTGCCACTTCCAAGATCACAAATACATATGTGCTCAGATTGTGGGCTCAGTTGCACAGATATACTACTAATCCCATTTATCACTATGGCCATAGTACTAATACTGAAACCAGCAATTCCAGACGAAATTCATTATGTGTTTATAGCACTGTGATGACTGTACCCATCAGTTAATGCAATAAATGGAATTAATGTGAAGGCAGTAATCATCATTTGAATAGTGGGTGAGCAATGATATGGTATTCAGACAAATGTGGGTATGAACGACTTTTTGTGTACTTGTCATGCCATGAGGAGTTGCTGCTTTATGGATAATGACCACTCCCAATATTATAAAATTTTGCCTTCAGATCCCCTCAACATCTGCAATGGGGAAGTGTCAAAAATCGGGTATATGTGTACTGCATGTTCTGCCAAAATCACAAAAGTAAAAGGGTGACCGTGTGTGTGTGTGTGTGTGTGTGTGTGTGTGTGTGTGTGTGTGTGTGTGTGTGTGTCTACTTGCGTGTCGTCAGCTGACTTGTGAACAAAATTGCCCATTCCTGTCCTGTATCAGTATTGATGACAAGAAATGATATCTTTATGTTAACATAAGGAAAATAAAGTAATGGCTGATCCCCGGCAAAGCAGCAACTACCCGTACAAAGACCAGAGTGCAACCACAAAAGATAATATTATGCATCTTGGGCAACAGCAGTGGTATGGTGTATTATGAATTGCTTCCCCAAGGTGTAACCATCACTGCTGACGTTTATTGTTAACAACAGAGATGTCTTGCAGTAGGAGAACAATGACCAGGAAGACTGCATTCAGTGGTGCTAATCCATGATTACCCTGCCTGCCACCTACTGGGCTGACAGAAACGCTATTCAGGAGTTGAATTGGGAAGTCATTCGATATCAACATTATACACATAAACTTGTGCCTTCAGATTTTTATCTTTCCTACTCTCTGTTGAACAACCTTCAAGGAACTTCCTTTCCAGATGAATAAGAGTCATGTATAGATTTTTCCAGCATTCCTGGACTTCATAATGGACAACTATAACTGCCAGTTTACAGATGTCAGTAGTATAATTAATCTAGGATAAGCTGTATGAGCAGTAGTAAGCTGTTCTATTGTCTCTTTGCACCCCCCCTCCTCTCTCTCTCTCTCTCTCTCTCTCTCTCTGAGTTCTGCAAACTTTTGAAAACTTAAGACAAAAATGCCTACTAAAAATCTGTGTATGGCAAATACGATGGAACAACTTTACAGTTACATTTATGACTGCCATCTGCAGAAAAAAAGTTACTTCAAGCATAAAAGAAATGGAAATGATAAATCCATTTAATAAAATTTAGGATTTACAATACACTTTGTTGAGAGCAGATAACAGAATAAGGGACAATTGAGTAGACTCTGGGTTTGTGAACATATCATCTGGAATATTCCAATGTTTTGGTTATGTTGTGAGATGACTCACATGAAAACTTGCAAAGAATCTGAAACAGCTGAATATCTCAATACACAAAGCAATCAAAAAGCCAGAAACATTTTGTAGAAACTGACTCTGCCTCCCAAAGTATACACAAAACAATCTCTGATTCAGTATACATTTTGTTTATATTTCTCTTTTCCATTGGCAGGTAGTGCTCTCTTAGGTCCTAAAGCTGCAATGGCGTGCACAGTAGCTGTAGAATCTGTAATTGTTGAACATTATGACAGCCAATTGCGTGAGCTTGTTGGAAAGCAGAACGAAGCTGTGGATCAAGAACTGCTTGAGACTATTCGACAGTTTCGAGATGACGAGCAAGACCATCATGATACAGGCCTTGCACATGAAGCAGAAGCTGCACCCTTCTACAATGTACTCACTGCTGTCATCAAAGTGGGATGTCGTACAGCTATTGCCATATCTGAGGCCGTGTAAGAAATGGTTGAATTAACTGTTATTGTAAGCCTGTTGTCTGCTGTTTACCAGAGAGTTTCAATGTAATTATTGTAAAATTGTCAGGATAAGGTCTGTAAAACAGAAAATTTTGCACAAGAAGACATGCATTAAGTTTTTTAACCCAAGACAATAACATGAAGGTGTGTGCAGGTAAGTCTTGGAGATGCACTGTAACCATGTTGCATTAAAAGGAAGTGTGAATGCCAGCAATTCTTATGCACAATGACAACAATGCTTGTTCCAATCACTTTTTTTTTCTTTTTTATGTCTTGGTGTCTTAATATCATGTGCTTAATACTTCAAACTAAATCTTAAAATTTTGAGGCAGGGCGCAAAGAAAAAATATCTGACTGTGTCTCTGTGAATGTTTGAAAAATATTAATTTTTTGCACAAGCAAATGATGAGATTTTCCATAAGGTTACAGAAAAAACTTATGTAATCATTCAAATAAAAGTTTCAGGCACTTGCAGCCTACAGTTATTTTTTCTTGTGTGACCTGGTGGGTCAGTGACAGCCAGATTAAAGCTAAATCCCCAGTCAATCCTGCGATTATTTCTGTCACTTACCACTTGCTTCATTTCTAGCATGATTTGTTAACATGAAAACTAGCAAGATGCTTTGTGTTATATAGGCTCCCTCTAACTGGGTGGTTGTCCCAGTTAAAAGATCAGAGGAATGCGGTTGCTGTCTGCAGTTTTCTTTTAGTTAATGTTACCTTAACCCCCCCAGCAGGCTGTTGTCACACGAGCAGACATGCGTTGTAAAGTTTACAACTCGGTCATTTGTCAGTAAAAACAAACTTGCCTTAAACAAACTATTATATTTATTGAAGAAAGCAGTTCATATTCACTATCTTCACCATTTATAACAAAATGGTTTTGCTCTTTTAGTTCTTTAAAAAAGAAATGTATTCAGTTTATCTGACAGATGTTCACTTTCATAACACCTTTCACAAACAATTTGTGTGCGAATTAATTCTGGCAATGTTCAGAAAAATGAAAAAGTAGCCAATGGCCATCTACTTGTAATTCTTGAAATGGAGTATCAGGCACACCTTTCTGCTACATCAACTCCACCTTTTGTCATGTTGTATTCTATTATGATTTCAGGTTTGTGTGTTTCTTCATCCACTGTTTACATGTCATGCACAGCAGACCAAAGTATGATAGCACAGTTTTTACAAGGAACATATGAAACTAAGGTCTTATCCTACTGAAATCCAAACATTGCACTTCCAATTTCTTTTGTTTTGTTTGGGAGAAATTCTGGAAGAATTTCACGGCTGTTCTTTGTCATTGTACCAATGCAAGTGACAGTCTTCTGCAGCAAATATTCAGAAAGGAGGGAGCTTGTGTATCAACTGTGAGTTGTAAGGTTCCTGCTAGAATTTTTTATAGGCACCACACATCTTTTCACTATGTCCTCAGGAGCAATAGATACCCGATATTGTCCTTTGGTTGCATGCCTCAATAAACCTCCAGATTACTGCAGCAAAATATTTTTACATCACACAGAGCAAACATTTTTGTCCCATATTTAGCTGGTTTGCTGCGTATGCAGTGAATCCATCTACAGTGGTCTCCGTAGGGGTGAAGCATTTCATCTATCTCGGTGAATTCACCAGGCTGTAAGAATACTGACAGTTAGCAGCTAAAGGATCCAATACTGTATAAATTGCAACCAATTTATCAGTTTTTCTCCTGTCATTCCTCGTTTCCATATCAACAAATCGCATACGGATTAGAAAAAATAGAAACCTATTGTAACTTGTGGCAGTCCTAAGCAGTAGCATTCCTGTTCTGTCTGCTGGCCAGAGTTCCAGTACACTAGTATGATAGCATCTTCTTCATCTTCTTCTTCTTCATATATTCTTCGGGAATCCTCAACACAGCCACTATTTCGTCACTTGATTACCTCTTTTGCATGAGAACTGATGTGTCTCTCGCTGTTTATTTATATAGTTTACAATTTCATCAGTAAAGTCAAGGTCAGTTACTTTCAAAAAAAGCACGAACTTCATCAGTTATACTCTTCACCTTTCTTTTCAGATCTGGTGGAATTTGCACAATGTTTTTTCTGTTGGTTTTGATGTTTTAGCACACTTGCTTTTACCCCAATGTGAAACTTTGTCTTTGCAATAAAGAACCCTCATACATCTGCTGTCTCTTTGGGATCACCACCATCCTCACCTTTAAGTTCAAACTCACTGCCATGGTTCTATTCAGTGTTTTCAACATTCAAATCTACTTTACTTCCCTCCAAGTCTGAAAATAGACTTTATCATCACCTTCTTCAAGCAGTCCGAGAATTTCTTCGTCTGATACACCTTTTGAATTGGAACAAAACATCAAAGAAATGAAATGAATAAATACATTCAAATGTCAGTGTAACTGAAGTAATGTTCAGTTTGCATCTAAAAATAAAAAAAAGAGCAAGTATAGTTAACTTTTTAGTACACTTTCCTCTGGACATTGACTGCTGGAACAAAGCTTGCAACTGTCACACCAGCAGCCGCACATTGTACTTTTTACAACATTCGACAGTTCATTGCTTACAGTTCAGAAAACAATATGAGAAAGCTAACCAAATGAACTGAAGCCACTTTGGCATTGTCGAGAAAACACCAACAATGGAATACATGGCAGCTATGGTGCAATAGCTCAAGGTTAAGGCATTGTGCCCGCTCGAAGGTTAAACTGATTTAAAATGAGTGATCGTTTCCTTTCAGTTTATAATGCCATTCACACTGCTTATCAAATGTCATGTAAACTAATGTAAAATATGCTGGAAAAATTTCAATTCTTTCATTGTTTTTAAATGATGTACAAAATGGTATGTTCTCATTGTATAGCCAGCAAACAAAAAATTTAAAAATAAATAATAGCTCTTACTCAACAGAAAATAAAATCAACAAAACCAAGGTGATTAACTGATTAATGTTGAGAAAGATTTATTAGCTGCATTTTACACACACTCCTTGGCAAGCTGTGGCAAAAAGGGGCTGGGGGGGGGGGGGGGGGGGGTGAGTTTGAGATGATGAGTTTTGCATCTTGAACAGTTTCACAGTGTTCTTCCTATTTTTCTGCGTGCAAGACTCTCTGCCTTTGATCGCCAGGTAGATAAAACCGACATCCTCTGCAATTTGTACAATATATTTACTGTCATCTAGCAGTTTTCCCATCTAATGCTCCCTCCATTGCTAGATATGCCTTGGAATATTTTCTGCCATCAGGCAGTTTCCCTGGTCACCTTTTTCTTTGCACATTTTGATGAATATATCTTGATCTTACACAACATTTATCCACTAATTTTTAACTTATGTATGTGTAACATGTTTAAGATGCCAACAGTTTTGTTGTATTTGATCCTTTTATGGTCTAATGCATGCAAGGGGTATCTTTGGTGGCCCGCAAGCCTGTCACATACGTACTTACTTAAGCTCGCGGGCTACCTTGTCGTATGATGCAACAGCACTACTCTTAGCACATAAAGTCAAAACTACAGCTTCCATTATGTTAATGTTTCAGAGGACATGCATCAATTTGAATGGAACTTTTTTCCTGACATGCCATGCAAAAAAAATATGCCTCAAAACACACATTTTTGGAGTACCTTCATTTTATGTTCACCACATCTTCAGATGTTTACTCTTATTTACACTTTGTGAACATTGTTTCTTTACTTACAACATTTTACAATAGCTGTCTTAAAAATACCCACTGTAAAATTCTGCAACACTTTTTGTAAAGAAGCAATGTTCGCAGCTTGTAAATAAATGTAAACATCTGAGGATGGGATGACAGGCATCTTTGAAATGACATTAAGGAAAAATAAAAGCACCTGGTTGGAGCTAATTCATTATAAATTACTGTAAACTTCAACAGTTGCACGGTTCTAATATATTCACAAGTGACAAAAATTAATTACTATGGTAATGTGAGAAAGAATAAAAAAACAAAAAATATGACAATGAGATAGTCAATCCTGATCAAGGAACAGTTAGAAGAAAATTTGCAATTTTTAGCCACAGGCAGGTCATTCAAGTGTCCAAAATTTAGTGTGTTAGTATTCAGAAATACTATTGGCAAGCATTTTTTTAAATATTTGTCCAAAAATACTTTTGATAACTGACTGCATAGGCATGGGTTGTTTCTGTAACACTACATAAATTAAGCCATCATTTCTTTGTTCTTTTTGAAAGTTTAAAAATCTAAATTGCTTGAACTTCATGTGTATCACCTGTATTATAAAGAAGCAAAACTGGAAACACGTGAACAACAGTATGGTGAGTTATCAAACCCAACATTTCTACTACTGACAACACAACAATACTTGCCCTCAGACTGTCATCATATTGACAATAATACTGAACATGTGAATGCCCCTTAACTTTTGTGTGACATTTCTACCACTACAAATGATATGCACAAAGCATATGTCATTAACATTGCACAAAATGGCTAAAACTGTTCACTCCTAACAGTGTCACCAAAACATTCACAGGCTGTCCGGCCAATAAGATAGCAGTATTCATGTGACGTGACAGTAGTGCCCCCAACACACAATGCAAAGGTATAGCATTCATAATGTTTATGGATACTATATTTTAACTCAGTGATAAGCTTTCTGACATGTCATCACAGTGAAGTTGTACCTCAAAATATGCTTTTTCAAGAGAACATGAATATTATTAAGCATACAAACTCATGTATGAAACACAGCAACTTTTGTCTAAATCCATTACGCTAAACAAACAAATTTTGTCACCAACTATTATGAAAGCAGGAAGTTGCACTTAATAAAAACACAGATAACTGTCTTTAAAGTGGTTTATTCATTTTTAAAAAAAGTAATAAATAGTAGGTTGATGCAAACTCTGAGTTGAATTTTTAATGCCAGATTATTCCTACCTGGATTTATATCACTGACACAGAATCACAAGTTACTTTAGATGCTGTTGTCTGTTAACTTTGTACATATAGTGCATTTATTTATTTCTATGGGAGAACAAAATTGTTCACACAAATCTGCACTTCCAAAAAGACAATTTTTTCTTTGTTTGCAAATGGTCTCTGTTGTGGGTAATTTCCATCAGTCAAGTAAGTTTTATAAAATTTAACTATGTCTACTTCCACAAATTTAGCTCTAAAAGAAAAATCTTCCTGAAGTTCAATAAGATCCATTTGAAGGTTTCCTGGGACCTTTTGTTCATCACATTTTCTTGAACTGGCACATATAGCAAAAGTGCTGTCTGTGTCCCTACACTCACAAAATGCTGGACAACGTGCACTAATAATGATTTCAGCCCATCAGCATAAAAGAAATAATCAACATTTTCTCGAGCTGACCCTGTAGCTCTCATGTGCATTTCTCAAATGAGCATCTTGGCCTAAAAGGCATTTAAATGGCTGTGTAATTCATGAACTGTGTGGCCTTGTTTCTGAAGTTTTAATTCAAGTCATTTAAATGGCCTGCGATAATCAAAAATACTATAACACAAATCCATTGTGGCTCATTTACTTTAGCCAATGATTTTTCTCTGATAGCCAAAAAATCTTATTTCCTTCTGACAATCATAAAAAGATTCAGCATTTTGTCCTTACTTAACCATTTCACTTCGCAAAGGTGAGTCAAATCTTTGTGACAGGAGCATACTTCATCCAAATACTGTTTTAAATGGCAGCGATTTAGTGTATGGATCTTTATAAAATTCATGCTTTTGGTAAATACATACATGACATTTTTCATTTCAATCAGTGTAGCACACACACTTTGTTGATAAATAATTCAGTGAAGAATTGTTAAATTGGCTTTCTCATTAATTAATTCAGCAGATTTTTTATTTTACACTGATGTGACAAGTCACAGAATAGTGATACGCACATATACAGGTGGCAGCAGTATTGCTTACACAAGGTATAGGAGGGCAGTGCATTGGCGGAGCTGTCGTTTGTACTCAGGCGGTTCATGTGAAAAGGTGTCCAACATGATTATGGCCACACGACTAAAAGTAACAGCCTATGAACATGGAATGGTAGTTGGAGTTAGATGCATGGGACATGCAATTTTGGAAATTGTTAAGGAATTCAATATTCTGAGATCCACAGTGCCGAGAATACCGAATTTCATGTATTACCCCTCACCCGTAGACAATGCAGTGGGCTGTGGTATGAGCTATTGTATCAATTCAATGAACAACTGTTAATCTCCTTATGTTTAATGATGATATTATGACAAAGTATATATGCAATGTCCAAGAGGTACTCCTTTGTGAATTTGTCTTCAGCAAAAGGCCTTAGCGATTTGGGAATTGAAACTTCCTGGCAGATAAAACTGTGTGCCAGACCGAGACTCGAACTCGGGACCTTTGCCTTTCGCGGGCAAGTGCTCTACCAACTGAGCTACCTAAGCACGACGCACCTGGAAGAAAGGATATTGCGGAGACATGGCTTAGCCACAGCCTGGGGGTTGTTTCTAAAATGAAATTTTCACTCTACAGCGGAGTGTGCGCTGAAATGAAACTTCAATGGAACACGCGAGGCAATACTGACCCTACGACTTATCATAGAAGATGATTAAGAAAAGGAAAACCTACATTTCTAGCATCTGAAGACTTAGAGAAAGCTTTTGACAATGTTGACTGGAATACTCTCTTTCAAATTCTGAAGGTGGCAAGGGTCAAATACAGGGAGTGAAAGGCTATTTACAATGTGTACAGAAACTAGATGGCAGTTATAAGCGTCGAGAGGAATGAAAGGCACGCAGTGGTTGAGAAGGGAGTGAGACAGGGTTGTAGCCTATCTCCAATGTTTTCAATCTGTATATTGAGCAAACAGTAAAAGAAATGGAAGAAACATTTGGAATAGAGTTGCGTTGGGTTGTTTTGGGGGAAGAGACTAAACTGCGAGGTCATCGGTCTCATCGGTTTAGGGAAGGGCGGGAAAGGAAGTCGGCCGTGCCCTTTCAAAGGAACCATCCCGGCATTTGCCTGGAGCAATTTAGGGAAATCACGGAAAACCTAAATCAGGATGGCCGGACACGGGATTGAACCGTCATCCTCCCGAATGCGAGTCCAGTGTGCTAGCCACTGCGCCACCTCACTCGATTTTTGGAATAGGAATTAAAATCCATGGAGTAGAAATAAAAATTTTGAGGTTTGCAGACAACATTGTAATTCTGTCGGAGACAGCAAAGGACATGGAAGAGCAGTTGAATGGAATGGACAGTGTCTTGAGAGGAGGATATAAGATGAACATCAACAAAAGCAAAACGAGGATAATGGAATGTAGTTGAATTAAATCAGGTGATGCTGAGGGAAATGAGACACTTAAAGCAGTAGATGCTATTTGGGGATCAAAATAACTGACGAGGTCAAAGTAGAGAGGATATAAAATGTAGACTAGCTATGGCAAGGAAAGCATTTCTGAAGAAGAGAAAATTGAGTGTCGACTGACGTGTCAGGAAGTCCTTTCTGAAAGTATTTGTATGGAGTGTAGTCATGTATGGAAGTGAAACATGGATGACAAATAGTGTAGACAAGAAGAAAATAGAAGCTTTCTGAATGTGGTGCTACAGAAGAATGCTAAAGATTAGATAGGTAGATCAAATAACTAATGAGGAGGTACTAAATAGAATTGGGGAGGAGAGGAATTTGTTGCACAACTTGAGTAGAAGAAGGAATTGGTAGCTAGGAGACATTCTGAGGCATCAAGGAATCACCAATTTAGTATCTACATCTACATCCATACTCTGCAAGCCACCTGATGGTGTGTGGTGGAGGGTACCTTGAGTATATCTATCGGTTCTCCCTTCTATTCCAGTCTCGTATTGTTCGTGGAAAGAAAGATTGTCGTTATGCCTCTGTGTGAGCTCTAATCTCTCTGATTTTATCCTCATGGTCTCTTTGCGAGATATACGTAGGAGGGAGCAATACACTGCTTGACTCCTAGGTGAAGGAATGTTCTCGAAACTTCAACAAAAGCCCGTACCGAGCTACTGAGCGTCTCTCTTGCAGAGTCTTCCACTGGAGTTCATCTATCATCTCCGTAATACTTTCGCGATTACTAAATGATCCTGTAACGGAGCGCGCTGCTCTCCGTTGGATCTTCTCTCTCTCTTCTATCAACCCTATCTGGTACGGATCCCACAATGGCGAGCAGTATTCAAGCAGTGGGCGAACAAGTGTACTGTAACCTACTTCCTTTGTTTTCAGACTGCATTTCCTTACGATTCTTCCAATGAATCTCAGTTTGGCATCTGCTTTACTGACAATTAATTTTATATGGTCATTCCATTTTAAATCACTCCCAATGACCAATACCTACTCCCAGATACTTTATGGAATTAACTGCTTCCAGTTGCTGTCCTGCTATATTGTAGCTAAATGATATAGGATCTTTCTTTCTATGTATTCACAGCACATTACACTTGTCTACATTGAGATTCAATTTCCATTCCCTGCACCATGCGTCAATTCGTTGCAGATCCTTCTGCATTTCACTACAAGTTTCCATTGTTACAACCTCTTGATATACTATAGCATCATCCACAAAAAGTCTCAGTGAACTTCCGATGTCATCCACAAGGTCATTTATGTATATTGTGAATAGCAACTGTCCTACGACACTCCCCTGCGGCACACCTGAAATCACTCTTACTTCGGAAGACTTCTCTCCATTGAGAATGACATGCTGCGTTCTGTTATCTAGGAACTCTTCAATCCAATCACACAATTGGTCTGATAGTCCCTATGCTCTTATTTTGTTCATTAAACAACTGTGGGGAACTGTATCAAACACCTTGTGGAAGTCAAGAAACACAGCATCTACCTGGGAACCCGTGTCTATGGCCCTCTTTGAGTCTCGTGGACAAATAGCGTGAGCTGGGTTTCACACGATTGTTTTTTCAAAACCCATGTTGATTTCTACAGAGTAGATTTCTAGTCTCCAGAAAAGTCATTATACTCAAACAGAATGTGTGTTCCAAAATTCTACAACTGATCGACATTAGAGGTATAAGTCTATAGTTCAGCACATCTGTTCGACGTCCCTTCTTGAAAACGGGGATGACCTGTGCCCTTTTCCAATCTTTTGGAACACGACACTCTTCTAGAGGCCTATGGTACACCGCTGCAAAAAGGGGGGCAAGTTCCTTCGCGTACTCTGTGTAAAATCGAACTGGTACCCCATCAGGTCCAACAGCCTTTCCTTTTTTGAGCGATTTTAATTGTTTTTCTATCCCTCTGTCATCTATTTCGATATCTACAATTTTGTGATCTGTGCCACAGTCCAGAGAAGGAACTACAGTGCAGTCTTCCTCTGTGAAACAGCTTTGGAAAAAAGACATTTAGTATTTTGGCCTTTAGTCTGTCATCCTCTGTTTCAGTACCATTTTAGTCACAGAGTGTATGGACATTTTGTTTTGATCCACCTACCGCTTTGACATAAGACCAAAATTTCTTAGGATTTTCTGCCAAGTCAGTACATAGAACTTTCGAATTCACTGAATGCCTCTCGCATAGCCCTCCTCACACTATATTTCGCTTCGCTTAAGTTTTGTTTGTCTGCAAGGCTTTGGCTATGTTTATGTTTGCTGTGAAGTTCCCTTTGCTTCCGTAGCAGTTTTCTAACTCGGTGGTGTACCACAGTGGCTCTTTTCCATCTCTTACAATCTTGCTTGGCACATACTCATCTAATGCACATTGTATGATGGTTTTGAACTTTGTCCACTGATCCTCAACACTATCTGTTCTTGAGATAAAACTTTTGTGTTGAGTCATCAAAGTACTCCGAAATCTGCTTTTTGTCACTTTTGCTAAACAGAAAAAAAGTCTACCTTTTTAATATTTCTATTTACGGCTGAAAGCATTGATGCAGTAACCGCTTTATGATCACTGATTCCCTGTTCTGCATTAACTGTTTCAAATAGTTCGGGTCTTTTTGTCACCAGAAGGTCTAATATGTTATCGCCACGACTCGGTTCTCTGTTTAACCGCTCAAGGTAGTTTTCAGATAACGCACTTAAAAAAATTTCACTGGATTCTTTGTCCCTGCCGCCCGTTATAAACATTTGAATCTCCCAGTCCATATCCGGCAAATTAAAATCTCCACTCAAAACTATAACATGGTCGGGAAATCTTCTCGAAACATTATACAAATTTTCCTTCAGGTGTTCTGCTACAACAGCTGCTGAGCCAGGGGGCCTATAGAGACATCCAATTACCAAGTTTGAGCCTGCTTTAAAATCATAGAGGGAGACCAAGAGAGGAATACGCTAAGCAGATTCAGAAGTAGATTGCAGTAGTTATTTGGAGATGAAGAAGCTTGCACAGGATAGAGTAGCATGGAGAGCTGCATCAAACCAGTCTCTGGACTGAGGACTACAACAGCAACACTCCAGCCTATTGACCAGCAGATTATTTCTAACTTTAAGAAGCTCTACACTAAAGCATTCTTCAGACATTGCTTTGAGTTGACTGAAGCTACCAATCTCACTCTCAGAGACTTTTGGGAATATCACTTCAAATTCATTGCCTCCGTCAAGATGATCAAAAAGGCGTGGAAAGGGGTTACCGAGAGAACTCTCACTTCTGCTTGCAAGAAGCTTTGGCCAGCGTGCATTGTCAAATGTGACTCTGGGGCATTTGTGTCAGTTCTTGGAGAGCCTGTAGTCAATGAGATTGTCTTTGGCGAAGAACATGGGATTAGAAAAGGATAACAATTATATTAATGAGGTTGTGGAAGATCACAGCCAAGAAATGACCACCAAAGAGCTTATGGTGTTGCAGCTTATTTCAAGCAGGAAGTTGTGGAGAGGAAGTCTTCAGAAAAGGGGGAGCGGGAGGGAAAGGGGGGGGGGGCTATCAGTAGTTGAGGGGGAGGAGGAGGGGGATGGTTGGTTGGTTTGTGGGGGTTGAAGGGACCAGACTACAGAGGCCATCAGTCCCTTTTTCCACGATCAAGAAACACCCACAAGGAACAAAAACAAGTAACGGAGATGACAAGGGAAGACACAGAACAACAAAGACATAGGCAAAGACCAGAAAAGAGGAATTAAAACCACACAGAGTGGTACAGTGGTTGGCCAACCATGGAAACAAAAAAAAAGAAAAGCCAATCACCAAGAGACACACTAAAAACCCCAATCTGAAACCGTAGGCCACAGGCCAGACTCAACACAAAAAAGAGAGACAAACCCTCAGACCGAGTGATAAAAGCCTCCTGCTTGAATAAAACTCAAAATGAAGTCTGCCATTGCAACGTCATCTGTTAAAAGCACATGGAGCATATCAGTCAGCGCAAACGTCTGCCTGAGCACAGTTAAAAGCTGACGGTCCAACAAAATGTGGACCACTGTCAATGCTGAACCACAGCGACAGAGAGGTGGGTCCTCGCGGCGCAATAAATAACCATGTGTCAGCCAGATGTGGCCAATGCATGCTGGCAGAGGGCAACAGAGTCCTTGCGAGAGGCCCCCATGGGGGAGCGCCACACACCGGTAGTCTCCTTGATGATCCGAAGTTTGTCGGGTAAAGGCAGTGTGCGCCATTCATCACCCCAGGTGCCAAGGACCTTCTGCCGCAAAAGTGACTAGAGATCACACTCCAGAAGGCCAATATCCAGGGCCGGTGAGCTGATAGCAAGTTTGGCCAGCTGTCAACACGTTCATTACCCGGGATGCTGACATGACCTGGGGTCCACACAAAGACCAAGGAGTGGCTGCAACAGCCAAAAGTATGGAGGGACTCCTGGATAGCCATCACCAGACAAGAGCAAGAAAAACACTGATCAACAGCTCGTAAGCTGCTCAGGGAGTCACTACAGATAATGAAGACTCACTGGAGCAGGAGCGGATATACTCTACGCACGGGAGATGGCGACAAGCTCTTCAGTGAAAACACTGCAGCCATCCAGCAATAAGCGTTGTTCAGATTGTTCCCCAAGACTAAAAGAATACCCAATTCGACCAGCAACCATTGAACTGTCAGTGTAGACTATGGCAAAGCCGGGAAACGTGGCAAGGATGGAAAGAAAGCGTCTGCGGACGGCAGAGGGCCTCAGGAGGGATTGAGTCTTTCGGGCCTTGTGCCAAATCCAGCTGAAGGCATGGGCAGGGCACACACCATGGGGATAGACAACATGGGCCTGGAAAAGAGGTGGGAGAGGGAAAAACTCAAGCCCAGAGAGAAGAGACTGGACGTGAACCGCAATCTGACATCCTGACTGGGCCGCCTTTCGATAAGACGGACGACCGAGTTGGGGAATAGGAGATGGTAACTTGGATGCCCGGGCAAGCTACAAACACGTGCAGCATAAGCGGCCAGTATTTGTTGGCACCGGATCTGCAATGGAGGGACACCAGCCTCCACAAGTATGCTGTTTACAGGGCTTGTGTGGAAAGATCCAGTTGCGAGTTGGATCACGCAGTGAAGTATGGGGTCAAGCAACCGTAATGCTGAACCATAAGCTAGGCTCCCATAATCGAGATGAGACTGAATCAACACCTGATACAGTCGTAGATGGGCAGACCGATCGGCACCCCAGCTGGTGTGACTCAAGCAATGAAGAGCATTAAGATGGCGCCAGCACATTTGTTTAAGCTGTCGAATATGAGGCAGTCAAGTCAACCAGGTATCGAAAAGCAAGCCCAAAAACTGATGTGTCTCCACCATGGCAAGAGGTTCGCTGTCAAGATAAAGCTGTGGCTCAGGGTGAACAGTGTGACGCCGGCAGAAGTGCATGACACAAGTCTTGGCAGCTGAGAACTGAAAGCCGTGCGCGATGGCCCTGCGAATAGTGCCCTGTAGCTGCCGTTCAGCAACCACAATGCCAGTGGAGCTATAGTACAGGCAAAAGTCATCAGCATACAAAGAAGCTGATATGGGCGTTCTCACAGTTGCAACTAGCCCATTGATAGCAACTAAAAACAGGCAGACACTCAAGACAGAGTCTTGTGGGACCCCATTCTCCTGGACTCGGGAGTAACTATGGGAGGAACCAACTTTAATGTGGAGGGAACGAAGCGACAGAAAATTTTGAATAAAAATCATGAGCAAGCCCCTAAGACCCCACCCATGAAGCATGGTGAGGATGTGATGTCGCCTTGTTGTATCGTTTGCCTTCCACATGTCAAAAAAGGTGGCAACCAGATGCTGACGGCGGGCAAAGGCCGTACGGATGGCAGACCTGTTTATCGGTGGCAGAGTGGCCCTTACGGAACCCACCCTGAGACGGAACCAGAAGGCTGCAAGCCTCAAGTAGTCAACTCAAGCTCCAGCTCACCATGCATTCGAGCAACTTGCACGGAAGATTGGTGAGGCTAATGGGGCAATAGCTGTCCACCTCCAGTGGGTTCTTGCCAGGTTTCAACATGGAGATGACGATGCTTTCCCACCATTGTGATGGGAACTCACCCTCAACCCAGATAGTTGAAAAGGTCTGGGACGTGCTGCTGGCAGTTCACCGAGAGGTGTTTGAGCATCTGATAAAGAATGCAATTCGGCCCGGGAGCCGTATCAGGGCAAGCAGCTACAGCACTTTGGAATTCCCACTCACTGAATGGAGCATTGTACAATTTGGGGTGGCGCGTATGGAATGAAAGGCTCCGATATTCCAACCGCTCTTTCAGGGAGTGGAAGGCCAGCGGGTAATTTGTAGAACTTTGAGCATAAATTCTGCTAAGAGTTCTGCAATTGTGTCTTATTCAGTACAGACTGCTCCATTCAGGGAAAGCCCAGGGATGCTGACAAGGGTCTGATATCCATAGAGCCACCTAATCTTGGTCCAAACCTGTGATGGAGAGGTATGGAGGCCAGTGGTGGAGACATACCTTTCCCAGCACTCCTGCTTCTGACGGCCAGGCAGTGGGCTTGGGCGTGGAGCCGTTTAAAGGCGATGAGGTGTTCCAATGATGGGTGCCGCTTATGATGCTGGAGGGCCTGCCTGCGATCTCTAATTGCCTCAGTGACCTCAGGTGACCACAAAGACACAGTCCTCCTCCGAGGGGACCTGGAAGAACAGGAAATTGCAGATTTCGCAGCAGAAACGATGCCGGTGGTGATTGTGTGAACCACCACATCAATGGCATCATGAGAAAGGGCTTAATAGTGGCAACGGAGGCAAACAAGTCCCAGTCAGCCTTATCCAAAGCCTATCTGGGGGGGTGCCCAGAAGAGCAACACTGTGGCAGTGACAGAAAGGTCGGGAAGTGGTCACTACTGCACAAGTCGTCATGCACACTCCATTGGACAGATGGTAGAAGGCTGCGGCTGCAGACTGAAAGGTTGATGGACGAGTATGTGCCATGCACCACACAGAAATGTATGGGGGCACCATTATTTAAGAGGGGAAGGACGGGCTGTGCCAACACTTGCTCAACGACAGTGCCTCTGCCTGTTGCCACTAAGCCACCTCACAAAGGGTTAGGAGTGTTAAAGTCACCCAGTAACAGAAAAGGTGGCGGCAGTTGGGCTATCAGGGCAGCCAATACATGCTATAGGACATCACCATCCGCTGGATGATAGATACTGCACAGTAACATCCTGAGGCATCAACACCCGAACAGCGACAGCCTCTAAAGGTGTTTGAAGAGGTACACACTCGCTGTAAAGAGAGTTAAGGACATAGATGCAGACTCCACCAGATGTTCTCGCATAAGCTGCCTGATTCTTATAATAACCCCAATAGCCATGGAGGGCGGGGTTCACATCACTGGAAACCAAGTTTCCTGGAGAGCAATGCAGAAGAAAGGGTGAAGGCTGATAAGTTGTTGGAGCTCAGCAAGGTGGTGGTAAAAACCGCTGCAATTCCACTGGAGAATGACATAGTCAGCGGCCGAAAAAGGTGTGAAGGGACCGAGGAGACAGATTACGCCGCTGAGTCACCTTCTGGCACCAATTGAGTACCTGTACAATCGACATCCATTGTGTTTCAGGGTCTGGCAAGATCTAGGTCCTCAGCAGATGCCAGAATATCCAGCTCATCCTCAGACGCAGAGCTTGTAGGTAGCAGTGAGGTGAGTGCCACCGCAAGGGCCTTGGTCTTAGAGGTCTTATTCTTGGACTTTTCTCGCTGCTCCTTGGGGTTCACTGTCTGGGAGGGCTTCACTGATTCAGTCTCCAAGTCTGAGGAGGATTGTGAAGCCCAACGACCAGCTGCTTGTGGGCACTTCAGCCACTGGTGAGTGTCATCTTTTCCACTGGTGGAAATCTAGGAAGGGAGGGACCCAAGGGACCCCTTCCAAGCGAGAGGAGCCGAAGAAGTTGGATGCTTCTCCGGCTTAGAAGTGGGGACGGACATCCCTGATAGGTGAGGGGACATTGCCTCCAAAGTAGGTGGCACAGGAGCAACAGGGAGAGTAGTACCCCCTATGGCCAAGGGGGCAGGTGTAGTCTGGAATTTGCTTACCTGATGGGGCTATCACTGTTGTCGTAACGGCGGCATAAGAGGAAGTCATTTGCACAGGATGAAGTCATTCATATTTCCTCTTAGCCCCAGGGTCTTATATTCCATGATTTTCCTCTCTTGATGTAAAATCCTGCAGCCTGGCAAGAAAGGCGAATGGTGCTCTCTGCAGTTGGCACAGATGGGAGGCAGGGCACATGGGAGTATTGGGATGTGATAAGTGTCCGCAATCTCAACATGTGACGCTGGAAATACAGGCGGGAAGACATATGGCCGAACTTCCAGCGCATCGGGGGAAGGATATAGGGCTTGACGTCACAGCGGCAGACCATCACCTTGACCTTCTCAGGCAATGTGGCCAAGATGAAGGCACCGGTGGCAATCCGATTATCCCTCGGACCCCGATGAACGCGCCGGACAAAATTAACACCTCGCCACTGCAAATTGGCGTGCAACTCGTCATCGGAATGCAAAAGAAGGTCCCTGTGGAATGTAATGCCCTAGACCATATTTTAGCTCTTATGGGGCGCAATGGTAACAGAAACATCTCCCAACTTGTCACAAGCGAGTAAAGCCAGTGACTGGGCAGAGAATGCTGTTTTTATCAAAACTGCCCCAGAGCGCATTTTGGACAAGCCCTCCACCTCCCAAAACTTGTCCTCTCAATGCTCTACAAAGAATCATCATGAAAGACTCCCCATCAGCTCTCGTACAAACTAGGTACCGGAGCGAATAAGTCTCGCTACCATCCTTAACCTTTCACTTCTCCCATGGTGTGGCCAGGGAGGGGAACTATCTCCATATCCATTATCCATACAGTCTGGACCTCTCTCCCTGTGATTACACTATTTTTGGTCCCCTTAAAAAGGCTCTGAGGCGCACACGATTCACCTCGGACGAAGATGTCCAGCTGTACTTGCGGAACTGGTTAACATTGCAGCCCTGGGAATTTTATGAGACAGCCATTCACTGCCTTTTGTCACAGTGGGACAAGTGTCTCAACAGCTTGGGTCAATACTTCTAACATACAGGTACTGGTTTCTGTAATTATGCCTCCGGCTCGTTTCTTTTTGAAGACCCCTTATACGTTGAAAATCATCACCCGAATGATGCAGTGGCTACGTGCTCTTCAAATTTATTTGACAATAATCCTGTGTCGCATTTTTGCCAAGTGTTGAAGCGTAGGCAGAAACAAATGACTGTAGATAGCTTACTGGTAAAAAAGAATTAGTTCTTTATTGTGAATAATAAAGTACCTAATACTGCAAGTATAATTTTCTCTGAATAAATGGCATGAGTAAGATAAAACTTTTAGTACTTTGTCTGCATGGAACACATTATTGTTTTCTACATACTTTATATGAGATAAATTGTTTCACTTAACAAGTGTTTCGCACTACAAGTAGGATCCTGGAACAAATTATGCTTGCTACGTCAGTTCCACTGTAGTTCATTAACAAAGTTATGGCCCCTGCTGCTGCTCTTCAAGTATGAACTGACAACAGATAAGTAGCTTGTTCCCCGAGTTATGGCCCCTGCTGCCAATGTTCAAACCTGCACATTGCGCAAGTACTGGGTAATTTCTGTACTATTGTTGACTGCTGCTAACATTTTTCAAGATCTGTCAATGTGTAGCACAGATGTAGGCAGTAAGCAGTAAATGATACATACATGTTATCAGCAATGATCCAGAGACTCTCTCTACAAGGTAGTTGTTTGTTTCCACCACTTTCCACAAGTACATGAACAAATGGGCCATAACTTTGCACTCAGTCTGGAAACATATTTCTCTTTGTTGTTCAAATCCATGTAATGGCATGGCACATGCGTGGAGTAAGCAAACATTTCACTGGTCTGTACCATGAGCTGCAAACCTGAGGGAAACCGAGCATCGACAGAAATATTCGAAAATATGTCCTGGATGGAGTAAAATGTCCTTCTCTCTCTCTCTCTAAAACATGTGCGCGCATGCGCGTACACACACACATACACACACACACACACACACACACTCTTTTAAAATCCTTGGGCTAGCCCATCTCTGCCTACAGTATTTCAAAAAATAAGCTACAGTACTTCAAAAAATAAGTTAAGTAACTGATTAATATGATCTCTCTTCACTGTGCCTACAGCACTAATTCCATAGTTTTCAGGCAACATTCACTGTATTAATCAAACATTTTGAGGTGGAAAGGAACTCTAGAAAATTTTATTGCAATCTCATGCCACATAAATCTTCATTCCCATAACAATGATTTTATTTTTAATGCAAATGACATCTGCTGCCAGAATATTCTCAGAAAGATTTTTGATTCATGTGATTTGCTGTCTCATTTAGAGGACTCCATTGTAATGCTGGTCCAGCACATTACCACTTTCACTACCATTTAAGTATCACTGAAACGGCATAATGTGTTAGGAATTGTGCTATGCTGGCAGTCTTAGCTTTCACACTTCCATTAAAAATGTTACACTGAAAGCTTTAATAAGTATCACAGCACTGAAATCTCTGATGTCATTATAAGTGTGGCCTTGTCATTCAAAGTTTTACTATGACAGTGAAGGAATCTGAAAAGTAAGGAGTAGCTACCACACAGTTAAGTACCTGTATGTTTAATACTGTTATAATGGGAGCTAACAACACAAAGTGCATTTTCATGGCAACTAGTTCCCTGGGCTACACGAGGCAGTATTTATTTATCGACATATATGGAGGAACTTTGAAGGAAACAACCTTATTAAAGAAATAGACAAGAGCTCCTTAAACATGTACTTTGAAGAAGAAGAAGAAGAAAAACTATGGACAAATTAAATGGTCAAGGGGAAGTTCATTCTTATTCACAGGATGAATAAAGGCAACATTAAAAAATTATGCTATACAAAATAAGCCCATACCGTATTTAGCAATATTTATCACAACTTTGGGTTGCTAAATGTGACTGTAATAGAAACTGGGAAAGAGCCCTAAATTACACCCTAATAAGGATTAATGGAATCTGCCAGGGTACTTTGAATTGATAACACTGATTGGAGTGATCCAAGTATTACATGATAAGCATGCAAACTGATTATATTGTCTGAAGTTTATAATCTCTCAGACAACAGCTGAGACTTACATGCTACATCTCTGCTGAGATTTAGCGCTGGCCACATATCTGAATGAAGTCTTTGGGGGCCTGGTAGGCTAACATATTACAGATAGTGTTATTGGAGACTCTATTGCTATTGGGATGTTATAATTTAAAAAATCTCTTTCTTCCTTTTAAATCTATCTCCAACCTCCCATCTGCTCTTAACGTACGTTTACAATAGGCTGCCCTGTACTCCACAACTAAATATTTTGAAGCCCACTGTTTATTGAGCAAATCTGTGTGTGGGTCTCTTTCAGTGCCCACTCTGTTCAACATCCCCAGGAAGCATCTGTATCTGCATTTTTCATGTACTTTAAGACAACTGAAAATGAGATGGCAGCTCAAGTGAGCACCTAACTGATGATATACAATACCTGACAAGAAAAATAAAGATGGAAACACTACGTAAAGCCATGTAAAGTCATGAAACTAAACGGGAAGAGTAGTTGTAGCAAGGGGAGGTGCAATGTACTACAGTGTTCTCATGTTATCAGTGTCATAGCTTGGGTGAAAGAATGTTGAGAGTAGTGGACTGAGGAAAAGTGGGTAATGGTGCCTGGCCAGCTTCTTCTTCACCTACACCTTTTTGTATGAAGTTTGACTATATAGGCAATAGCATGGGCTGTAAATACACAATTGTTTCTATTAGACTTGATTTAAGGGAAATAAATTTCAAAACTTTGGGATCTGCAGATAGTAGAGTTGGAAGAGGAGTTAAATAACATGAGATATATTAGTTATCAGAAGTGTCCGGGGGGGGAGTGTTTATGACAAAGTATGATTAAACTAGCTGTTTTGGTTGACTAAAGAGGAGGAGAGCTGTCATGAATCTGGTTGTAGGGTTTACTGAAAAAAGAAAATTAGAAAACAACAATATTACATGAATCTCAGAAATAACTAACCAGATATGTCTAAAGAAATATATTCCATGGAAATCATTCAAGTCTGTGGTCAATATGCTGGTACTCAGATCAAGAGGTACTCTGTGAAGAGTAACAGAAAATGAATAAATGATTGCAAATCCCACAAGATGATAACTGGGGAGTTGAATAAAATTAACAAAAACTAAATAAAGATTCTTTGGTGGGAAACTCTGGATATGACTCCAGAAGTGACAGACATCATAGGGCAATACAAATTTTTGGTGAGTGACCTGCCCTTCCTTTCAACTGATCTCTCTTTCCTACATTAGGAAGGAACTACTAGTTTCAAACACTAGGCTATGTTTGATCTGTTTTAATGGTGTCTATCAGTAGCACTGGAATTTTGCCTCCTGCAGGTACATATTGGTCAGCCCCTCTATCTCTTTGCAAATTAATAGATTTTCTCAAATAGATTTTCCTTTTGATCTACACTCCTGGAAATTGAAATAAGAACACCGTGAATTCACTGTCCCAGGAAGGGGAAACTTTATTGACACATTCCTGGGGTCAGATACATCACATGATCACACTGACAGAACCACAGGCACATAGACACAGGCAACAGAGCATGCACAATGTCGGCACTAGTACAGTGTATATCCACCTTTCGCAGCAATGCAGGCTGCTATTCTCCCATGGAGACGATCGTAGAGATGCTGGATGTAGTCCCGTGGAACGGCTTGCCATGCCATTTCCACCTGGCGCCTCAGTTGGACCAGCGTTCGTGCTGGACGTGCAGACCGCGTGAGACGACGCTTCATCCAGTCCCAAACATGCTCAATGGGGGACAGATCCGGAGATCTTGCTGGCCAGGGTAGTTGACTTACACCTTCTAGAGCACGTTGGGTGGCACGGGATACATGCGGACGTGCATTGTCCTGTTGGAACAGCAAGTTCCCTTGCCGGTCTAGGAATGGTAGAACGATGGGTTCGATGATGGTTTGGATGTACCGTGCACTATTCAGTGTCCCCTCGACGATCACCAGTGGTGTACGGCCAGTGTAGGAGATCGCTCCCCACACCATGATGCCGGGTGTTGGCCCTGTGTGCCTCGGTCGTATGCAGTCCTGATTGTGGCGCTCACCTGCACAGTGCCAAACACGCATACGACCATCATTGGCACCAAGGCAGAAGCGACTCTCATCGCTGAAGACGACACGTCTCCATTCGTCCCTCCATTCACGCCTGTCGCGACACCACTGGAGGCGGGCTGCACGATGTTGTGGCGTGAGCGGAAGATGGCCTAACGGTGTGCGGGACCGTAGCCCAGCTTCATGGAGACGGTTGCGAATGGTCCTCGCCGATACCCCAGGAGCAACAGTGTCCCTAATTTGCTGGGAAGTGGCGGTGCGGTCCCCTACTGCACTGCGTAGGATCCTATGGTCTTGGCGTTCATGCGTGTGTCGCTGCGGTCCGGTCCCAGGTCGACGGGCACGTGCACCTTCCGCCGACCACTGGCGACAACATCGATGTACTGTGGAGACCTCACGCCCCACGTGTTGAGCAATTCGGCGGTACGTCCACCCGGCCTCCCGCATGCCCACTATACGCCCTCGCTCAAAGTCCGTCAACTGCACATACGGTTCACGTCCACGCTGTCGCGGCATGCTACCAGTGTTAAAGACTGCGATGGAGCTCCGTATGCCACGGCAAACTGGCTGACACTGACGGCGGCGGTGCACAAATGCTGCGCAGCTAGCGCCATTCGACGGCCAACACCGCGGTTCCTGGTGTGTCCGCTGTGCCGTGCGTGTGATCATTGCTTGTACAGCCCTCTCGCAGTGTCCGGAGCAAGTATGGTGGGTCTGACACACCGGTGTCAATGTGTTCTTTTTTCCATTTCCAGGAGTAGTTTTATGGGCTGTGATGATCCTAAAGCAATGTTGAATTTCAAATTTTCATAGGCACATAAGATGCAGAATAAAAATAGATGACATTTATAAACCCATTAAGCATGAACTTGTTTATGGTTGTGGTTACTTAAGAATAAGGAACTAAATTACATTAAATTAAGCAGAAAGTTCGGTATCATTGAAAACTGAAAGTTATGCTGACATAAATAAAAGGGCTAATTATTTCTAAAAAAAAGGTAAAAGGATTTGAAATGGAGGTGTGAAACATTTAGTCTTGCAAATAGATGGTAGATGGACAAAGTAAATTTTTTGTTGGATTGCAACAAATAAGAAAAGACAGTACGAGGACACAAAGAAAAGCGGGAAAATGACATTAAGAAACCTACACGGATGTGTGTAGATCCAGACTAAAACACATGGTTAAGTCTAGAGGAGGCCTTTATCCAGCAGCAGATGTCTTTTGCCTGACAATGACAATCACTGCATAAAGAAGTCTATTACTGTGCAATTGTTCATTTTAGCACTTAAAAGTGATTACACGATACATCTTATCGCCATTTCTTGTTTTACTCTAACATTTTTTTATCATTGCCAGTTTTTGCTTTTTGTGCATCACTATCTTGAAGCTAGAGACTGACTCAGTATGATGATGTGAGATATCATGACTTACCCCCTTCACAGTGACGACCCTGAAAGCCGTCTGGGCATGAGCATATGCCAGGAGAGGTGCAACTGCCACCATTCATGCACTGTGGGTAGCAGAGGGCTGTATGGCAGTGCTGTCCCATGTAGCCCTCAGGACACTGGCAGATCTTGTCATGATTGCACCAGCCACCATTTGCACACTTCTTGTCACACTCTGGGTCAGGACCTGCAAACACATTGCAAGCTATTGTAATGTTTAGTTCTTTCTAAATTAATGGTAGATAGACTGCCTAATATGACAAATTATTTTATATTCTTATTTATGCCTTTCTTTTTATATTATTTAAAATATTTGCAATAACCTAAATAAAATATATTACAAATTGCAGTAGTCTCTCAGGCAATCAATTGGAATAAACACACACACGTGTGTGTGTGTGTGTGTGTGTGTGTGTGCGCCCCCCCCCCCTCTCCCTTTCCGTGCTCCACATTCATCCTGCTCAGCCTTCAGCCTCCACTGTGTTTGAGGTAGTTTCAGTGCTGTTTTCTACGCTAGTATAAGCTCAGGTCCACAGTCCTTGTTGATTGGTTCTTTCGTAGCCAGATTTTGACGGCCTCCTCCTATGCACAGTCCAAAAAGAGGGCCATTTTTCACCAAAACCTTTTTGTCTCCATACTTCACTTCATGATTTAGCTCTAAGCAATGCTCAACCAATTGCCGATTTCATTTGCTGCTGGAGGTCACCGGGCATCTTTTTTCAACCTTGCAAATCCTTTGTCAAACATGTGTTTCCGCACTCACACTACACTCAAGGTACACATCAGGTTTTGAGCCCCAGGTTATTTTGAAGGGACGTAATTATGGTTGGCAGGTGGTACAAGCATTTGAACTTGTGCCTGCATAAAATTCTTCCAATTTTTTTCTGATATGTTGCTGACGTATGGGATGTAGGCTTGTCCTCCTTGGACCTCATGTATCCTGTTGTCATAAACCAAAAGGCATGCCAAATGTGGCAGTCACTATAGCCTTTTTCTGGAACATGACCCCGTGGTAGGCTTGTTCTGGTGTTAAACTTTCTCTGTTGGAAATCACACAAGCACTGTGGACCTTTGAGTTTAGCACTTCCTCCACTTGTGATGAGAACTACAGGCATACAGGGGTAATGGTTTATGTGAGTTGCCTTCCAGTATTCTGTGGTCTTCTCTATACCAGAACATCCAAGAATGGTAACAGGCCAATTTGCATCCTTTCCATATTGAACTGTATTTCAATGTGGATGGAGTTCAGGTATTGTAAGAAAACTTGTAGCTCTCTTTACCATGTGGCCATTTGATGAAAGTATAGTCAGCAAATATGAATAAAACTCTCAGTTTTAATGGTGGTAAGTATTGTGCCTAGGCCTTATACTCAACTGTGTACATATTAGTAACCATGGGTGACAGACAGCTACCCACAGGCTTGTCGTGAGTTTGTTCATAGTAATGTCAGTCAAAGAGGAAGTATGTGGACACCAGCACAAAATGTTAATAGTAATGTCACTCAAAGAGGAAGTATGTGGCCCCAAATAATTGTAGTGATTCTTTAAATGGAGCCCTGGTGAAGAGTGAAAATGTTGAAACTGGCCATACGATCTAAGGTGACCGGTCTTACAGGTTGTAAACATTCTACGGACTGAGCAGAGTTCTTATTGTGATGCTCAAATTTGCCAACCAAGAGACTCAAAACTGATGTCATGTGCTTTGCAAAGGGGTATGTTGGCATTCCTATTGTGATTACTATGGATCTCAGGAGTATGCCCTCCTTGCGCATCTTTGGAAGCCTGTAAAGCCAAAGTTTCTTTGCTGCCTTGTCTGTAAATGAGCTTCAAATCAGTTCAATCATTTTCTGCTGCATCCACTCGGCTGGATCTGATGTCATCTTCCTGTAAGAAGCAGAAGTAGGACACTGAGCAAGACAAAGGCAGAGTGCCAATGCAAGGTCCATGAGTGGAGGGGGCAACTATGTACATCATTCACTACCGATCAAGGCGCCTGTGAACACGAGTAATCTGATGGTCACGATGACACAATACAGCACTGGAAGTTCATACTACAAACATTCAATGTGGCTGTATGTCTGAGAGACGTTCAAGCAGCATATTCACCAGGAAAACACACTAGTACATTTATTACTAATTATTTTAATTCACTTATATTTGTTCCCTTAACTGAGCACAGCTCTCCAAAACACTGATGAGATTTAAAAAGCAATATGTGCCATTTCTTTAATGGCTTGCATGCAGTTAGTTGTACATACATAAATGAACACACTGGCACCATTTCTTGGAGATGAGCTGACAAAGAAGAAGGGTGACATCATTTCTTGTTCTATAACAAACTTGTTAATGCATCACATGACTCAAGACTGGTGACAGTTTGACCACTGCTAATCACCTTGTCTGTTCTAACTCAGCACTTGGTTTGGACGTGCCTGTGTATCTATTAAACAGCGCTGTGGGAATTTCCTGCTCATTTGTAGCAGATGTGCTAAATATATTTTGAATGTGGTGCTACGAAGAAAATAATTGAGGTGTCTGTAACTGTGCAAAAGAAGGACACCAGATGCAATCACAAGAATCAGAAGCAAGCTTCTAGAAGAATGAAATCCTCAAAAGAGCAAGGCAACATGTTACTCCCACTCAAACAGATGTCACAAAATGATCACAATGTGAAGAACTGAGAAATTAAGTGCTCATATGAAGGCTCACTGACAGCCTTTCTTCCCGTGCTGGTTTGTGAATGCAACAATGAAGGCCAGAAATGGTAGGTACAGAAGTACCCACCAGCACCTGCAGTAAGGTGGCTAACCACATTACAGATGTAGACATATTACTCTAAAATTTTTACAGGTATTTACTCTGAATTTGTTATTAAAATAAAAGACATATTTCATTATATTCTTCCTATCAATGTTTGCAGCTATCTACTGGACAAAATTAATTCATACAATATTGCAGGGCCGGTGTTATTCCAATAACGATACACTGTGGCAACCACAGTCATTACGAAACACATCAGATGAATTCACAACTGCAAATAATGACTATCATCAGCTGTAGAATGGAATGATGACAATGAAAATTTTTGCCAGACCAGGACTCGAACCCGGATTTCCTGGTTTTCGCAAGCAGTCACCTTACCATTTGGCTATCCGTGCACAACTCATGGCCAGACCCAAACTTCCATACGTTTATGATCTGTACTCACACATCCATTATGTGTATTCCCATACAGATCAGACATTATGCTTGAAAGTTGCATGCCCAGCATTGTCAGATAAATACGATATTGCAGTGCCAGTGTTATTTCGATGACGGTGCACTGCGGCGACCACAGCCGTTACTAAAAACATCAGATGAATTCGCAATTGCGAATAATGACTACCATCAGCTTTCCGTCATTCCATTCTACAGCCGAAACTATATAATTAATATTTCAGAGCATTTGTCATGAGTTAACAGGCATCAAATGTAAACGTCTCTTCAGATAAAACTGGACTGGATCATGAAGTGTGTAAACGCTATTTTGAATTTCTGGAGAAAAAAGAACAGGAAAACCATTTAAGTCATTCATGTGCTGGTTCAATTACATAAAAACAAATGAACAATTTTACGTGTGAAAGATGAACAATGTACTGGAAGTAGTAGGAGTACAGGGGGTACAACAACACAATATGAAAGTCCTTAATAAAAAGGACAATTTTTGCAAAAGCAAACATACCCCTCTGTGCGCACTCCTTCCGTAATCGAAGACGAAGAGGTGTGCCCGGCAATGGCTTTCCTTTACGGCTTTCAATTATGAGGCCAATGCCAAAAGCTGCAATACCAGAGCTGTTTCCTGAGCATGGCAAGGAGACACTGAAACCTACAGCAAAAATTTAAAATTTTAGGAACAGTCATGTCACTTACAACACCTGCACAGATATCATGGGCAGGGGATGTAAACTTTTTAACTAGCATATAATTTATGAAAATATCTTTCCTCTCAATTTAGGATGGATATTTTAATTAAAAAAAATTTTTTTTTCACAACATATCAAAAGCAGGTATCTGGTACACTTTCCCAACCTACACCTCTAGGACAATGCCATGTGTTTTTATATGAGCCAGAAATTCTGTCTCATAATTTAGTTTTCTGGGGCGAATTTTCCTTTTTATGCATACAAACAACACACTCTAATATTAGCACAGTTCATACCATGATGGCTAATGCCTTAAACCTTTTTTAAGGACAGATTTTTGTGAACTAAAAATGGCCAAGGTTACAAACTGCTTGATACTCACAATAAATACATGTGCAAATTATGAAACTTGAGGAAACTGCTTATCCACAAAGTTATTCTTCTTGAATAACAACCTACCTTTAGGTCTACGTGGTATTCTGCCCTTTGTCTTGATAGAGATAACAGGAGGGTCTAAAATCGCTTCATCGAATGACTGTAATCGATCGAAATTGTAAATATATTTCTTTGACCCTGATTTCCAGGTAAAATTCACATAGCCAACCTACAATGGACAAAACCATAAACATGAGTACCATACAGAATAACACAGTAAAATGAATTTAAGTGTGTACCCAATGCTTGACTTGACCGATTTGTTTGCTGATGACCATGGTGGGGTTTAACACCGTGAAAATACAATAAGTAAGTTATCAACATTCTTACAAATATGTGAAGGGAGAAATGGTAGGATGGCAGGTGAGAGCTGAGGGGGCATGGGCAGGGGAGGGGAGGGGGCATGGGCAGGGGAGGGGAGCAGTGGAGTCTTCTCCTCTTCTCCCCCCCCCCAAACTCCTGCCATACAAATCATCATCCTTGAAGCTTAAAGTGTCATCTCTCAGTTGTTGGAAAGATAAATTGAAAAAAATCAATAAGGAAGAAGTTAACTGTTTTTTTCCAGTCCATTACAGCTGGCAAGATTTAGCAAGCAGTCTATAGGTATACCAAAACATGATGATATGGTGTAGAAGAAACTTGCTGAAAGTGTCCCAAAAATGGCAAATGTCACACATTCGATAGGGAAAGTTAAGGTAACCATCTTCTGTGACTGTCAGAGGATTTTGCTCGTTCACTATCTGCTTCATAATAGTGCAATGAATGGAGACAGGTACTGTAATGTCTTGAGGAATCTGTGAGCTGCCCTCAATGTTCCCTCATCCTCCATGTTCACCAGACCTTTCCTTGTGATTTCCACATGTTCCCTGCAACTCAAAGATCATTTTTATTTTTTATTTTGCATGTCTAGTTCTATATGACCAAACTGAGGAGTAAATATCCATGGTCATGGAACATATCAGTAAATTAAATTACAACATAAAAGTAATAACAGATAAAATAAAATGTTTATGAACCCAAAAAAAGACAAGCCATGAGTTTATGTAAGCACAATCAATACTATAACATAGGAATGAGCTTAATATTTCAAGCAAATCCTTGACAGAATAGAAGGAGTGACTCATGAGGAAACTCTTCAGTTTCGATTTGAAAGCATGTGGATTACTGTTAAGATTTTAGAATTCTTGTGGCATCTTATTGAAAATGGATGCAGCAGTATACTGCACTCCTTTCTGCACAAGACTCAAGGAAGTGCGATCCAAATGCAGACTGGATTTCTGCCTGATATTAACTGACTGAAAGCTGCTAATTCTTGGGAATAAGCTAATATTGTTAACAAGAAATGACAGTAAAGAACATATATATTGATAGGCCAATGTCAGAATATCCAGACTAATGAACAAGGGCTGACAAAAGGGGTGTGAACTTGCACCACTTATTGCCCGAACTGTCCATTTCTGAGTCAAAAGTAATCTTTTAGAATGGGATGAGTTACCCCAAAATATAATACCATATATCCATAAGCGAATGAAAATAAGCAAAGTAGACTACTTTTTGTGATGAACTATCACTTACTTCTGATGCCATTCGAATTGTAAAAAGTGGCAGCATTAAGTCTTTGAACAAGATCCTGAATGTGGGCTTTCCACAACAGTTTACTATCTATCTGAACACCTATAAATTTGAACTAACACCTAGAAATTTGAAATGTTCAGTTTCACTAATCATATGCCCATTCTGTGGAATTAAAATGTTGGGTTTTGTTGAATTGTGTGTTAGGAAATGTAAAAATTGACTCTTACTGTGATTAGCTTTACTACATGGTTTGTATTCATATATAATATTTGTTTGAGTACAAAAATCTTTTAGTGTTGAAATTTGTGCATCATGGTCTGAAAGGGCATCTTGGAGCTACACATGCCAACAACGATGATGATGTTACAACAGTGAATGGCTTATTACGAGCACAGGACCTGGCCCGGTACAACACTGGTTTGGAAAAACTTATGTCACATTACAAAAAATGCTTGGAGAAACATGACAACTACGTAGAAAAGTAAATAATCATCCTTGCTTTTTTCAATAAAATCTAAAATGAAGGCCAGTATCTTGATTATTGGAAGGTTGTGTTAAATGTTTCACTTATCAAACCAGGTACAAATTGGACCCATCAAAATATTTATGGGTTATTGCCCTTACTAGCTCTGTAGGAAAGTCAATAAGAGACGTCATCAACGTCTGTGCAATTTGCACTCTCTGGAATCAACAAACTTACTGAGTTACTATCAATAAGTAATGGAACATACCATTCTATTTACAGCAACCTAACTCTATGCCAATAAAAAAATTAATAATAATAATAATAATGTAAAAGGACAAGCAGCAACTATTATCTGTTTCAGTGTTTTAAAGTAATGTGATATGACTTAACTGGATATTCCTCGAGCATCTCTCCTGTTTTCCTCAGCCAGTCTACACCAAATACTATTCTAGAATGGCGAAAATTAAAATATATGGTATCCTGTTGAGAATCAAAATTTTGCTCTGGAAGGAATGAAGGATGTGATCTGTTTTCTACTCATGGAAGTAAAGTTCATGCTGGACAGCAGAAACATGTTTAAATTAAGATTGACTTTACTTCTCAATGATGAGTCATGCAGCACAACTGGTGCACGACAGCTATGCCAACTGTCACAAATCTAACAGGATACAGGGGAGGAGTGGTGCCACCACATAGCTTTTATCTGCAGTCGTATGTGCTTCCTTGACAACTCTGTGCAGCAGTGTCACATTCCAAATTATAGCATTTATAGCGAATACAGTCTATTTTTCTTACTAACTCTTTAATACTTAGTCTCACTGTTAAGTTTTCTTGGCAGTGGAAAGAACCTACAGTAACCAACCAAAAGTGTGTGAAACAAGCACTAACTGGAAGTACTACTTACACAATCAATGTTCTACATCTACACTCTGCAAACCCCTGTGATGTGCATGGCAGAGGGTACATCACACTGTGCCAGCGATTAGGGTTTCTTCCCATTCAGTTTACTTATGGAGCTAGGAAAGAATCATTGTTTAAATTCCTGTGTGTGTGTGCGCACTATAATTAATCTAATCTTGTCCTCATGATCCCAAAGTGAGCAGCACATGGGGATTGTAGTATTTTCCTAGAGTCATCATTTAAAGCCAGTTCTTGAAGCTTGTAAGGTATTCTCAGGATAGTTTGCATCTATCTTCAAGAGCCTGCCAATTCAATTTCTTCTCCATCTCTGTGACACTATTCCACGGGCCAGACAAATCTGGGACCATTCATGTTGCTCTTCTCTGTATACATTCAATACCCCCAGTCAGTTCTGTCTGGTACAGGATCCACAAGCTTGAGCAATATTCCAACATCGGTTGTACAAATTATTTGTAAGCAATCTTCTTTGTAGAATGATTGTATTTCCCTAATATTCTACCAATAAACCGAAGTCTGCATCTACTTCACCTACAACTGAGCGTATGTGATCGTTCCATTTCATATCCCTACAAAGAGTTACATCCAGGTATTTGTATGAGTTGGGCTATTCCAACTGCAACCCATTAAAATTATAGCCATAGGAAACTACATTTTTATTTTGTGCATAGTTTTACATTTCCGAACATTCAAAGGAAGTTGCCAATCTTTGCACTACTTTGAAATCTTATCAAGATCTGAGTGAATATTAGAGCAGCTTCTTTCACACAATTATGGATTACAGATGCGTGTAGCCTCAGAGTTGTCTACGAATTCAAACTCTGTATGGTTAGTTACAAGAAATAATAGTAGAATACTACATATTCTAAATGTCTATTGCGTAAAACATACCTCAGATGGGATAATTGGAAGATATTTCTCAAAGTTTGGATCCAATATGTATGGGAGTACCCTACCATTAGCTATTGCATAAATTTCCATCGAGAAACCTGTAAAAATGATGAAAATGCAAATTTTTGCAGCAATTTTTCACTAGTATTGTTATTTCACTGGTAGTAAATATTTTAATGAGATTTCTGTCTTAACACATATATTTCATTTAACTGAATTTTGAAAGATGGGTAAATAAATGGATTAGGCCTTGTACTATAAAGGCAAAGCATTATATCAAAAATAAACTCTTCCACTTACCACTAAACATTTTTACTTGCTGTTCGTCAATCCACAATGAAAGGTCATTGTTATTGTCATTGCCGCGTGGTATACAGGTGACAAAAGAAATTAGGAAGGCAATGACAGTTATCTGCATTTTGAATCACCCTTTCTAGACATGAGAAACTGCGTCTACAGAAAAGAAAGACAAGCGTAAATGTCATCGCAACTAGTAATATCGGAAATCACAGTACGGGACGGCAAATAAACACAAAAGGGGTACAGTGAAAGTTCCACTTTATAACACATGATGAAATAATGACAGAAATTCCTTCCACAAACATGTAATTACTGTGTGAGCACAATACGATCCGTCGTAACATCGTCCGATACAAGCGGACTGCAACGGTGCATTGCTAAGGCGCGGTTTTTAAAGAATCCGTATCTACGACTTCTGTTAATTCAACACTGACTGGTTTTTATTCATCTGCAGCTTCATTTGCATGACACGAGAAAGCTATGTTACTGAATATCACAAACACAAAATCCTCCTACCAGCTTTGTTGCGAATTATATAACGTGGCTTTCACCAAAAGAAACAACCAAAAAACAAAGCTTGCAGCTGAGAGCCAGGGTTATCGACAGCGCAATGCATTAATCGCACCAAAACATGGTACTTCACCCTGCATCTCTGCTCGCGTGCGTCCAATCTATTGTCACCGGTAACCCAGCCGGCTACACGAAAACAAAGGTCACGTGACCCTCACACCTGTTGCATCGCGCAGAACAGAAGATTTGCGGTTAGTTCACTCAGTTGATACTGATACAACTGATAAAGAGATGGTGACTTCAGTGAACAGGATGCTGCACATGATAACTATAACGGATAATAATTTCTGGTCCTTCCCTGAACGCATTGCTTTACAATAACGACATAATGTCACTGGAGAGGAGAAACATTTCGGATTAAAGCCGTGGTGCTTTATAGCACAAAAAATGAATGATTCTGGAAAAAATGTCCGAAAGACACCTCAGGTTTGTTGCATAATGACCCTCAGTACTCAAGATCAGTCACAAAGACGACGTATATCGGTACCACATGTACTTATCCACCTATCAAGTCGATTGTAAAGGAAGTAAAATAACACATATTGTGAAAATAGAACGCTGGAGCTGGTAATAATTCCAACAATATCACCAGATACCGGTAATTTTTATTCAAAACACATTGGTGATCTATGAATGGAGTCACTGCAGTCTTTTTCAGTGAAATATCAACACCTTTAGAGAATCATTTTAATGTTACTTTACATTTCAAATTAGTATAGTCTTTGAGTTCCTAATCATGACATTAGAGTGCATAAATTAATAATAATGAAAGTACTGACTTGGCTATCACCATAGGCGTCTACTAATGCAAAGATAAATAAAAGTACAAAAACATACTGGATAACCAGTTTGCACAGTAATGTATCATAGCATAAGGTATGGCGCCCGTCAGAGGACAGTTCTCAGTTCTGTCCTCTTACTTCTCCATGGAAACAAATAAGCAGGAAAAGCATACATTTTGCAAATAACAGAAGTAATTAAAAAACAAGTCCCATTGGTGAAAAAAAACCAGCAGCAGCCAGTTTTCACACTGATCGAAAACCATGCCCTGTAACACCAGCTTTATCCATTGAAGGAAAAAGTGTTTTAACTGCGTGATACATTTTGTTTATGTGTTCACATTTAGGAAGAACCAAGTGGGAGATGTGCCTGCAAAGTTAATTAAAAAATTCAATATGCAGTTCAAATTCTCACACAAAAACACAAGCTGCCCATTTGTGGTAGCAATGTGCCATAGCAGTATCAAGTCATTATTCATGTATGACATTATTATTTGGATAACTCCTAAAAAGTAAAAGAAAAAAATGGATTGAAGAAAAAATTATCATAATGCTAAAACAAGAAACTAAAACAATCCAAAACCAGTTTAAAAATCTGGCAATGCCTTCCAGTTTTGTTTGTATAGCTATGGAATACTGATCTTTACCAAAGGAGCAAACCCATGCTGAGATAAAACTGTGCCCTAGGCAGAACTGACAAAGCTCCCTCCACCCCACCCTCCAAGGAAAAACTACCTTTCTGTGGTTTTTTTATGCACACACAAAAAAAATGTTACATCATCCCGGTTCCCTGAACTCCTGAAGACATATGTTGTGTGTGGATAATGTATCACAGAGACAGTCCCTTTGACTGTTCAGAGATGTCACTAAACCCGCCCAAAGATGTAAACAACCAAGCATGAGCAGTGTCTATTAGATGGAGGGGGTCTGACAGCCTATCAGTTTCAATCATTCCACAAGGAAGGAGGTACACAGCTCGTGTTGTCTGTATTTCAACCATGCCTAAACGGTCAATACCGCTGTAGTTTGATCGCATCCACATTGTACAAGGAAATTGTCCAGGCGTCTCGGAATAAACCAAAGTGATGTTGTTCAGATATGGAGGAAATACAGAGAGACAGGAACTGTCAATGACATGACTCGCTCTGGCCGCCCAAGGGCTACTACTCCAGTGTATGACCGCTACCTATGGATTATGGCTCGGAGGAACCCTGGCAGCAATGCCATCATGTTGAATAATGCTTTTCGTGCAGCCACAGAACATCATGTTATGACTCAAACTGTGCACAATAGGCTGCATGATGCGCAACTTTCCTCCCAACGCCCATGGCTAGGTCCATCTTCGCAACCACGACACCATGCAGTGCGGTACAGATGGGCCCAACAATATGCCAAATGGATTGTTCAAGATTGGCATCATGTCCTCTTCACCGATGAGTGTCGCATATGACTTCAACTAGACAGTCGTCAGATACGTGTTTGGAGGCAACCCTGTGAGGCTGAACTCCTTAGACACACTGTCCTGCGAGTGAAGCAAGGTGAAGGTTCCGTGCTGTTTTGGGGTTGCAGTATGTGGGGCTGACGTACACCACTGGTAGTCATAGAAGGTGCTGTAATGGCTGTACGATATGTGGATGCCATCCTCCAACCAATAGTGCAAACATATTGGCAGCATATTGACGAGGCATTCATCGTCAGGATAACAACATCGCTCGACTAGAGTGGCCAGCATGTTCTCCAGACATGAACCCTATTGAACATGCCTGGGATAGATTGGAAATGGCTGTTAATGGACGACGTGATCCACCAACCACTCTGAGGTTGAGTGGTGGGATAATATGGACAACAGTGCCTTGATGAACTTGTGGATAGTATGCACAATGAATACAGGCATGTATCAATGTAAGATGATGTGCTACTGGACATTAGAGGTACTGGTGTGTAGAGCAATCTGGACCACTATCTCTGAAGGTCTCACTGTAGTGTGTTACAACATGCATTGTGTGGTTTTCATGAGCGATAAAAAGGGTGGAAATGATGTTTATGTTGATCTCTATTCCAGTTTGCTGTACAGGTTCCGGAACTCCCGTAACTGAGGTGATGCAATACGTTTTTTGATGTGTATACATAGATTTAGGAAATTTTGTAGTCCGCAGCTCGTGGTTGTGCGGTAGCGTTCTCACTTCCCGCGCCCGGGTTAGATTCCCGGCGGGGTCAGGGATTTTTTCTGCCTCGTGATGACTGGGTGTTGTGTGATGTCCTTAGGTTAGTTAGGTTTAAGTAGTTCTAAGTTCTAGGGGACTGATGACCATAGATGTTAAGTCCCATAGTGCTCAGAGCCATTTGAACCATTTTTGAAATTTTGTAATTTGTAAGGTGGGTTTAATAAAAATGAAGCACTGAAAAAGTACTACTTAAATGAACCGTATAGGTGAAATGATAAAGACCTGATAGCCATATGGCAAAGGAGTATCAGTGAAGAAGCCAGACTAACTCATGGTTTCCATAGAGGCAGAAGAATCAGCAATGATCAACATCATGAGGGTGCAGGAGGCAACAGAAACAACTGAATTAGAACATGTGGCCTGTAATTGAAAAAGCGTCATGATGATCTATCCATTGGTAAAAGATTCTGGACTAGTCCCCCATTTGGATATCTGGGAGAGGCTGGCAATGGCGAAGTGACCACGAGAAAAAGATTGTATAACCAACAAAAAGACAACATTCTATGAGTTGGGGGTGTGGAAGACAGAAGTTTGAACATACAGAAAATCTGAAAATGTAAATGCTAAGGCTTATTCTAGGTATAGTGGGGTCAGTGATGTGAAATGAAATAAGCTAAGAGTTTCTGATCAGATGAGTAAATGGTAATATCAACAGCAGCAGAAAATAGTACAATGGGAGTAGGATTCATTATGAACAGGACAGTAGGGCTGAGAGTGATAGGGTTTCACTCATCAGAATTGACAGGAAACCAACACCGACAGTGATAACTCAGGTATACATGTCACCATTGCAAGCTGAAGATGAAGAGATACAGAAAGTACATGAGGATATGCTCACATTGAATGGATATACCCATATTGAATGGGTAACTCAGTACATAAAGGGAGATGAAAGTCTAATAGTCAGGTGGAATTGGAATGCGGTTGTAGGGGAAGGAGCAAAAGAAAGAGTTATGGGAGAACATGAGCTTGGTACTAGGAACGAGAGAAGAGAAAGAGACTAATTGAGTTCTGCAAATAAATTTCAGCTAGTAATAGCGAATACTCTGTTCAAGAATAACAAGAGGAGGTGGCATACTTGGAAAAGGCCAGTAGATATGGGAAGATTCCAGTAAGATTACATCATGGTCAGGCAGAGATTCCGAAGTAAGATAATGGATTGTAAGGCATACCCAGGAGCAGATATAGGCTCAGATTCCAATTCAGTAGGGATGAAGAGCATGCTGAAGTTTAAGAGACTAATCAGGAAAAGCTAATATGTGAAGAAGTGAGATATGGAAGTACTAAAGAATGAAGAGATACCCTTGAAGTTCTCTGAGGCTATGGATACTGTCATAAGGAATAGTTCAGTAAGCTGTCCAGTTGAAGAGGAATGGACATATGTAAAAGGGGCAGTCACAGAAGTTGGAAGAAAAACACGGGTAAAAGGAAGATAACTGCAAAGAAACAATGGGTAACAGAAGAAAGACTCCAGTTGATCGATGAAAGATGGAAGCACAAAAATGGTCAGGGTAATTCAGTAATACAGAAATGCAAGTCACTTAGGAATGGAATAAATAGGAATGCAAGGAAGCTAAGGCAAAATGGCCACAGGAAAAATGTGAAGAAATGGAAGAAGAAATTGTTGTCGGAAGGACTGACTCAACTTACAGAAAAGTCAAAACAACCTTCGGTGAAATTATAAGCAAGGGTAGAAGCATTAAGAGTACAATGGGAATTCCATTATTAAATGCAGAGGAGAGAATGGACTGGTAGAACGAATACATTGAAGGTCTCCAAGGCGGAAGACTTGTCTGATAAAGAGACAGAAGAAGAAACAGGTGTCTATATAGAAGAGACAGGGAATCCAGTATTAGAATCAGAATTTAAGAGAGATTTGGAAGACTTATTATCAAACAAGGCCAAAGGGAAAGACAACATTCATCAGAATTTCTAAAATTGTTGGGAAAGGTGGCAGCAAAACAACTATTTACACTGATTTGTAGAATGTCTGAGTCTGGTGATATACCATTTGACTTTCCGAAAAACATCATCTACACATTTTTGAAGGTTGTAAGAGCTGACAAGTGCGAAACTTATTGCATAATCAGCTTAGCAGAATAATATACAGAAGAATGGAAAAGAAAACTGAGGATCTATTAGATGATGATCAGTTTGTCTTTAGGAAAGGTAAAGACATCAGAGAGGCAATTGTGAGGTTGTGTTTGATGATGGAAGCAAGAGTGAAGAAAAATCAAGACATATTCATAGAATCTATCGACATGGAAAAAGCGTTCAACTATGTAAAATGGTGCAAGATGTTCAAGATTTTGAGACAAATAGGGTAAGCTATAGGGAATCATGGGTAATATACGATACGTACAGGAACCAAGACAGAAAAAGAAGAGTGGAAGATGAAGAATGAAGAGCTCAGATTAAAAATGGTGTAAGACAAGGATGATGTAGTATTTTGCGACTACTGTTCATTCCAAAACAGTTATGGAAGTAAAAGAAAGGTTCAAGAGTGGAATTAAAATTCAGGGTGAAAGGATATCAATTGCAAGTTTCACTGATGACACTGCTGTCCTCAGTGAAAGTGAAGAAGAATTACTGTATCTGCTGAACAGAATGAACAGTCTAATGAGTACTGAGTATGGATTGAAAGTAAATCAAAGAAAGATGAAAGTAATGGGAAGCAGCAGAAATGAGAACATTTAGAAACTTAACATCAGGATTGGTGACCACGAGGTAGATGAAGTTAAGGAATTCTGCTACCTAGGTGGCAAAATAACCCATGATGGTTGCAGCAAAGAGGACATCAAAACCAGACTAGCACTGGCTAAAAGGGAATTCCTGTCCAAGAAATGTCTACTGGTATCAGATACAGGCCTTAATTAGAGGAGGAAATTTCTGAGAATGAATGTTTGGAGCACAGAATTGTAGCTTAGAGAAACATGGACTGTGGGAAAACTGGACCAGAAGAGAATTGAAGCATCTGAGATGTTGTGCTGCAGACGAATGTTGAAAATTAGGTGGCCTAATAAGATAAGGAATGAGGAGGTTCTGCATGGAATCAGAGAGGGAAGGAAAATATGGAAAGCACTGATAAGAAGAAAGGGGTAGGATGATAGGACATGTGTTAAGCTGTCAGAGAATAGCTTCCATGTTACTGGAGGGAGCTGTAGAATAAAAACTGTAGAGGAAAACAATGATTGGAATACATCCAGCAAATAACTGAGTACATAGATTGCAAGTGCTACTCTGAGATGAAGAGGTTGGCACAGAAGAGGAATTTTTTGGTGGGACACACCAAAGCAGTCAGAAGACTGATGACTTGTAAATGCAGAAGAGACCTATGGACTTTTGAAGATTTCAGATTTATTTATTTATTTATTATATAATGTTCTGACAAAGATTTCAAAAGCAGATTTTACACTGTCAGACATTTCTAGTGAAAGATGTGGACTTTGGCCCTAATGTATTGGTTTTGAACTGCGGACAAAAACTGAGGACATTGGAGAAACATAGGGAATTAAGAAGATGGGACATGTATAAAAAATGTTGGCAACTAGAGGTGGTTGAGAGTTTCAGGGGGAGCATTAGGCAACATTTGACAGAAACAGGAGAAAGGAATACAACAGAAAACAAATGGGTGGCTTTCAGAGATGAAATAATGAAGGCGACAGAGGATCACACAGGTAAACAGATGACACCTAGTAGGAATACTTGGATAACTAAGGAGGTACTGAATTAAACTGACAAAAGGAAAAACTATAAAAATACAACTAATGAAACAGGTGAAAGAGAATACAGACATTTAAAAAATGAGACTGACTGAAAGCGCAAAAACATTAAGCAGGAAGGGATAGAAGGCAAATGCAAGGCATCAGAAGCATTCGTTATTAGAGGAAAATAGGTGTTACCTATAGGAAAATTAAAGAAACTTTTGGAGAAAAGAAAATCAACTGTATGAATAGCAAGAGCTCAGACAACAATCCAGTGCTATGCAAAGAACTGAAAGTTGAAAGGTGGGATGAATAAATAGAAGGCTTCTACAAGGGAAATGGAAGAGGAAGTAGATGATGAGGTGAGAGATATGATAATGCAAGAAGAACTTGATGGTGCACTGAAAGACCTAAGGGGAAGCAAGGCTCCTGCAGTTGATGATATTTCCTCAGAATGATTATTTATAGACTTGGGAGAGCCATCGATAATGAAATTATTCTATTTGGTGTGCAAGCAGTACGGCAGAAGTGAAATACACTCAGACTTCCGGAAGAACATAATAACTACAATTCTAAAGAAGTCAGTTGTTACCAGCTGTAAATACTACCAAACGATGTCATTGTTGCAAAATATTGACATAAATTATTTACAAGAGAACAGAGAAACTGGTAGAGGCTGGACCAGGAGAAGAACAGTTTTGGTACTGGAAAAATGTAGAAAAGTGCAAGGCAATATTGACCCTGCTACTTATCCCAGAAGATAGGTTGAAGAAAGCGAAACCTACATTTAGAGCATTTGTAAGTTTAGAGAAAGTTTCTCGTGATTTTAAAGGTATTCAGCATAAAATAGAGGGAACAAAAGATTTTGTATCTTGAACAAAAACCAGATTGCCATTAAATAAGTCAAAGGATATGTAAGGGAAGCAGTAGTTTAGAAGGAAATGACACAGGATTTATCCTATCCCCAGTGTTTTAATTCTGTGCATTGAGCAGGCCACGCAGGAAACCAAAGAGAAATTAGGAATATGAAAGGGAATTGAAGTTCAGGAAGAAGCAATAAGAACTTTGCAGAATGAGATTTTCACTCTGCAGCGGAGTGTGCGCTGATATGAAACTTCCTGGCAGATTAAAACTGTGTGCCCGACCGAGACTCGAACTCGGGACCTTTGCCTTTCGCGGGCAAGAGCACTTGCCCGCGAAAGGCAAAGGTCCCGAGTTCGAGTCTCGGTCGGGCACACAGTTTTAATCTGCCAGGAAGTTTCAAGAACTTTGCAGTTTGCTGATGACATTGTAATTCTGTCAGATATGGCTAAGGACTCGGCAGAACAGTGGAATGAATTGGATAGTGCTTTGAAAAGAGGTTATAAGTTGAGATGAATGTCAATAAAAGTAAAACAAGGGTAATGGAATGTAGTCAATGTAAATCGGGCTGTGCTGATGAAATCAGATAAAGAAATAAGACACTAAAAGTAATAATGAGCTTTAATGTTATGAAAAGAAAGTTGCTACTCACCATATAGCAGAGGTGCTGAGTCCCAGATAGGCACAATAAAAAGACTGTCAAAAATAAAGCTTTCGACCAGTAAGGCCTTCGTCAACAACAGACAAAACACACACACACACACACACACACACACACACACACACACACACACACACACACACACAGTGTAGTTTCAGTTGTCTGAGACTGCAGTCGTGTGTGTGTGTGTGTGTGTGTGTGTGTGTCTGTCTGTCTATTGTTGAGAAGGGCCTTACTTGTCGAAAGCTTTCTTTGTGACTGTCCTTTTGTTGTGCCTATCTGTGACTCAGCATCTCCGCTATATGGTGAGTAGTGACTTTCCTTTTCATCATATTGTTACATTCCATCCTGGATGTTCCATTCTTTGATTTAATAATGACTTTTGTTATTTGGACAGCAAAGTAACTGCTGATGGATGAAGTATGGGAGAAATAAAATACAGACTGGCTACAGCAAGGAAAGCTTTTCTGAAAAAGAGAAATTTGTTAAAATCTAATGTAAACCTAAATGTTAGTAAGTCTTTTCTGAGACTATTTGTCTGGAGCGTAGATGGGAGTGGAACACAAATGAAAGGCAATTCAGAAGCTTTTGAAATGTTGTGCTATGGAACAATGCTGAAGATTGAATGGGTAGATGGAGGAACAAATACATCGAAATGGGAGAAAAAAGAAATTTAGGCACAACTGTATTAAAAGAAGGGATCAGTTGGTAGAACATATTATGAGTCATGAAGGAGTTATCCGAGCAGGGAGGATTGGAAAAATATTTTGTAACAATCATCCTGAGCATTAGTGGGTAAAGTCTTTTCTGAAAACACATAAAGAACTAACGATAGAGTAACTGAAAATGTGAAGAGGGCAAAGGCAGCCGTTACCCAAGAAACAGTGATTGATTATTTTAAAAACCTTGGAGTGACTTTGAGTAGTGTCCCTCCATCCATCATTATAAACTATAACGAGACAAACTTTCCTGATGGTCCTGGACAAGTGAAGGTAATAGTGAAGTGAGACACAAGACATCTTGAAAGGACAGTGGATAGTTCTAAGTCAAGTATCAGTGTGATGATAGCAGCAGGTGCCGATGGCTCAGTCCTCCCACCGTGCACCGTTTATAGGGCAAACCACCTCTATGATACTTGGACTGAAAGGGACGTAGCTGGTGCAGGTTATAATAGGAATCAACATGGTTGGTTTGACCTAACAATGTGTAAATCATGGTTTGTTGATATTGTATTGCCTTATACCTGGCAATTAGAGAGATCTAAGGTAATTATAGGTGACAACCTCTAGAGTCATCTGTCTAATAATGTGATTAAACTGTGCTAGGAACAGGACATTAAATTTGTGCTTATACCACCTAATTCTACACATTTGTATCAGACACTTGATGTGGCGTTTTTTTAGACTTTTAAAGCTTGCTTGGAGAAATGTGTTAGATGACTGGGAAAGGAAGGATAGAGGAGTGGTGCCAAAAATCCGAATTTCCTAGGTTGTTGAAAAAGACCCCTGAACATGTAGCTATCATGACCAAATCAAATGTAATATCTGGGTTCAGGACAGCAGGAATTTTTCCTTTCTGTCCCGATAAAGTCATTTCGCAGATTCCAGAAGCAACCTATAACAATGAACATGGCACCAGCTCATCAGAAATTTCTTTGGCAGCAACCTTCAAAATGCAATTGGAACAGGTTCGCTCTAATAAAACAAAAGGAAAGCTGTGCCAGGCAAAGCATTTAACATTAAATTGAGGAAAAGGAACTGTTAGCGACTTCAATGAAAATGATAGAGATGGGGCTGCAAGCAGGAGGTCCCTATCCACAACATCTAACAGTGATCTATAACACGAGTCAAATGAAAATGAAGAATTGGACAAGGAGAAGGATAAAGATTGGCATGAGCTTAAATAAAATGATTTCATCATAGTAAAATTACCTACAAAAAAAGGTTCAGATTTTTTATTGGTAAAATTGAAAGCATCTCTAATGACACCTATGAAAACACATTTCTGAGTAAGAAAATTCTTGATGGTAATGTTTATTTTGTCTTTCCAGAAACTGACATGCAACTGAGGTAGAAAGAGCCCAATTTATTAAAAAGTTGTTCCAGAACATAGAAGGCAAGGTAAATTTATTTTTGAAGGGATGGATGATGATGACAATGAGTAAATACTTTTCACATTGAGTACGACATATAATAACTAAAAATTAATATTTGTTTGTCCAATTTCGTGAATGCAAGTGTTTTTATAGCAAAAATCTCAGTTTAATGCGCTTGCAAAACTTTGTGTAGTCTAGAAATTGCAAAATTTTGTTGCAAATACAGCAATATATTTAAAAAAAATCAAAATAGTGATCGGATTCACACCACTGGAATTCTGATTCCATTCTTGCATACAAAATACAATACTGATCAGACTCGCCCCAACTGAGGTGACACCAATCAACAATTAACTTAAAATAATTACTGCAATTATGACCAAAAAATAATGTGATACATGAATATATTATTATCAAGGTTGTGAAACTAACATACTTTATTTTTATTCTAATATCACAACAGTAATAAAAACAACTGCCGTTTTCAATCGGAGTAAAAGATGAAGGCCACAAATAAGCTTTGAGCATATTTCCCAAAAACTATGTTTTTATTTTGAATTTAGTTTCCATTTCCTTGATATGAATGATGCAAACTCATTGGTTATGGCACTAAAGTAAAATTTAGCAGCCGTCACATTCTGTCAACAAGATAGCTGAATTTGACAGTCTAATTCACCCATACTCGATCTTATGTAGTTTTTTCTATCACTTTTAATCTGCTGAAACTGCTTTGGCAGAATGCTGTAGTCACTGAAATTGCTGTAAGTATCCTCAAAGCTATTTTGATGTTTGGATAAGCATCTCCCAACACATACAGGGTGATTATAATTAAAGTTACAGTTTCAAAACCGTGTAAAAGATGAACCAGTGCTTAGAATGACGCTAATTTGAGCGAAATATTATAAAGTAAGGGGGAAATACTATGGCAAAAAATTAAATAAAGTTCTAAAACTAGATGGCGCTGTAAGCGGCATAATATGCAAAATAAAAGATGAGTGATGCACGGCTGTTCCTCAGTTTGCATCTGAGACCGGTATACTGTCTCAATGCAATAGCATGTGATGCTGGTAAAGCTTTTTTCAAGGATGGTGATTGTACATCAGTAGCTCTGCACATATTTCGGACACTGAGTGGTATGAAGAAAGGTGTTAATTCAGTGTCTGCCAAGGCTCTGGGGAAAATGGCCACGAAATTCAGAAGAGAGGTTCATTTACGTGGAGTGAGGCCGAGGGAGGAAAAGTATTGATCCGACTGCGCTCACAGTGGCACTGATATTGGTGGATTCCGTTGATAACCAACATTGGACGAAGATGGCCAAACTTTTCAAGTCAGTGTGCCACTATGTGTAACAGTCACAATGTAGCCGATCTCATCGCCTGAACACATGGATTTCGAACAACAATCGGTAAAATTCAAATCAGCTAGTGTTCTTCTGCCATATCGATCGACTTGACACAAAACATCGACCGAGAGAAACTGATAAATTCAGTCAAAGAAGGAGTTTGTGGCATCGTGATGATGATAATACCATAATTGGCACGTAGTTTGGAATCCGTGGATTGAAATCGCGGGTTTTTTTGGAAACAAGAAGTAGGTAAAATCTTTACTGGAAATTTTAGGTGTAAATTATAACCCCAAAATATAGTTTGTTCAACTGCAAAGGATGGCATACCAGTATCTTATGCTTAAAGTTACTGTAGTGGATCTTTTTTTTTTAGTTTTAATAGGTAGACATTAGGCGTTTACAAATTATATTTACTGTTTACTGGTGGTTTTCTGTCAGTTTGGTGCTGTTTCTATCACATGAAGTGGTTTGCAAATGTCTTTCCACATTTCATTGCTTTAGGTGTTTGGGGTATCTCATTTGAAACTTGAATTTTGTCTTTCACACAAATGCTGAATGACAGTCATTGAATTTTAAAGGCCAATTAACACTGGCCATCATTGCACCGTCACATTATGGCACCATTACGTTGAGGTCTATTCACACTAGACTTGGCCACTGTTTCTATGTTTCGATACAGTGTATCGATACGTGGAACTGTTTCAGTGTTTCGGAACGGCTGTGGTTCACTGTTTCGAAACAGTGGTGTTTCATTCCGCCCCTGTCTCGGATAACCGGACCAGATTCGATTTCGAGCCAGACACAGAAACTGTATCGTTGTTTCAAAATAAGGCTGTTTCTGTCCACCTGTGCTTGGAACGGACTAATTGTATCGAAACAGTGATGTTTCTTTCCGCTCTGTGTCGGACGAGATTCGGGCTCGGCACAGGTACTGAAACACAACATACCACTTCATGAAACACTTTCAAGAGTGTCAAAATCTTTTTGACAGCCAATAGCATGAAGCTTAAGATATCCGAAAATAAAGCTTCGTTTCTAGCTGACTATCCTATTCCGAAATGGCGTAACATCTGCTTTATAAATACTAACCAAACAATAAAACAACGCATACTATTCACATGCAAAATAATAAATATGTGAAAATCATTCAGTTAAATTACCCTTTTTTTTATAACATACGCTTCTCTGTTCATGTACGGTAATCATATTAAGAAAGCAAGTAAGACTACAACATTTTGAATAAAAAAAAGGCGTAGAGTGACAGTTATTAGACATATACATAAATTTGATGTAGGTATAATTGCAAGCAATTTGTTTGACATATCACTTACAGTGTAATGGTGAACGGGAAGGGCTGGGGAGCATGGTGTATTTATAGTAACGGTTCGAAAAACCTTGAAAGACAAAATTTTTTTCTGTTATATTTTGTTATTTATTCTAATTATTTGACGTTATTTGTGAGTCTATAGTCAATGTGCCTATTATCCACAATGATTCTCTTTGTGTGCATGGAAATTAGCGGGATGGGTATATTACCCATACTAAAGGAATGTGGGAATCCCAGTAGCATGTCCGTAGTTTCTGCAGTTTGCTCCCACCTCCAGTTCCGTTCGTGGTGGTTCTTGTATCTTCAGCCATAGCTGTCCTCAGCCATTTGAAAAGCATGAAAGTCACACGACACGAAAGCAGTGCATTTGCTGCAGGAAATACGAAACTGCCAATACGCCTAAGTGATAGTTACATACTTCCTGCGATATGATTAGCGCTCTCGCACCTCATTTGTGTTTGTATGTACATACTTATACAGTAGACATTCAAGATGATAAAATGTGTAGGTTTATTAGATTACAAAACACAAACTGTTTCACTCTTTCGAAACAGCGTATCGAAACATTACATTCTACTGTTTCATTTGTTTCGAAACAGTTACGTGTTTCAGTTTGCCTATCTCTAATTCACACCATTCTTCATGTCATGGCATGTTAAGTCAGTTCAAGTCACTTGATCTCAACTCGCTGTCTTCAACGCTTTTTTCGTGAGAATTGCAATCTTCGTGAGATGACTTTCAACTGTTTTTACACGTAAAGAGCACATACACAACTTGGTAGCATATGTGGTTGTTGGAGTCCACATTTGTACAAAAATAATGTTTATTGCTCTTGCAGGGATAGGTTGTATAGTAGCGAAGGAAGACAGAGGTGCAAAACAATACAAAAGAAAGAGAGTGGGTCAGAAAAATGTCACTATATGGTACAGAAGGGGAATTTCACACATTATACAAGAAACTCGAGGAAGAGGAATCATTTTATATTTTAGAAAATCGAAGCATCAGTTTTTTCATTTGTTACATCAAATTGCAGCCTGAATTACTAAAAAAAGGTTTGTTCATGGTTAAATATCATTACTAGTCCTCTACAGATTTTTGTGCAATAGAGCTGCATCTCCATCAATATTCTCCCATTCAAGATTTAAAGATTTTCTTTACATCTTGTATATGGCTTTAATAGTTCAAGTGCCTGATTTGTACTGGGGTTAACTAATGAAACCACATAAATATAAGTGCAAAACTGTTTCACACACAATCCAGAGAGCTACTTAGCATCAGATAGACATGTCACAAACTCATATGTAAACAAACAACTTGCAGCATCTGAAGATTTCAGTCCAAATGCCTAACAAAATACAAATAAATTCCACTTACTAATCAATCTGATTCTACCCACTGTACTTTCCTCACTTCAAGCTACAGCCATTTTGCACAGTAAAATATTAAGTACCATACTGGTTTGTATAAAAATCCATTTTATAAAAGTAGTAGAGGGCAAGTAATTTAGTACACTCATTTCATACAATTCAGACTGCTGCCTCATTGTTTCAATTAATGTTTCATCATTCAATAGAAATTTTAACAAAAGAAATAACGAAATAAACAATTTTGTAAGAAATAACGAACAGTAAACTACTGTAATTAACCATGAAAACCACATCGAAACAAGATATGGAGCTAGCCACATGGCTGTGCATGACAAGGAAATGAGCTTTGGGTCACGTGGTCAACAACAGGTGGATGATACCAGTAATCAAAACTTTTTGCTGAGAAACCTTTATAGTGCCATGACGGACACTGTAAATGCTGCAATTTGAAATGCATTGCAGAACGTTTTGGCGGGATGCAACGTGAATGATGGCTGGTTTGAATTGGCCATAACTGATGTATGTCTGCACAACTTTAAATAAATTCAGCAGAACAAAGCAACTATAATCTTTCTTTTCAAGGTCACCATGAATCATTTCGAGTACATAAAGCTGAAGTCTCATACATGAAACACTTTTGGGTAATGAAAACTAATTTCATGTTCTTGTAGAGGTCCTGTTAAAAAAAATCCAGTACACTAAGAAGTTCGAAATTTAGACCAAACTTCAATGCGAGATGCTTATAATGGTTTCCACAACGAAATTTTGTCTCGAAACCTGACAGAAAATTAAAAAAGATGCTGGTTGCACTTAAAATATGTTAGTGCTTTCTCTGCATGCTAGCAACGGAAATACTATTGGTGACAGAGTTGCTAAAGCAGTGTTACTAAATACAGCCTTCTGAAATCCCTTCACCAAAGATGAAAAAGTAAATATTCCAGAATTCGTATCAAGAACAGCTGCCAACATGAGTAACTTAGGAGTAGATATCCTTGGAGTAGTGAGCAACTTAAATCACTTAATAAAAGTAACGCAAGTTTTCTGGTCCAGACTGTATGCCAATTAGGTTCCTTTCAGAGTATGCTGATCCAATTGCTCCCTACGTAACCATTACATAAAACTGCTTGTTTTTGATACCCAAAGACTAGAAAGTTGCACAGGTCACACCAATATTCAAGAAAGGTAGTAGAAGTAATCCATATCATTAACGTCGATATACAACATAATTCTGGTACATACATTGTATTCGAACGTTATGAAATACCTCAAAGAGAATGGTCTATGACACACAGTCAACACAGACTTAGAAAACATCGTTCTTATGAAACACCACTAGCTCTTTACTCACATGAAGTGTTGAGTGCTATTGACAAGGGATTTGACACTATGCCATGCAAGCAGCTCGTAGTGAAATTGGGTACTTATAGAATATCATCTGTTATGTAACTTGATCCTTGATTTCCTCTCAGGGAGGTCACAGTTCGTAGTAATTGATGGAAAGTCATCGAGTAAAATAGAAGTGATTTCTGACTTTCCCCAAGGTAGTGTTATAGGCCCTCTGCTGTCCTGATCTATATTAACGATTTAGGAGACAATCTGAACAGCAGTCTTAGGTTTTTTTCAGATGACACTGTCATTTACTATCCAGTAAATTCATCAGAAAATCCAAACAAATTGTAAAAGGATTTAGAAAATATATCTGTATGGTGCAAAAATTGGCAGTTGACCCTAAATAATGAAGAATGTGAGGTCATCCACATAAGTGCTAAAAGAAATCTGTTGAACTTTGGTCACACAATAAATCAATCGAATCTAAAGGTCTTAAATTCAACAAAATACCCAGGAATTATAGTTATGAACAACTTACATTGGAAAGAACACATAGGAAATGTTGTGGAAAGGCGAGCCAAAGACTGCACTTTATTTGCGGAGCACTTAAAAGATGCAACACACCTACTAAAGAGACTGCCTATACTACCCTTGCTCATCCTCTTTTGGAGTATTACTGCAGGTTATGGGATCCTTACTTGATAGGATTAACCAAGTACATCGAGAAAGTCCAAAGAAGGGCAACACATTTTGTGTTATCGAGAAGTAGGGGAGAGAGTGTCATGGATGTAATACAGGATTTGGGATGGACATCAGTAAAACAAAACTGTTTCACGTTGTGCTGGATCTTCTCACGAAATTTTAATCACAACTTTCTCCTCTGATTACGAAAATATTTTGCTGACACTGATCTACACAGGGAGAAACAATCATCATATTAAAATTTGGGTAATCAGAGCTAGCATGGAAAGATACAGGTGTTCAAGAGTTAAGTAACTGAGATTATTGTGAAGGTGGTTCGATGAATCCTCTGCCAGGCACTTAAGTGTGATTTGCAGAGGATCCATGTAGATCCAGATTAAAGATATGGTCCTGGCTCAAGTAAAACTAGACGACACACTTCGATATTTGACATCTGGCGATCACATCTTTTCAATATTTATGCCTATTTCATCTTCTGAAAAGTATAATTTCAAAGCTTTTGTTTACATTTTGAATATTATTCACGACGCCATAAAGACTAACTTTAAAACTAATATTTTCAGGCTTGTATCTTAAATACCATGAAATACAAAACCTTGTTATTCCCAGTACACATATATAATATTCTGGGTATACTGCTAGTATTGCATTAATTTTCACCAATTTCAGAATAAAGTGATCAGCTGTGAAACCACAAACCTACCTTTCATTAAGTAAAATAGAAGTGATTTCTGACTTTCCCCAAGGTAGTGATCCATTAATGAAACAATAGTTGCTTACTCAAACACAAATTTTATCTGTGTGTCAGGTAATAGAAATATCAACTTTCACAAAAAAATTAACTGTTATATGCTCATAATCTCATGGAAAAACCTTTATACACCAAAATCGTTCCTCTTGCCACTGTAGCATAATAAACTGTACCCACGACAATGTGCTTGAGAGATTACCAGGTCTTCATCATTCACAAGCCATGGCTGGACAGACTGCATCAAAGTTACAATCAAGTGATTTACAATATAATGAATTACAGAATAACATCTAAATTTTATACAGGTAATGTATATAGACTATGCCATGTTCACTGTATCCATTTACTTTCTTCACAGTCAAAGAATTCTTGGACCAAGTGTAGTGGGCATTCAGCAATTTGTTTCTTGAAATTGTCCAGCGGCAGGGTCTGCAGTTCAACAGATAGTTTGTTGAACATCCTCACAGCGATCACAGGAAAACTGTCTCTTGTTTTGGACAGTCAGTGGATTGGTAGATTCATGTCTTCTTTGCTGTGGGTATTATGTTTATGGATGTTATACCTCTTGCTGTAGGTGTCTAGGTTTTCCCTTACGTAGATGGGGCATAATAATACATAGTGGCTATAAACTGTCATTATTCCCAATGTTCTGAATAACGGTCTGCAGTGTTCCTGGCTGCTGGTCGATGTAATAATTCTTGTTGCCTTCTTTTGTTGTAACAGCACATCCTTGCAGACTGCCTAATGGGTATAGCTGCAATCCATACAAAATGTGGCTATGGAACAAAGCATAGTAGACAGTCATCAGAAACTGGTCTGTAATCACTTGTTTTAATCTTCATAGGAGGTATATTACACGAGGGAGTTTATTGCATACATGCACAGTGTGTCAGTTCCATGAGAGTTTGTGGTCTATTGTGAGGCCTAAGCGTTTCGCAGATTCTATATGGCCAGAGTACATGTTTTTTCTAAGGCTGCATACCATACACTGGGTTTTTTCTTCGTTTACTTTCATCTTATTGGTGATGAACCATTTATTAGCGTTTTCGAACTGCACATCAGACTTCATGACTGCTTGGACAGAATTGTCCCCTTTGGCAATAAGAGTGGTATCGTCTGCAAATTGCAGTGTGTCACCAACTTCACTTAAATCATTTACAAAAAAATGAGGAAGAGGAGTGAGGCTATAACTATGGTTACGTTATTTTGATTCCAGTTTTGTTGACTTGCATTTGCAATTGTAGGCTCTATCGTGTTGCTGCCTTGAATGTTCTCTGGAATAAAAAACACCGTATACTACATTCTTAGGCCATATAGAACTGTTCATTACTTTTTCCTTTAGTTCTAAGTTGCTGTTTAGACCTTCTGTAGCTAGTTTTTCTTCTTCAAAATTATTGAACTCAGGGAAGGTTTTACATAGGAAACTGATTACATTTTCAGTTGTTGTGCTGTTTTTAACTTTGTTCACGTTTTTCGCCTGTGCCTATTGTGCTAGTTTGCCTGTTTCTAACATTGAAATTTGTAGCTGGAGGTGTAGCAGGTATTTGAAGAATGGGTATTTCGAGGTTTTCATTTTGTCTAGAGCTCTGAGGTGTGGTTGCATAAGGCTGAGGTGTGGTTGCATAGTAGTCATGGGTGGATTGTTTGGGTCATAAAAGTGTTCTTACTTTCCTTTTTTTGACTAACTTGTTGCCAATCAGTTCGGATATCACAAAAATGTTGGTTTACTGGAGATTTATCTGTGTTTCACACAATATTTTTATTGTTTGTTTTATGTTGCATTATTTCGCTGATGCTCCGTGAGTTTCTTGGCTCACTCAGTGTTTCCCCAGTAACTTCATTTTCCGTAAGCAGCGTTTGTTTCTTTTGTATTTTTTCGCTGTGTATTGCAGTAGAGGATAATTGCGATTTGTGCTTTTCTAAGCTACAAATTATGTGATTTGTCACTTCACCGAGTGTCTCTGCAATTTTTTCCTTTTCTGAGGGCATTAACTGCTTGTTTTGTTTATGGTCGCTGGATATTCCTGGGTTATAAGCAGATTTTTACTGGTCTTTCCCGAACCTAGAATTTTTAGTATATTGTATTTTATCGAGTTTTTCTTTTATTTCAGCATTGTTTTTTGTGAGTTTGTTCACTAGTTTTATATTGTTACCACTGATCCACTTAAATTTACACACTGTTCCGTATTTTTTGCCTCAAGAACAGGACTTAATGTTTGCGTTTGTTTGGCTGGATTTCAGTATGGCTCCTCTGAAACGATCGATTTATCTCTATTTGCATTTTATAATGTGGTTTGGAATCGTCACATACCTCTGCAAGTTTGGTTTCGCATTGTCCATTTGAGCACTGTGTAGCTTCTAGATCCATTGTCTTTTGTTGTTACGATCCGTAGTGTGAGCTGACGTGTTTCACAACAGAACATGATTCTATCTTTTGAACTTTTCATAATGCGAACTTCGCTGCTATTTAGGTTCAAATGGCTCTGAGCACTATGGGACTTAACATCTGAGGTCATCAGTCCCCTAGAAATTAGAACTACTTAAACTTAACTAACCGAAGGACATGGCACACATCCATGCCTAAGGCAGGATTCGAACCTGCGACTGTATCCTACTTAGGCCGATACAATCACTGTGAAATTATTTTCGGCACCACAGCCCACAAGTCACTATTATTTCGGTAATTTTCAATAACTATTTGCACTTTCGAGACGAATTACTTTCGTCAGTTGCCGCCATCTTGTTTATCCTTAATATGGTGTATTTTCGTAATACATGCGTATAAAATATATGAAAATCAACGATTACGAGGTGTTAGTTTCACAGGTGATGGGATAACGCTAAAGGGTAATGCGAAAAAGACAATGGCTCCACAAATCTTTTAACTATTGTGGCATAGCTTTTTTTCCTTCACCTAATATATTTGCAAAACTTGTCTGGTAATTTTAGTAGCTGAGGACAGAATATACAGTACTACAACATCAAAGAAAGTTTTGCATCACCTTGGTTCCGAGAGTTTCAGAACGTGTACAGAAAATTGGAATAGAGATCAACATAAACATCATTTCCGCCCTTTTTATTGCTCATGTAAACCACACATTGCATGTTGTACCACCATACAGCTGTACGCATACCAGTAGTCCTTGTGGCATACTATCCACAAGTTCATCAAGGCACTATTGGTCTAGATTATCCCACTCCTCATTGGCGATTCGGTGTAGATCCCTCAGAGTGGTAGGTGGGGTCACGTCGTCCATTAACTGCCCTTTTCAATCTATCCCAGACATGTTCGATAGAGTTCCTGTCTGAAGAAAATGCTGGCCACTCTAGTCAAGCGATGTAGTTATCCTGAAGAAAGCCATTCACAAGATGTGCACGATGGGGGCGCGAATTGTCGTCCACAAAGACGAATTTCTCGCCAATATGCTGCCGATATGGTTGCACTATCGGTTGGAGGATGGCATCCACATATCGTACAGCCATTATGGCGTCTTCCATGACCACCAGCGGTGTACGTCGGCCCCACATAACGCCACCCCAAAACAGCAGGGAACCTCCACCTTGCTGCACTCGCTGGACAGTTTGTCTAAGGCGTTCAGCCTGACTGGGTTGCCTCCAAACACGTCTCTGACGATTGTCTAGTTGAAGGCATATGCGACACTCATTGGTGATGAGAACATGATGCCAATCTCAAGCTGTCCATTCAGCATGTTGTTGGGCCCATCTGTCCCACGTTGCTTGGTGTCGTGGTTGCAAAGATGGACCTCGCCATGGATGTCGGGAGTGAAGTTGCGCGTCATGCAGCCTATTTTGCACATTCTGAGTCGTAACACGACGTTCTGTGGCTGCACGAAAAGCATTATTCAACGTGGTGGCATTGCTGTCGGAGCTCCTCCAAGTCATAATCCATGGGCAGCGGTCATCCACTGCAGTAGTAGCCCTTGGGCAGCCTGAGCGAGGCATTTCATCGACAGTTCCTGTCTCTCTGTATCTCCTCCATGTCTGAACAACATCGCTTTGGTTCACTCCGAGATGCCTGGACACGTCTGTTGTTGAGAGCCCCTACTGGCACAAAGTAACAATGCGGACGCGATCGAACCGCGGTACTGACCGTCTAGGCATGGTTGAACTACAGACAACACAAGCTGTGTACCTCCTTCGAGGTGGAATGACTGGAACTGATCAGCTGTCGGACCCCCTCCGTGTGATAGGCACTGTTCATGCATGGTTGCTTACATATTTGCGTGGGTTTAGTGACATCTCTGAACAGTCGAAGGGACTATGTCTGTAATACAATATCCACAGTCAAAGTCCATCTTCAGGAGTTCTGGCAAATGGAGTGATGCAAAACTTTTTTTGATGTGTGTCCTTAAGTCAGATATAGCTAATTTACATGCATTTGGGATAGTTCTAATAGTAAATGCTGCATTGCAGCACTAGTCTCCAAGCACAGTGGCACATGGTATCCATCCTTCTTTTGGAGCTTAAAATCTAACCTACTTTATATAGAGAACAGATTTTAACCTAACCTAATCTCCTTGAGCCCACCAAAAACTGAGAACAGAGACCGGACGCACCGTGACCAAGCTGTTAAAGAATGTAATTGGGCAACCTTTGGCGATGGGGTCAGATGACCGTTGTGAGTGCCATTGTGAATGCAACCTGATGTGGCCACAAAATCGTTCAAATGGCTCTGAGTACTATGGGACTCAACTGCTGAGATCATCAGTCCACTAGAACTTAGAACTACTTAAACCTAACTAACCTAAGGACATCACACACATCCATGCCCGAGGCAGGATTCGAACCTGCGACCGTAGCTGTCGCTCGGCTCCAGACTGGAGCGCCTAGAGCCGCTCGGCCACTCCGGCCGGCGATGTGGCCACAGCTTTGTAGGAGGAGTCGAGCAGTGATGTGCAAACATGCAGAGCACAGGGAATTGCCCCAATTTTGAACATGCCTGTGAGCACAGTACATGAAGTTCTACAAAACATCCTGCATTGCTACCCATACAAAAATACCCATTTTCAGGAGTTGCTTTATGCTGACTTTCCACTAAGACAAACGTTTGCTCAAGAATTTCTTGTTCACATGGAAGTCGACACTGAATGCCCAAGAATATTCTGTGGACAGACGAAACCCATCTCTATCTCCATCTCCAATGACATGTCAATACACAGAATTTTAGAATATGGGCAACAGAAAATCCGCTCGCATGTCAACCAATACTGATTCATTGTGCAAAGATAACTGTGTGCTGCAATAGATTGCCATATTTCTCCCAGGAAATGGGTTATGCATGTGCTGTTAGCAGTACCATGACTTGTAAATGCTATGAGAGTCTTTTGCACACCAACATCATTCCAACCCTTCAAAATCTTGTATGTGTGGGTAGATATTTTTATGGAAGATGGTGCTCCTCTGCACGCTACACAGCAAGTGAAGCAGGTGCAGCAGATACATTTTGGAAACGCTAGAATTATCAGTCATCATATCCCTGTAGCCTGGCCATCCAGATCACCTGAGTGAATTCTGGCTGTGAAATTATCTGAAAGATCCTGTGTTCAATGTCCCAATTACAAACATAGCTGAACTGAAGGCATACATTGCACACCACGTTCTGAACATGTCAGTAGGTGGGCAAAGTGTGTTTCGTTTTGTCAGTGCAGGTTGCATAGATTCACGGGGAAATTTGATAGATTTATGGGATCCCCTTCCCTTAATCTACTGTTTTTTAACGGATTTATGACCCCAGGGGATTGATTTATTCCCCTCTGGTGATAATCTTCTGAGGAACCCCCCAGCCCTCCCCCTCCTTTTCCTCCTTCTCCTCCTCCTCCTCCCTCGCCACTCTGGGAAACCCGCTAGCCTCTACAAGCACACTATTTACATCAAATTAAGTGATTAATTAATTATATCAATAAAGTAATCAACCCCTACACCTCAGGGAAATTCCTTAGCCCTCCCTTTCACCTGCCACCCCCTCCCTTCACCCCACTGGAAATTGGCAAGTAATGGTCTCAGTCTGCGCTAGATAGGGAGAATCTCACGACAGGAAATTGAAATCAATGTCAATTACATAGCAAGGGATATTCTATTTATTTATAAAATTCAATTCACAGGGGTTCGATCTCTTTTTTATTTGGTGGGAAATGCTCATCATTCTCTGCTGTTTTGGAAGATGCATGGCTTGTAAAATACATCAAAAGGAAGTAATTAATTACAAGTAGATGGTTTTTTCCAATCTTTCAAGGGATACTGCCATGCAATCAAGGTCAGTGTAACTCACTGCACGTAATTGTACTGATAAAAGACTTCCAACTGCACCTTCACACCAACCACAGGGCAATGTGCTGGCCACTGCCTGAATTGCTGTGTGTGCAGATTGGGAGAGAGTCTGCAATATGCCCACTTTGGCGCACGACCGCTGTTGGCTGCAGCACCCCCAGCTGCCTCATGTATTACCATGCACACAGCTTGGTGACAGAGGCATGCAGATCAGAAGTCGTGCTAATCCACAAACAAAGTATCAGGTGACGGCATTTTTTTGATATTGACACCTGAGAAATTCCTGTCAAAACACATGCTCTCTCTCTCCCTCTCCCTCTCTCTCAAGTGGTCACTTCCTGTCATGTGCCATTGCTAGGCCCACATGCACCATTGCTCACAGTCACACTGAACAGCAAACGAAGCAGCATTTACCTGGGAAACCTCCAGTCCTTACCCTGCTGGATACCAGCACGTACAAGAACTCTCTCTAAGCCCAATTCGAATCGGAAATACTGCTGAAGTCAATAAATTGATTGATTGACAGATATTTGGTCACATGATCATGATGTAGGGGAAATAAGGCAGATGTGGTAACTCACCGGTCTCAGTTGCAGTCAGCCTCCAGAAGAAGAAAGACCTTGAGGCGACAACAGCAACTGAGAGCCTCATCTGCCTCTCCATCGGAGAAGAAACGTAAAAGTAAGTACTCTTTACATGTTGTTGCTACTATTACCGCATGTAGCAGTTCCACCTCCTCTTTATCAAGTTACCTTTCTTTGTTCAGCTTCATGTCATTGTCTGTGGAAGCTTACTGTTTCTTCTTCTTTGTTCAATGGCCTTTGGCATGTCTGGACTGGCTGCAACATTTAGCACGTTTAGACCAGCAGCAACTAATATCGACTTGTTGGGACCTGGCCTGTTAGGACCAGCAGCAGTTGCATCACTGTGGGATCGTGTAACACACCTGACCAGTGTGTTGGAACAGGACAAGAAGTTGTTAATGTTCATCCTGCTCATTGATCTGTATAATGAAGACACCCAGCAAGTTTCAGACTTTCACAACAACTGTGTGTGTGTGTGGGGGGGGGAGGGGGGGCGCTTCTGTATGACCGTGTTGAGAATTTGTTGCACACAGGGATGAACTGATGTCCGGACAACCTTCAAACTGATTATGGTGGGGAGTTTTACAATAGGTATTTCAAGACCATGATGTAGCGGTACAGAATACATCGTTGCTCAACATTCACCCATCTGGAGGCGAGTATCATTGAACGTCTGAATAGAACCATAAAAGGTCGAATGTGGGTGTGTTTCAATCTTTGCAGCTCATAAAAATGGGCAGATATCCTCCCAGAAAGAATTGCACAGTATTATCGAACCAAATATAGCACAATGAAAATGAGACCAATCGATGTTTGTGATAATAGACTCATGCATATGGTGTGCTATTGTATTAAAATGCTGGATCCATGTAAATTAAATTCAGTGAGGCTGTTTTGGTACTTATCTCAAAACACAAGACAGCATTTGAGAAGTCATACCTCCAAAACTGGTCGACTGAGATATTCACAATTTCCAGAGTGCAGAGAAGAGATCACAGAATGTTCATCTTAGAGGATAGCAATAGCACTGAAATTTCAGGATAGTTTTGCGCCGAGGAAATGCAGCAGAGCTCAGAACCACACGTGTTTCTCATTGAGCGTGTCATGAGATGTTGAGGGAATAGGGCACTAGTTAAATGGTTTGATTTTCCTGCAACTCAAAACAGCTGGATTTATGTTGACGAATTGCTATATAATGGGGTGCACGGAGCACAATCAGCACAGTAGCATAACATGCATGATAGGATATGCATTATAGGAGATGGTTGGTGTCTCAGCAAACTTCCCATCGAATTATACATTCCGAGGTATAATTACTGTGGACTTGGTACAAAGCTTCAAAAATGTTCGGCTCATGGTGACAAGGGAATTAAACTTCTTGAAGAAGCGTGTTTGGAACACGACATAGCATACACAACACATAAAGATCTCCCAGGATGTCATGCCGCAGATCAGATTTTAGCTGATAAAAGCCAAGACAATATGTGCAAGAAAGGATATTGGTATCAGACGGCGTGTTGTAGCATTTGTAATTGATAAAACCATGTGTGGTAAAATTAAGTTTAGTTAGGGTGTGAATTTCAAGCAAGTTATGAATGTTGCACCTCGGGCACTGAAGAAGAAGAAGAAGAAGCAGAAGAAGAAGAAGAAAACGAGGGAGAAGAAGAAGCCAGGGAAGTGGTGTTCAAAAAACTGTTTCCTGACAGTGATGACTGCAGTTAAAAGTGCCCTGGAGTATAAAGGAATGGTTAAAGCAGGCAGGTTTCTGCCGATACCCAGTACTTAGGTGGAATTTTTCCCTTCCTCATTACTGTCCCCGTAGGTCTCTCTGGTGGTGCTGCAGCTGTTCCCAGAACAGTGAAGAACGCACAGAACTCCCAGGAGGAGCTAGAGGAAGCAAGAGGACACAACTGGATGATGGAAGCACCAGCCATTGGAAAGGAACTGTACCTGAAGCCATACAAGAAAGAACTAGACCTCCTCATAAATAAAAAAAAGCCCATTAGCTATCATACTAGACAGACAGCTTACAAGTGAAGATGCACTCAAGTGAGTTGGGTAAAACTTCAGCTTTGCAAGATTTTGTGGTAGGTTTATGCGGAATGCATTACCAAAGTCTATGTGGAAATCCAGAGAATGTGGAATTGTGAATTTAGATGTTGCTGGGGGACCAGGAAACCACTGGATGGTGTATGTTAGGGAAAATACAAATAATGTCTACTATTTCGACTCATTTGGAGACTTGCAACTGCCAAGAAGAGTTGCAACGATACTTCACCGACAGAAAACGTGTGTTCTACAATGTTCATAGCTACCAAGACCTTAATTCCACGTATGGGGGCATCTTTGCATCATGTTTGTCCTAACGTTTACGAAGAAGCATCTTTATAAGGAGACGCATTAGCACCTAACAGTCATCGAGGTTCAGATGCAATGTCATAAACTCCGACTCTGAAAGAACGATCGTCAGTATTATCCATTGATTTAAGCCATGTGGAGTGCAGTATTGTGCTAATTGAACTGGAGGCTTACAGCAGCATTCCGAATATCACAGAGCCTAACAATAAACTTCATCTGGAAATTAATGGTGGAAAATAAATTTTGGAAATAGAACAGGTGTGTACGTTAGTCACAATTAAAACGAAGTTTTAAAAAGGTCTAGAAAAGGGACTACATTGCGCTATGTGCAAACATCAATACACTAAAATCAGGAATAAACACAACGAATGCAATGATCGACTTTAACCAGAAAGGATCAACAGGACAGCTAGGATGTTTCACTGAAGGACAAGTTTTGAAGAAAGATCCTAATAAATTCTACAGTCTGACCAGTCAGTGGATATAGTCCCTACAGTACAATCGGTGTTGAGTGTAACATTTCAACAAACTCTTATCCCAACAACAAATTGATTCTTATAATTTACGGATTCTTCCCATCAGTGGGAACAGGTAATGAGGGGATAAGTAACAGTTCAGGCTTTGGACTATCTGGAGCTGCGTATTGTGTATTAGGGTAATCAACTTGTCGAATTTCATGGTGTGGAAGTAATTGTATGACTACATCTAAAGTAGAACCACCAGTGACCTTGAATGTGCAGGGACCCAGAAGCGACAGTGGCCTTCAGCCAGCGAGGACCTGTTCGAGGCGGAATCGATGACCATTAACTTGCCTGACCGGAAGCGGCGGCGGTGAACTTCAACTAGTCAGGGATCGCAGCAAACCTGTATTGTTAACATAGAAAAGGTGAACGTATGTATATAATCAAAGAGCACAATGTGCAGCGCAGCACTACACAACAGAACAGCAAGGTGATAACACGTGCAGACTATGAGTTTCTTAAGTCAGTGGGTCTGAAGCTACACAGTGATGTGCTTCAATATAATTAGCCTGGTGGAATATGACCAGTGTATTATATGGCAGGAATACTTCACGCATAAACCTTATACCTCAACCATGTTTAACAAAAAGGATAAATTTGGGATTGTCATCCAACACAAGGACACTTTAACCATCCTGCGCAAGAGTTTCATGTATCTTGATGGATCATTTACGAAAGGGGATGGCGCTGCTAGAGTGGCATCAAACCTTATATGTAATGCTTTAGCACTCATGTTTCATGAGATATGATATGAACTGAACAGGGTTGAGATTGACTGTAAATGCAATGTAGGCATAACATCGATTCTTAAAATATATGTCTCTGCTTCTCCCTCGGATCTGAACGATTTAGAAAATTCTGGATGGTTCATAGACGAGCCAGCGGATAGAGCAGTGGAAGATTACAAGTGATTTACTGTGTGCGTACCTTTAAAATTAACATTGAGGCTGTTTGAGAATATTTTTAAAATTTTTTCGCGTAGCTCTGGTTGAGAATATTTTTGCAGTTTGTCTCAGTAGCACTGGATGAGAATATTTACAATTTTTTTTATTAAACTACGCTAAAAACTAATATAGGGATACTTTTTTTGCTACAACTAAATTTCACAGTCCTAATAGGTTGAACAATAATTCCGATGCACCATAAGCTAAAAGCACTTAAAAAGCTAATCAGTCTTGGACAGCTAGCAGCAGGTGAATTCTTAAAAACTATTCAATTTACATGACACCCATGAAATGTAAATATATCCACATTGTTTGCACAGTACATATTCGATGTGTATGAACAAATAAATATTTAGATGTCGTATATTTTCTTGAGCTTTTTTATATTTTTAAAACTTTTTTATACTTTTTTCATAGTACACACACACTCACTCACACACACACACACACACACACACACACACACACACACACACAACTACTTACACTACAATAAGAGGGTCATACCCACCCACCCACCCACACACACACACACACACACACTCTCAGTGTACATCTTATGACTTCTCGATCTTATATTAGTTTTGCTATAACATGTGGTGTCTGCAGTGCAACACTTCATACGTTGCTGTACAGGCACTATAAATGGCTTTCGAGAGAGAGGGCTCTCGATGCCTTAGCCTGCCTGTGGGTAGGACCTTCCAATGTGTGATACACATACATTTCTACATCTACATCTAAATATACATCTATACCCCACAAACCACTGTGAGGTGTGTGGCAGAGGGTACATTCCATTTTAGCAATTATTAGCGGCATTTGCTATTCTATTCACTTATGGAATGTGAGGAGAATGATTGTTTGAATACCTCTGTAAATGCATTAATTATTCTAATCTTATCATCACTATCCTTATGTGTGTGACATGTAGGGAATTGTAGTATATTCCTAGAGTTATCATTTAAAGCCAGTTCTTGGAACTTTGTTCGTAGACTTTCTTGGGATAGTTTACATTAGCCTTCAACAGTCTACCCATTCAGCTCCTCAGTGTCCTTGTGACACTCTCCCATGGATTGAGCAAATCTGACACCATTCATGCTTCCCTTCTCTGTATATGGAAGATACCCTCTGTTAGTCCTATTTGGTATGGGTCCCACACTCTTGAGCATTATTCTAGAACCAGTCACACGAGTTATTTGTAAGCAATCTCCTTTGTAGACTGATTGCACTTCCCCAGTATTCTATCAATAAAGCAAGGTCTACCATGTGCATTAATCACGACAGCCTATATGATCATTTTTTGATCACAGACCTACAAACTCCACAATCAGCAACCCATTAGCCTTGTCTTCCAAAAGACCATTAACCCTCTTATTCTGTGGAAGAAAACTATAAGGATTATCAGCCTTGTCTGAACATGTGTCATTACTGTGGTACATCATTACCTCATGTGGATTGCTGTTCTTAACCCAACAGATGAAGCTACCTGTATCTATATAAAATAATTTGGGGCCTGTGAAATGCGTTTTCGCAAACTTATAATGAAAGTGCTACACGTGGACTTCGGACAGGTTTAGCATGCAAATCCCCACATAAACTGGTTTTGTAAACTTTACTGTAGTCATCGCCATTTCCACAGCAATAAAGTTTTCATTGAATGTGGTGACCCATTTTCTTGCGCTATAACGCCATCCCATTCGGTTCTAATCAAAATTTCACATCCTTCCTTCAAATTCCCCATTTTTTGCCGAAAAATGAATTACTTACAAATTTTAAAAAATGTTTCTCAAGATCACACGTCACAGAAGTTCTCTGACTCGTATTCAGATAACTATACTCCTAAACAGTTGCGATTGCTTGAAGGAGGTAGCCCAGATGATTCTAACCAGCTCCATTCCCAAGTGAGACACTGTTGGACATTATGATTATGAGTAATACATTGCCTCTTACTCCCCAGCATTACCATCAGTTTTCGGGTGGTAACTCCTTGCAAAACTACTTGTTTCAGACAGTGGCAAATCATTGTGCAGATCATGTAAGATAATAGGAGATGTGAGTTCTACCTCCCCGACATACCGCACATCAAAATCAACCGCCACACCCCCCCTTGATTTTTCCGCCTAATCCCTTGTATTAATTTTTGGGGAACCATAGAAACACAACAATCGGCAGTGATTGCTGCATGGTGTACCCATATTTACATCCAGGTACATGATTTAACTCAAATCAAGTTATGTGCTGAACCTGTCATCCAACTGTGGGTTATTTGCCTTGGTGTGCCTATGGATACATTGGCAAAGTCCCCCACAGATCCCTCACTCAAAGAAGTGAAGCTTGTCAGCATCAGTAAATAATTGAATCTGCACTTTGTTTTCTTGAGCATTGTGTCCCAGGACAACCCAGGTGCTGTGTAATAAAAGGTGGGATCCAGAGAATATTTGGTAATACATAGACTCCAGAATTTCTCTTAAATAGTCTAATGCAAGCACATGTTGTGTCCAATTAAGGCCGTGCATACTCCCCTAAAATGGAGATTTTGATTTCCGCCAGACATTCACTAAATGCTCGTATTCTCCATCTGTTATAGTACAGACAATTTCTCAGGCCTAACTCACTTACTTTCATTTAAAAAAGTCTATTTTATAATAAATTACTTAGAAAAAAATACTTTTTCTTATCACATTCACTTACTATAAAAAATATTTTTTATTCAAAGGAAGAATGTAAGAAAAAAGTAAAATGATTTATGGTGAATGTAAGAAATCTATTCCTTACATAAAATTTTTCTAATTCTTTCTTCTTGGGCAACCATAAGATTTTTATGAAGAGTTGTTTGTAAATGGTTTTCGAGAAAAGGCTTACTTACAGTTTTACCACATTCACAAGGAGCTTTATTTGTCTGGTAATATTTTTTACATTCTTTACATACACTACAATACCCATCTGTTCAATATTTATCCTTATAAAATTCATTAATATTCTTTTTGTCCAGACAGTCACCACACTGGTTTAGTGTTTGATATTGTCCAATTTAAAGATTATAAAATTTAGTAGAAAAAATAGATTCACTCTCAAAAAGCACAAAACCTCCGCAACTATTTGAAGGAAACCTGGGGGGTTTCCGTTGCGAGGTTTCATATGGGCAGGAGTTATGCAAGAGTTCTTGTCTGCAGGCATCCAGAGCCAGTTTAAGAGGCGGATTTTTGTTTATTTGTTAACTGATTATCAACCAATTTTAAAAATTCAAAATGCTATCACATTCTACTAGATATTCTCTGTTAGTATGCTGTGTTGTGCGTCATTAGTTAGATTTCTCTTGCCATACATTGTTACATACATTAAAGTATCTGAGGAATTTTTATCATTGAAAGTAGCACATAATTTCATAGCTGTCTCTGGACTTGACACAATATTTTTTCTAATGTCATGTTTCTTATTTACATAGGACAGATAGTTATAAAATTATATAGGCTTACATCCACACCACCTTTCAATTGTGTAAGCCTTTTAAAATCGAGAAAGGAGTAATATGCCTTGAGAAAATTATTTGGAAGATTAATATTCCATGTTACCCATGAGGAAATTTCGTTTCTTCCATTTTTCAAGTATATGTTCTGTAGTTTAAAGTGATAGAATAATGAAGAGAGAAGTAAGTGATTACTTTTACAATTTGTCTGAAATGTAACAAATACGAAATATGGCATATCAAAGTTATAAAAATTTGTAATATCTAACTCAAAATTCTTCTTTTCACTGAATCCTACAACTTCTACAGTTTGTAGTTCATAAAAAGATATTGGTATTTCAGGATTTTTTAATATATTTTCTCTTTGCTCTGGCTCGTAATTTGGTTCATATTTAAAATATAGGAACACGAATTTCCATCGATTTTATGACAATTTTACCTTCATTTGGAAGTGTATTTTTTATTTCAACTACAGCTTCATTATAATCACCCCATCTACGAACAGCATCTCCAGCACATGAACTCCTAGTGAAAATTACTGTTAAATCGCGTTCCCACATTACTTCTTCATAATCTTTAAAAAATCCACCACGTATTGCTAATTGATAATGCACTTCATTTTTCTTATTATTGATTTCTCCATTAGGTATATGACCTACCATGCTTATTTTATCAGCAACAGATGCAGTCAAATGTAATGTAGACATTGAGGAAATAAAAGGGTATTCTATTCTGGATATTATTTTCCTTCTTTATGGTAAAAAAATGGTTCAAATGGCTCTGAGCACTATGGGACATAACATCTGTGGTCATCAGTCCCCTAGAACTTAGAACTACTTAAACCTAACTAACCTAAGGACATCACACACATCCATTCCCGAGGCAGGATTCGAACCTGCGACCGTAGCAGTTGCGCGGTTCCGGACTGCGCACCTAGAACAGCTAGACCACCGCGGCCGGCATCTTTATGGTCACATAATCAAACATTTTTGCAACATAATTATCGATTAATTTTCATTGTTTATCATATGCAGGATAATCTAAAGCTGATCTATCAGGATTGACTATAAAAGTTCTGAAGTTCATATACAACTGTGCATTGTTAGGATGTAACCATCACCAATATTTATGTCTGCCCCCGGTAGCTGAATGGTCAGTGTGACGGATTGTCAATCCTCTGGGCCTGGGTATGATTCCTGGCTGGGTCGGGGTATTTTCTTCACCTAGGGACTGGGTGTTGTGCTGTCCTCATCATCATCCTACATCCTCATCGACTCCAGGTCGCCGAAGTGGCGTCAAATTGAGAGACTGGCACCCGGCGAATGGTCTGCCTGATGGGGAGCCATAGCTATACGATTAAAAAAAATTATTTCAACCTTTGAATGCTTGTTGAGTGCATTTAAATTATGTTTACTCTTCTCATTCACAGGAAATGAATAATACTGATAACTCTCTGTTTTATTCATGATTTATTAATTATAAAATTTATTAAGACATTTGTAAAAACTACTGTTACACAAGCACCATTACAGTTAAGCAAATTGTCATTTTCATTGGTTATCGTCATTTCTAAATCTTGAATAGGATAAAAAACTAGAATATTGAATGGAATATTTGGTTCATGAATACTGGTCCACCAAGTTCAACATTAGGCTTCAATGAAGAAATAATGTTAGTTTCCTGATGAAAATGATCAGTATGCCTTACAAACATTCCATCAGCTAGATTAAAATTCATATTAATTAACTCAAATCGAATAATTTAGGATCATCATTACCAATGGTCTTTTTAGTGGCGTCAACAGGTTGACCACTAATTCAAGCATACCTCCAATACTATCTTTTATATCCATAATCAATTTTATATCACTTTCAATAGTAATTCTATTTAAAATTTCATCTGCTGTAATGTGAATGTTTGGCATGTTGTATTAATATACTTTTCTATTTTTTAAACTATACTGACCAACAGGAATTCCTATTGATTCTCCATCACAATACACTTTATTATTTTTCGAAGTAATATTTGGAGTTAAAAAAGTTCACAAAAACCAGCTAGTGCAACATTGTTATAACTTTCTCTTATAGGTACAGTCAGTATTTTTTTGAGACTAGATGGCTTACCACTCAATTGAAATAATCCACTGATTTATCAATAAAAATATTATTTAATAAATGAAAACTGATTAGGAACCAAAAATAATTCCAGAGAGGAAATCAAAAAATAAACATAGTAAACTTTTACCAAAATCTATTTGATGTGCAATAATAGGACCAAGTGGTTGTGGAAAAACTACATTAATGATTGAAAATTAAGTCTAGCTCCAGGTTGGTTGAACTGAGATAAAATTAATCATTTGTATGTTTGCTTCAAAAGTTTAGATAAGCCAAAATACTTAGAGTTTATAAAAATGTGTAAAAAGTAGAAGACAAACACTAAGAGAAAGTTCCTACTTTTATTGTAAATATTGATGAAATTATATCACTTGATCAACGCCAAGAAAATTCACTAGTCGTATTTGATGACTTCATTCTTAAAAACCAAGTTGTAGTTAGAGAATATTTTATTAGAGGAAAGTATAAAGGAATAGATGGTTTGTATCTGACATAAGCATACTTAAAGATATCAAAGCATTTAGTCAGAGATAATCTAATTTTTCAAAATACATTTACACCAGATGACACAAATTTAGGTCACATTTATCACAAACTTGTTGATGGTGATTTAAAACTTGATGATTTTTAAAGAAATGTATAGCAAATGTTGGAATGGTCAGTTTGGATATTTACAATAGACATGACAAGGACATGAAGGGAAATTTAGAGGCAGAATTAAAGATTTTCCTACAACATCATCATAAACACAAATGTTAAAAGATATTTCATTAATGTTGTTTCTTCTTTAATAAATGTTTTCAAAATATGACACAGAGGCAGCCCAGAGAAGCAGTATTTAAAAACGTACAAACCAGCCCGTCCTTATCAAACAGCTGGGCATTTGGTGCCAACGAAGTGTACGGGCCCTGCAACAAACTTGTTTGTCGGCTTGTCCGCCACGCTTCGCGAACGCTCTGGCTTTGGGCAGGGCCCACGGGAAACCAATACCTAATTGAAAAGGTACTTGCCGAGCGTCTTAATTTTGTCTTGTGCCATTGAGAACTTTCTTAAACGCGAAGTTAAGTATTACTGAACTCTGAAATAGTTACTCGCTCCCCAGAGACGACTGCTGACACTCGCAAGACCTATGATGTCACTTGCTGTAACGTACGCATCACAGCCTGTTTTTTTCGTGTGCCTCACGGGCAGTGATGTGACGACGAACCTCCAACTGTGCGCCACGCCGATGACGGAGACATAGACGCTTGTGCCTAAGCCAGGACACTTAAGTGCTGCCAACTGCCTAGTCCTCTGGGCGCCAGGTGGACAGCTCTCCACTTGGCCAGCGTACCTGGAGTAGGACAGAAGGATCTAGCCATCACTGTCCTCGCCGGGGTACCAACAAAAGACCACTACGCTCCGAGGCCAGGTGCGAGCCGCAGCCCGCCGTCCCCGTGGCTGCCCGTCGCCGCCGCCGGCCACTCTCATTACGGCCAGGAGACACGGCAGCCTGGCGACGCAGCCGCGACCGCACAGCAGTGGAACGCGCAGTCTGCAGCCGGACGCCGTCGCCACTGGGGAAACGCTGTAGTATTTGAAACGACCCCTTAGAAAAATTATAAATGACTGTGCTGATAAACATCTTACGTTATTTGATTTTCAAGCAGCTGAGCAAAACTGAACGTACTCAGACATTTCGCTCTTTACCTATTCTGATCAACACTAAACTGACACACAATATTTTTAGCGCAACGCAATCTAACTTTCAATAATCGCTACAAAAGTATGGCCCTGACTGACACTAACCTATACCTTTCGCGAATCACTTACCTCACAAAAATCTTCGTTACTCGACCTACTGCAATACAGCGAGCGCCAATACCGCCAGCTAAATAAAAGATCCTAACTACTGCAAGGCACTAACTACTGATAGGCATACTTAGCAAATGAAAGATTTTGATAAAGAACAAACAATGTATTTACCTTAATAATGTTCAAAAGTCATCATGTACTGGGTGAGTCACCTAACGTTACCGCTAGATATATTTCGTAAACCACATCAAATACTGACGAACCGATTCCACAGACCGAACGTGAGGAGAGGGGCTAGTGTAATTGTTTAATACAAACCATACAAAAATGCACGGAAGTATGTTTTTTAACACAAACCTACATTTTTTTAAATGGAACCACGTTAGTTTTGTTAGCACATCTGAACATATGAACAAATACGTAATCAGTGCCGTTTGTTGCACTGTAAAATGTTAATTACATCCGGAGACATTGTAACCTAAAGTTGACGCTTAAAACCTCCGACGTTCAGTTGCGTGTTGTAACAAACAGCTGCAACATACATCGCGTTTCTAGAGAATGATCTGCCAACGTTGCTCGGAAATGTCCCACTGGAAACGCGTCGACGTATGTGGTATCAGCATGATGGTGCACCTGCACATTCCGCAATTAACACTAGGCTGACCCTTGACAGGATGTTCGACGGGCGTTTCATAGGACGTGGAGGACCCATAAATTGGCCAGCCCGTTCTCGTGATCTTACACTTCTGGACTTCTTTCTGTGGGGTATGTTAAAGGAGAATGTGTACCGTGATGTGCCTACAACCCCAGAGGATATGAAACAACGTATTGTGGCAGCCTGCGGCGACATTACACCAGATGTACTGTGGCGTGTACGACATTCATTACGCCAGAGATTGCAATTGTGTGCAGCAAATGATGGCCACCACATTGAACATCTATTGGCCCGACATATCGGGACACACTCTATTCCACTTTGTAATTGAAAACGGAAAGCACGTGTGTACGTGTACCTCACCCCTCATGGTAATGTACATGTGCGTCAGTGAAAAAGACCAATAAAAAGGTGTTAGCATGTGGACGTAATGTGCTGTTCCAGTCTCTTCTGTGCCTAAGGTCCATCGCCGTTCCCTTTGGATCCCTACGAAATTCGGTGCTCTCCGATACACACAATCGAACAGCGGAGGAGTGGTACTCAAGCGTCAACTTTAGGTTACAATATCTCCGGATGTAATTAACATTTTACAATGCAACAAACAGCAATGGTTACGTATTTGTTTATATGTTCAGATGTGCCAACAAAACTAACGGGGTTCCATTTAAAAAAACGTAGGTTTGTGTTAAAAAACATACTTCTGTCCATTTTTTTATGGTTTGTATTAACCAATTACTCTAGCCCCTCACCTCACGTTCGGTCTGTGGAATCGATTCGTCAGCATTTGATGTGGTTTACGAAATACATGCAACGGTAATGTTAGGTGACTCACCCTGTATATATCGGTTCGTGACATCCAGTCTTACAAATTAGCTGTCTCTGATGGACACACGTCCAGATCATCTGCTCTCAAAACTCTGCCATCTCTCTCCCAACATCCACCACTGCTGGCGGCTCACCTCCAACTGTGCAACGCTACGTGCTGTTAACATCCAACTGCCCAACACTACAATAGCAAATTCTAACAATGCAAACCAGCCACAGACTGCACACAGTACAGTCAGTGATTTTCATACAGAGCGCTACGTGGCGTTAACGACATAAAAACCTAAACAGCCTACTTACATAGCCCCCGTGCCCCCCCCCCCCCCGCCAAAAAAAATTTACAAATTGTTTTGGGCTGTGGCCAATACAGATTTGAAAAAATTTTCATAATCACAACAACAAAGATATCCAATGCACACCCTTATTGATACACTGATGGTGAAAAGCAAAAACTATTCTCATAAAGACAGTCCTGATCATTTATCACAACAGTTATTACAGTTTTTTTACGAAGTCTCATTAGTAAAAGAAAATGCACGTGGAAGTAGTGGATTTCCATGCAGTCTTGAAGAAGTAGTGTTGTCCTTCCAACGGAGAGACAGTGTTGACTCTTGACATGCAGACAGGTAATGAGGCACAACATTGCAAAACCTCAGTAGAGTCAGTCGTAGTTTGGAAGAATATTGGTAGGTAGGTCATCACAGAGCAGACCACTGTAGTCCTGTTAGAGATTACGGTATTGGTGGGCCACCAGAGGTGCAGACCCACTGCAGTCCTTGTGGAAATAATGGTATTGGTGGGCCATCAAAGATGCAGACCCACTGTAGTCCTTGTAGAGACGGCCAGCAGCCATCTGTTGCAACTGTGCAGGTGCACAATCACCATCTGCAGATATTATAGCAAGTCCATAAACCACCACTTGTGCACTCACAAACTCTTTGGAATTGTCCTTAGAACCAGCAATGCTGTTAACCAGTTCTTTGCTGAATTATTAACACATGTGCAAACACTAACAGTCCTCACTTGCCACATATTGTGCAAATACTATGACCAACAGAAATGTGAGCACTGAAATGAATGCTTACAAGTTACTCAATTTATTTGATGAACTGGTGTCAATTACAATTTTATATTTACGACATGAGAATACAATTACAAAGGTACAAAGTACATCATTAAAGAACATAACAATACAAAAGAATCGAAATAACATATACATCAGTGTTACAGGAATTATGACACAAGGAGTATTAGAAAAATTCTACAACATAAGTCTTATCAGGTAAACACATAAAGACAGGAATAACACAAATACACAAGGTACACAGACACATAGTGGAATAACACAAAAGGACAGGACAGGGTTTGTTTTCAGTGTGACATTTGGTATTGCAGTAAAACCCAAAACTTCATTTCATAGATGTTTCCTCTTTTTTCACTTTTTTTTATACCTTGTCAATGCATTTCTTCCAATTCATCACAACTCATTCTCTTACAATGCCTACCCCCTCTTAACCTAACTTTAATTTACTGAGCTCAGATGCTAAACCGAGGGATGAGGCAATGCAGCAGCACAAAACAATTAACATAAACAGCAATGACAAAAAATGCAAATTGGCAAAACAAGCAACAATAAATATAAATTAGCAAAGCAAATGCAACATAATCACTAATATGAGCCAATGTGCAGCAAAAAGAAAAATAAATCATTAGTAAACCTGGCTTAATACAACGTAAAATTCAGTAGAACTGTGCCTGGCAAACAACAGCAGCAAATGCTACAACTTATACCTAAACACGACAAAGCTCAAGCAGAAAAAATATTACAGTAAAAATGGTCATGCTTAATACCTATGTCACATCTTAACACTAGAGTGATGCATCATGATAACTTACTCTAGCAGACAAGTTACAAATCGTAAAAAAATTATTTATGCAATTCCTGTGAAGGGAAATGTCTATTTGTGTTCCCTTTTTTTAAGAAAGTAGATCATAAAATTATTGTTTAATGGATTTGTAGACAGAAAATATTTACATTAGTACATCTATTAAATTTTATATTTACCAATGCTGCAGTGCGGCTAGAAACTAGATATTAAACAAAATAGGCAAATATATATACAAAGGAAGGCATGAAACATCATTCACTAGCCATATGGCATTTCAAAAGGCAGTAAAAAAATCTCTCAACTAGAAAGACAGTAGTCATAATCAGGTGTATAGACATAAAATATTTCTCGTCATTTCATTAGGCACTTCAGTAAATATCCAAAAGTATGAGCTCAAAACTGTAATCATATGTTTCAAGGATGAGCGTGTCGTATTTGCGAAGCATTCTACAAAGAAATGTCAATAGCGAGGATAATGGCCTCTCTTTTTCTCCACCTAATGGCTTTATTTTTATAGGGCGACTATCGCACAGCTGGGCGCCCACAACGGATTACGTCAAGGTCACTTACCTTTCTTACCGAAATTTACAACAGAAGTTTCTGCTACAGTGACAGTTTAATACAAATAAAATTTCACAAGTCGAGAATTTGCTTTACAAATGTGTAGAAACAAAATCCTATAAATATAACAGTGTCCAAAAAATATTCGTCGGCATTGTGATACATTCACACATTTACACACATTTCATAACTCTTAAAGTACGATTCTTGGTATCCAACATCCTTTTTCACAAATCAGAGTCCCTAACCACTACTCCTTATTCCTTACCTTATTACACATGTACATATTCGTCGACACTTCTTCAATAGCATAATGAAATTCCTCATATAGCATCAGTTTATTGATCATAAACATACCTCAACAGCATAATACACATCGTCATCATAATAAGAACATCATAACACCTCAGTCAAATCTCAAAAACGTCGCAGCTTTCTGCAATAATTTCAAAACATAAAAAAAATTCTCTGCTCATTTCAATAGTGTCATCTACCTCAAACGTACTTTAAAAATCATGATCCTGTACCAAGTACATCATTCAAAGCTCTCATAGTATCACAATGGTTCCGAAAAAATATGAACAGTTCACAAAGTACCGACAAAATACAATTTCATAAGTGTGAAGTTATCCAACTGTGTAATTACGTAAACATCTGTCACTGATGTAGTAAAATAAATGTTTGTCTCTCTCAGTTAAATGATCAAATAGCTGTGTAATTTATTTGTTACAGAAATATGGTACCAATGTGTAAAGTTGTATAAGCAAATACCATATTAGCTAGGGCTCCTTGTGCTTGCCAGACACATGGTACACAAAGTAATGGTCTACCCCCCTGAGGATTAATGTAATTATACCATCAGGTGTTACAGATTACAGTAATGGAATGAAATGTATCATGGAAAACTTTCTTTGTAATTCAAAAATCTTTAAAAATAAATATTTTAAGTACAAAATTAATCACTGAAATACGTGTACTGTAGCGCTAAACTGTGCGTCTTGTTGTAAGATAATCTCTGTCATTACTTAAGGGTAAAAAATGTGCCAAGTGTCGTAACTATCGTCGTCCGTAAGCAAAGTTCTGTAGAAGTCAAAGTACTTACCTCATAATAAACAAAGTGAAATGCTATGTGGTTCAAATGGTTCAAATGGCTCTGAGCACTATGGGACTTAACATCTATGGTCATCAGTGCCCTAGAACTTAGAACTACTTAAACCTAACTAACCTAAGGACATCACACAACACCCAGCCATCACGAGGCAGGGAAAATCCCTGACCCCGCCGGGAATCGAACCCGGGCGTGGGAAGCGAGAACGCTACCAAAATGCTATGTGTATAGATATCATAGTTATTATGTACATCACCGTGATCAAGAAAGTGCTATACTGTAACATTATTGTTGTGCTACGAAAAAAGCTGTCTCATTGTAGCTATATCACAAAAGTTACTACTAAAACATGTTTTACTTTCCAGAAGAATTCAGAAAAACTGTGCACATACAAAACAGATACAGCGCAAAATCAATAATATAAATTGTGTCACTCATTAATAGCATCATGATATAATCGTGCAGCTGTCAAATAAACTAACCACTGTGTAATCTGGTATCTCTCAGAAAGCACTTTAAATCGATAATGTATTTTCAAGTAAAACAAAATGTTGCATTACAATGTCATTAGCAGTACCAGTATATGTTCTAAGTATGTAAGCCGTATAGTTGTTATGTAATCGTGCAACTAACAAGCAAGAACGTACACACACAATAACATTGTGTCGTCTGTTCACTATAACAATGCATTCATAACTACTGCCTAAATAAGTTGCCCAGGTTCTTGACTGGATAGATAACTTTAAATCATTGTTGCATGTTAACAGTTTCTAAGTGTGTCAAAGCGTACTAGTAATGTGAATTTTATAGCAAAGACTAAAAAGCAGATTATCTCTCAATAAACAGTTTTACATGTGAAATGTGGTGCAGTCCTTTACTCTTCCTGGTACACAGAGTTTCAACTTCAACGCAATTATCATGTGGTATACGTCGGTAAGGAATGATAAAATTTTTCTCAACGTTAGCGTCAATGTTATTCTTCTCTGAGGCAGCCGGCGCACAAGGCTGCCTGCAGTGCGAGTGATTGTCTGTCTCTTTGTTGTCGCGCATCGTTGCTGGGATTTGGAGATCTAACTTCTACAAATTCACCTAGTCGAGAGGCGCCTACCCTGTTTGAACCACGCCAATTTTGGTTCAATTCTGGTCTGTTGTTGTGATTATATCGTCTGTCGTCATGTCGGTAGATTCCACAGTTTCTTTCTTGTTGGTCATGTAGTGGAGAATTTCTCCCTGAATCGTAACTGCGTGTCTGAAGTTATTCTGTCTCCCTTGATAATAATTATTTTGGTTCCCATATTGTCTGTTTCTCTGATTGTCTCTGTGATAGTCATTACCATACAGAGGTGATCTTTCCCTGTAATCATTACTACTCTGCCAACGATTGTCATACGGGTGGTGTCTGTTTTGGTCACGACTCACGTTGCAAGAATAGCCTTGTCGTGTCCAGTTATTATTTCTGTCTTCGCGGAATTGTGACGGATGTGACCTGTAATTGTTGTGTTCCTGTTTTCGCGTTCCGCAATTGTCAGTGTCAATTTCCAACTCTTGTAACAGTCCCTGAAAAGCTTCAATGTCGTCTTTGCAACGTCCTGCCAAAAAATATGTCGTAGATGTTCAGGCAATTTTATTAAGCAAATGCGGATGAGTTCTGAGGGGCTGTAAGGGTTTGAAAGATACTGATTCTTATGTAACATGTCTTCGAAATATTTGACAAGACTGGAAAATTCAGATTGTTCGGAATATTTCATCATTATGCTGCTATGTTTTACTCGGTCTTGTGTAGCTTGAGACCAATACGCTGAGAGGAAGGCATGATAAAATTCTCCTTCACTGTGACAATCGTGAATGACCGATCGCATTCTTACAGCTGGTTCATTCTCTAAATAGCCACACATAAATTCTAAACTGTGTTCCAATGACCAGTTGGGAGGAAAACGATGAGAGAATTGATGAAGCCATGCTTGTGGATGAATGTCGTTGCCAGAATTCTTAAATGGTTTGAATTTACGTGTAGTAATGAAAAGCTTATAGTCAAAATCATCATGTCGACAGGTCGTATATCGGTCATTGTTACTTCTTTCCGGCGGTTCCATCTCAAAATTCGGTGTATTTTGCCAATTTCTTTCATAAGTTCCGAAGTGCCCTGTGTTATTATTTTGTGGCTGTTCCGTATTTCTATGTCCCTCTTCCTGTATTGGAGCGCGAGTGTCCTCTGAAATATGTAATTCTTGTATTGCTTGTGCCAACTGATCTTGTACTTCCCGAATTTCTCTTTTGTACTGTGTATTGATTTGATTTTGATTTTGTTTGAATTTTCTAATTTGTTCATATTCTTCTCTGTCAGTGAAGGCTATGGGTCTTATGTCATTCATATCATCATCTACCTTTGTAGATAAGTTAGTGAACTGACCCAACAGTTCAGCTACTTTCTCCGATAGGGAACTTATTTCCTCAGTGTGTTTTTCTGAATCAAGTTTCAGAGTGTCCATTTGTGTTGAAATCGTATCTACTGTGTCCTTTAAGTTTTCCTGAGTTTCTGCAAGTTGCGTAACTGAATCGGTAGATGCAACTGAGTCAATTTTAGCGTGCAAGTTGTCGTGATTTTCATGAACAGTAGTTTGCATTTTGTTTATGGCTGCTTCGTGACGCGAAAAAAAATAGGTTGTAAATGCTCACAAATTTGTGTTTTTACGTCATTACAGACTTTTTGACATTTCGATTCGATTTTAAGAAACTCAGCAGTTAGACCTTCACGTGTTTGTTCAAGCGTGGTGTCTAACTTTTGAAGCTGTTGCTCTGTTTGTCTCTGGTGTTGTTCCATTGTGTTTAACTTTCGAAGATTTTGTTCCGTTGTGTCTAACTGTGCTGTGTTTGTCTCTGATTTTGTTTCATTTGTTGCATTAATTGCAATAATAATGTATTAGTGTCTGGAATCTGTTCCTCTATGCTTTTCGGCAGTGCATTTGCACCGGCAACATTCACATTTTGACAAGCAGAAAATGTGTCTTGACTTATTTGAGGAAATGATGAGGACCCAAAACCTGAATCTACAGTATTTGCAATATTGTGTCCTGTCATTTCGGATTCCTGAGGTGAGTTGTTGCCGAGCGATCGATCGATAATGCTTCCCTGTTCACTAATTGTTTCACTGTCTACACTATTATTTGCCGCCCGCTCCATTTCCCTATGCACAATTACCAAATTACTACGTTGAATGTCTGTTAATTCATTACACGGTGTTGCTGATAAGCTACAATCGTCATCACTGTCATTTCTCAGTTTACTTTGGAGCCTAGTGTTACGTTTTTCACACGCCATAATTATCACGTATTTCACACGATAACAAGGAAAGCACAATTTGAAAAGCAGAAATAAGAAAACACATTAACATAGCACTGAAAATAATATCTAGTTAATTGGAAACGCAGCTGTGAAATACTTGGTGCAAATCTACATGCATACCACAACAGTTTTACTGTACAACAATGAAAATCTACAAATACAAAGGAAATTCTCTCTATAATTAAGCGCTAGCAATAAACAATAGCTACACTAATTACACAAACTACAAGAAAAGAATCAGAAGATTCCAGTGAGGTATCCTTGGCTAAGGGTCGACATATGAAACATCCCCTTAGAAAAATTATAAATGACTGAAATGTAAATCTACAACTACCAAGGAAATTCTCTCTATAATTAAGCGCTAGCAATAAACAATAGCTACACTAATTACACAAACTACAAGAAAAGAATCAGAAGATTCCAGTGAGGTATCCTCGGCCAAGGGTCGACATATGAAACGACCCCTTAAAAAAAATATAAATGACTGTGCTGATAAACATCTTACGTTATTTGATTTTCAAACAGTTGAGCAAAACTGCACGTACTCAGACATTTCTCACTTTACTTATTCTGATCGACACTAAACTGACACAATATTTTTAGCGCAATGCAATCTGACTTTCAATAATCCCTACAAATAATGGCCCTGACTAACATTAACCTATAGCTTTCACAAATCACTTACCTCACAAAAATCTTCGTTACTCGAACTACTGCAATACAACGAGCGCCAATACTGCCAGCTAAATAAAAGATTCTAACTACTGAAGGTACTAACTACTGATAGGCATAGTTAGCAAATGAAAGATTTTGATAGAGAACAAACAATGTATTTACCTTCATAATGTTCAAAAGTCATAATATATATATCAGTCCGTGACATCCAGTCTTACAAATTTACTGTCTCTGATGAACACACGTCCAGAACATCTGCTCCCAAAATGCTGCCATTTCTCTCCCCACGTCCACCACTGCTGGCGGCTCACCTCCACAACTGTGCAACGCTACGCGCTGTTATCATCCAACTGCCCAACACTATAATAGCAAACTCCAACAATGCAAACCAGCCACAGACTGCACACAGCACAGTCAGTGATTTTCGTACAGAGCGCTACGTGGCGTTACCAACATAAAAACCTAAACAGCTTACTTACATATTCTTCGCGCCACCCATTGATGATTGTAAACAATCCTCTGTAAAGAAGTCATTGCAAACATCATCGGTCCTTCTTCAGCTGCACATCCTCCCTCGTCATAGAATCCTATATCACAGTAAGCTATCAGAGCCGTCCTTTACACACTGAAGCGCCAAAGAAACTGGTTTAAGGACGTGTATTCAAAAAATAGATATATTCAACAGGCAGAATACGGCTCTGCGGTCGGCAACGCCTATGTAAGACAAGTGTCTGGCGCAGTTGTTAGATCGGTTACTGCTGCGACAATGACAGGTTATCAAGGTTTAAGAGAGTTTGAACTTGTTGTTACAGTAGACGCACGAGCGATGAGACACAGCATTGCTGAGATAGCAGTGAAGCGGTGATTTTCCCGTACGATCATTTGACGAGTGTATCATGAATATCAGGAATCCCGTAAAACATAAAAACTCCGACATCGCTGGGACCAGAAAAAGATCCTGCAAAAACGGGACCAAAGACGACTGAAGAAAATCCTTCAACGTGAGAGAAGAGAAACCCTTCTCCAAATTGCTGCAGATTTCAATGCTGGGCCATGAAAAAGTGTCGGCGTGCAAACCATTCAATGAAACATTATCGATATGGGGTCTCAGAGCCAAAGGGCCACTCGTGTATCCTTGATGACTGCACGACATAAAGCTTTACACCTCACCTGATATTGTGAACACTGGCATTGGACTGTTAATGACTGAAAACATGTTGCCTGATCAGACAAGTCTCATTTCAAATTGTATCTATTGGGTGGACATCTACGGGTATCGAGACAACCTCATGAATCCATCGACACTGTATGTCATCAGGAGACTGTTAAAGCTGGTGGAGACTCTGTAATGGTGTGGGGCGTGTGCAGCTGGACTAATATGGGACCCCGATACGTCTAGATACGACTCTGACAGCTGAAAACGGCTCTGAACACTATGGGACTTAACATCTATGGTCATCAGTCCCCTAGAACTTAGAACTACTTAAACCTAACTAACCTAAGGACAGCACACAACACCCAGTCATCACGAGGCAGAGAAAATCCCTGACCCCGCCGGGAATCGAACCCGGGCGTGGGAAGCGAGAACGCTACCGTACGACCACGAGCTGCGGACTCTGACAGCTGACAGGTACATAAAGCATTCTGTCTGATCATCTCTACCCATTCATGTCCATTGTGCATTCCGACGGACTTGGGAAATTCCAGAAGGACAATGCGACACCCCACAACTCCAGAATTGCTACGGAGTGGCTCCAGGAACACTCTTTTGGGTTTAAACACTGCTGCTGGTCGCCAAACTCCACAGACGTGGACATTGTTGAGCATATCTGGGATGCCCTGCAACGTGCTGTTCAGACGAGAGCTCCACCCCCTCGTACTCTTACGGATTTGTGGATTATGGGCAGCCCTGCAAATTCATAGTGTCAGTTCCCTCCAGCACTATTTCAGACATAGGTCGAGCCCATGCCACATCGTGTTGCGGTACTTCTGCGTGCTCCCCGGAGCCCTACACGATATTACGCGAGTGTACCAGTTGTTTTGGCTCTTCAGTATATAACGATGAAATTTTTACCAAGGTTTGTTATCTAGTAATTTACATCGAACTAGGATTAATGAGTCCCCTTATTGTCAATTGATGTAACATCAACTGGAGATTTGAGACATGTGTCTTTCTTTTTTTTTTCTTGCAGGCGGTACAACAGTCACCAAAAGGATTTATTCCTCGTCGTAGTAAAATATAGCCCATAGCTACCAACTGCAGTCACCCGCGAGCGACACACTGTGTGGAATATTAGCTAAGTTTCTGTGTGAATTTTCTGGTATCCCTGCCCGAACGCACAGACCTAGACGATAGCCGCTAGGCGGAGCTCCTAATGTTTGCGAGCGCTACTATCGGCGCCTCAACACCAGGCACTGGCTACGCCCAAGCGTATTGGATAGCGGCGGTGCTGTAAAGCGCGCAGCATAACAGCCCGGACCCCAACCGAAAGCCCAATATAGACGAAAACTGCTAAAACTACTAACAGGTCGAATTTGTTGATTACACCCTTCCACTATTCTCCAAACCTACAAGACTCTAACCCGACCTATCCTCTGCCATGCAAATGTTGCAAGGTTTTCCGCCTCACCAAAGTTCTGTAAGTCCCTCCAGTCCTCGAACGCCATGCACTCGGTCTTGCTTTCAGCATCCGTTTACCTTCCCCCACATGGACCCTCTACCATTGCATCGAATTCCCGCCCCTCCTCACCCACAACGAACACCTCCACATCTCCTGTACTATCCGCAGATTAGATTCCAATAACCTCAGTGTTTCCTCTCTGATTATCAACCCTGGTATGCTGCCGCACATTCACAAACACACCCCTCTGTTTCTACACCTACACACACTCCATATCCTATTCTAACGCAATTTCAACCAACTCCCTCTCTCAGATAATCAGATCCGCCCCGATATTTATCCGTCCTACCAAACTTAACTCTTCATCCATCTAACCCACTCCACATCAGGGCTCCTCTCTCCTTTTCCCTCTACTTCCATCGCCGACCCTGTTCTCCTGTAACCACTACCCTACCCGCACACCACACTACCCCTCACCCTCTGTCTTTCTCACCGATTGTATTTCCCACTATCCACCTCAACTGCTACCTATCCATAGCTTTCCAACGTAACATACTTCTATCTTTTTACCCACATCCCTGAACTCTATGGAACATTCTCCTCCATCGATAGTTCCCACCCTGTACAGGTCCTTTAGATTTTAAGTGAAAGTGCAGTGTTTCAGTGTTTTTAATCAGCAGAATTTCACCTTCCTATGAAGTGATTTTAATATGTTTACATTTTCCGTTTTTAACATCCATCTTTGATTTTTAATTTAAAGCGGAAAAACTGTCCCACATATTGTTTCTAATTGTCATTATAACTTTTTAAAAAAATCGTTTGGCTGAAGAATGGAATACTATACTGCTGACAGCACACCACTTGCCCAGTGGGGCGAGGGGAATCACATAACAAGGAACGAAAAGAAATGGCGCAAACCACTGTTGTGTTTGAACTATATTTTCCTGTCATTCCCTATACGCAGCGTCGCCTGGTTCCAGATACCGGCACGTCTCGGCACTCAATTTGATTTACACTCCGCACTTCACATTCTGTCTTGTTCTCTTGTTGTTCGTCCGTCGTGGTTGTTGTCTTTCGTGATTTTCGGCGTCTCACCGTCGACGCCTTGTCCGGTCGCCCAGCATCTCCTGGCCGTGTCCAATTCAAGTTACCATAAATGTAGTATATTTATTTAAGGGGAGATTATATGTCCTATGCTGCCAATGTTACGTTTTTAAATTTCGAGATCTGTTATCTTGGAAAATTTTTAAGACACTAACTTACACTTTTCTATAGATAATTAATGTACTTTTGTCGATATACCAAACTAGAATTATTGCAAAAATTGTATTATGAGGCGTTTTATGATATTTTTCTCAAACTCTTAATTTTACTGGCAGAATTTTGTAAACAAATAGACATAAAAATCAAACAAAACAGGTTATTTTTATTATTCTAGTTCTGTATGTATTGAATTTTGTTCTTGACATGCTGTGAAGATATCATGTTTCTACGTTAAGCGCTTTTTGAGATAACGGGTCATTTATAGCATATAATGTAGTTCTTAGGAACTGAGGATTTGACTTTTTTAATCACAAACTTTTATACTGACTTTCAGTTCTGAGTCTTTCTTGCACCAGAATTGTCCTAGCCCATTATTCGTGTCCTCTTCAGTGTCACAATCGCCAAATGTTTGCATCCTTTTCTTCCTTGCTTCTTTTTTCATTTCCTGAACTGATAGCTCTTCTTGGACTACAAGAAGCACACCAGTTCTCTCAGATCTCTAGATGTGTTCTGCACTAATCTCACCCCTACATTCACCAGAACCTGCTGTCTTTTATCGTTCCCACCATTAAAAAATATTACCGCGTCAGACACTGTTACCTTCAGAGTCATGAGGCCCACAAAAACATTTTTAGGCACAAGGCACCACACAACATTAATGAACGATTCATCCACATTATGGATCTTCCCAAGCAAACATTTCTTTAGTAGCTCTGGATGTATCAGCTATTTGAATATAGGTTTGATTGCTACCTTCACTGGCAAAAGTTACCACAAAATTCAGTTTGCCTGTACTTACACCAAGCACTATCGGGTACGTGTCACAAAAGACACGTTATTTTGTTTATTTGCACTTTATTCACAGTTTGAACGCTTTTTTCTACGACATCTAACGTAAAGTCAAATCTCACGTAACTATTACCTGCAAATTTGCGTTTCTTAAACATATTTCAACGCTTAGTCATTTTATATACGTAAAAAAGCAATATACGCAAGTATACTATAGAAATCGCTGGCTGGCATTATTTTCATAAAAACTAGTGTCAGAAACATGGGACTGATTTGCTTATTTGTAATGCAAAATTCTCAGACGTAACAATGGCATCAAAACGATGCCATTCACAGCATTCTAAACACACCCAGTTTACGTGAGGCTACCAAAACCGGATTTTGTCAACCGATTTCCCAATACCGCTTCTAAGTGGTCACGTAAACACTTCAAAATCGATTCTGGAAATCCGCTATTAGTTGTCGGTTTTCCAATTCCGCAATCTATTTTCGCTCCCATGTAACCGCATACCGTTTATAAAGCGGGCTTAGATTGTCAGGTTACGTCTTGTTCTCAAAACATTCGGCTAATATGGACGGAGTGACTTATTGAGCAGTGAAGGTGAAGGAGAAATATTAGGCTGAGCATGAAGCTGTCTGCCTCTAACAAGCAAGTGGTGTGATACAGCGATTATGCTGACTAAATCAGAAACTGGAACAGCTGTTTTCCAGACGCCACATTTAACTGGTCTACCAAATCCGCCGACAGCGAGAAACGGTTCCCAAATTCGGTTTTCGTCTGTCGGTAGATAAGTCGCATGTAAACGTAGTGACAGTATGGTTCCCAGAATGTGATTGTTCAATTGTAGTTGTGTGTACGAGGCTCCGAAAATTGGCTGTTTTTAGGATATTATGCACCAAAATATTCAGAAAGGTCTGAAGCACATTGTGGAATAGAATACAGAAAATATAAAATTTCATCTATTTTGACATACGGTCTCCCCTCAAACAAAATTGTAAGATAAGCATATAAACAAAATGTTGTAATACTGGGTGTCCATAAAGCCCCTTAACTTCAAAGTTTTATTACAACGGCAGTTGTTGAAATATTTTAACAAATTTTCTTTTATTGTAATCACTGTTTACTAAAGTTTTTACATATACTAAAATTTTGTGTTTCAGATTGTTGATGGAAGAGACTGAACCTCTATAAAATGGCAACTTCTCAAGAGAAGGCACAATCTGTCCTGGTTTACTGAGACAAAATCGGATGCTCAGACTCAACGAAACTTCAGAACAAAGTATGGAAGAGATCCACCATCGCGCCCTTCAATCCATGCATGGCACAAAAAATTTATGGAGGGAGGGACAGTGTTGGATATAGGTAGGAGTGGGCGACCAAGAACATCCGAGGAAAACAACGATCGCGTTTTAAACGTCTTCACTTGTTCACCTACGAAGTCCATCCACACTGCTGCCAGACAGTTGCAACTTCCACGGTCAACTGTGCTTAACGTCGTCCTCAAGAACTTACGGTTGTATGCTTACAAAGTGCAACTGTTACAGACACTTGAGCCAAATCACAAGCCAAAACGGACAGAGTTTGCCCTCAACATGCTGGAACGCCTTTCGAAGGATGAAGCATTCCTCAAACGAATTTGTTTCAGTGATGAGGCAACTTTTCATGTCTGTGGGACATTAAACAGACACAATGTGAGAATCTGTGGATCTGAACACCCCATGTGACTAGGGAGCTTCACCTGGATAGTCCAAAAGTGAATGTGTGATGTGGAATCATGTGCAACTGAATAATTGGTCCATTTTTGTTCAACAATTACTGCACATATTTATCTCGACCTTCTGACCGATCTCTTCAGTCCCCAGGTATCATATATGATACCTACAGGTATTATTTTTTTCTGGGGCGCGTACGCAGCGTAATCTTTTCCTGTGGTATCATACACGATAGACACCGCGCTTGCTGCAGCTCGCTTGTTCGTACTTCTGCCAAGCGCCACTAGGTGACAGCACAGATTGGAAAATACGGATTCTGGAACTGCACAGCATGTCTCGGCGAAATAAAGGTAAAGACATAAATTTTATCAGTTACATGTGCTTTCACGTGCTTTAACAACTTAGGAAAGCTCTACAGACAATACTCACTCAATAGTCAACTATAAATTAACGTTATACAGGATTTATAAAAGTTATTGTTTTTGGTATCATATACAATACCCTGGGACTCAATGCCGATTTTGTTCACGTCAGTGGAAGTGAGGTTATATTTGTTTTCCGCTTGATTCTCAGGCTTGACTGATGAAGAGATCACTGAGTTGATCAACAGAATTGATCCAGATGAGTCTGATGTAGAGTTTGATGAGTCTGATGATGAAGATGACGCTTTGATACAAAGAAATCAAAGTGACGAAAGTTCATCAGATGAAGAAACTGTACCTCTTGCTAAAATCCGAGAAAGAAGCGAGTTTTGGATGCATACAGATGTGTAAGAATAAGTGTGTTATTAAAGAAATTGCTATCTCTTACTAGATGGTTTACTTAAAAAACCAATTTGCCTATATTTTAGTTTTCAGGTGCTTAGCACTTCCAAAAACCTCCGATCCAACATTGCTGCCAGCACATCAGTAGCCAAAGATGAACTCAAGAAACCATTTGAATATTTTTGCAAATACTTTCATGGTTCATTTTTTGAGGATATGTCTCGATTCAAAAATTATAGGCATGTCAGTAAAACAGGAAAATCACTAAACTGTACTGTAGAAGAAATGCACAAGTTTTGGGGAGTGGGTGTTGTTGCAGCACTTATAGGTGTACCATGTCTAAGAATGTGCTGGGAGAGGAAAAGTAGGTACTCACTAGTTGCAGACAATGTTTCAAGAGACAGATTTTACCTACTGAGGAACAATATAAAATTAGTTGACGGCAATGCTGTTAGTGAGCAGGAGAAGCAATACAACTTTTGGAAAATAAAACCAATATTGGAGACTGTTAGAAAGGGATATTTAGAAAACCGTCAGTCAAGGGAATTATCTATCGATGAGCAGATGATTCCGTTTCATGGACAAGTGAAAATGAAGCAGTATGTAAAGGAAAAACCTAACCAAGAAGATGTGAAGAATTTTGTCATGGCAAATCCTAATGGCATACCCCTTGATTTCTGTATGTATGAAGGAAAAGGGAAAGAAATATAGTCTGAAAAAGTGCCCCATCCAGAGAAGTTAGATGTAGGAGGCAAAGTAGTGTTGAAACTTAGTGATACATTGACAGAGAAGTCGTCAATTTATGTTGACAGATATTTTACTTCTGTTCCGCTCCTCGACAAGTTACTGAGAGACAGGAACATTACTGCCACTGGCACAATAATGCTGAGTCGCATCTACATCTACATCCATACTCCGCAAGCCACCTGACGGTTTGTGGCGGAGGGTACCTTGAGTCCTCTATCAGTTCTCCCTTCTCTTCCAGTCTTGTATTGTTCATGGAAAGAAGGATTGTCGGTATGCTTCTGTGTGGGCTCCAATCTCTCTGATTTTATTCTCATGGTCTCTTCGCGAGATATACGTAGGAGGGAGCAATATACTGCTTGACTCTTCGGTGAAGGTATGTTCTCGAAACTTCAACAAAAGCCCGTACCGAGATACTGAGCGTTTCTCCTGCATCCCGAGAAGTATACGGTTTGAGGAAGATGCAACAATGAGAAAAACAAGAGGCAGCCATGATCAGGTGGTAAGGAATGACGGGAACCTAGCAGTTATCAAATGGTTTGACAACCGAGCGATTTATTTGGCTTCAAGATAATCAGGTGTTGAGCCAACTAAAAAATGCACGCGGTGGTCTAAAAAAGAGAAAAGTACATTGAAGTTCCGCGCCCATGTGTAGTAAAGGCATACAATATTTACGTGGGAAGTGTTGACCTGTTAGATAGGATGGTGGGAAAGTATGGCATGAGAACCCGGACCCACAAGTGGACCATCAGAGCGATTCATCACTTTAATGATTTTGCAATTGCTGCAGCATGGTTGGAATACAGAGAGACTGCAATGCAGAATGGTATTGCAAAGAAACATACAGTGCCATACTATCAGTTCAAGCTTGATATTGCAGAAAATTTGATATATTTTCACCAACGGTCATGTTTACTGATCGAACCTGTGGAGCAAGAACTAGATTCCGAAGAAGATTATTTGCAAGATAGGAAAAGACCAAGACGTCCCATCCCACTACCACTAATGGAAAAAAGAAAAGCAAGCAAGCTTTATTTGCCTGAAATGATGAACCATGTTCAGAAGAACAGGTCAAAATGCCAGGCAGAAGGCTGTAGAGGTCTCACTTTTGTACGATGGAGCAGTACAAAGTGTTCCTTTGCTTCACTGCTGACGGGAACTGTTTTAACAAATTCCACAAAAAATAAAATAAATTTAGTATAAGTGTTGTTAATTTAAATTTGATACTTGTGATAATACCAAAAGAGGAACAATAATTTGACACATTTTGCTATGGTAATTTTGTTTATATATTTTTAATTATTTACATAGTATAGTTAAAAATTTTGATACCAAATTTCTGTTTTCACCAATCCTGGTATCTACAGGAAATATGAGCAATGTGTGTAATATTTCTGACTGGAATTTTTTTGGCATAAACCAAAATGAAACTGCATAGTTGTGTGTATAAATGCCCTGCTTGAGTCCCAAGGCATCATACGCGATACCATCTATAAAAAATTGTCAATGGTAAAAAAAAATTTTTTTGAGGGTCATTCATTGTTAACTAGCGTTAACAGATTGCAGTTAACACCAGTTTAGCTCACTTGGAATTTTAATATGTGCTCGGGACTGAAGAGGTTATGTAGCACCACAGCTGAGTGACTTACAACTAAGTGTCATTTTCCAGCAAGATGGTGCACCACCGCATTGGGTACTGCATGTTTTTCGGTTCGTCAATGAAACATATCCAGGCAGATGGATTGGGAGAGACTGGCCAATGCCTTGGCCACCGCGATCGCCAGATATCGCTCCCTTGGACTTTTTTTATGGGGATATGTAAAAGATATCGTGTATCAAATACAGATATGGGACACTCCTGACTTGAAGCAAAGGATTCGTAATGCCATTGCCACCATTGAAGCACTATGCTACAGCGAACATGGCAAGAAATATTTCAACAACTGCTGTTGTAATAATATTTTGAAGCTGTAAACCGACTTTATGGACACCCTGTATATTTAAGTTATGAAATACAAAGGTGGTTGGATGGTCAGTATAACTAAAAACCAAAGGAGCAGAAACTTTTTAAAAAATTGATCATCTTATTGTCTGGTAACCGAAACTCACAGAAAACGTGTCGGAGTTGCGTGTCTGCCCTCATGAGTGCATCGTTGCAAACAGTATTTCATGAATAAACTAACGAAAACCGTCTGGAGCCTTTCATAACTGCATGGTTGTTCATTTGTGGGACAATGCATGCATTATAACGAAGCCCTGAATTATCAGAGCCAGGCTGTTAGCTATACCGTATGCAGTCTTTATGCAGATTTGGAATCGATGCATATTTTTGACATGCGACATCGCAACTACGCCGTAGGCCCGGCGAATAAAAAGTGTGCTCACACTGCTTTGAAAACATGCGCTGCGCGAACTGAGATCTAATTAGGCATGAATACTAGTTGATGCAAACATGTAAATACTGATTATTAAGTGTTGAAAATCCGTATTTTTTAAGAAACATTTATACTGAATGCATTCTTTTTCTGTCTTGCAGCTTATATGTCTCAGAATAACTATCTCTTTAGCATGTTGCGTAATGTATTTTAACAATGAATATCGGAAACATTTGTTACACAAATTCCTTTTGAATCATCAGTTTTTTTTTGTTTTTTTGTTTTTTTACTTTTATGAACCTGTATGTCATAGATTCTTATGTTTGATATCTTCTCCGTTCTTGCATCTCTACAGCACGCAGTATTTCCGCTAGTAGTAGTAGTAATAGTTCTATTCATCCATGGAGCTGTCTCACAAGGATATTGGGTATGTCATGGTGTTACAGTTTAAGGACAGAAAACGTAATTCATACATACAGATATCTGCACACTTATAGGTTCAGTTTGATTAGGAAAGGGCAGTGTGTTTAAAACAGCGCAATCTCGCTTTTCTCAGGTTGCTTTTTTCTTTGTTGAGTCATCACTAGACCGCGGATTTTAGGTAAAAAGCTACGTTGTTCCTGAGTTCCTACTTGCATAAAAATTTGTACTTATGCGTTTCATGACTATTTACACTTAATAGCGTTAATTCTATAGGACCTAAAAAATCCTATTTCGACGTTAGTGCCTATTTTTGCCTATATCGGCTTTAATATCCTAAAAAGTGCCTATTTCATCGTATAAGACAGTGGCTCCAAGTTTTTCCACACTATACGACAGATGGAAAAAAATATGTTCTTCCCAGCGTGCAGCAAGGTGGCTAGTTGATATGCGCTCATGCTTCGTATTTGCCTAACACTTCGGTCTTTTTTTATTTTTTTATATCGCTATCCCTGTTAATACCAAATACTCTTTATAGGTGTTTTATTATTCATACGTAAAAAATAGATCACTGATCTTTAGGTTAAGACCTATTTTTTTTCCTAAGCTCCAATATGCATATAAGTTGGTACTTAAGCGTGTCATGACTAACTAAACTGAATACCGTTAGTTCTGTAGGACCTAAAATTGCGTACTTCGACGTTGGCGCCTAATTTTGCCTATTTCGGCATCAAAATCCTAAAAAGTACCTATTTCGTTAATCTGACATAGAGTTCTTGTTTTTTCAAAGATTAGAAAAAGGAAGTAAACTTAGGGCATAACGTCTCGTCGAAGGCGAAGGTCGTTAGAGACTGTTTACAATTCCTTTGCTTGCCTTACTACCAACAGCACTCGGCACGGTTGAATGGTCATCCATCCAAGTACGCGCCGAGCGCGACAGTGCTTTACTTCGGTGAGCGAATGGGAACCGGTCAAAGATTTGAGTTACACATTAGAATCGAACGTGAGAGTACTAAATGTTATATTTGAAAAAATTTCGTTCGTTGGATTCTGGCCAGCTGTGTATTTTCGCAAAAAAAAAAAAAAAAACGGTTTCATAGGCCTCGAGCTGAGCACGGATTAAAAAATCACAATGTTAATCGTAGACGCCCTCTATAGCTAAATTACTGCCCTTCGCGCATTTTCTCGCTGCTGTCTACAGGCAGTCCTATCAAACTGCTCTGTTTCATGAAAGGTATTACACGTGAATTTTCCGGTTCGAAAAATAATTTGCCAGTAGTGAGATGTTTTCATCTGAAGCACCGGTAGATTCCATTCGCTTGTTCAGAAGGGGCGGCCATCTGTCAGGTGCCATACGTCCAGCAACGAGTACGGTACTTCCCCTACCGCTCCCATGCACCGCAGTAAAAAAACAAAACAAAAAAAAAACAGGTCATCGTTCACTTTTTCCCAGCGAAAACATAGCAGTACATTGTGTAGCGACCGGCGTGTTAAATGTTACTGACGTTCTAAGTGCAAAATTAAGTCTAGTTTCTGTGTGAGAATACTACGCCATGCTGAAAACAGGTAGTTCAAAGTCTACTCATATAAGGCAGCGGCTTCAAGATTTTCCGCATTATACAACAGATGGGAAAACTATTTTCTGCCAAGCATGCAACAAGGAGGTTAGTTGAAGTTTTACTTAGAGTTCTTATTTTCCTGTCACTTAGGATTCTGTTTTATCCCTATCCTTTAGTAATACGAAATACTCTTTATATGCGATTCTAAACTGCATTTCCCTTTTCTCTCGTATTAGGTTTCGACTGTTAAGAAATATCACTTAGCATGCAGATAGAATCGCACATAAAGCTAATGTTGAACGAAAGTCAAAATTGAAGCAAACTCTTTTAACCAATAAACCTGGTGAATCCTCCGAAAAAAACAAGTTCTGCAGTGATTTGCGTCATGCACTTGTGGCAGCAAACATCCCCTTTCGGAAACTAGAAAACCCATTTCCAGAGGTTTTCTTGAGAAGTACTGGCATCAGTCTATTCCTGCAGAGTCAATCCTACGTAAGAATTATGTGGATTCAGCATACAATGTTGCATTGCACAGAATCCGAGAAGATATTGGAGAATCTTGTATATGGATTTCTGTGGATGAAACTACTGACAGTCTTGGCCGTTACATTGCAAACCTGATTATTGGCAAGCTAGATCCAGATGCTCCATCCAGGGCTCATTTGATTTACTCAAAACAGCTTGTATAACCAACAAACAATAGCACAGTTTGTGAACAATGGGCTTAAGGTGCTATACCCAAACGGAGTGTATGAGAATAAGGTGCTTCTGGCCGTCAATGATGCTGCTGCATATATGATAGCAGCGTTTCAACTATTAAAAGTATTCTACCCATTGATGCTGCACGTAACTTGTGTAGTGCATGGGATCAACTGCATAGCAGAGCAAGTAAGGCTACAATTTCCAAAAGTAAATAAAGTAATATCTATGGTGAAGAAAATTTTTGTTAAGGCACCATCAAGAATTCAGGCATTTGAAGAACAGCTTCCAGATGTCCCATTGCCGCCAGAGCCTGTTGTCACCCGCTGGGGCACGTGGCTGATAGCAGCAGAATACTATAGTACGCATCTCTCAGCTGTCCAGAAGGTGGTTGAAAATATACCGGAGGATGCTGCATCCGTAACTGGAGCAATTGAGATACTCAAAGATTCTTCTTTAAAACGGGACTTATCTAACATTAGGACCCACTACACATTTATGGCAAGAATAATTTCAGAATTAGAAGGCTCAGGAAGACCTATCTACGACATCATTTCTTTGCTTGAGGAAGTCAAAATGAAAATTAATGAAACGCCAGGTGAATTAGGGGAAGAAGTACGGGCAAAAATGCAAACGGTTTTGCAGAAGAACACTGGCCTGAAGGACTTGTGTGCAGCTGCCGACATACTTAGTGCAAAACACTCCTGACTGCAGCATTCCTGTCCAACATGTGCCGAAAATGAAGTACGCACCTGTCACATCTGTTGATGTAGAACGTTCTTTTTCAGCGTATAAATTGATTCTGACTGACAAGCGCCACAGTTTTTCACTAGAAAACCTAGAAAAGATTTTGGTTATTTATTGTGAAGCCAACTATGGTCAGAATATGTGAAACTACGAATGTGTTAAGGAAACCATTGCCACATCTTTTTTACGGAGATCTTTATCTTGCAAGAACTCAAAAATATTTGGAGTTATGTTCAACATCAATGTTGTAGATTTGCTGTGCTCTGTAACTGTGTAAATATTCATTCTCCTTGTTGTAATGACTAATAAGATGTTCATACTGTCAACACTGTGTATTTTAATTTATTTTTTATTTTCTCTGCATCATTTTTATTAGAGCCTATTTTAGGTTTTATATAGCCTAAATGAACTACTGAAGGAGCCTATTTTAGGTGCCTAAAACACAGTTTTTTACGACCTAGAATTCTCTCCTGTGGCAACCTTTTATTCTCAGAGTAACACTTTCAACCTACGTCCAAAATTAGTTGCTCGATGTATTCCAATCTCAGTTTTCCTCTACAGTTTTTGTCCTCTACTGTTCCCTCTAGTACCATCGAAGTTATTCCCCTATGTCTTAACGTATGTTCCCTCATCTCTAGTGTACACCGTTATTTGATTATTCGTTCTTGCAAAGAAGTTAAATTATAATGTAAAAATCTGGTGCTCAATGTCAAACACTGCACACACTGTACATAAATTATTCCATGATGAAGGAAGCTGCTGTTTGCACTCTTCATTGATTTCTCAACATCAGTGACTGCACGCACTACATATATGGTACACGCACACTACCAGCTGACATCACGTCCATGACGATGATGTTTGATTTCCTTTTGCTTATCTGGAAAACTGAATCACCATCCCTCTATAATCAGTGAGATATTGAGCTCAGAGAGAGGGTAAGATGTTAGTATTACCCATTACAGAGCTTTGGTGTAAAGTTTTCCAGAGCGAAAATGTTGTAAAATAGAGCAACAGTTTCGCGAAACCAGTTTAGGAATGGGGTTTCGCACAAGTTAAGCTCTTCGTTTAAAATTAAAATATGATACTGTACAAATAAATCAAGTTTTACATTTAGTGGACCAGGTGCGTACAAGATTAAATGCAATCACTGCCGTAAAGAGTATATACGTCAAACTGGTAAAACTTTGAGATCCGTAATAAATCAGCATTCTGAGATAATCTGACTGAAATGAAACAGTCGGTAGGACCAATAGAGATACATCTTGAAATTTTACACGCGGCGCCAAAGGGACGTTTCTTGAACATCTTGGAAGAACTTAAAATACCTGTAAATTATAGATTGCAGCGATCAGTCGTCCTTTTTAAATTTTATTGTGCAGATCTAGATTTCAGCTAGAAGCTAGCCATTCTCAATGCACTATTATTTTCACTCAATGCATGTAATTCCCTGTTGGTCGGGATTCATCCACAACTATTCAGTGAACTGTGGATGCAGGCCGAGCAACAGGGAATTACGAGTACATGCATTGAGCGAAAATAATAGTGCATTGAGAATAGCTAGCTTCTAGCCGAAATATAAATGTGCACAATAAAATTTAAAAAGTACGGCTGATCGCTGCAATCTATAATTTACAAGTCAATGCAACAGTCGCTGAGTGCAACAGCTTTCTGAATGGAAGGTAACCTGATGAACTTAAAATATTTGGACATCACCTTGAAAGAACCAGGTAAAATACTGTCTTCAATGTGACATCAGGAATTCTTAGTACTAAAGAAGTTTCGCGAGGTTCTCAGACGGTCCAGTCAGGAGCAACTCTCCGGGTTTCCTGCGGCCCCACTCGGCAGAAGACGATTTAAGCAACACGCTATATTCGCTGCCGGCAGACTGCGTCCAACATACACGAGCAGAAACACACACCTTAGGCGTTCTCTGGTGAAAACAGTGTGTACTCAGTGTTTTAGATCAATATTTTAATTGTGAACTTTGACAAGATATCTCTTGTATCAAAGTTAGAGGCATTATCCAAAGTTTTTCTTGGTTTCAAATTAATTGTGTTGCATATTTTAGACAATTGCTTGGTTATGTTTTAATACTTCGCAGAATGTGCTTTTCCTTCCCAATTCCCACGATCTTTCCTCCCCTACCCGTCATCCATGACACGGGGTCTGTGCAATGCGTAGTGGGTTCAGCAAAATGATGGATGCCACGGAATGCTGTTACTAGTGTACTATAGAGCTGTGCTTTTTATTTTCAAGCGTACTACTATGCTCTTTATAAAGAATTTTGACTAATTTTGATTAATCAGGTATAGGTATCTACTTATTGAGGTCCAATTTCAAGAATTTTAAATATTAAATATTTTCAGTCTATGTTATTTTCTGTGGTTACTTATAAACGTTTTTATTTTATTTGTAGATCTGAAGCTGATTATTAAATGCGACCGAAACTACATTGCCAGAAAAATTGCAACATCCTCCAGGACTGTGATTAGTGGCACCAGGGTACAAAATGTGCATACTGAAGGGTTGCAGTGTTAGTGACTCAATTGTCATGATCATCGGCGATCGGATGGCGCTCTGGAGGCTTGTCTGTACGCCCTCTGTTTTTTCCTCTGTAAACAGCAACAGTGCTGAGTTGAGCGATGAACAGTGCAACATTCATCCTGTGGTAGAACCATGCCCCACTTCGAAGAGCTTAGCCATTTTAACGACGTCGCATTGTCGGCCCGAGAGAAGCTTGATGGACGCATCAACTGACTGCTGCACTTGTTGAGCACAGTTTGCTTTCAGCAATAGTGTGTGGAACATTCCCAAACCTGTGGACCAGATTCTGGATGACAGCGCAATACAGATGCACGTCGAGACCGACGCATTGTGTGAACTGCAGTGACCGACCGAACATCATCCAAGAAGAAATTTGAGCATACGTTGCACCTGCTGTCTCGTCACCGACCGTCGTGAACCGTCTACTTGCAGAAGAGTTAAGATCACGTAAGGATTTTTGAAAGTCAGATTGCGTTGCGCAAAAAATATTTTGTGTCAGTTTAGTGATGATCAGAATAAGTAAAGAGAGAAATGTTTGAGTACGTTCAGTTTTGCTCAGCTGTTTGAAAAACAAATAACGTAATGGGTTTACAAGCACAGTCATTCATTAATTTTTTAAGGGGACGTTTCAAGTGAAATGGTGCTCTCTTCTCTTCAGTGATGGCAGCAGAACCTGTCTGTATGCTAGTGATGGACGTACATATACAGGGTGGTCCATTGATAGTGACCGGGCCAAATATCTCACGAAATAAGCATCAAACGAAAAAACTAGAAAGAACGAAACTCTAGTTTGAAGGGGGAAACCAGATGGCGCTATGTTTGTCCCGCTAGATGGCGCTGCAATAGGTCAAACGAATATCAACTGCTTTTTTAAAAAAATAGGAGCCCCCATTTTTATTACATATTCGTGTAGTACGTAAAGAAATATGAATGTTTTAGTTGGACCACTTTTATCGCTTTGTGATAGATGGCGATGTAATAGTCACAAACGTATAAGTACGTGGTATCACGTAACATTCCGCCAGTGTGGACGGTATTTGCTTCGTGATACATTACCCGTGTTAAAATTGACCGTTTACCAATTGCGGAAAAGGTAGATATCGTGTTGATGTATGGCTATTGTGATCAAAACGTCCAACGGGCGTGTGCTATGTATGCTGCTCGGTATCCTGGACGACATTATCCAAGTGTCCGGACCGTTCGCCGGGTAGTTACGTTATTTAAGGAAACAGGAAGTGTTCAGCCACATGTGAAACCTCAACCACGACCTGCAACAAATGATGATGTCCAAGTAGGTGTTTTAGCTGCTGTCGCGGCTAATCCGCACATCAATAGCAGACAAATTGCGCGAGAATCGGGAATCTCAAAAACGTCGGTGTTGAGAATGCTACATCAACATCGATTGCACCCGTACCAAATTTCTATGCATCAGGGATTGCATGGCGACGACTTCGAACGTTGTGTCAGTTCTGCCACTGGGCACAAGAGAAATTACTGGACGATGACAGATTTTTTGCACGCGTTCTATTTAGCAACGAAGCGTCATTCACTAACAGCGGTAACGTAAACCGGCATAATATGCACTACAGGGCAACGGAAAATCCACGATGGCTGCGACAAGTGGAACATTAGAGACCTTGGCAGGTTAATGTATGGTGCGGCATTGTGGGAGGAAGGATAAAAAAATGGTTCAAATGGCTCTGAGCACTATGCGACTTAACTTATGAGGTCATCAGTCGCCTAGAACTTAGAACTAATTAAACCTAACTAACCTAAGGACATCACACACATCCATGTCAGAGGCAGGGTTCGAACCTGCGACCGTAGCGGTCGCTCGATTCCAGACTGTAGCGCCTAGAACCGCACGGTCACTCCGGCCGGACGGAGGAAGGATAATTGGCCCCCATTTTATCGATGGCAATCTAAATGGTGCAATGTATGCTGATTTCATACGTAATGTTCTACCAACGTTACTACAAGATGTTTCGCTGCATGACAGAATGGCGATGTACTTCCAACATGATGGATGTCCGGCACATAGCTCGTGTGCGGTTGAAGTGGTACTGAATAGCATATGTCATGACAGGTGTACTGGTCGTCGAAGCACCATACCATGGCCCGCACGTTCACCGGATCTGACGTCCCCGGATTTCTTTCTGTGGGGAAAGTTGAAGGATATTTGCTGTCGTGATCCACCGACAACGCCTGACAACATGCGTCAGCGCATTGTCCTTGCATGTGCGAACATTACGGAAGGCGAAGTACTCGCTGTTGAGAAGAATGTCGTTACACGTATTGCCAAATGCATTGAGGTTGACGGACATCGTTTTGCCCATTTATTGCATTAATATGGTATTTATAGGTAATCACGCTGTAAGATCATGCGTTCTCAGAAATGTTAAGTTCACAAAGGTACTTGTATTACATTGGAACAACCGAAATAGAATGTTCAAACGTACATACGATCTGTATTTTAATTTAAAAAACCTACCTGTTACCAACTGTTCGTCAAAAATTGTGAGCCATATGTCTGTGACTATTACAGCGCCATCTATCACAAAGCGTAAAAAGTGGTCCAACTAAAACATTCAAATTTCTTTGCATATTACACGAATATGTAATAAAAATGTGGGTTCCTATTAAAAAAAAAAACGCAGTTGATACACGTTTGACCTATGGCAGCGCCATCTAGCGGGCCAACCACAGCACCATCTGGTTTCCCCCTTCAAGCTAGACAAGTCTTGTTCTTTGTAGTTTTTTCGTTTGACGCTTATTTCGTGAGATATTTGGCCCAGTCACGATCAATGGACCACTCTGTGTACTGCATCACTGGCCAACATAACTGGTTTACGCAGACTAACTGTAACGTCAGCACTCCAATCATCAACTCATCGAGTTGATGCACAAGACTTGCGAACATGCAATAGACAACTTCTGTAACTTCGCCATGAATTTGAACTGTGTTAGCGTGTTATAAACTATAGACAGTTTTTGTCGCACAGCGAAGGGCTTGCCAAGGAAGAGGCAGGGGAGAATAAGTACTCTCTCCCATCTGTATCCTTTTATTATACTCTTTACACACACTAAATAAAATTTTTGGTGTTGTAATTTTATTGCCAAGCAGTAAGTGTTATGATTTTCAAAGGATTAGGATGTATAAAGCGAACAGCCACACTTGTATGAAGTAAAGAAAAATTGGATGCAGTGGTCTCCAGTGGCCTGTCTGTATTTGTATATCTTACCAGTAAAGAAAACCTGGCGTTGCTCAGATATTTATTTATAGCTGCACGTTCATTCCCTTACCACACAGCGTCTGGCCTTGTGCTTAATTTTACAATAACATTCAGTGCTATATGTGCATACTGTTGGCAGAAGTCGCGACTATAATTGTAGTTAAGAAGTAATAAATTATAACGTCATGCCTCATGTGGTACTTGTTGTCTATGACTTCGTACAAAACAGGAGAGTCTAACGGTTCTCTTTTAATATTCTATATTGGTTTTATGCTTTTTGATACTTCGTAACATAAGAGGTTAGCATGAATTATGTTCTTTACGTAGGTGAGACCGTTATAGGCAGAGTATCTTACAGGAGGCCAAAGTAAATGTTTGTTTTCAATTTAAATGAGTGCCAGACTCCCTACAAGATTATCATAACTGGTTTTCCTCTAAATATAGTCAAGGCCAAAGTTCACAGATCTACGACAAATGGTATCTATGAATGTATATGAACTCTCGTAAAATTAAGTCATGGAACTATTCAGATTTAAACTAAATAATGCTTTAAAATGATTTTATCACTTCTGCTCTTGTGGAAAGCTGTAAGAAAAGTTAATATTAAGTCCGCCGCTTAATGGCGGCCAATTGTTTCCAGTCAGCGATCACTGCTTTCGTCTTCTTGATAGCTGAAAAATACTAATAATTCTCTCTTTTCAATTAAAAAATTGCGATTAGTGGCTGGCATGTTCTTGAAATAATACAATGAACTCACTTTTACACATATATTTCCTTCAATACCCTAATACCTTTTTTTATAGCCTATTCGAAAGAACAAAAAGAACATCTGCTAGCGTTCAACGCTACACACAATATCTAACAATAGTAACATGAGTATCAGAAACAGCAGAAGAGCGAGTAATAACTTATCTTTTCCATCTTCTATAGTTACACAAAGATATAAATTTTTTATTTCACCCTATTCTTTACTGCGATATTATTTATCATCGTTATTTTCTTTCCCTACCGTAGTATCGACGTTATACTTTTTGTAAATAGTTTTATATTTTCTTTTACAATTGACTTTCGGTCTGGTCTGTTTGGTCTTATTCAATATTTTTATACAAACTTCACACGCATTATTCTTAAACATCGTAAAGAGGTGTACTAAGGGAGTGGTGTGGGAACTCTCGTCGTAGGAAAGCTGGACAGGAGCAGAAATAATTAGAGAACAAATAAACACAAGAAATAAAAGATTTACTTAACTAGTATCTCTCCTAGGGAGTAAAGACTCATTACAAATAATGCATCAAGAATTAGAGTTCAGCTCGTACAATAAGAACTAGGACGAGCTCGCTGTAGTAAGCACAGGCGGTGGTGTCGCTGTGATGAGGCTCCAACTGCAAGTGGGCTGAGTGACTGCTAATGGCTTTCCCACGTTGCAGCGAAAAAGGGTGCTCATAGCCCAGAGCTGCTGGAGACATGGCTCAGCGGGCACACACCACTGGGTCGACCAGATCCCATGTGACCGCTGTTAGCGCCTGATGGAAACTTGGAATTCCGTTACCAACTGTAGAGTGCCTGTGTGGTGGTATCGATACGAGATACCACAGTACTTTTACTGCATCAACAGTGGTAAAGCAGAAATTGATAAACTTTTTTTCTTTCATCATTTTGTAGAGGTTGTCAGCGATACAAAATTTTGTGAAGGCTTGAAATTATGTATAAAGGTTGATGCAAGGTGCTAACTGCTCTCCTTCTCAAATACTGGGTGAATAAGACCTGGGAATTCAAGCGTCGCAGGCTACTCCTTTTTCACCCCCATTGCTTTGATACGAGGGTAATCCCAAAAGTAAGGTCTGCTATTTTTTTTATAAGTACAGAACTCTGTTTGTTCGGCAGTTGGTCACACTGTTATGAAGAGTGATTCACGCGCTATGTGTAAACATGTGCACGCCGCGCTGAGGCGCTCAATCTCCGCTTGGTAGCCGTTGAGAATGGAGCTCCCGTTGGATGTTATCGCCAAGTGCGAATTGCGCCCAGTTATTCGGTTTTTGAACGCAAAGGACACTGCGACGATTGAAATCCATCGCCAATTCACGGAAGTGTACGGTGAGTCGTGCATGGAAGTAAAAAATGTTCGTAAGTGGTGTAGAGATTTTGCAGCTGGTCGGACCGAAACTCACGAGCGGGAGACCGTCAATTTCTGAGGAGACAGTGTTAAAGGTTGAGCAAAGCATGCGTGAAGATCACCCTGGATGATGTCTGACAGGTACTGTGAGTCTCTGAAAGAACTCAAACCGGCAATTCAGAGCCGGAGAAGAGGAATGTTGATCTAGGGCGTTCACAGTCTCCATGACAACGCTCTCCCAGACATTGCTCGGCAAACCGTTGCTCTCCTGCAACAGTGAATCATAATCACACTCCCACTCTATAGTCCTGACTTGGCACCCAGTGACTATCGCCTGTTCCCTAAGTTAAAAGAAGATTTAGCCCGAAAGCGATTCAGCTCCGACGACGAGGTGAAAGAAGAGGTCCATAACTTTCTGAACAGCATGGGGGTGAGCTGGTATGACATGGGCATACAAAAACTGATACAGCGTCTACAAAAATGCATCGACAGAAATGGTGATTATGTCGAAAAATAGCTAAATGTTCAAGCTGTAAACTGATGTAAACCATTGTAGAAATAAACAGGTCTACGTACTTATAAAAAAGAAGAGATCTTACTTTTGGGGTTACCCTCGTAGGTAGGTGGCTGTTACCTCCACAGCGATTGTCGACTGACAGTGAGGTATACGAGTAGCGAATTTGGTTGGAATCGGTCCACTGGTTTTGGAGGAGATGTGGAACATAGATACACACAGATATACACACACATCCATCCATCCATTTTTATACTAAGTATGGGTTTAAGTACACTACTGGCCATTAAAATTGCCACACCAAGAAGAAATGCAGATGATAAACGGGTATACATTGGACAAATATATTATTCTAGAACTGACATGTGATTACAATTTCACGCAATTTGGGTGCATAGATCCTGAGAAATCAGTACCCAGAACAACCACCTCTGGCCGTAATAACGACCTTGATACGACTGGGCACTGAGTCTAACAGAGCTTGGATGGCGTGGATGCAGCTTCAACACGATACCACAGTTCATCAAGAGTAGTGACTGGCGTATTGTGACGAGCCAGTTGCTCGGACACCATTGACCAGACGTTTTCAGTTGGTGAGAGACCTGGAGAATGTGCTGGCCAGGGCAGCAGTCGAACACTTTCTGTATCCAGAAAGGCCCGTACACGACCTGCAACATGCGGTCGTGCATTATCAAGCTGAAATGTAGAGTTTCTCAGGGATCGAATGGAGGGTAGAGCCACGGGTCGTAACACCTCTGAAATATAACGTCGACTGTTCAGAGTGCCGTCAATGCGAACAAGAGGTGACCGAGACGTGTCACCAATGTCACCCCGTACCACCACTCCGGGTGATACGCCAGTATGGCGATGACCAAGAAGCGCTTCCAATGTGCGTTCACCACGATGTCGCCAAAGACGGATGTGACCATCATGATGCTATAAACACAACCTGGATTCATCCAAAAAAATGACGCTTTGCCATTCGTGCACTCAGGATCGTCGTTGAGTACACCATCGCAGGCGCTCCTGTCTGTGATGCAGCGTCAAGAGTAACCACAGCCATGGTCTCCGAGCTGATCGTCCATGTTGGTGCAAACGTCGTCGAACTGTTCGTGCAGATGGTTGTTGTCTTCCAAACGTCCCCATCTGTTGACTCAGGGATCGAGACGTCGCTGCACGATCCGTTACAGCTATGCCTGTCATCTCGACTGCTAGTGATACGAGGCCGTTAGGATCCAGCACGGCGTTCCGTATTACCCTCCTGAACTCACCGATTCCATATTCTGCTAACAGTCATTGGATCTCGACCAACGCGAGCAGCAATGTCGCGATACGATGAACCGCAATCGCGAAAGGCTACAGTGTGACCTTTATCAAAGTCGGAAACGTGATGGTACGCATTTCTCCTCCTTACACGAGGCATCACAACAACGATTCACCAGGCAACGCCGGTCAACTGCTGTTTGTGTATGAGAAATCGGTTGGAAACTTTCCTCATGTCAGCACGTTGTAGGTGTCGCCACTGGTGCCTACCTTGTGTGAATGCTCTGAAAAGCTAATCATTTGGATATCACAGCATCTTCTTCCTCTCGGTTCAATTTCGCGTCTGTAGCACGTCATCTCCGTGGTGTAGCAATTTTAATGGTCAGTAGTATGTATTAGGAACAAACACACTAGAGATTCTACTTCGCACCGCGAGGCCCTCTCCAGTATATGGAATTTTTCTCTTCTGTTCGGGAGAAACGTCATTAAGCAGCGAAACTGGTAGCCGCGGTTCGGCGGTGAGCAGGCCAAGAGAAGCGCACGGGTGGTGGGTAGTGGGTGGTGGGTGGTGGGTGCGGTGCCGTAACAGCGGCGGCAATCGGCGCGCGTGGGCGGACGTGCTGGCTAATGTAGCGGACGAGCCGAGATACAGCGTCGTTAGCCGGGCCCGCGTCAGCTGCCGCAGTCGTACCGCCGAATGGATGCCCGCCGCGTCCCGATATTGCCGCCGCTGTTCACCTGCCGTGTCCTCCGCTCTCTGTGAACCACCTGCACCTCACCAACATCTTGAGCGATTTACAGCATCGCGCGGACGGGGAGGACAGAGGATACATTATTTCATGTCCTGTAGATCAACAAGACGAACCGTTTCGGATATGGATCGAGCCAATCGATTCATTATAGGGGCTATCTACACTACCGGCCATTAAAATAGCTACACCACGAAGATGACGTGCTACAGACGCGAAATTTAACCGACGGGAAGAAGATGCTGTGATATGCAAATGATTAGCGTTTCAGAGCATTCACACAAGGTTGGCGCCGGTGGTGACACCTACAACGTGCTGACATGAGGAAAGTTTCCAACCGATTTCTCATGCACAAACAGCAGTTGACCGGCGTTGTCTGGTGAAACGTTGTTGTGATGCCTCGTGTAAGGAGGAGAAATGCGTACCATCACGTTTCCGACTTTGATAAAGGTCGGATTGTAGCCTATCGCGATTGCGGTTTATCGTATCGCGACATTGCTGCTCGCGTTGGTCGAGATCCAATGACTGTCAGCAGAATATGGAATCGGTGGGTTCAGGAGGGTAATACGGAACGCCGTGCTGGATCCTAACGGCCTCGTATCACTAGCAGTCGAGATGACAGGCATCTCATCCGCATGGCTGTAACGGATCGTGCAGCGACGTGTCGATCCCTGAGTCAACAGATGGGGACGTTTGGAAGACAACAACCATCTGCACTAACAGTTTGACGACGTTTGCAGCAGCATGGACTATGAGCTCGGAGACCACGGCTGCGGTTACCCTTGACGCTGCATCACAGACAGGAGCGCCTGCGATGGTGTACTCAACGACGATCCTGAGTGCACGAATGGCAAAGCGTCATTTTTTCGGATGAATCCAGGTTCTGTTTACAGCATCGCATCCGTGTTTGGCGACTCGTCGTGAACGCACATTGGAAGCGCTTCTTGGTCATCGCCATACTGGCGTATCACCCGGAGTGGTGGTACGGGGTGACATTGGTGACACGTCTCGGACACCTCTTGTTCGCATTGACGGCACTCTGAACAGTCGACGTTATATTTCAGATGTGTTACGACCCGTGGCTCTACCCTTCATTCGATCCCTGAGAAACTCTACATTTCAGCATGATAATGCACGACCGCATGTTGCAGGTCGTGTACGGGCCTTTCTGGATACAGAATGTGTTCGACTGCTGCCCTGGCCAGCACATTCTCCAGATCTCTCACCAATTGAAAACGTCTGGTCAATGGTGTCCGAGCAACTGGCTCGTCACAATACGCCAGTCATTACTCTTGATGAACTGTGATATCGTGTTGAAGCTGCATTGGCAGCTGTACCTGTGCAAGCCATCCAAGCTCTGTCTGACTCAATGCCCAGGCGTATCAAGGCCGTTACTACGGCCAGAGGTGGTTGTTTAGGGTACTGATTTATCAGGATCTATGCACCCAAATTGCGTGAAAATGTAATGATATGTCAGTTCTAGTATAATATATTTGTCCAAATTAATACCCGTTTGTCATCTGCATTTCCGCTTGATGTAGCAATTTTAATGGCCAGTAGTGTATATTTAGTCCAGAAAATTTATAGGATTGTAAATAATGGCCAACCAATTGTTAACCCTTACCGTAGTTTCAACAAATATAAATTTGTCTTCTTCAGAAGGAAAATGGACCTACTGAACAAATTATTACAAAATGCGCTGGCGTAAAAAGAAGTTGAACACGAAGGAATTGGGCGTCATAAAAGAAAGTTGAGAGCGTGTTTCTACATCTGAAAGATGATGTCTATTCAAATACCGCGCCAGTCGCACAAGAGAATATGAGGATGTAAATCGGGTTTGCTTTAGCTACACGCCGATGCCTCGAAGGTGACAAAGACGCCATTATCAACACCTCACTGAGTTTGAACGAGTTCGTATAATAGGGCTACGAGAAGCTGAATGTTCCTTCTGCGACAGTACAGAAAGACTTGGCAGGAATGTAGCCATTTTATGTGGTTGCTGGCAGCGGTGAAGAACGTACGCTCGAAAGAACACTGGGCTCTGGACGGCTACGTGGCAATACCGAGAGGAAAGACGATGGTGTTCGGCGTACGGCTCTGGTGCATCGTACATGCAGCAGCGATATGAGCAGCAGTTGATACCACAGTGACACAATGAACTGTAATAAATCGATTACTTCAAGATTAGCTCTGAGCCAGACGACCTTAGCGTGCATTTCATCGATCTCCGCCAGTTTCCAATTTAGTGGTGTCAAGCAAGAACTCATTGGAGGTCAGGATGGAGGTCTGTTGTGTTTTGTGATGAAAGCTAGCTCTGCTTTGGAACCAGTGGTGGCCGTGTGTTCATTAGGTGGGGGACAGTTGAGGGCCTGCAGCCAACCTGTCTGCGTGTTAGAAACCCTAGACCGACACATGTTGTTGCCATCTGTGGTGCGATTTCGTAAGACAGCAGCAGCACTCTAGTGGTTATCCCACGCACCCTGACTGGAAACTGGTACATCAATCTGGTAATTCGACCTGTTGTGCTGCCATTCATAACAGCATTCCAGGGGGTGTTTTCGGGAGGATAACGCTCGCCCACATGCCGCTGTTGTAACCCAACATGCTCTACAGAGTGTCGACATGTTGCCTCGGCCTGCTCGATCACCAGATCTGTCTCCAATCGAGCACATATGAGGCATCATCGGACAACTCCAGCGTCATCCACAAACAGCGTTAATCATCCCTGTATTGACCGACCAAGTGCTACAGGCGTGGAACTCTATCCCACATCCAGAACCTATACAACACAATGCATGCACGTTTGCATGCTTGCATTCAAACATTATGTCTGTTACATCAGTTGTTAATGTACCAGCTTTTCGCATATGCAATCGCTTGTTTCGCACGTACATTAACCTGTGATCTTGCAATGTTAATCATTTAAATATGTCACCTATACAAATGAATTTCGAGAATTTTATTATTTTGCATTTTTTGATGTTGCAGTTTTTTCCGTCAGTGTAGTTACAAATGTCAGTCAGTAAAGGAACCAAATTAGGTAATCAGTAATTACAAAAAAAATTTTAGATGAGCATATTGAAGTCGGAACCACAAGACTCTTGTCCAATAAAATGTGCATGTCACGAATTTTTGTTTTTATTTACTATTCTAACGGATTACGGTAAATTTTGCTTTGCTTTCCTTAGAATGTTACTTCCATCCGATTTTAATTTGTTTGCATAGTGTGCTTTGTCATTCACGGCTACTTTCCCCAGTATTTTACTTCATGCGGTATAATTCCTCCGCCCTCTCCCCCCCCCCCCTCCCCCCATCCCTCCGCCTTTTTGCTTGTATTTTAGTCTGTTACATTTCTTCTTATAAGTATCTTTTCTTTTATGTTTGTTACTTGCTGATTAATTCGGCTCTACGTATTTAGACCTTTTTATTTTATATTAACATACATTGATAAGCCAGAAAATTATGACCACCTACCTAACAGCCGGAATGTCCGCCTTTGGCACGGATAACAGCGGCCACGCGTCGTGGCATGTAAGCAATGTGGCCTTGGTAGATCACTGGAGAGACATGGCACCACATCTGCACACACACAAGTCACATAATTCCCGTAAATTACGGGTAGGGGGAGGGGGGGGGGGAGCTATGACCCCATGTTCAATCACATCATAGATGTGTTCGATTGGGTTCAGATCTGGCTAGTTGGGGGGCCAATACATCAACTGGAACCAGTCACTGTGTTCCTCGAACCACTCCATCACTCTCCTGACCTCGTGACATAACGCATTTTCTTGTCAAAAAATGCAACTGCTGTCGGGAAAAATGATCAACTTGAAGGGGTGTACATAGTCTGAAACCAGTGTAAAATGCTCCTTGGCCGTCATGGTGCTTTACACAGCTTTTCTCCGTCCTGCAGTACAGGTATCGCTGACCGGAGTGGCCGAGCGGTTCTAGGCGCTACAGTCTGGAACCGCGCGACCGCTACGGTCGCAGGTTCGAATCCAGCCTCGGGAATGGATGTGTGTCATGTCCTTAGGTTAGTTAGGTTTAAGTAGTTGTAAGTTCTAGGGGACTGATGACCTCAGAAGATAAGTCCCATAGTGCTCAGAGTCATTTGAACCATTTGAAGTAGAGGTGTCGAGGGGCTCTTCCCCTTGAAGACAACGGATTCGTGTCCTCCCATGAGCATGATGAAGAAAGTATCGGATGTCATCAGACCATGCAGTGCTCTGCCACGGCGCCAACGTCCAGTGCCGATGGCCACGTGCCCATTTCAGTCGTAGTTGCCGCTGTTGTGGTGTTGGCACATGCGCTGGTCTTTGGCTGCGGAGGCACATCGTTAGGAGTGTTCGGTGCTCACTGTACTGAGACACACTTATACTCTGCCCAGCGTTAAAGCCTGATGTTAGTTCCGTCAGAGTTCGCAGCCTGCCCTGTTTTACCAGTCTCCCCAGCCCACGGCGTCCGACATTTTTAAAGAGGGGTGGCCGTCCAACTCCATGACGCCTGGACGCTGTTTCGCCTTGGTTTCGCTACGTGTGAAGACACTCACCACAGCACTCCTCGGACACCCGACAAGTCGTGCCGTTTCCGAAATGTTCCTGCCGAGTCTCCAGGCCATCATAATCTGCCCTCGCTCAAACTCAGATAGATCGCGTGCCTCCCCCATTCTACACACGGACAGCACTTTCACTGACACTATGTGCACCCTGCGTTTGCCTGAGTAGCAGTCATTCCTCGCCAGGTGACGTTGCTATCGCCTGGACGGGTTTATATCGATCGAAGGTCGGTGGTCATTACATTTTAGTTGATCAGTGTATTTTATGAAGTGTACTTGCTTTATGCACTATTACTTGGCACGTTTTCCTGTTTATTTACTAGTTCTTCTCGTGTCGCTTTATGCATGCAAATGCAAATAATTAACTCGCTTACCTGAGCCTGCTTGCTTTTTACACTTCCCCCTCCCCCTGCCCCGGCCAACACCTAACCATTTTCCTATTTTCGTTAGTATTATTTTTCTTTAATTCTACCTATTAACCATTTTATTTGATGAATCAGGCATTGACTGTTCAGGGGGAACACACTCATTCACGAGGTAAACGCCATCTATCGTAGTTTACCTATTACCGGTGACTGTGAAACCTGGTAATTAAGGAAACCAGGATTGGTTTACGGTTGTGGACAGGGCCTGAATCAATTACTATTGGTTTGCTTTGCAATTTAAGTCATTTATTTTAGTAAATAATTTTTGAAAACAAGCCAGTGAGGGCGCAATCAGACTTTTAAGGCACGTAACCACAATCACGGCTGAAGGCCTTTAATGCAAAAAATGACAGTTATTTAAAATTTAACAATACATCAAATACAGACAGCCAATACTTTTGAAGACAATCCAATATGGTCGAAATCAGAATTTTACAGCAAGTAACCACAATCACGGCTGAAAGCCTCTAACGCCAAAATGGCAACTATAAAAAAATTAAACAAATATACTGTCAAACGGCGAATGGCATAGCAAAAGTTAATTAAAAAAAACAACCAACAGATCACCAAACAGGTGAGACAAATGATGGTAACTTATTAATACAAAGATAAAATAAAACACAAGGGCCAGTGACAGACGGTGCTCCACGAATCGACCTCTGAGTAGGTCACACCAAAAACACTTTCGCGAGTGAAGAGAAAGGCAGCCAAGAGTTGCATTCAGATCACAAGATGCTAACTCGGACTAGTGGCAGTCTAACGAGCGACTAATGATAATCTTGGTGAGGCTACCTGACATCCAACAAAACAAATGCAAGATGTAAAATTACGCCAAAGCCGGAACCGGCGGTCTGGGCTCTTCCCGCAGAATACTGTGCTTATAGTGCACGGAACAAGAAGGAATGACTCCCACTAAGGTAGAGGAACGCCACCCAACCTACAATTAAGAAGCTGTCAACGCCTCACCGGACAGCGGCGGCAAAGCGAGGAAATGTGCACTTCCGTTACATACACTAACCCTCAGGGCAGGTAACTGGGGCGTTAGCGGCCACAAGACAGAAAAACACCGCTGGTTGAACTTAACAATGTAAAAAGCTGAAAATAGTAAATAGTAATTAGAAGCTCAGGAAGGCTAATCAGATCCGCCTTCCCCAGGTACTCCACTCGCTGCTTTTCGCCTCGGCGACACTACGAGCAGCAACACGAACCCAAGTCACTGGAGAATCACGACATTTCACAATGTTGGAGGTTTCTCTACGCGAATTGCAATGCACTCAACTTAAACATGCAGGATGCGGTTGCGACGAGGTCTTGCACCCTCGTGACCACTGTCCTTCCATCCGGCAGTCCATCCACGCCACCAGCGGTCCCGGGGTGTTGTCGCTCTGCGCGGATCTCGCTGCTCCTGCGTCCCCAACATCGATAACCACCGTTGCTGCCACTAGCGGACAGGCAACACGTACGAAACCGAGTGGCGTCAGTGAACACGAGAAGACAAACAACGCAACCATGCCAACTAACGATACGGTCTGCAGAAACCTACACATGGCACCAACGCGAGCCGCAGCACCGCTCAGACTACAAGCTATTGTGTCTCACTGTTTAGAGGCACAAAACGCGTGGGTGTTTTCAGCTCGTTACTAAATGCAAATAAGTAGGAGGCCGAGTTGATAGGAGCTGAAGGAGTCCAGGTTGCGATAATATGCGGCACGGCACACTGTTAGAGAGAAGGATTATTATTCAAGAAACACATAGTACAATGAAATTACTTATCTTCAGTAGTTTGTAGGACTGCAGCTGCGGCTATGCACTGACAATCTCGTAACATGGAATACCATGAACTAACACAACATATTCTCAGGGACTAAGGCTGATGGGTCCTCCTCAGAGAGTCAATGCAAACATTACAAAAAAATGGTTGAAATGGCTCTGAGCACTATGGGACTTAACATCTGTGGTCATCAGTCCCCTAGAACTTAGAACTACTTAAACCTAACTAACCTAAGGACATCACACACATCCATGCCCGAGGCAGGATTCGAACCTGCGACCGTAGCAGTCGCGCGGTTCCGGACTGAGCGCCTAGAACCGCTAGACCACCGCGGCCGGCGCAAACATTACAGAACTGGCCGAGGGCCAGTTATGAAAGTGCGTCTGCCTGGGTTGAAATCTAGATAAGAAGTGAACGAGACACACTCCTGTTCCGTCGAGCTGCACAGCCCGCTAGAGTGCGCTGTGTTCGGCAGAAGACGAGCTGCCAACGTTTTGTTGGCGCGGCGTTGTAGTAGTATCTGTGGCAATGATACTACAACTGCCTTCAGTTATGCATTGTTGGTGACATGCACATTGAACTAGACAAGAGCCTTATGGCTTTAACATACTTTTTTTGCCAATATGTGATTCTACAAATGAGTATGTTCCTCTAAAAATGTTTGTAAATGTTGTTTATCGATCTTGGTCCCTTCTCTGGTTGACATTTGTAACTGATTTGTAATAATTTGTTCAATACGTCCATTTTCCCCATGAAGAAGACAAATTTATCTATTTAAGAAGATCATTCTGGAAACAGTCCCTCAGGCTGTGGCTAAGCCGTATCTCCGCAATATCCATTCTACCAGGAGTGCTCGTCTGTCAAAGTCCGCAGTAGAGCTTCTGTGAAGTTTTGAAGGTAGGAGATAAGGTACTGGCGGAAGTACACCTATGAGGACGGGTCGTAAGTCGTGCTTGGGTTGCTCAGGGTTAGCTGCCCTCTGTAATAAAATGCTGAGTGAACCGATCAACGATGATCTTGAACGAGTGTCATGCGACGATCACCCCGAACAAATGCAATGAACAATTATGAAAAAATACGATAAAAAAGTTGGTAGAGCACTATCCTGTGAAAGGCAAAGATCCCGAGTTCGAGTCTCGGTCTGGCATACAGTTTTAAATTGCCAGAAGTTTCAAGACAAATTTATATATTTCGATACCAAGGAGAATGGTTAATAAACTAGCAACTGGCTGGCTGGTATTTCCAATCCCATCAAGTTTGTACGTCCACCGTTGCTGAAGCGCAGCCATGTTTAAACTTTTAGTCCAGAGAGTTATATTACCAAAAATCTACGATTAATGATACTCTCCTTTACTCTATTTGTTTTTCACATAGTTAGTAGGAAAAGGCTGCTGTTTTTCCAGCAATACTGTCTTTTGTGTGTTATAGGTTATTTACTTGCTTCATGGAGATCACTTTCATACATGTGGTATTGATGTGGAGTGAGTCAATCTACATACACTACCGAACAAAATACAACAGATTCAAATCAAATGGCTCTGAGCACTATGGGACTTAACATCTGAGGTCATCAGTCCCCTAGAACTTAGAGAACTACTTAAACCTAACTAATCTAAGGACATAACACACATCCATGCCGGAGGCAGGATTCGAACCTGAGACCGTAGCGGTCGCGCGGTTCCAGACTGAAGCGCCTAGAACCGCTCGGCCACATCGGCCGGCACAACGGGCTCAAGGGGAAGGTCATTTCATAAAGAAGTGGTATGACACATAGTTCATCATTAGAGGAGTGCATCATAAGAAATTCAGACCAAATGAAGCACGGTAGTCATTGTAAAGGATGCTGAAACAGTTGCATCAATAGTCGCATCAGTACGCTGTGTACCCCAACTCTGGTGGCAACGCAGGCGTATATTCTCACATGAAAATAATCGTAAAGGTGCATCCAGCATGGTTTGTTGCAATTAGGCAATGTTTCTTCTTGGTTCTCGAGTACGAGTAAGTTCCCTCTTCATCATGTCCTATACATGTTCAATTGGTGAGTGATGTGATGTTGGTAGCCAGGAACAGTTTTTGTACACCATGAAGAGCCCTTTGCGTCGCAACAGTTGTATGTGGACATGCACTGTCCTGCTGAAAAAGCATGTCACCTTCCTGTCGAAGAAATGGCAGTAGTACGGGGATAGCAGCTTGTGCAATGTTGCAGGTGCTGGCTACTTTACCTTGCAGGAGCACCAAATGGGGCCACCAGCTGGAAAACTGCTGGTCACCCACACCATGAAGCCTTGGATGGGATTTGGGTGTCGTATACGAATGCAGCCTGGAATAGCGAACTCAGCAGATCTCCGCCATACACATGTACGTCCACCACAGAACTTACTCCCACCACTGAAGACAATAATGTGTCTCTCCACTCTCAAGTCAGCTCTTTGACGATACAAGAATAGCCGTGCTTGGCGGTGTCATGGTACCAGTGGCAGCCTCGATAGGGGTACAGGTGATATTAATCCTTCTGCAAGCAGACGGTTCGCAATGGCCCTTGACAAACAGCAGGTGCAAGATATGCCCAGATTTCGTCCTTGGTTGGTGTTCGGTCGGCCACTACTGTTCACACAATGCATCAATCTCGACGGGTGTCTGTAATACGTGGACATCCAGAACCTGGTCTACAGGGTGGGAATGTTCCGCAGACTGCAGTTGGAAGCAGCGACGCATCACCGATACATTTTGCCCAACATGTGCAGCAGTTCTTCGGTATGTCCATCTAGTTCCCCACAGGGCCACAATACGACGCCGTTAAAATAGCTGCAGCTGTTCACAATGAGTATGTAATTTGCAGTGGGGCTTGGTTGTACCGTAGAAAGTATGTTCCGAACACTGTTCATCTCAAAAATTACTACAGTTACCGCCGGCGAGTCAAAACAGAGGGCGCACAAAGAGCAGCATCTGTTTGCCGATGGCAGTGACAAATGAATCACTAACACTACAAGCCCTAGGTACGCACATATAATACTCTCGTGCCACTGAACACAGTCCATGAGGGTGGTGCACTTTTTTCCAGCTAGTGTATTATTAACTTAACTTGTAATTAAATATGACTATGTACATACCATTCACGGACGACTCTACATAACACATGGAAGTCGTTAGTTTAATAACAAAAGTAATTGTGCAGTATTTTTGCGATATATATAATCTGTAAGTTTGTAAATAATAATTCTGCGCCGTCCAGAAGGAACGATTTTTGCTTACTTCCAAATTTAGTTCTGGTGTTGTCAGTGTTGTTTCCACCAACATGTCAAAGGCAGACATGTGGCAGGAAGAGAACCCCCTACCGCTGAAGTAGTTGCTCCTACGAGGTGGCTTGCTTTCAAGCAGCAACTATACTGCCTCGTCACAGGGTCAAGCAGGACAGGGCAAGACCTAAACGAAAGGATGTGCCAACACAGGTTAGTAACACTTTACTATAATTTCTTCTTCTTCTTCTTCGTTTCACCCAACTTTGGGGTACGTTGAATCAATCACTTCTGTGTTTTCTGTGTCTTTCTTTTCGCCCAGTACTGTTTCATTCTTTCTGATCTTGCTTTTCTTTCCTCATCAGAGATGACAATCGTTCTTTTCTTTCTATTTTGGAGCTGGAATCCCTCTTTTCTGTCTTTGCTTATCATTTTTGCGGTCCTGTCTGTGAGCATTTTTTCTGTGATGTGTAGTTCTCTTAAGTCTTTCCCTGTTTGGATAAACCAATTTGGTTTGGATTTTTTATTCCTGAAGTAGTCAAACATTCTTTTTGTAAGTCTATTTGGGTTCATTCTGAGAATGTGCCCTTAAAACTCAATTCTTCTTTTCCTCATTGTATCCGAAAGTTTTTCTGTGGTTTTGTAGAGTGTTTCATTTTTGGTATGAATTAGTTTGTCGTTATGAAATTTGGGGCCTAAAATTTTTCTCAATATTTTTCTTTCTTTGATCTCTAGCCTTTCAATTGGGCCATGGTTAGTGATAGATAATGTCTCAGCTGCATATAGTGCTTCTGGTTTAATGACAGTGTTGTAATGTTTTATTTTTGAATTCCATGAGAGGGACTTTTTATTATAAGTATTTTTAGTAAGCTGAAAGGCTAGTTCAACTTTGTTTCTTCTTAATTCTATTGCTTTTTTCTCAAGGGCGTTCCAGCTAATCCATTCACCAAGATATTTGAATTCTTTAACAATTTCGATCTTTTGGTCTCTTACTTTAAGATATTTCATTGGCTTTTTTTATATTTGTGATTATTTTGGTTTTTTAAAAGAAATTTTAAGGCCTATTTTCTCTGCTTGTTTCTGTAATTCGAGGATCTGTTCTTTGGCTTCTTCCCATGTTTCAGCTAGTAGGGCCATATCATCTGCAAATGCTAGGCAATTAACCTTGATGCCTTTGTTTTTTGTTCCTAGTCGGATTCCACTATTGATTTTCTTGTTCCATTCTCTTACTATTTTTTCTAGGGCACAGTTAAATAACAATGGAGAGAGTCCATCACCTTGTCGTACTCCAGTTTTTATCTCAAATAGGTCTGAGAGTTCTCCCATAAATTTAATTTTGGAGTATGTGTTGGTGATGGTTTCTCTAATTAGGTTTGTAGTTTTATTGTCTAGGTTCAATTCTTTTAATATGGAGATTAGAGATTCCCTGTCTATGGAGTCGTACGCCTTTTGAAAGTCAATGAATGTGATGACATACGCTTTTGCTCTCGATTTTTGGTAGGCCATAAGATTTTTGAGGTTTAGAATTTGTTCTGGGCAGGATCTTCCCTTTCTGAAGCCTGCCTGGTATTCTCCAAGTTGACAATCTAGCTGGGGTTCTGCTCTGTTCAAAAGGACTTTAGACAGTATTTTGTATGTTACGTCAAGGAGCGAAATCCCTCTGTAATTGTTGGGGTCTGTTCTGGATCCCCTCTTATGAATTGGGTGAATGAGGGCCATCTTCCATTCATCCGGAATTCTTTCTGTTTTCCATATTTCTTCAAATATGTTTTGGAGAGATTCTATGGCATTTCTATTGACATTTTTCCACAGTTCAGCTGTAATTTGGTTCTCTCCCGAAGCCTTATAGTTTTTGAGATTCAAAATGATTGATTGTAGTTCCTCGACGGTGGGTGGTTCTGAGTTAGGACTTGTTGAAGTTGAGTTGCTGAAATCCATTTTTTCAATTGGTTCTTTACAGTTGAGAAGGTTTCTGAAATATTCCCTCAAAATTTTGCAATTATCCCTGTTGTTGTGTGCAATATTATCATTTTTATCTTGTAATTGGAGTGTCGGTGGGCTGTACTTGGTTATTTTTTGTTTAAAAGTTCTGTAAAAGCTCCTAGTCTTGTTTTTGTTGAAGTCTTCGTTGATCTGCAAAAGGAGTTGATCTTCTTGTGCTTTTTTAATTCTTTTGAGGTTTTTACTCACTAGTTTTCTTACACTCAGGAAATTTTGCCTATTATATTCATTTTTCTGAGATTGCATCTGTTGCCATGCTTTCTTTCTTTGCTCAATAAGTTTGTCACATTCCTCTGTCCACCATGCGTGTTTTTTGATTTTGGTTATAGGTGCTATTTGTTCAGCTTTGGTTAGTAGGCTTTCCTTCATTTGATCCCAATTTTGGTTCCTTATATCTTGAGTCGCGAGGGGAAACTCCTTCGAATTCATTATCTTTTCTGGATCGTATCTTCTGCTTTTGGGTTTACTGTTTCTATCTTTCCTTTTGGGGATAATTTTGAGTTTTATTTTAGAAAGATATTTATTAATAGAAATTTTATAATACTAATTGACTAGCTGAGGGAAGCTGTGTTTCTGCTTGTAGCTGCGTTTGGCAGAAGAGTATCCACTTTGGATTTCAGTACTGTATGGCACATGCATAAAATAATCTTGATTTAAGTGTCCACTGTTGCAGGCTAGCCTTAACCTGATAGTAACTGAGGCAGCCCGGCGTTCTTCTATGTACGGCTGTGCCCCGCATCTTTGGAGGAGACAGCCATCAGGCATTTATGCTGTGGGGTAAGTGATCAAAGGCCGCGGTGGTCTAGCGGTTCTAGGCGCTCAGTCCGGAACCGCGCGACTGCTACGGTCGCAGGTTCGAATCCTGCCTCGGGCATGGATGTGTGTAATGTCCTTAGGTTAGTTAGGTTTAAGTAGTTCTAAGTTCTAGGGGACTGATGACCACAGATGTTAAGTCCCATAGTGCTCAGAGCCATTTGAATCATTTAAGTGATCAAAGATTTGAGTAGCAACATTTTTCATTCCTTTCTGATCTTAATTTATCAGTTTTAAGTTATAACGTGTATTTTTTCTGCTACTGTTGTAATTATGTGTGCCATTATTCTATTTAAACTCTAATGGTTTATATACAAAAAAATTCACGAAATAAAATCCATATTGCGATGCCATTGTTAAAATGCCTAACTCCTTAAGCAGTTGTCTACAAGGAATCGTAGGTGAGCATTATGTATGATTCTTATGGCACTTTTGTTAAATATAAGCTACTCTAGGAAATCATTCCACGTGACATTTAAAAATGTACGCAGTAGTCTCGACCGCAAAAAATTTATTTCGTTGGTAAACGATTTCGGTCAGTTTTTGACTAGCCTCAGACCCTCATACCATGATGATATATGTCTTTACGGTTGAGACTGTTTATGTCCATTTTTGCTTTTAGTCAGACCACTCTTTCTCCACGAGGAGTGTTCTCAGAAATCACCACGTGGCATTGTTGAAAGAAAATAAGCTAATTACGTTAACCTGTTTCTCTTCAGGGCTTGCAATGATGTGAAATACAAAAGTGGCTTAAGTGATTTCTTTAAAAAGCTCTAATCTGTATTTTTTCCAATTTTCTTTAATATGCATACACATTTCTTTAATATGCATACACAAAAATGTTGAAGATTCTGCTTTACACACTAAAGTTTTTCCGTGCTGCAGGTTTCTCATTGGCACTGGTATGCTTTCTCGTTCAGAATTGTATACAATGCGCTTTTTAATTAAGAAAGAGCCATTTGCGGGAAACCACTCAGTAACTTTTGAAATGTTATTTACAATTCAATCTATTGCTGTATTTATTTTGGGTCTGATTGCGGTACTTTTGACGTCCACAAAAGGAACTAATTCTCTTTAACATTAATTGAAGAGTAATTGTTCATAAGAAACAACAGTGGACCTAATATTTAATCCTGTGGTACTCCCCTAAAGATGTTCTGTCCTCCACGTTCTCCGGAGCTTAATCAACCAGATTTTCATTTGTGGGGACACTTTAAGAAAGAAGTTTATGGTACTCCACTCATTAACATATACGACTTAATAGCTAAGTGCATGCCACTTCGAAAAAGATGGATGCAGGTATGTTGTGTAGGGTCTAGCAAAGTAGAATCCAGCTAGTGGCAAAGTGTTTGCAAATGCAAGGTGGTCGCTTTGAACATCTTCTTTAAAGTGAACGTTGCCCCTATGTGCACGTACAGACTCAGTGAAGATAGTTCTGGAAGTCAAACGTAGAAAATGTAATTACTGTAGCATAATGTGCAATCTAGTGTAGCCTACATTTTGTGTTTTTGTACCTCTTTGGATACAGAGGGTGTTACTGTATCCACTGTTATGTTCTATTGAATTTTTTTTGTGTCATGGTTGAAACAAATTTGTCGTTTACGCCTGTAAGAAATTCATGCTATATCTTAATGTTTAGATAAAGATAGCGGTAACAGAAATAAATACACAAGTTACCATGTTGTGGAGGTGTAAAATGAATACAATTTGATGCTTTAACAGAAAAAAATATTGGGCCCGAACGTGCCTCGAAGATCGACGAGTCTGCCTGTTTGCTCGTTGGGCACTGCCTTATCTCACTCTTCTTCTTCTTCTTTTTTTTTTTTTTTTTTTTTTTTTGGAACATGTGGAATGGGTAATTTGCCATAGAATAATTTTCATTTATTTATTAACAAAAAATAAATCCTTCTTTTCCATGACTTGCCTCTGAAAGAAAGAAAAATAAACAAAAAGCTACACTTCTGTAACACGCACATGCGGCGTCGATATTCCACGGACGCCGTCGCCCGATTTTCATGACATGCCTTCTTGTAATGTCGTGTAGGTATCGTTATCTATTCATATCCTTAAATGAATGTATCAAATTTATCTCCTGCGATGAATAATCCAGATACGGGGCGGATCGTGGTAGATCTCCGCAAGAAGTTCGAAAAGTATTGACTGTATTTAGGTTTCTTCACAATAGCACAATGACGATCGTTTAAATAATTCCAAAGATTCATGAGTTCTATGACACCACCTCTAAATAAATAATGAATCGCGTGACCTCTGATCCGCATGACAGCTTCGTGTTTCGTTCTCGGGTAGAGGAGAGTGCGGGAACCGACATAAGAGGGCGACATTCGTAAAAAGAGAGCCAAAATTCGACGCCCAAAATACCAGATGTCTTCCGCCGGCCCACAATGGAGCCGGTGTTCGTCTGTATCCTGGACGTTGCAGTTCACACATAAAGGCGAATCTGCACGGTGGATCCTTAAGTCTCCCTCCAGTAACTTGTTTTCTGTTCACCGTCTTTAAAGTACCAGATCGAACGTACACCTGAAACGAGTAATACGCGTTGACAGTGCGCCGTACTGCGTTCCAACGCACTGTATTACAAGTCAGTTCGACGACATTAGGCGACGGGCGGCGACTTAGTGTGCGGTAGATGTCACAGGCCGTTGGTAAGCGAGAGACGGGGAGAACGTCCCGTAGGTAGCTATACTCCCGATAAAACATCCAAAAGTATAAAAAGGGCACCGGTATCTCGGTAAGTGCACCGGAGGGTCAAGGGAATATGGTACCAGAGTCTCCATCAGTAGGCTAGTGAGGCTGGTCGAGCATCTTCGCCAAAGCTTGAGGTGTATACTAAGTAATAGAGATACTGCTCGATCATGAACACTGACAAGGCCAAGTCCGCCTCGTTCTTTAGGAAGAGTGAGTAAGTCGTATCGAACCTTAAATATCATTCCAGCGCTGACAAAGGAACCGAATGCCGCCGTGGTGCTCCAAGCTATGCGTTTAGGCATCGGTAGTGTTTGCACTACTTGCGGAATTCGTTATGTCTGATAGGTGTTAACAAGTTCGGTCCGTTGATGAAAGTCCAATGCACGAAGACGATGATCCACAATTCCAGCACGGATGTGTTGCAACATGCTCCGATAATTAATGGTCGTCGCGCGTGAGATGTCGTCGGTGAAGTCAGTAGTAAGACAGCGGATTTTATCGCATCGTCTGATTGGGGCGACGCTTGTAGGTGTCATCCCAGTGACAGTATTCAAAGCCATCGATTTATGTACATTTATACGGCTCCCCGAAGCATCACCATAGGTGGCTAAACAATCGAAGGATCTGCGAACATCATGTTCGTCACGAAGAGTTAATACCAGAGCATCTGCAAGCGCAGTGTACCTAAAAGCGAAGCCACCAAGAGGCAAACCCGTGAGGTGGTGTCACAGCCCGCAGAACAAAGGTTCTATTGATAAAGCATATAGTATTGTCGATAAAGGGCATCCCTGTCGAACATAGCGGTGAATTTGCAAGGTGTTCGACGATCTACCGTTACAAGCACTTTCGATGTTGCGCCACGTAGGAGACGGAGTACCAGCTCGACGAAAGCGCCAGGTTAATGCATATTCTGAAGAACAGCAGTTAAGTACATATGACTAATGCGATCAAATGATTGACTGAAGTCTATCGCAGCCAGAGCTCCAGGTACTCGACGCACCTTAGCGAAAGCAGTCAGGTCCCTGTAGCGACACAGGGCGGAGCGAATGTTATGCGTCCCACCCATCGATGCCTGATCCACTGATAGGACATGAGATGTCGTACGCAGAATTCGAGCTGTCAGTTGACGTGTCAAGATTTTCATATCACAGTTGAACTAAGTTAATGGTCGTTAGTCCGTAATACGTGAATCTCCCCGAGGTTTGCGGTTTGGGATGACGATAACTTCCAAAAATTCAGCTGTAAGTTGCTCCTCTGGTCTCATGAGCTCTTGACATATATTAGTCCGATAGGGCACCAATAATCTCTGGAACGTCCTATAAATCTCCAGGGTTCTCCTTTTCCTATGATTAAAAAGAACACCCTTGCTTTATAAACAAAAAAGAAAAGGAAAACACAAAAGTACATATGTACAAAGTCAAAACCACTACTTAACTTAATGGTGTACGCTCCACCTCTATTATTAGTAGAATAGGCGACTTTGAAAAAATGTTCAAATGTGTGTGAAATCTTATGGGACTTAACTGCTAAGGTATTAGTCCCTAAGCTTACACACTACTTAACCTAAATTATCCCAACGACAAACACACACACCCATACCCGAGGGAGGACTCCAACCTCCGCCGTGACCAGCCGCACAGTCCATGACTGCAGAGCCTTAGACCGCTCTGCTAACCCTGCGCGGCGGCGACTCTGAAATTAATAGTTTACATAGGAAAGTGTATGAGGATATTGAAAGGGTAATGCATTATGTCAAGGGGGACGAAAATCTAATAGTCATGGGCGACTGGAATGCAGTTGTAGGGGAAGGAGTAGAAGAAAAGGTTACAGGAGAATATGGGCTTGGGACAAGGAATGAAAGAGGAGAAAGACTAATTGAGTTCTGTAACAAGTTTCAGCTAGTAGTAGCGAATACCCTGTTCAAGAATCACAAGAGGAGGAGGTATACTTGGAAAAGGCCGGGAGATACGGGAAGTTTTCAATTAGATTACATCATGGTCAGACAGAGATTCCGAAATCAGATACTGGATTGTAAGGCGTACCCAGGAGCAGATATAGACTCAGATCACAATATAGTAGTGATGAAGAGTAGGCTGAAGTTCAAGACATTAGTCAGGAAGAATCAATACGCAAAGAAGTGGGATACAGAAGTACTAAGGAATGACGAGATACGTTTGAAGTTCTCTAACGCTATAGATACAGCAATAAGGAATAGCGCAGTAGGCAGTACAGTTGAAGAGGAATGTACATGTCTAAAAATGGCCATCACAGAAGTTGGGAAGGAAAACATAGGTACAAAGAAGGTAGCTGCGAAGAAACCGTGGGTAACAGAAGAAATACTTCAGTTGATTGACGAAAGGAGGAAGTACAAACATGTTCCGGGAAAATCAGGAATACAGAAATACAAGTCGCTGAGGAATGAAATAAATAGGAAGTGCAGGGAAGCTAAGACGAAATGGCTGCAGGAAAAATGTGAAGATATCGAAAAAGATATGATTGTCGGAAGGACAGACTCAGCATACAGGAAAGTCAAAACAACCTTTGGTGACATTAAAAGCAACGGTGGTAACATTAAGAGTGCAACGGGAATTCCACTGTTACATGCAGAGGAGAGGATACATTGAAAGCCTCTATGAGGGTGAAGATTTGTCTGATGTGATAGAAGAAGAAACAGGAGTCGATTTAGAAGAGATAGGGGATCCAGTATTAGAATCGGAATTTAAAAGAGCTTTGGAGGACTTACGGTCAAATAAGGCAAGAGGGATAGATAACATTCCATCAAAATTTCTAAAATCATTGGGGGAAGTGGCAACAAAACGACTATTCACGTTGGTGTGTAGAATATATGAGTCTGGCGATATACCATCTGACTTTCGGAAAAGCATCATCCACACAATTCCGAAGACGGCAAGAGCTGACAAGTGTGAGAATTATCGCACAATCAGCTTAACAGCTCATGCATCGAAGCTGTTTACAAGAATAATATACAGAAGAATGGAAAAGAAAATTGAGAATGCGCTAGGTGACGATCAGTTTGGCTGTAGGAAAAGTAAAGGGACGAGAGAGGCAATTCTGACGTTACGGCTAATAATGGAAGCAAGGCTAAAGAAAAATCAAGACACTTTCATAGGATTTGTCGACCTGGAAAAAGCGTTCGACAATATAAAATGGTGCAAGCTGTTCGAGATTCTGAAAAAAGTAGGGGTAAGCTATAGGGAGAGACGGGTCATATACAATATGTACAACAACCAAGAGGGAATAATAAGAGTGGACGATCAAGAACGAAGTGCTCGTATTAAGAAGGGTGTAAGACAAGGCCCCCACTCTTCAATCTGTACATCGAGGAAAGAATGATGGAAATAAAAGAAAGGTTCAGGAGTGGAATTAAAATACAAGGTGAAAGGATATCAATGATACGATTCGCTGATGACATTGCTATCCTGCGTGAAAGTGAAGAAGAATTAAATGATCTGCTGAACGGAATGAACAGTCTAATGAGTACACAGTATGGTTTGAGAGTAAATCGGAGAAATACGAAGGTAATGAGAAGTAGTAGAAATGAGAACAGCGAGAAACTTAACATCAGGATTGATGGTCACGAAGTCAATGAAGTTAAGGAATTCTGCTACCTAGGTAGTAAAATAACCAATGACGGACGGAGCAAGGAGGACATCAAAAGCAGACTCGCTATGGCAAAAAAGGCATTTCTGGCCAAGAGAAGTCTACTAATATCAAATACCGGCCTTAATTTGAGGAAGAAATTTCTGAGGATGTACGTCTGGAGTACAGCATTGTATGGTAGTGAACCATGGACTGTGGGAAAACCGGAACAGAAGAGAATCGAAGCATTTGAGATGTGGTGCTATAGACGAATGATGAAAATTAGGTGGACTGATAAGGTAAGGAATGAGGAGGTTCTACGCAGAATCGGAGAGGAAAGGAATATGTGGAAAACACTGATAAGGAGAAGGGACAGGATGATAGGACATCTGCTAAGACATGAGGGAATGACTTCCATGGTACTAGAGGGAGCTGTAGAGGGCAAAAACTGTAGAGGAAGACAGAGATTGGAATACGTCATGCAAATAATTGAGGACGTAGGTTGCAAGTGCTACTCTGAAATGAAGAGGTTAGCACAGGAAAGGAATTCGTGGCGGGCCGCATCAAACTAGTCAGTAGACTGATGAAAAAAAAAAAAAAAAGGAATTTAATTCGCTCCTTGCAGAGTAAGAGCGATAAACTTTCCCAATCAGGAGTATAAAAAATTATATGCGGGGATTGTCCAAAATTTTACATCAGGCAAACGGGGCGAGCTCTGGGTCTCAGGCATAAAGAGCATATTCCTACTAGGAGTAGTCACGGTACTAAGGGCTCTACTTATGCGGAACATCTTGTGCAAACGGCTCATGCGCCGAGCCCTCCAGTTAATATCGAGTTACTTCATGCCGAGGTTAAGGGCTTAAAACTGGATGTTTTGGAAGAAATGCAGATCTTTAAGCTTCTGCAACATGTTAAAGACAACATCTTCAATGACCAACTCCTACTAAGAAATAGAAAATTTTTTGAAGATTTTGCGCCTTTACTTTGTTCTTCATACCTGTAAATCTGATGATCTGGGGATTACCACATGCGCGCGCTGATTGGCGAGCGCGGTTGGTCAAGTTGTTCATCTTCTTTCTTTTTATCTTCATTTTCCTTTTATGATGAAGGTGATTTTAGCCCGAACGCCTCACGTTTTATCCCTATATCTTTATTACCACGACGTCTTTGGATTACGTCCCCCCCTCCCAAAGCTAACTACTGGCTTTAGGTATAGCATTTAAGAGTTCCTCCTGTTGTCATAGGTAGCTTCATAAGTAAGTTTCTTTACTAGCACAATCAACCGTGTGCGGTTATATTTAGGTTTCATCTCCTATTTAGCTCGTCTCTTATTCTATCCGTTTTAGTTTTTGATATACGTTGATCCACGGTTGGAATATATGGGCTATTTAGCCCCAACCCATGTATAAACTTCCTGTATTCGTATGCGCATGCGCATTCAAGTAACTTCCCTTGTCTTGCGCATGTGAATACATAGCGGATCAGGCTTGTAAGTGAGCGACCGTTTGTAACTGCAATTTATGGCGGGTCATGGCCCATCGAACATAGGCCGGTGTGAGGTGGAGCGTACACCATTAAGTTAAGTAGTGGTTTTGACTTTGTACATATGTACTGTTTGTGTTTTCTTTTTCGTTTATAAATGTATAGCTATGGTATTATTTTAATCATTGACAAAGGTCTTCTTAGGCACTTGTGGGTTTTATTGTTGTTCGGAAGAAGGTGTAGTTTTCTACGCCGAAACCTGGGTTAACACTTAACACTAGATGCTTTTTTCGCAATCGAGGCGGGTTTTTAGTTTTTTAATACACTTTCTTTATCCTGTTTTACCTTCTTTGTTGTTTGAAGTAAAGTTTAATAGACTCTTAACGTGCTGGGAAAACGTTTAGTTTACGATCTTAAAATCTCAGGGGAATGGAAAATTGCCTTCTCGCCTCGCGAGAAAATTCAGATCAGTTCTAAATTAATTTCGTGGGTATCGCGTTGACAACGTAAGAAAAAATGTAGTAAAGCAAAATCTGTAACATTTTATAAATAGCGGATTGATAACCGTTACTATGAAATGAAAGCGGAAATGCCAAATTAAGCAATTATTATTTCACAAAGTAAGTTTTTTATACAGACATCTGACATCTCGCACACTAATCTCACACTTTTGAACAAAATAAAGAATTGTGCCGTATTTCGGCGAAACACGTTGAAATTACAGTAATCTCAGCTCGATTTTGGAGCGAAAGAAAAATATTCGTAGTAAAGTCGTTTCGGTAATCGCAATTGCCGATAATAACAACACAACTAAACAAATTCCTAACAGGAATACATTTGAAACACAATGGAAGAATATAGGAGTCTGATAGCGTAAGATGCTGTCGGAAAGGTGCGCGACTAAAGAGAGAGAAAGAAAAGACGAGCGCGCGTTCTTATATAGGACAAAATACAGATGATAATACTACACCGTTCTCATTATCCTGGGCGTACATATTCACTGACTTGCAGCGCAGTTAATTGGCACAAAGATTAAATTATATCTTTAACTTTTGATATTTCGGTAGGAAATGAAAATAGTACATTATCACGTCGCGGGCAGGACACAATATTACATCGTCCCCCGGACGGGAATTTAAAAACTATTAACAATGTTTTGAAATTATCGTCCATAATAGATTCTCTGATTTGTCATAGATAGGTATTGGTTATTTCGATTGATCATAGGGTTTACATTTCATTTACAATGTTCATTGTTTAGTTTCCAGTGGCTGTCTATTATTGACATGTGCACCCTCACATTTTGACTACGGTTTTGTTAAGTTTCGACGGGCTCACCCATTCGGCATAGGAAGGTCCGGAAAAAACAAAACCGTCTTAAAAAAAACGGCCCCGTGAGCCGAGGGTTGCGCATGTCTACTAGTTATATTACAATCAGGTCTTTATGGTATTTTCAAAATAAAGTTAATTATTAATGTTTTCGATAAAATTTCTTTCACATTGGCATTCACTAACTTTTAGTTTGCGCTATTTGGAAGTTATGCTTTTACGGAATATTGCCAGGTAGTAAATATTTAAAGTTAATTCATGGAACTTGTGTTCGAATATGCTGATATCTTACGAAACCCTAAATATTGCAACTCAGATCTTAATTAGTTACATTATCACAAAGCAGTAAATATACCTTAGGATTTATTCTGGATTATCATTGCATACCACATCATAAATTGTAACAGGAAAAAAATCTTAAATATTTTACAATACAGTTGCATTAGAATTTGTGTTACTGCGAATTAACCAGATTTCAATCACAGGATATATTAAATCTTTACTGTGTGTTTTGTGATTATGTTTCGTAACAGATTTTTATTTAAATCTTCACGTGGTGGAATGACGAATGACTTGATAGAAGCGTTGGTTGAGGTGACGAAAAAATTTCGTCACAATGGAACGGCAGTCGGTGGGGACTGCTAGGTACAGTTCTCGACCCCCGAACGTAAGTATTAGGTCCAGATGGACCTGCTGTGGTTCACCGACGTCTGCTGGCTGCGACATTCATACTTCCTTCCTCTCGGACACGAGCACTTGCACTTCTCTGGAACGCTGCCCGTTATGGATGGGGTCATGAAAAAAACAAAGTACATGTTGTAATAGTCGTATTTGTAAGCTTTAACTTATCGCCCTGTAAAGACAGGCACCGAGTCCTGAATTTTGTTGGCAAGCACGCGTCCTCGCCACTCCGTCGCTGAGCTGATGGGACAGTTACGGCAGAGTGCAGGGTTCATGCTACCTGTTTTTGCCCACGTTGCATATAGGTACAGCTTTGCCAGAGCCTCGTTTTTCAATCGCATTTTGCTAGATGCACTTTTGCCTCGGATTAGGATGAGGACTCACATGCTGATCGCCAAGTGTGACATTTTTTCTTTATCTTGTATACATACGCCGGAATTTATAACTTCGACACTCTGTAGCATTGTTGGGTGACGTTCCCGGACATGGGTTCATATACTCATTTTGTTCCTCAAGACACCTTCTATATCCCCTCGAAGTTTGTCGGCGTAATTTTGAAACATACTGTTTACTGCAGAAATACACATTCATGTGAGGTAGCCTGTCATAGTGTTTAATAGCATGTACCCACAATTCTGAGTGACTTGGCAGAAGCCGCCTTGCTGTGCGATGACAAATCCAAATGTGAACACATTCAGTTCCTTGAGAGTGAAACGTCCCCTTTGAAAAGTTGTGAATGACTGTGCTGGTAAGCTTTTACGTTATTTGATACAGAAAAAACTGAGTAAAACACATCGTACTCAGACAGTTTTCTCTTTACTTATTCTGATCATCACTTAACTGACACACAATGCAGTCTGACTTTCAATAATCCCTAGAAATATACCTTTCACGAATCACTTACCTCACAAAAATCTTCGTTACTGGAACTACTGCAATACAGCAAGCGCCAATACTGCAAGCTAAGTAAAAGATTCTAGCTACTGAAGGCACTAAGTACTGATAGGCATAGTTCCTTAATAGCGTTCAAAAGTCATAATATACATACAATTTTGTGACATCCAATTACACAAATTTCATTTTTCTGACGGACACACGTCCAGATCGTCCGCTCAAAACTCTGGCATCTCTCTCTCTCTCCACATCCACCACTGCTGGCGGCTCACCTCCAACTGCCCAACGCTACGCGCTGTTCACGTCCAACTGCCCAACACTACACCAGCGAACATTCCAACAATGAGTCAAACCAGCCACAGGCTGCACACAACGCAGTCAGCGATTTTCATACAAAGCACTACGTGGCGTTACCAACATAAAAGCCTAAACAGCCTACTTACAAGAGAACAAGGAATGAATCAAGAACTTGAGAGTTGCTAGCATGAGTTCCGTATTAAGTGCACGGAGGTAGTGTCCGAACGACAAAGCTCACGACATTGTGATCACTGTAGTTGCAATGCCAGATTCCCGCGATGAAAAGCCGCGAGATCGCACGAAAAAACCATCGCAGATGTGTACACGGCCAGGATTAGTAACCGAATGGGCCTTGAAAGTGGCTCTTCGTACCGTTTGTAAATTTGGATGTGGAACCGCAGTGTAAGGTATAGCTAGCAAACAGCTTATGGCAGCCACCATGACTAAAATAAACTACTCTAAACTCCGCCCGAACAGCCCATGAAAGCTCAAAGGTACCGACCGGACGCCATGTCCTCCTCAGCCCATAGGCGTCACTGGATGCGGATTTGGAGGGGGATGTGGTCAGCACACCGCTTTCCTGGCAGTATGTCAGTTTACGAAACAGGAGTCGCTACTTCTCAATCAAGTAGCTCCTCAGTTTGCCTCACTAGGGCTGAGTGGTCCCCACTTGCCAACAACGCTCGACAGACCGGATGGTCACCCAACCAAGTGGTAGCCCAGCTCGACAGCGCTTAGCTTCAGTGAACTGACGGGGATCGGCATTACAACAACGGCAAGGCGCTAGCCAACATGATGGTGGAAATGAACAGCCGGTGCAACCTTGCTCTGGCAGACGGCGCTGTCTCTTTGAGGTTGGGACACCTGTTTGGGGGCCAGTTCCTCGAATGAGGGAGGAAATGGTGCACTTGCGCCACCGTATGGCTCCAGCTTATATTCATATGTAATGGCCTCAATTTTAACAAAATTTCGCCATGAGCAGTTTCTACGTTAATTAAATGGTGAGTGAGGAAATTATTCCCCCCCTCCCCCCCCCCCACCACCACCACCATTCGATGGCTCTCCATGTAGGCAGTCCGTTGCTGGTATAAGGTGACCAAGGAAAAGTTATTTAGTTACGAAAATTGATCAGTTATATTTTATGACTTTTTAATTTGCGGAAATTCCAGTCTGAGGTTGTTATCAGTGTTACTTATGATTGGAATTATCAAATTAATTTTATTTGGCTCTCTGTCTTCGTGATAGAAACTGGCATGGACAGCCATTGTGGTCGTGCAATGCATGTGCTAGGCTTTCAGCAAGTCTCCACGTTATAACTGGTGTTGGTCACCAGGTTACCATTTTTTTATGAAACCATAATTAAAAATGATTACTAAGTCAGTTTATTCTAATATTTTGAAAGGCACTGTGTGTTTGAGGCTGTGGTGGTCTAGGGTGTAGAGTACCAGACTCTGACCCTGGAGGTCTCCTCTCGTCATAGATAGGATCGGGGACTGTCCGACATTCTAGTCACTCCAGGGCAGTCCGAGGGCCTCTCAGCCTGCTGTCGAAAGAGTGCCAGGGATATTTCCTGGCAGCAAAATGTGGCTTGGGAGACTGGCGTGCCACCCTCCCTCTCAAGGTGCTGTGGCGAAGAAGGGCTGCACACTACCTGCAGACAGGCCGATAACCTGATCAGGGCTTGCGGCATAGGCATTACCTATTTTTACTATATGTTTGACATGAGCAGAAGAAAGAAACGCGAACAATGAGAAGCGGCAATGGAACACGATGAAGTGTTACCCAGCCTTCAGGCAGTAATATCTGCAAGCGTAGCTGCAGCCTGTGGACCTGTGGTTTCTCTTCCGATCACTAACTTAATTCATACCTGGACGAACGGTAACCATCCCGCTTAGGCTCTTATTTCTCACAGTATTACTCTTCCGAGCCCCAAAGCTAAGAATCCCTTTCGCTTGTCTCACTACTGAAGCTTTTCGTGCATTTTGCCGTCAACACGATTCGATCAGGCAGAACAGCTCCACGAAATATTTACAATGTTGTATTATTCAAGTACAGAGGTGATCTAGAATAACATGAAATGTGGAACTAAAAACTACAGACAGCCAAGATCGCTAAATATAACTTTATTTTGATGATCGTTTCGGCAGTCTAAGTTGGCATCGTTGCATGTGTAAAGCAACATGTCGAAATTACAAGCAGCATTAAGCAAATGTAAGAGCGCACGCTACATATTTAAATAACATGGATGTATACAACTTGCAAGTATGCAAATATAAGTTAATGAATCTTCATCATATGTACAATGTACCTTGTCAATCACAAACAGTAATTCCAGAAACATGAAGAACATGATATATCGAGACATAAGGTATAAAAAAGGTTTTCATACAATGTAATGCATGTTGCACCAACTACACGCGCCCATGTTCGTACAACAGATGAATGGAGACTGAGGTTCATAAGTCAACAGCAAAGATGTTACGAACTTCCACCAGGTGGCATTGTAGTGGTGAACAGACAGAAATACACCGTAATATATACGAAACATAAGGGAGAAGTTACAGCTTGGAAATATACAAACCAATTCAAAATATACATTTTTGTATGTGCATATGTGAAGCAAGTAACCCGAATCGGAGTACAACGAAGTAACAAAATTACAACCGCTACAATTTTTTTGCAATATTGAAATAACTGAAAGTCTTATAAAAATATGAAAAAAGTGTCTTATGTCAATTGTTCTAACTTACTGCATAATAGCCAAGTCAGTTATATGGCAATTACACGAAGAAAATATTTCGCCAGAATACACCTACAGAAGAACATTTGAGGTTTAGGTGATAAAAAAACAGAGATAGTGAAGAAGAACATGGCATAACGTATGTAGGCATCACAGGGAACAAGTAACTGTTGCACTCTCTAACGACCAGATACAAATCACAGTACAATATGAAATCTAGGTGCTAGCACAACATGGTGCCCGAAGTCCGGGTTTAGTGACACAGAGATATAGACAACAGAAGGAAACTATCACTCTTAAACTGCCGCGTACAAGTCACAATATAAATACTTCACATTATTGATATTTTGCCCTCTGCTATTGTACTTAGCCCACAAGCTACCACGTTTTCCTATGGTGTTCTATAATATCTGTGTAAATTCATAATATCTGTAATCTGTTTTGTAATTGCTGTATAAATTTATAGTATTTTGATATGGTAATTACATCACTATACTGGTAATTATATACATACTAATACATTACTTATTTTCGGTCCTCATTCTAGATGCTTATTACACTAACGGTCCACCTCCGGGAGCTGAGTGGTCAGCGTGATAGAATGTCAATCCTAAGGGCCCGGATTCGATTCCCGGCTCACGGACTGGGTGTTGTGTTGTGCTAATCATCATCATTTCATCCCCGTCGATGCGCAAGTCGCCGAAGTGGCATCAAATCGAAAGACTTGCACACGGCGAACGGTCTACCCGACGGGAGGCCCTAGTCACATGACATTTACATTACACTAACCTAGACTTCGTGCACACGTTGCATCAGCACCTAGACACAGTGCTGTACGGTTAGTGCTCTATAATACGGTGAGTTGTATATACACTATGTGATCAAAAGTATCCGGACACATGGCTGAAAACGGCTTACAGGTTCGTGGCGCCCTCCATCGGTAATGCTGGAATTCAGTACGGTGTTTGCCCACCCTTGCCTTGATGATAGCTTCCACTCCCGCAGGCTTACGTTCAGTCAGGTATTGGAAGGTTTCTTCGGGAATGGCAGCCCATTCTTCACGGAGTGCTGCACTGAGGAGAGGTATCGATGTCGCTCGGAGAGGCCTACCAGTATTTCGGCGTTCCAAAACATTCCAAAGGTGTTCTATAGTATTCAGGTCAGGACTATGTGCAGGCCAGTCCATTACAGGGATGTTATTGTCGTGTAACCAGTCCGCCACAGGCCATGCATTATGAGCAGGTGCTCGATCGTGTTGAAAGATGCAATCGCCACCCCCGAATTGCTCCTCAACAGTGGGAAGCAAGAAGGTGCTTAAAACATCAATGTAGGCCTGTGCTGTGATAGCGCCACGCAAAACAACATAGGGTACAAGCCCCCTCCATGAGAAACACGACCACACCATAACACTACCGCCTCCGAATTTTACTGTTGGCACTACACACGCTGGCAGATTACGTCCACCGGGCATTAACCATACCCACACCCTGCTATCGGATCGCCACATTCGTCACTCCACACAACGTTTCCCCACTGTGCAATCGTCCAATGTTTACGCTCCTTACACCAAGCTAGGCGTTGTTTGTCATTTACCGGCGAGATGTGTGGCTTATGAGCAGCCGCTCGACCATGAAATCCAAGTCTTCTCACCTCCCGCCTAACTATCATAGTACTTGCCGTGGATCCTGATGCAGTTTGGAATTCCTGTGTGATGGTCTGGATAGAAGTCTGCCAACATTACGACTCTCTTCAACTGTCGGTGGTCTCTGTCAGTCAACAGACAAAGTCGGCCTGTACGCTTTTGTGCTTGACTATCACATCGGAAACAGTGGACCTAGGGTTGTTTAAGAGTGTGGAAATCTCTTGTCTTATATATGAAAAATAAGGTTTTTTTTGCATTGGTGAGCATGTTCCTTGGACGTAACTGCTCCCTTATGCTTTATATGTTACGACGTTTTCCTGTCTTTTCACTACTACGGTGCACCTGGTGGTATGACACAAGTGACACCCAACCAACTGACCACGTTCGAAGTCCGTGAGTTCCGCAGAGCGCCCCATTCCGCTCTCTCACGATGTCTAATGACTACTGAGGTCGCTGATGTGGAGTACCTGGCAGTAGGTGGCAGCACAATGCATCTAATATGAAAACTGTATGTTTATGGGGGTGTCCGGATGCTTTTGATCACTCACTGCAGCAATTTAATAGTGTAACAGGTGGTTGTTCTCTTCTGTTGTAAGTGTATTCTGGCGAAATATTTTCTAGATGTAATTGCCATATAATCGGCTTGACTATACATGCAGTAAGTTAGCATAATTAACATACGACACCTTTTTATTTTTTGTAAGATTTCCAATGATAAATTTTTTTATTAAGTTTTTTAAAAAAGGAGTTTTTTTATTCTATTTTACTCTGATTTGCATTACTTGTCTTATATATGAAAAATAAGGTTTTTTTTGCATTGGTGAGCATGTTCCTTGGACGTAACTGCTCCCTTATGCTTTATATGTTACGACGTTTTCCTGTCTTTTCACTACTACGGTGCACCTGGTGGTAGATCATAACATGTTTGCTGCTGACTTATGAATCTGTCTTCGTTCATCTGTTGTACGAACATGAGCACGTGTAGCTGATGCAACATGCACGACATTTCATGAAAATCATGTTTTATACCGGACATTTGGATGTATCACGTTCTTCTTGTTGATGGAATTACCATTTATGATGTGACACTGTATATTGCACATTTTATGGAAACGCATTGAAGTGTCTTTGTGGAAAGTATGTTGTATCTATCCATGTTATGTAAATAAGTACCACACCCTATTATGGTTCAAATGGCTCTGAGCACTATGGGACTTAACATCTGTGGTCATCAGTCCCCTAGAACTTAGAACTACTTAAACCTAACTAACCTAAGGACATCACACACATCCATGCCCGAGACAGGATTCGAACCTGCGACCGTAGCAGTCGCGCGGTTCCGGACTGAGCGCTTAGAACCGCTAGACCACTGCGGCCGGCGCACCCTATTATATCTGTCTCATTATGCTTATAATTTCGTTTAATACGCTTTACACATCCGATGATGTTAACTTAGATTCCCAAATCGGTCATCAAAATAAAGTTGTATTTAGCGATATTGGCCGTTTGAAAAAAAAAAAAAAGTTCAAATGGCTCTGAGCACTATGGGACTTAACATCTGAGGTCATCAGTACCCTAGACTTAGAACTACTTAAACATAACTAACCTAAGGACATCATACACATCCGTGCCCGAGGCAGGATTCGAACCTGCTACCGTAGCAGCAGCGCGGTTCCGGACTGAAGCGCCTACAACCGCTCGGCCACATCGGCCGGCTCGCCGTTTGAAATTTCTACTTCTATATTTCATTTACAAAGTAGTAATTTTACGTACGAATTAGTTTTATGTTACCTCACACCTACGAATATCGTTTCCGTGAGAAATGGTACGTAACTTTTTGATTTCTTTCATCGTTATCTGAATGTCGTTTGATTTTCCTTACCCGTTGAAAAGTCGCCCTTATATACGCATCACAATGGTTACACCGTCGAACCCTACTTACCAAAATTCGGGGGTGGTAAGGGATGTTTTCTCAATATTTTGTTACAAGGGACCAGTAGTCTGGTGGATCGTTGTAGGATAACTAAATTCCATTTGATTTGTCGCCCGGTTTTATCTTTGTGTATGTATTGCTCTGAAAATATCTGCACAACGGTGTAAATGTCGACTTCATGTTCAGTGTGCTTTGCCCGGAAACAAATTTGCTTCTTTCAGTGACGGTACTTGACAACAGTGATGACCACTTTACTCTTCGCCGCCAACTTTTTATTAATTTCTGTCCAGCTCTGTCTCGGGTTTGTTTTACCGGCAGTGTCACTTGTACCTTAATAGTGATGCACAGCATTGTGGTCACGTTTACTGAGGAAGAGTTCACCAATATGCATCTCATACGCTATGGTGACAAAATCATGGGACACCTCCCAGTACATTGTCTTTTTGGCCGGCGTAGCCCAGCAAATCGAAGGTGGCATGGAATCTACAAGTCGTTCGAAGTCCCCTGCTGACCTACTGAGCCATGCTGCCTCTATAACCGTCCTTAATTGCGAAAGTGTTGCCGCTGCAGGATTTTGTGCACGAACTGACCTCTCGATTATGTCCCATAAATGTTCAATGGGATTCATGTCGGGTGATCTAGCTGGCCAGATCATTCGCTCAAATTGTCCCGAATGTTCTTGAAACCAGTCGCGAACAATTGTGCTCCAGTGACATTGCGCACTGTCACCCATAGCTGAAGTCCATGAATGGCTGCAAATGGTCTCCAGGTAGCCGAAGATAAACATTTCCAGTCAATGATCGGTTCATTTGGACCAGAAGATCCAGTACATTCGATGTAAATACAGCCCACACCATTGTGGAGCCACCACCAGCTTACACAGCGTCTTGTTGACAACCTGAGTCCGTGGCGTCTTGATGTCTGCGCATCACTAGAAACCTACCATCAGTTCTTACCAAACAAAATCGGGATTCATCTGACCAGTCGATGGTTTTCCAGTTGTCTAGGATCCAACAGATATTGTCACGTGCCCAGGAGAGGCGCTGCAGGTAATGTGCTGTTAGCAAAGGTACTCGTATCGGTCGTCTCCTGCCATAGCCCGTTAACGCCGAGTTTCGCCGTACTGTCCTAAGGGATACGCTCGTCGTATTTCCCACATTGATTTCTACGGTTATTTCACGCAGTGTGCTTAGTACTGACAACTCTACGCAAACACCGCTGCTCTCAGTCGTTAAATGAAGGTCGCCGGCCACTGTGTTGTCCGTGCTGAAAGTAATGCATGAAATTTGGAATGGCCCATGCATCTAGCTCCAACTACTATTTCGCCTTCAGAGTCTGTTAATTCACGTTGTGGCTTTCAGAATAGCTTGGAGCTGCTGGTAAATCAAACATCGGTCTCACTCGGGTTCATAACAATGGTTGCGTTCCCTGTGTAGTGTCTGAATGTATTAGAGAGCTCTTGAGTGTTTTGGAATATTTCTGACAAATGGCACGGCTGCACTAATTTAGATCTAGTATTTTTATGTTATATCCATGAGAATTTTTGAAAACAGACTTGAATTCGAAAATGAAAGTATATACACCGTCCGTCGAAAAAATTCCGAGGCTGATTTTATTCCTGACGTATAATCGACATCAGTGCAGTAACTACTGTGGCAGCTTGAACTAACAACTGTAAATAACGAATGTGCATTCGAACAGTCAGTTGTGAGGAGGTAGTGCTAAGTAGTGGACGTCTGGCAGTCGTGTGTCAACATTCAAAAATGGTTCAAATGACTGTGAGCACCATGGGACTTAACTTCTGAGGTCATCAGTCCCCTAGAACTTAGAACCACCTAAACCTAACCAACCTAAGGACATAACAGACACCCATGCCCGAGGCAGGATTCGAACCTGTGACCGTAGCGGTCGCGCGGTTCCAGACTGCAGCGCCTAGCTCGGCCACTCCGGCCGGTGTGTCAACATTGTTGCTTCACAAATCGCAATGGAGCAACGAAGTGAACATTTATAAATAAAGTGTTCAAGTCATTCGCCACATTGTTTTGAATAAGAAAAAAGTGTGTATGAAGTTTGTTCCGAGAAAAATGCGACGAGTTGACACCTGCTGCGACTTCATTAGGGAAAAACGTGGACAGTTGTTTTTTGGAAGGGTGACGAGGCTTGTCGTTACCTGTTTTATAAAACAAATCTGAAGATGGTCATTATAAACCGAAACCGGTAGTCTGATGACACAAAATTGGTGACCTTAGACGTGAAGCAAAGGAAATTTAAATGGGTCTTTGACGGTTTGCCAAGACCGAAGATGGTGCGAATGTGACTCACGAGTTCAACAACATCCTAAAGTAGAGCTTTTCTGGCAGTTTCACACGGTTGCATGAACTTTCTGCGCGTTCACATCTGTTAAGGCTTTCGTGGCCACCTGTTGACAGATTGCCTGTTGGCTTCCGTCTCTGGTTTTTCGGACGACGTCTGAAAATTTTTCTGACGTTTGGTCAGCACGAGTGGCTGGAATTGTCGAGGCTTCGCCCTCCATTGCTCGTGGTGGAGTCGAGCTCGCGGTCACAGATTGCTGGCGCGCGAACGTTGTCGCAGGGCTTCTCCTTGGTCTCTACCGCTGCGGTTCTCCCCTTACTACCTCCGTGTATTGTACTGAAAGGGGGGGGGGGGGCGATAAGTGACTGGGTAGTGCAGCTGGAGGTGAAGAAAATGATAGCAGTACATTAGCTCGTGACGCTAATTCATTTATACACTCAGAATAACTTTGCTCTGATAATTTTGACTCCTACCATCGCGACGGAGAAATTCCTTGCAAAAAACGTGGATGGCCCAGTCCGACTTGCTGACCGGCATAGGCTCATGGAAAATACCTCCATCCGCGACGTCGCCTGTCACTGTCTGATCTAACCAAAGGTTACTCTGGTACCCAGAAGACTGCTTCTGCTCACCGCAGGCAATCAGACAGGCACCCACGGTGTAGGGCAGCAGCGTAGCGCAGGAGGCGCTGCCGTCCGGGCTGTGGTGTCGGCGCAGTGGATTCTGTAGCGCGAGGCAGGCGGCGCATTCACGGCGCCCCTTTCACGCGGCGAGCAATGCTCCTAATGAACGGCACGCCTAATGGCGGCGCCGGCCCGCACTCGGTCGTGAAAAGAAGAGCGAGGGACAGCAGCCCGCCTCAAGTGGGACGACGCGACGCGGCGCGCCGAGCGGCCGGGAGGATCCAAAGCAGCGCAGCGAGCGACGCGCCCGTCATTTTCTCCTTCCCCCCGTCCCCCCCTACCACTCCACCCTGCAGCCACCTTGCGGCGTTTATGACGTACTGCTGCGGTGAATGCAAAAAGTACAGCCGTTGCCACTGTTTAGCTCTCTGCCGACGGCTACGAGTTGCACTGAATGAGGCGCAAATCTGTCATGTTCGGGACCAAATACAGGGGATATATAAACACATTTAATTCTGTACACCGGACGTTAGAGCAGGCACTTTGAAATCGCGTCATCTATAGAGGTTCGGTTCTTTCCTGTCAAATATCAGGCGACCTGGTATTGGGCAGAAGCAATGTCAGTCGGATATGAACTACTGGTCATTAAAATTGCTACACCAAGGAGAAATGCAGACAATAAACGGGTATTCATTGGACAAATATATTATACTAGAACTGACATGTGATTACATTTTGCCGGCCGGAGTGGCCGAGCGGTTCTAGGCGCTACAGTCTGGAACCGCGCGACCGCTTCGGTCGCAGGTTCGAATCCTGCCTCGGGCATAGATGTGTGTGATGTCCTTAGGTTAGTTAGGTTTAAGTAGTTCTAAGTTCAAGGGGACTGATGACATCAGAGGTTAAGTCCCATAGTGCTCAGAGCCATTTGAACCATTTATTTTGATTACATTTTCACGCAATTTGGGTGCATAGGTCTTGAGAAATCAGTACAACCACCTCCGGCCGTAATAACGGCCTTGATACGCCTGGGCATTGAGTCAAACAGAGTTGGAATGGCGTGTACAGGTACAGCTGCCCAAGCAGCCTCGACACGATAACACAGTTGATCAAGAGTAGTGAATGGCGTATCTTGACGAGCCAGTTACTCGGCCACCATTGACCAGACGTTTTCAATTGGTGAGAGATCTGCAGAATGTGCTGGCCAGGGCAGCAGTCGAACATTTCTTGCATCCAGAAAGGCCCGTAGAGGACGTGCAACATGCGGTCGTGCATTATCCTGCTGAAATATAGGGTTTCGCAGGGATCGAATGGAGGGTAGAGCCACGGGTCTTAACACATCTGAAATGTAACGTCCACTGTTCAAAGTGCCGTCAGTGCGAACAAGAGGTGACAGAGACGTGCAACCAATGGCACCCCATACCATCACGCCGGGTGATACGCCAGTATGGCGATGACGAATACACGCTTCCAATGTGCGCCCACCGCGATGTGGACAAACACAGATGCGACCATCATGATGCTGTAAACAGAACTTGGATTCATCCGAAAAAAATGACGGTTTGCCATTCGTGCACCCAGGTTCCTCGTTGAGTACACCATCGCAGGCGCTCCTGTCTGTGATGCAGCGTCAAGGGTAACCGCAGCCATGGTCTCCGAGCTGATAGTCCATGCTGCTGCAAACGTCGTCGAACTGTTCGTGCAGATGGTTGTTGTCTTCCAAACGTCCCCATCTGTTGACTCCGGGATCGAGACGTGGCTGCACGATCCGTTACAGCCATGCGGATGAGATGCTTGTCATCTCGACTGCTAGTGATACGAGGCTGTTGGGATTCAACACGGTGTTCCGTATTACCCTCCTGAACTCACCGATTCCATATTCTGCTAACAGTCATTGGATCTCGACCAACGCGAGCAGCAATGTCGCGATACGATGAACCGCAATCGCGAAAGGCTACAGTGTGACCTTTATCAAAGTCGGAAACGTGATGGTACACATTGCTCCTCCTTACACGAGGCATCACAACAACGTTTCACCAGGCAACACCGGTCAACTGCTGTTTGTGTATGAGAAATCGGTTGGAAACTTTCCTCATGTCAGCACGTTGTAGGTGTCGCCACCGCTGCCAACCATGTGTGAATGCTCTGAAAAGCTAATCATTTGCGTATCACAGCATCTTCTTCCTGTCGAATTGCGCGTCTGTAGCACGTCACCTTCGTGGTGTAGCAATTTTAATGGCCAGTAGTGTATTTGAGAGGCGATTTCCAGTTCTTGCATTTGCGTTTCAACCAATGGAATCCTTCTGAAAACCATGGCTGGAACAGGGAGAGTGTAGCGATATTTATCTTATTGCTGAGAAAATTTATCCGAGGAACTAAATGATTGTCAAATGTTACTGGCCGAGAGATCCCTTCCGGGATATTCTGGCCGTCTAGTGTAAGTTTTTGTATTCGACGCCGATTCGGCGACTCGTGCGTCGATGACGATTGTTGAATCTTGCCTTGACGTCAAATATGTGGGGTCTAGGAAGCCTGCCTTCTCGTATCGTTAGACAACATTCAAACAAATCGTATTAATGAGTTTTACTACGAAATGAACAATGACAATACTTTGACAGTAATACAGAAGTGTCGCAGGCAAAGGGCGGCATGCAAATAACAAATTTCTTCAGTATATGCAACTCCCAAGTCGCTGGTCTTGAAGTGGCTAATCTTGATGCTACTGTAGAAATGGACTGCGACCAATTCGCGCAGCGCTTATGTCCTCTTCTCATAGAGGTCGGTGCCGTCGCGTTGTCGTCCTGAAGAGGAGTCGGTCGGCGTGCAATTGTCTGATGTCTTCTCCCCAGCCTTCCTTGCTCTGTTCTTCCCTACCGGTGTCCCGGCGCTTGACTTTACGCCGTACCAATGATGATGATGATTATGACGATGATGAAAATACGAACACCCAGTCCCTGAGGGGAGAAAATCTCTGACCTTGGGAATCGGACCCGGGATCCCAGGATCCAGAGGCTACAACGCCAACCATTTTTTTCAGATTACTTTCATATAATATACTTCACACCGTTTGAGTGTTTAACAGATCAGTATCTACAAATTGTCCCAATAGCCAGTTAATGTTCAGTATATACGCGACTAGCTGCGAGTTGTTTAAAGTAACTTATTCTAAGTGATTAACGTACAGTTAGCAAGAGCTCTTCATTTATTATTTGAATTATTCGATGTCCAGATGGTGGGAACGTCAGTGGCACGTCGAGACAAATAAACGAAAACTCTGATCGAGTGTCGACAGCATTGGAATGAAATTTCAGGTTAAGTAGTAAAGGAAGAACCCAGCTGTGCGAGTACAAATTACCAGTAAAAACAACCAAAATCTATTATATACAATATTTTAAATAATTAAAAAATGTTGATCTGACAATATCTGACACAAAAATGTCATATTAAGCAGAGAAAGAAGAATGCAGCTACATTACAGCAAATTATCAGTAAAGGGAACAATCAAAGTCTCTTTTTATAACGTATAATATTTTTGAATTATGAGAAAGTGTTGATTTGAGAATAGCTGACAACATCTGTGCAGTCACATGAGAACATTTACGTTTAATATCCGCCCGGTAAACTTCTTGCAGAACACTTAAATGACTCTCAAAGTAAGTAAAAAACTAGTCTTTGCACCATGGAACTATAAAAGCTAATACTCTGATCAAATATTTCTACAAACCATTAGGCTTAGAGCTGCAGGCTTTATAGCAGACAAAGTTACGAATTCGTACTGTTTGTTCATCTGTGTGAGTGTGTAAAATACTAAACTTAAAGAGTTGCTCGCCATATGCGGTGTCCACCATCACGGTATTTTATGATTCTTCTCATTTTTTACTCCAAGGAGATGGAGGGATTCCCATTGAAGAATAAATGGGACGAGATTTGCAGGCAAACCAATTTGTCTAGCAACCAATGGAAACTTCCCAAAAATCCTGTCATAACCAAGGGATTGGAACTACTACGAGTATAGCTCATTTCTGGGGCAACGTTTACCAATGTGACAGTCAAAAATAGAAATATTGTGTATGTATATTGTGCATGTTTGATGTGGATGTGCATGTATGTTACTGGAGGAAGTGTGTGGTGGATCAGGGAAAATGCATAGCAATATAAAATTTGCAGCATCCGAAATAAATCTTCGAAAGGGAACGGCGCCGATACCACTGATGACTGATAGTAACTAAAATCGTATTACTGAGAGACCACAAGGTAGGTTCAGTCGCCTAATCGGGAATGGTCTTCATCCACTGTGCACAGTGGTACCCTTTTCTTCCATATATGTGAGTGCTGTGTCTCATGTGTACTTGAGGATTTTATTGGAGTGCAATGGATACGTGTGTAGTGTAGTGTTAAGTTTGTGTTATACGATACTAGAAAAGGTGGAGGATGAAACCTGCTGCCAGCACACAGGCTGCTACTCTCTAACAACACCAAGAGGACCACCAGGCTTAACGTCGACATCCGATGGAAGGGTCTCCATCAACAGTGTCAGATACCATCACTTCACGAGACCTTGCAGAGAGGTTTGGAATTTAATCTAGGACGTTGACGCAAAGTTTGCTGACCAGGAACTGTACATACATCCGGGAAAGCACTTATCCCTGTGGTTTCTCGGTTTTTGGGTGAGTTGCCTACTCTCATGGTCGAACATTCATGGAATATAACACTAAATCTTTTGCATTTGAATCAAACGACTCTAGAACAGACAACTAAGCAGCTTACGTATGATCCATTACGACTCTGCATTCAAGGGGAGATTAACAATTTATCTACTAGCATCAGCGTATCACCCACCTCCATCCCAAAGTCTGATAATGCACACCTGTGTGGGTGGCACTTGATTCGGGGGTAAGCTGGTTCGAATCCTGGCAGTGGATGAAATTGTCAGTAGTAGGGCAAGACTGGCGTTACCCCACTCTGTATTGTTGCTAAATTTATTGAAGATGACGAATCCAAGATGGCGGCGATAGATGTGGCAACGTCGCAATGACTTAATGGTGGGAAGTTCAAATTTTGGCAGGAAAATAGGTCAATTGGGCTACCTCTGCTAACCAAAGCCATCCAACCGCTACCTCTTCCTTGGAATTGGCGGGCAAAGGACTCAGCCTGTGCTGGGCTGCTGGCTGGCTTTGAGCACTATGGGACTCAACTGCTGAGGTCATTAGTCCCCTAGAACTTAGAACTAGTTAAACCTAACTAACCTAAGGACATCACACACATCCATGCCCGAGGCAGGATTCGAACCTGCGACCGTAGCGGTCTCGCGGTTCCAGACTGCAGCGCCAGAACCGCGCGGCCACTTCGGCCGGCCGCTGGGCTGCTGGATAGGATGGATGTAGATCTTTATTTTACAGACAGTTTTTATTTAAACAATTTGAGTTGTCATAGGCAGTAGCTCCATCCAGTGTATTCACCATGTGGTCTGGAGTCCAACTGACCTAGTACACAGTACTGTCACCAAAGGGCACTGTCGTCCCATGGCAGTCTGAGGGGAAAATGGTGGGAAAAGGACTCAGCCTATTCTGGGCTGCTGGACAGGAGGGACTGTACTTTATTTATTTTGGAACAATTTATTTAGCGATGGATTTCACATAGTTCATGTATTACACTGATACAAAAGACTCACTCTGACGTGCTTGGGGTGACACTTCATAGCCTACAGACCTGCAAACTACTCGTAAATCACCGAAATAACGCAGTACACTGATGTACAGACATGAAAACAACTCGTAAATTGTCAAAATAATGCATGTAAAACGTTCTGCAGATATACTTACTGTCGAAATAATACAGTACACAGCTTACAGATCTGCAAACTACACGTAAATTACCGAAATAATGCAGTACACTGATGTACAGAGACGCAAAAAACTCTTAAATTGTCAAAATAATGTATGTAAAGGCTCTGCAAACACGCTCATTAATTGTAAACTGACAAAATAATGTATTGCACAGCCTACAAACCTGTTCACAAAATAATGCAACAGATGTGTTCATTACATGTAAAATTGCAAAATGATGCTGTATAACGCTCTGCCAACACGATCACAACGCTTAAACATCGAAAATAACACAAACACTCATTTCAAGTAAAAAACGCATTCGAACTATCGTTAAGAAATTCAACCACGACATATCAGAAGCTACAAAGTGCACACACGCCCACGCCGCCGACCCTGCACACGTGCTTTGCAGGGCCAGCCGGATGTAAGTCATCGCAGTAGAGACAAACTCCAGGGCGAGGGCCATCGCTCTCACGGTGCTGCTGCCTGCAGCCAGCAGGTGAAAGTCGCCTCTGTTTTCGGGTATACAGTTAGAACCCTTCAAGTGTTGTACTGATGTCACATGTCTATGTAAATAGGAGCCAAGTCTCCCTCTGGACGCGCACATGTTCACCTAACCACCCTGCATTACACATAGCTGTGGGTCCAGAGCTGAGAGAGATACGAGGCTCACCCTTGCAGATGCAGCTGAAAGGTTCTCAATGCTATACTGTCGTCACATGTCTATGTAAATAACATCCAAGTCTCCCTCTGAACGCTCTATAGAAATCTGTTGTAATGCTTCCCAGAATAGCACAGGGTGCATTCTCCATAGCGATCCTAATGGGACATGCGAGACCCACCCATACAGGTGCAGCTAAACGGTTGTCAGTGTTGTAATGATGTCTCATGTCTACGTAAATAACAGCCAAGTCTCCCTTTGGACCTCCTATAGAAATCTTTTGCAATGCTTCCCAGAATAACACAGGATGCATTCTTCCTCGCGATCCTAAAGGGACAGCCTGTCAATTACTTATCAGTCCCTTCTCCAAAGTCGTTAAGTGTCACAGAAATAGTTAACCATCGCTTTTGTTGTTGTTGAAAAAGCTTTCGTGACGTCTCAGCTTGCATGCACGGAAATTCTTGTCCTAATAGGACCTGTTCGCGAAAATGGCCAGAATAACACCGATTGCATTCTTCCTGATGGTCCTAATGAAGTATCACGTGTTATTCTTCCTGGAAATCGTAATGTATTGCTTTCAACATATGTCACAAAACCGGTAAACTTCTCACCACTAAAAGCCTTCATCATGTATGTGCATGCTTGCGAAAACATCGTTAATCGTAAAAGCATTCTTGTTATTTGTAAAGAGAGACCATGCTCGCATCAAGCCCTTCCAGAAATAGTGACGTTCCGTAAAAGCTTCTCATTGGCCGTACACTCAACTGAAGCTCTCTCATTGGTCGCCTCGGTCTATGTATAAACCCTCAACCAATCTCCATTGTACTCAGTCCACTGCTGTCTGCCTTGTTGTGCAATACTGTCATCTCTGTGTGTACGTGTTTTTTTTTTCTCCCTAAGCTGAAGAGAGGTAGCAGCAGCAACGATTCAGAGGGTAGTGGCAAGAGGAGGCAGGATTACCAAGTGAGACAGTATTACCAAGTGAGTAAATAATTTGTATTTTGAGTGTAAATTTTCGGGTGTATGTTAAATTCGCCTTATTAATTCCGTCTCTTTGTTATAGCACAACTCCAGGAATTGATCTTGGAGCATAAGGAGAAACTGGAGGGGGCTGGGCTGAGGCAAACTCTCGAAGTCCAGCCTCTTGTGGTGGGTTCACAGCCAGGATTGCCTTGTGAGTATAATTTTCATTGCAATTTGTTCTTGTATAGTAGCGATTTAAAATTTTCTTATTTCATACTTGTTTTTTCAGTTTATATAATTTGTTTATTGTTGTTGTTGTAGGCGAGACAGACCAAGTGCCAGATGTCAATTTTGACGGGGTCGATGACGTGCCTGAAGTAGAGAAGGAGGAGGAAAGGCGCTATGATCTGGCCCTATTAGATGACGATGGGGATGATTTCTTTGAGAGTGTGGTGGAGTCGCCTGATGAAGTGTTAATGGCTTGGAGCCAGAGCGAAAAAGGTAATTACTCACCGTGCTTATAACCCAGTGATCGTCAGAATTCTTCCTTTCACTGCGCCAGCAGCGGTAAGCAATGCACTTAACTATTTTATCCCTCCCGTCCTTTTAGTGAAGGACATCAGGTCAGTGATACTATAGCGCAGTTTGAATACTCGGTGATTGCAGACGTCTTTGAGGAGCGAATCTCGTTCACGAGGATCGAGAACCCGACAGGAGGGCACCTTGACCCTGTTGGTTTTTTAAGGGCATGGCTTCCTGTCTTGGAAACGGAGCTTCTCAAAGTAGTCACTGATCTGTGGTATCCTCTCATTAAATGCAGTGCGGTGCTCTGCATCGAATTACCGTAACCGCCCCCCCCCCCCCAAAGTTGATACAATTCTTCATTATCTTTGGGAGTAAAATGGCGTGATAACGTGGAGCACGTCAATCGTCGAGTTGTTTCGTAAATCCACCTTGAGTGCTACACAGGCCTGGTTTTCCGAGATGGAAGTCAGAGGGTCAGCTAAAGCACTCAGCCGAACGCTACACCTAGACATCTATACACATGTCTAGAATCCGGTAAATGGAGGGTAAAGCTATATCAAGCTCCCTAAAGATATAGCTAACAAGAGGGCATGCATTAACGTAGAAAATTAAACGGATCAGGATTGTTTTGCATTGTCAGTCCCAGCTTGCGAGATAAATAACAATTACAGAGAGCATCCTGAACGTCCCAGTACATACCTTGTAGGTGATAATATTCGTGGGCGTTATAACTTTTATGGTATCGAGTTCCCTGTCAAGATCCAGGACATACCTAAATTTGAGGTGCAGAATACCGATATATCGGATCATGTTTATGGCCTGGAGAAGAAAAGCAAGTCAGATGAGCAAGACAAGCATATTGTCGCTGGACCCCTCCATTTCTCAAAATTTTCTGGTTAGCGTGAGCTGTATGTAAACATGCTGCTCTTCTCTGAAGACGATAATTAACACTATATTTGGATTAAAGACATGTCCCGACTCCTTTCCACCCAGACGAAAAACACGAATATCAGCAGTACATTTGCTTAAGGTGCCTGAATTATTTCTCCTGAGACATGTTATTAGCGGCGCAGCTAGCAGACTGCGCTCCCAACGATCCGGTATGTGTTAACATGTCTACTGGGGAGCCAGCCGAAGTGGCCGTGCGGTTAAAGGCGCTGCAGTCTGGAACCGCAGGACCGCTACGGTCGCAGGTTCGAATCCTGCCTGGGGCATGGATGTTTGTGCTGTCCTTAGGTTAGTTAGGTTTAACTAGTTCTAAGTTCTAGGGGACTAATGACCTCAGCAGTTGAGTCCCATAGTGCTCAGAGCCATTTGAACCATCTACTGAGGAAAACAAAGTTCAAGAATGCTCACCACCAGGATTGATCCCTATTTGTGGTGTACGCTGACTTCGAATGCCTCCTCGCTCTCGCAGCTGTGCAGGTGACCCCGCGACCTCACATACCACCTTTACAGAAAAACATGTACCATATGCGGCAGCGTACCAAATTGTATCGTCCTATGATTCCAGTCTTAACTGCGGCAAATCTTATGTCGGGAATAATCCTGCGGTTTGGCTGCTCATTGAGCTCGAATAACTTTAATGGGAAGTTGATAAACCTTACAGTAACAACGTTCCCATGAACAAATCGAAGGAGAATGAAGATTTGTACAATAACTTGGTTGACTGTCATATCTGTGGGCTGCCGTTAGACAGAAAAGCGGAAACTCCTTGTAGGGACCACTGTCATCTTACAGAGAAGTTCCTGGTTAGAGCTCACAATGAGTGTAATTTGAAATACCAGCTGCCAAGGCACATACCCGTTTTCTTTCATAATTTAAGCGGGTATGGCGCTCAATTTCTAGTTGAGCACTTGGCTGATTTCGGTTGGGAGAAAAATCAGGTCATTGTCGTACCTGAGAGCATAGAGAGATACATTTATGTCTCCCAACGAATGAAGCCAAGAATTACGCTCCGCTTCCTTGATACGCTACGTTTTATGCAGGCACCACTCCAAAAACTCGTTGAAACTCTACCACGGGAGGATATGCATATCACTCGAGCTGCATTTCCCGATGAGGAAAAGTTTCAACTTGTGACTAGGAAGGGGGTTTCCCCATATGAGTATGTGTTGTCTTGGGACACAATGCTCAAGAAAACGAAGTGCTGCATTGAATTATTGACCGTTGCTGACATGCCTCTTTTCTTGGAGCAAGGGATTCGTGGGGGACTTTGCCAGTGCGTCCATATGCAAATAACCTGTGGATGGGCGACAGGTTGAACGCATCCCTACATTCGAGTTACATAATGTACCTGGACGTAAATAGCTTATACGGGCACGCCATGCAGCAATCACTGCAGATAGGTGAGATTCGATGGGTGCCCGAAGAAAAATGCTAGGGATTTGGTGGAAGAATCATGGGGGTTATGGCAGCTGATTCTGATGTAGGGTATGTGAACTCACATACACTATTACTTTTCATGATACGCACGCCGATTTGCAGATGTCCAGAGCAACTAGTTCCGCAAGGAGGCTCCACGCCAAAACTGATGACAACGCTGGGGGACAAGCGGAGATACATTATTCTGTCAGACAGGGGGAACCAAATTATCATTTGTGGGGATTTCAATATTGATTCCCTGAAAGAGTGTAATAGGAAGAATGACCTTGTAGTATTACTCAGTTCTTTTAATTTGAGCTCCGTCATTGATTTTCCTACTCGGATAACTAAGAACAGCAGTACATTGATAGATAACTTTTTTATAGTCCAAGATATTTTAAGGACATAAATGCTTATCCTGTTGAGAATGGTCTTTCAGATCATGGTGCACAGCTAGTTACAGTACATGACATAGCTCCATGCAATATATCAAATCAGATTTTCAAAGCAGTGCGTTCAATTAACAATATAAATATTGCAAACTTTAGGGAAAGCCTACAGCAGCTAGACTGAGATGAAGTGTATAAGGAACCCGATGCAAACTTGAAATATAACTTATTTCACGATAAATTTTTAAGGGTATTTGAAAATTGTTTTCCCAAGAAAATAGTTAAACATAATTCCAAGAAAACAAATAAAAAACCTTGGCTAACTAAAGGAATAAGAATATCTTGCAACCGTAAAAGAGAACTGTATCTAACAGCAAGAGGGAGTACTGCCCCCGAAATTGTTCAATATTATAAAAACTATTGTGCGGTACTAAGAAAAGTTATTAAAAAGTCCAGAAGCATGTGTATCATGTCTGAGATCAGTAACTCTGATAATAAAATTAAAGCAATTTGGAATATTATTGAAAGGGAAACAGGGCAACCAAGAGCACAGGAAGACTTAAGTGCCATAAAACTGAATGGCAAGTGTACTAACAAACAATCAGAAATTGAAAATATTTTCAATAATCATTTATTAAATGTTGTGGAGAAAATAGGATCTAGATCTTCACTAGAAGAGGCAAGGCTACTAATAGAAGAGGCCATACCTGTGCAGTTTGAAACAACTGTAATTCCACCAACCTCTCCCTCTGAAATCAGTAAAATAATAAACTCACTGAAAAGTAAAAGCTCTTACGGAATTGATGGCATTTCCAGCAAGGTACTTAAAGCTTGTTCCACACAGATAAGTAGGATTCTCTGCCACGTATGCAATAGCTCTTTGGAGCAGGGTGTTTTCCCCGATAGACTGAAATATGCCATTGTAAAACCATTGCATAAAAAGGGGGATACGTCGGATGTCAACAAATACCGCCCAATCTCTCTTCTGACAGCTCTATCAAAAAATTTTCAGAAAGTTATGTATTCAAGAGTAGCCTCCAATATTTGTAAAAATAAAGTACTAACAAAATGTCAGTTTGGTTTTCAGAAAGGCTTTTCAACAGAAAATGCTATATACGCTTTCAATGATCAAATATTAAATGCTCTGAATAGCCGGACATCACCCACTGGCATTTTTTGTGATCTCTCAAGGGCCTTTGATTGTGTAAATCATGGAATTCTTTTAGATAAACTAAATCATTATGGTTTGAGTGGGGCAGTGCACAAATGGTTTAATTCATACTTAACTGGAAAAATGCAGAAAGTTGAAATAAGTGGTTCATGTAATGTTAAAACGACAGCTGATTCCTCAAACTGGGGGGGGGGGGGGGGGCTATCAAGTATGGGGTCCCACAGGGTTCGGTCTTAGGTCCTTTACTGTTCTTGATATACATTAATGACTTACCATTCCACATTGATGAAGATGCAAAGATAGTTCTTTTTGCTGATGATACAAGTATAGTAATAACATCCAAAAACCAAGAACTAAGTGATGTAATTGTAAATGATGTTTTTCACAAAATTATTAAGTGGTTCTCAGCAAATGGACTCTCTTTAAATTTTGATAAAACACAGTATATACAGTTCCATACAATAAATGGCACAACTCCAGTAATAAATATAGACTTTGAACAGAAGTCTGTAGCTAAGGTAGAATTTTCAAAATTTTTAGGTGTGTCCATTGATGAGAGGTTAAACTGGAAGCAACACATTGATGGTCTGTTGAAACGTCTGAGTTCAGCTATGTATGCTATTAGGGTTATTGCAAATTTTGGTATAAGAATCTCAGTAAATTAGCTTACTATGCGTACTTTCATTCACTGCTTTCGTATGGCATCATATTCTGGGGTAATTCATCGTTGAGTAGAAAAGTATTCATTGCTAAAAAACGTGTAATCAGAATAATTGCTGGAGCCCACCCACGGTCATCCAGCAGACATCTATTTAAGGATCTAGGGATCCTCACAGTAACCTCACAGTATATATATTCACTTATGAAATTTGTTGTTAATAATCCTACCCAGTTCAAAAGTAATAGCAGTGTGCATAGCTATAACACCAGGAGAAAGGATGATCTTCACTATGCAGGGTTAAATCTGACTTTGGCACAGAAAGGGGTAAATTATGCTGCCACAAAAGTCTTTGGTCACCTACCAAACAGCATCAAAAGCCTGACAGATAGCCAACTAACATTTAAAAATAAATTAAAAGAATTTCTGGATGACAATTCCTTCTACTCATTGGCTGAATTTTTATATATATATTAAGGAAAAAAAACAACTTAAACATTAGTGTCATGCAATATTTTGCGTAATGTAATATCTTGTACAGCCATCTTTTATTAACCTGACACGTTACACATCATTATGAAGTGTCGTATTCATGATCTATCGAACAAGTATTAATCTAATCAAATCTAATCTAATCTAATTATCGTAATCTCCAACAGTGTCTCAGCTTGGGGATGGAGCTGGTTAGAATCACCTGGCCTATCTCCTTCAAGCAGTCCCCCTGGTTGAAGGAGTATATTGACTTGCATACGAGACAGAGAGCTTCTGCGACGTGGGACTTTGAGAAAGATTTTTACAAATTAATGAATAATTCAATTTTCGGCAAAACAATGGAGAATGACGTGAAATTTTGATTAGAACCGAATGGGATGGGAGTTGTGGCGTAAGAAAATTCATTGCCAGACCAAATTTTAAGCAGATCACCGTATTCAATAAGAACTTTGAAGCTGTGGAGATGGCGAAGACTGCAGTATAGTTTATGAAACCTATTTATGCGGGGACGTGCATATTGGACCTATCAAAACTTCACATATATCGCCTTCATTATGAGTTTGCGAAAACTTATTTTGCATATACTAAATTACTTTATGTGGATATAGATAGCTTCATCTATTGGGTGAAGAACTGTGATCCATACGCAGTAATGAGGTACCTCATTAATGAATTCGACACGTCCTCATACACTGCCGATAATTCTTATGGTATTATTCCACAGAACAAGAACATTATCAGTCTTATGAAGGACGAGCGAATGGATTGCCGATTGTGGAGTTTGTAGGTCTACACTCAAAAATGTATGCGTATCGCACATTGGAATGTGCCACTCACAGGCAGGCTAACGGTGTGCGTCGTATAGCATCAAGAACCCTCTCTATCGAAAACTATTTGCGGTGCCTGTACAGCGGTGTTCGCGGTACTGCACTGCAGCCGCCACATATGGTAGGCAGACCAGCATTCGATCGAGATGACACAAGGTGTACACTGTGCTGCAGTCTAAAATCGGCCTGTCGCCTCATGGCGATAAAATGGTCATTTGTGATGACGAGACTGAAACTCTTCCGTACTCACACTACTCACTTGTAACGAGAGTGTGTGTGTGTGTGTGTGGTGTACTATGTACACGTGTATGTACATACATAGAGAGCATGTGTGGGAAGAAAAGGATAAAAAAAGGAAAAAGAAAGAAAATGCATATACAAATATATGCACGCTACATGTGTGAAAGAAAAAGCGTAAAAAAATGTTAAAAAGCATAAACAGATAAAAATTGTGTATTTATTTATTTGTTCATATGCAACTTATGTGTAGCCTGTAAATACATATATCTACGCTCCACGTGCGTCTTGTAAATAGAACAGCTTTTAAGTTTTTCACCTGCCGCTAGCCATCCAAGTCAGAATAGTTTGTTAAGTGTTTATATGTCTATATAGCCCACAGTCCACCAGAACTGTTAATGTAAAAACCTTTGCTATTGGGGCTGTAGAAATCAAATTCTAAGCGTGCACATTCCATCATCATTACTGTAAAAGCTGTGCTACTTGGGCTCTGGAATCTAGTTGTAGTAATGAAAATATCTCCGCATTCACATTAGTTTTTAGCGAAGATTTATAAAAAAAATTCCGACCACTGTTACTGTTGTAGCTAGTAAGTCAAAAGTATTTCTGCATTGGAATAGTAGAGTCAATTTATACCTCAATAATACTATATTGTACCTCAAGAACTACATCATACCGCAATAATTATATTATACCTAAAGAACGATATTGTTGTTGTGAGAACTGAATAAAAAAAGAAAAAAGATCTTGTTACTTACAAAAAACCTATCCCCTGTGGCATTATGTATGTATATGTATATAAAGTCTGTGCAGTTCACAAATGACATTAATTTTGCTGAAGATGAGTGCTATTAAGAAGGTTAAGTTTAATATGGAAGATAACAAAATATATAGAATGGTTACATGGAATAATGTCTATCGTGCAGCACGAATTGGGTTGTGGGAGCAGGAGGCATGTGACCGTGTCTGCTACCAAAGATATGTAGCAGACATGTCTAAAATTATATCTCCTGTGCTTGAAGAAAAGTACAGACATTGCATGTGGTTAAAACGGTACACTGTCAAAGCGAGAACAGTGTTGAAAAAAAAGAACACAGAGGTTGTGAGGTAGAAATTCATTTATTTCTCATCCAACTTAAAAGTAATTTCACATTTTCATAAGCAGACAGCAACACTATTTTTGCACATCTTCTTCTCCTCCTCCTCCTCCTCCTCCTTCTTCTTTTTCTTCTTGAGTCAATAGATAGGACACCCGTAGAATTCCAGATCTTGAATAGCACCAAACTGAAAGATTCGACGCGTCCATTAGATCTTCTCCTTCCTCTACACTAGATGATGGTATCTGTGTGGTCGAATAATTGAAGCGCTGTCACCATACCTTTATAGGGTATGCCAGGATCATCCCAGTGAATTCCATGGCAGAAATGTGTCAACCACTTTGCACTCTTGCGTGTCTTAGTACACTTCACATACTTGAAAGGCCTCGGTGATGCTACGTTTGCTGATAATGTCTCTATTATTCCTGCATCTTCAGTGTACATTACAAATGCAACATCTTTAAGTATGAACTGTCCATGCTCACCATCATAGAAACCTTGAGCGTCTGCAATGAAGTTCATGCCCTGAGACGCCATTGTGGAATGCACTAGGTATGATGCAACACCTGTTCATTTATACAGCTGGTTGGACAACGCCAGTGAGCGGGCAGTAGTTGATCACACGGTCATGTAGAACTAGAGCATAAGCGACAGTGTGTTCTGGGAAATTTGTCGAGATTCGAATCCAATTCGCACATCTATAGGTCCATACTTAATTATCTCGTTCTGTTTTGAGCAGTCTATTACGATGATCGATGATAGGTCCTTGAATTTCCGTGGAAAGAATAGACACCATCCTCCTCCTTCTTCAGCACTTTCATAGTAAGGAGCCTGAACCCTTGTATACATGTCATATGCTAGACCGTATACACTTTCATTCCACTGCAGGTGTTAATTGTCATAGGGGTAGAATTCTGAATTCAGGTAGACTTTGGCATTAGTCAACATCGAACACGGTGTAATCATTTGCCACAATCCCTCTCCTATCAGTCTGAAATGCAAGTAAGACGAATCTAGGTGTCTCTAGCTGCGAAGAGGTTTTAATAGCCCATGTTTGTCTGCTCGCAGTCGGTAACACTGCGTACTCGAAAATCTCCCACGCGTGAAATGTCAGTGGCAGCAGTGTACCAGAATTCAGGACTTTTAAAAGCCTCAAACACTCCTCTTTGATACATTGATGTGAGGCATTTTTCATATTATCTTGCTGATTGTGGTCATATGCTCCTCTTGAGCTCCTTGAATGTATGAGTTAATCTCCATCGCACTCCGAACCAGAATGAGTTCCTGTCTAGCGTTCATAATAATCTGCCTCATGTCCTTATCCTGCGAATCGTCTATGAACCATTCCGCATTTTACAAACTATGCAAATCCGTGAGTGATGCAGAGACATATGTTTTAAGGGTTGATGTTATGCCGGCAATGAGTGTACGGTGGATCTCAGACGCATTGAGTTCATAGCGTATCTCTTGGAACAGGAACGCTAAAGCGTTACATGTAAGCTTGGATACCTCTGTGTCACTGCCGTCAGTTTTCTTGAATGACCCCAATGGATATATGAAACTCTTGCATAGAAGCGTCAGTGCGTCTTGGTGCTGGATGAAAACCCTAATTTCATCGTTCTTCTTAAATGTGGCTGAAATGTAAGATTTATGCGAGAAGTATTTCTGACATAGGACCATTAATGGGCTTTTTTTAAATTTATGAATATACCAAGCCCTTTCCTGACTTTTAATTTTTATCGGCATTTTTCCTAATGGCCATATCACAGCCGTCTTCTGTTACAATGTTAATACTATCCCCTTCTGTATATTTGCATCCATTTCAATAGATAACTTTACTCTACTGCTTTTCTCTCTTTTTCGAGCTGGTCAGCTTGCTCCCCATATTTAATCACCCACTGCTAGGGCTGCTGTACACTTCTGTTAGGAAGCCATTACTCCCTTTCTACAAGAATTTAGGGCTATGAGTAAATAACTTAACACTATGCCCAGAATGAGATTTTCACTCTGCAGCGGAGTCTGCGCTGATATGAAACTTCCTGGCAGATTAAAACTGTGTGCCCGACCGAGACTCGAACTCGGGACCTTTGCCCTTCGCGGGCAAGTGCTCTACCATCTGAGCTACCGGAGCACGACTCACGCCCGGTACTCACAGCTTTACTGCTGCCAGTACCTCGTCTCCTACCTCCCAAACTTTACAGAAGCTCTCCTGCGAAACTTGCAGAACTAGCACTCCTGAAAGAAAGGATATAGCGGAGACATGGCTTAGCCACAGCCTAGGGGATGTTCCCAGAATGAGATTTTCACTCTGCAGCGGTAGAGCACTGGTCCGCGAAAGGCAAAGGTCCCGAGTTCGAGTCTCGGTCGGGCACACAGTTTTAATCTGCCAGGAAGTTTCAACTTAACACTATGTTAACCTTCCTTCCACCAGAACATTGTCTCATTGAGTTCCCGTGGGGGTCATGCGGACCCCACGCAGTTTACAATGTGTCTGCAGAATTTTAATGAACTAACATGAAAACATACATTACAGTTGTTCAATATCACAGTAATTATTGTACTTTATGAACATTATGTTCAAGAAACATATATTTAATATATTTAGACTGGATCATACTGACCCACTGACACTCAGTGCAAAAAACTATGAATAAATTTTAACTTGTTGTAAATATAAATGTGAACAAAACTTCATTGGATCTTGTCTCAGAGAGAGAGAGAGAGAGAGAGAGAGAGAGAGTAATATATTTTGGATAAATATAACTTGAAAGCAAACGAGGTACGATTTTCCAAGGTGCTTATGGGGTCATAAGTACATTGGATGTTACAACAACTGATGCAAGAAACCTTAAGAATAATGTTTTCATTGTTGCGGGTGTTTCGTATAACAGCTGTTCAATGTTACATTCATCATTCCATCTTCATAAATGTTACATTCATGAATCAGACAAACAATTGAATTTGGGGTTATACTGACTTCACTATTATTATTATTTATTATTATTGTTATTAAAAGCTCAAATAGCATTCAAATCGTGATATTACTTCTTTGATAATGTCTGACTAAATGTATGGCAGAGTCTGATTGCCCTTATCGTGCCAAGTAAAATAAATGAATAAATAAATACAAAATAATAAATATTAATTGTACTCAAGAATACAAACTGGATATGAACTTGTTGCCTCAGAACCATTTGGAGGTGACTGACGCAAAAACTTTAATGTTGTTGATGGTGTACATCGAGAACGCGAAATATGTGTTGAAATTCTGCGTCTAGGGTGAATGTAATCCGAGATTTCGGAATATAATTAGGGATCAGGTATCGCGCAACTGAAGTGATCGAACTTGAAACTTCTTACAATAACGCACTGCCGGAAAAAATGGAACACCCACAAGGACAGTGTCATTTTATTTACAAGTGGCGTGACACGTAGTTCTTCATTGTAGGAGTATATGACAACAAATTCAGACCAAATGCAGCACAGCTGTCACAGCGAAGGGTGCCCAGGCAGTCACACCCTTCTGGTGGCAACACAGGAGCGTATTCTTACGTTCAAATCATAAAGTTGACAAATGCTATCCTACAATAGATTGTCCGAAGAATCTTGCACCTTTTGTTGCAGTTCGGCAATGGCTCTCGCCGGCACTGCAGCACGAGTATGTTCCCAGTTCGCCATGTCCTATATGTGTTCAACTGACGAGAGACCTGGTGCTCTCATTGCCCAGAGCAGATGTTATAGATCACGAAGGTCACGTTGCAGAGCAGCAGACTTCTGTGAATGTGCACTGTCCTGCTGAAAATGCACATCACATTCCTGTTGAAGAAATAACAGTTTTTTTTCGGTCATTTGATGCGGTCATCCACGAATTCTTCTCCTGTGCTAAAATTTTCATCTCAGAGTAGCGCATGCAATCTACGTTCTCAATTATTTACTGGATGTATTCCAGTCTCTGTCTTCCTCTACAGTTTTTACACTCCGCAGTTCTAGTATGGAAATGAAGTCCCATGCTTCTTGACAGAGCATAGGGGAACGATGCAGGAGACCCGCACCGCCATACTAGGCAACGTCCTAATGGAGGTAGTCTGTCGTTGCCTTCCTCGGACCGTAATGGGGATGAGGAATGATGATGAAGACGACACAACAACACCCAGTCATCTCGGGGCAGGTGAAAATCCCTGACCCCGCCGGGAATCGAACCGCTCGGGAAGCGAGAACGCTACCGCGAGACCACGAGCGGTGGACTACTCCTAGCATAATGGAAGTTATTCCCTCATGTCCTAGCACATGTCCTATCATCCTGTCCTTTCTTCTCGTCAGTGTTTTCCATATATTCCTTCCCTCTCCGAATCTGCGCTGAACCTCCTCAACTCTACCTTATGAGTCCACCTAACATTCAACATTCGTATGTAGCACCGCATCTCAAATGTTCACAGTCCATGTTTCACTCCCATACATTGCACTGCTTCAAACGTACATTCTCAGAATTTTTTTCCTCAAATTAAGACCTGAGTTTGAAACTAGCAGGCTTTCCTCGGCCAGGAATTTCTTTTTTGCCAGTGCTAGTGTGCTTTTGATGTTCTCCCTGCTCCGTCCGTCATCGGTTATTTTGCTGCCTAGGTAGCAGAATTCCTTAACTTCATCTACGTAGTGACAGTCGGTCCTGAAGTTAAGTTTCTCGCTGTTCTCATTTCTGCTACATCTCATTACTTTCGTCTTTATTCGATTTACTCTCAATCCATATTCTGTACTCGTTAGACTGTTCATTCCATTCAGCAGCTCCTATAATTCTTCTTAACTGTTAGTGAGGACAACAGTGTCATCAGTTATCCTTATCACTGACATCCTTCCAACTCGAATTTTAATTGCTCTCTTGAACCTTTCTATTGCCATTATTGCAGTTTCGATGTAGAGATTGAACAGTAGGGGCGAAAGACTGCATCCCTGTCTTACACCCTTTTTAAATGGCAGTAGGACGGGGATAACAAGCTGTGCAATGTAGCGGGCGCTGTTAGTGTACCCTGTGGGAACACCAAATGAGCCGCGCGGAGTGGCCGCGCGGTTAGAAGCGCCATGTCACAGATTGCGGGGCTCCTTCCGCCGAAGGTTCGAGTCCTCCTTCGGGCATGGGTGTGTGTGTCGTTCTTAGCATAATTTCGTTTAAGTTAGTTTAAGTAGTGTGTAACAATGGGGACCGAAGACCTCAGTAATTTGGTCCTTTAGGAACTCACACTCATTTCAACGCCAAATATGACAACAAGTTGCAACTGATGGCTCGCTACACCGTGAGGATTGGGATGGGAGCTGTGTGTCGTGAGTGCTGCTCACCAGGAGTACGTCCAAGACGTGTACGTCGATCAATCACGTACAAATAGAACCTACTCTCATCACTAAAGACGACAGAGAGCCATTCCACTGCTCAGCCAACTCCTCCACGACACCAGAGTAGCCGTGCTTGGTGGTGTCGTGTTTCGGTGACTGCCTGGCCAGAGGCACGCGTGTTCTGCTGCAATCAAATCGTTCCCAATGGTCCTCGGTGACTCGGTGACAAAGCAGGTGTAACATGTGCCCGAATTTCCTACCTGGGTGATGTTCGGTCGCCCACCACTGCTCTAACAATCCGTCCATCTTGAAGTGCGCCTGTACTAGGTCCAGAATCTGGTCTTCGGATCTGGGGATGTTCCACAAATTACTGCTGGAAGCAGCGACACAGCTCCGATAGACCGTACGCAACGTGTACAGCTGTCCATCGATGCGTCCGTCAAGGTTCCCGCACACCCGCAATGCGACCACGTTCAAATTGCTGCAGCTGTTCGACAGGAATACGAACTCGTCCGTGGGGCATGTCTGTACCGTAGAACGAATGTGGCAATCACTGTTGACTGTTCATCTCTATACTGAGCTCACTTTCTCTCTGCAGAGAAAAAGCGGAAGATGGCGCTCAGGAGGCATAACCGTAACAAAACAGTTACTAACACTACAACTCCTCAGTACGCACATACTATAGCCTGGCGGCACTGATACCATTCTTTGAGGGTGCTGCATTTTTTTTCAGCAGTGAATATTCATTGATAAGCCAAAGCATTATGACCACTGCCCACTGCGACGTTGGATGCCGCCTGGTGGCGTTGCGAGCACGTGACGCGGTAACAAATGTAAGTGGACCAAACACGGACGGGGGATCACTGTAGCGAAGATATGGGGTCCAAATGGGAAATTCCATTAAGGTAAGAGATTTTGACAAAGAGCAGATTATTATTACGCATTACGGTCAATGGAAAAGTGCCAGATCTTCGGGTGAATCAGATCTTTGTTACATTAGCTCGATGGTCAGCTCTAGAATCGCCGTCAATTAGGTGAACGGCCGCCCGAAGTGTGCGGCGCTGACGGGAACAGTATTATGCTATGAGAGACAGTCTCCTGTCCTTGCATGAGACCTGTGGTAGTAATCGAAGACGTGCTGAGAGCTCCGAACACCTGCATACCTTCATGCTTGGTCTTCCCCGACGGTGATATCATCTTTCATAAATATAATTGTTTATGTGTTTGAGGCAGAACCGTGCTACAGTGGTTTGAGGAGCATTATTGTGAACTCACGTTGATGTCTCGAGAACCAAATTCGCCTGACGAAAATCCTATAGGTCGCTATCGGGGGCCATCACCACATACGCGAATCATCAGCCCGTTATATATGCAAATTACGTTACCTGTACTTAGAGATCTAATGTCATATACCTCCACAAACCTACCAATAGACTCTTGGATCCCTGGCACGCAGAATCAGATCTTTTGACTGTGCAGCTATAACGGCTAATAAATTATGTTTGAAGTATTCGATCCATCATCGTCGTCATCGTCGTCGGCTTCTTCATTGATTAAGCCTTTCGGTCTGTTCAGCCTCAGAATTGTTCACCTCGTTTCATTAAGGTACGTCCAACGTTTCTCTTTCCAGTTAGCTTATATAGTATTGCAGCTTTACTTGTCCGCTCTTAGACACTTGTTGGACACAGTCTTTCCAGTTTAGCCTGTATTTTTCAATTATAGTTGTACTGGATTCAAAATATACTTCTTGTCTAATATCTTCTATGTTCCAGTAATGAATATCCCGCTACAAGCGGAGGAACTTTCTTTCTGATGCTTGGATTCTTCGTTATTGACCAGATGTTAGGGTCCAATATTTACTAACACACAGTAGCAAAGACAAACCTATTACTTTGTAAACTTTAATTAATGCTTGTTTCAGTACGGTACATTTTACTGTACCTTGTACAGTTCGACAGAAATGCCTGAATGTAGCCAATTTTCTCTCTACGCCATCTGATTTGGGAAATTTAAAATTGCGACTCATAAATTTAAACTCTCTTGAATTATTTGTCCATCTATAACAACTCTGGCTCTTGTGCGTTCCAATTCTTGTTTCATCTGTCGATATTCTCATTCCGTATCTGGCGGCCAGGGTTTAATCAAATTGCTAAAATTCAAGGAAAATATTGCATTCAGCTCTCTTTATTTATTGCCTTTGCATTATGCTATTGATTTCAGGGTTATATAACACACGTGCGCACATCCCCCCAACCCGTGCCTCCCCCCACACATACGTACAAACACGTACACACACACATACACACACATACACACACACACACACACACACACACACACACACACACACACACACACACACACACACATATACGTACACATACACACTTATTATCGGCCACGACAGTGCGCGGCACCAATTACCCGTGCGCGTTGTTGCAATTTTTTAGGTGGTTATGTCTCGCGTTCCTTTGATCGCAGAGGTAAGGAATCATGGCTACTAGAATACACGGTAAGGATCACGAGCCGCGCCACTGACGTCAGAGTGAACCCAACCAGCGCTCAGTAGCTTGAAATTGCAATAACGTATTGTGTTGTAACTGTGTTTACGAGCGAAAACAACGTTATTTACAGCCGTGTGAAATTTTACTAGCGATTGGCGATTGAGTACATAGTTATGACGTACTTATCAGTGTACTAAGGAACTTTTTAGAGTTAGTTTTTAAGTGAAAAATAATGGTTTGCAGAACGATCACCATTTATGCTAACCACAGCAGACATGTAAGTTAGGAATTAAGTTTCATACATTTCCCCCAAAACAATGAGACTAAATGAAAATAGATAAATGCTTGTAAATGTGTAGATTCGTTTTCAGTTGAAAAATCTCGTGTCCATGCAAAACGTTTTACTGATTCACATAATGAATGGGTATTGAAAAGTGAACTGTTGAATGTTCCTTCGAAACGCAAGTTGAGGACTGGTGCTGTTCTAACTCTGACTCTACTGAGCCCCAGTGTTGATTTAGGCCGTAGTGATGAGCCTAATAATGAGAGATGTATTTGGGCCCAAAAACGAAGCTACTGTAAAGAAGGTATAAATTATTTTGCTGGTAATTATACCACTATCTGACGAAGAAATTACTAATCATCTTGTGGTGTTGGAGTTCTTCTTATTATATCCCTGTTTGCTAGAAATTGAAAGAGAATTTCCGCCTTATGCAAGACACCTTTTTTCTGTTTTGTTTCACCCAGACATGTTTCAGCACATTTTGTACTATCTTCAGTGGGTTATTTTTTTAATTTTTTAACTTGAGATTGTTGTTACAAATTAACATTCAACGAAACTTTTGGTACATAATGTTTACAATTGTGAATGAATAATTAGTTTAAAATATATAATATTTAAAACATATAAAATGTTGTAAAATATTATACATCATTTGTTCCCTAAGAAATTACTAGTTTCTTGTAGACAAAACGTTAACAGTGAAAAAAAAAAAAAGAACACTGCTGTGACTGTGAGTGGCATTTTGTCCTGTAGTACATGCAAGAATAAATAATTTGATACTTTAAGTACTAATACATTGGCGGAAACTCTAGATACGACTTTAGAACCGTCATCTTCTGAGAATCAGAACTCATTATCTACATGAAAATGAATGCGACAGCAAGGAAGTTGAAGATATTGTTTCAGAAGTGAGAGAATTTTTTGAGAATTGCGCATAATAAGAAGAGGAGAATGTTCAAATTTTGAAGGGAAATGTTGGGCTCTTAGACATAAGTGTAGGATATGTTTCAGAGTTAAACGCAAACACCCTCACTTAGCACTTATCTATGGTAAACTAAATGATCATGTGAATGTTTCAGGAAACAACTGGCTTCGAGCAATCTCAAACTGATCTTTAATGAAGCCAGTTGAAAGTTTCATTGAATTAGCTTTGAAAATGTAAAGAGAATTTCAACAATTCCACGACAACAACATTGATCATAAGCTAAAAGTTTTTGTGAGTTTAAAGGGCTCCAGGAACGCAGTACTTTGTTGTAATATGTTTCGTAAGGACTTACACTTTCATGAGGATGAAAGCTATCAACAAGAAATTAAAGTGCATAGGTTGTAAGCGGACTGAGAGTGGACAAAGGCATAAAGTCAAAAAACTAAGAGTTGTAACATAACTTTCCAGAACATAAAACCTATTAATACAGTTAATATAGTTTAAAATGACATTATAGGGGTTTTATCCGTGTTACAGTTCTGTGTGGTCTAAGCCCGTGTGAGACTCTTCCCACAGAAGAACTGCTATGTCCTCTGAGATAGTGAAAGCACTTGACATCCTTCGGAGACATTATACTAGCATTTCACGGACCACAGGAGAAATACACTCATTCTCATAAATTAAGGATAATTGCGGAATGTGGTGCCACACAACGTGGCACTACACAAAACTGGCGCCAATAGCATAGGCACGTAGGGAACACACACGGCACAGATCTGTAAGTCCACGGTATTGGTGATAAGTTGAGAAAACCGTCCCGAAACACATGTGCTACAAAACACCTCTGTTCCCTGCCCATGTACCCCGATATCAATATGGGATATGATCAACATGCACAGACACAGGCCGCACAACGGGTTGGCATTCTCTGGATCAGGTGGTCGAGCAGCTGCTGGGGTATAGCCTCCCATTCTTGAACTAGAGCCTGTCAGAGCTCCTGAAGTGTCGTAGGGGTTTGAAGACGTGCAGCGATACGTCAACCGAGAGCATCCTAGACGTGCCCGATGGGGTTTAGGTTTGGAGAACAGGCAGGCCACTCCATTCGCCTGGTATCTTCTGTTTAGGTACTCCTCCACGATGGCAGCTCGGTGGGGCCGTTAGTTATCCTCCATCAGGAGGAAGGTGGGACCCACTGCACCCCTGAAAAGACGGACATACTGGTGCAAAATGACGTACCAATAAACCTTATCTGTTACAGTTCCTCTGTCAAAGACATACAGAAGTGTACGTGCACCAATCATAATCCCACCCCACACCATCAAACCACGACCTCCATACAGGACAAGGACATTAAGGGGTTGGTATCTGGTTCCTGGTTCACGCCAGATGAAAACCCGGCGAGAGTCACTGTTCATATTATACCTGGACTCGTCCGTGAACATAACCTGGGACCACTGTTCCAATGACCATGTGGTGTGTTCTTGAAAGCAGGCTTTATGGGCTCTCCTGTGACCAGGGGTCAGTGGAATGCACCTTGCAGGTCTCCGGGGGAACAAATCATGTCTGTTCAGTCGTTTGTAGACTTTGTGCCTGGAGACAACTGTTCCAGTGGCTGCGGTAAAGTCCCGAGCAAGGCTACCTGCAGTACTCCGTGGCCGTCTGCGGGCACTGATGGTGAGATATCGGTCTTCTTGTGGTGTTGTACACTGTGGACGTCCCGTACTGTAGCGCCCGGACACGTTTCCTGTCTGCTGGAATCGTTGCCATAATCTTGAGGTCACACGTTATGGTTCACGGAGGGTCCGTGCTGCGTTTGGCCAGCCTCCAGTCGCCCTAGTATTCTACCCCTCACAACGTCATTAATATGTGTTTGAGCCATTTTCAACACACAATCACCACTAGCACGTCTGAAAACGTCTGCACACTTACTCTCTGCACCGTACTCTGATATGCACCAACACACATGTTCGTATGTGGACAGCTGCCAGCGCCACCGTGCGACGACCGCAGGTCAGGTGCACCGCATAGTCATACCCCGAGGTGATGTAAACCTGCAAACCGCCCACCAGAGCGTTGTTTCACCATGTATCAGCATTATCCTTAATTTATGAGCATGAGTGTAGTTTAATTAATATAAAGCTTCATAATAATAACAATAATACACTAAAACATGGAAATTCTCGATTACATTCATAACTGCATATGAGCTGAATATGTGTGCCCTGTGTGCCCAAAAGCTTCAGTGCAGTGCGGTGACGTCACGGCTCGCAATCGTCCTGCGCGTGATCCGTGCCGTTTATTTTAGTATCCGCGTAAGGAATCAAGTGTTTTGGTTAGACCTTGGCATGGCGACCATACGTATATCTACCGCCGGAAGAACGGACGTATTGTAGCTATCCTTCAGTGCAGGGTGCGTCTTAGGCGGCTCTTTAGAGCACCATTTGTTCGTGGACGATTCCAGAAGAGACCCTGAAAAACCATGATTTTTGGGTACCAAAAGTGGCAATTACGGGGATGGCCACTTATGTAATTTCTGTTCAGGGCGAATCGTCGAAATTTTTACCATTTGTTCTTAAGATGATGCTCTCGGGGAGCTTGAAACTTTTTTTGATATCATAATGCGTTACCGAGATCCAGAGGTTCAAAGTAACCGTGCTTGTGCATGTAAAATATACACGTAACATTCGGTCTGATGCGTAAATGTAGTTTTAATGACATAGCAAACACAAGGCAACGGTTCTGAGGTGATCGCAAAGGTTCTGACTCCACCAAACTATGTTTTTAGTCGACAATTTTTCGCCATAAAACTTTATGACGCGCTGGCTCTATATAATGGGCACTCGCCGCCCATACCGGCTGTCTTGACATGGAAATTATTGGATAATACCACCTGGTGACGTTAGCACCTTTCAAAACGGCATATGGTCATACAGAATTCTTTGTACCTGCATATCAAACACCGCATTTTTTGGTATACTGTATATGCAGCCTAGAAAGTTGTGCTTTAGTTATGTGAAGTAGTGAAAGTGAACTTGCGTTGGATAGGAGACGATCTGTGTTAACCTTATACACTCACGTAAAAAAAATCGCAACACCAAACAATAAATGTAGAGTAACGAAATTCCGGAAATACATTTGTCTAAGTAACACATTTAAGTGATTAACTTTGCAAGATCACAGGTTAACGTAAGCACGAGAAAAGCCATTGCAAATGGGAAATGTTAGCACGTTAATAATCGGTGTAACAGCCAGACTGTTGAATTTAAGAACGCGAATTCGCATGCATTGTGTTGTACAGGTGCCGGATGTTAGTTTGTGGGATGGAGTTGTATGCCTATTGCACTTGGTTGGTCAATGCAGGGACTGTTGCTGCTAACTGTGGATGACGCTGGAGTTGTCGTCCGATTATGTCCCATACGGCTCGATAGGAGAAAGGTCTGGTGATCGAGCAGGCCAAGTCAACACGTTGGGTTACAACAATGGTATATGGGCGAGTGTCATCCTGTTGGATAAAACCTCATGGAATGCTGCACAACAAGTCGAATCACCAGACTGATGTTCAAATTTGCAGCGAGAGTGGGTGGGATAACCACAAGAGCGCTGCCGTTGTCATACGAAATCGCATCCCAGACCATCACTGCAGGTATACATGCACACAGGTTGGTTGGAGGCCCTCAGTTGGCCTCCTCCAGACCAACACATGGCCATCACTGGCACCGAGGCAGAACCAGCTTTCATTATAAAACACAATAGACCTCCATTGTGTCCTCCAGTGAGCTCTCATTTGACACCACTGATTCGGAAATGGCGGTGGTTTGGGGTCAGTGGAATGCATGCTACAGTGTGTCTGGCTCGGAACCGTCCTTCAAGTAACCGATTTGTAACAGTTCGTTGCGTCACTGTGGTGCCAACTACTGCTAAAACTGCTGCTGTAGATGCACTTAGGATGCGGCAGCGTCATACGCCGAACGCGATGGTCTCCCTCTCGGTATGGCCAGGCAAGAGCCAGGAGCCCAGTCTTCTTCCTACCGTACATTTTTGTGACCACTGCTGCCCTCAGTCATGTGCAGTGTATAGGTGAAAGTATGCTAATTTTTCGTGTTAAAGTTTGCCAGTGTAGGGGAGGGTGGGAGTAGTCAAAGACTCTCAAGCCTATATATGGTCTCCACTGATCTTTCTTTTTCATTCCCAGTCTCCTCCTCTTTTCCTCCCACTGCTACTATCACCATCCATCTCTCTTTCTCTCTTACTATCACTATCTCTCACTGACCACCACTATCTTCTCTCTCTTTTTCTCGCGTTATAATTTCTTCATCCATCTCTCTTTATCTTTCACTGCCACTTTCTCACCGAGCGAGTTTTGTTTATAATGTGAAACAAACTGACGCCTTCCGTCGAAAATGGGAGTCGCATGTGAAACGTAATGAGAGAAAATTGTTTGGGCTGACACCAGCTACACATTGCAAGGGTGAAAGTGCAAGTATCTCCTGAAACATCAGAGAAAATGCTCCTGACCACATGTAAGAGAGACACCCAGTATATAAAGGCTTTTCATAGAAAATGACTTGAATAACAGCGTTATTATGAATAGGGATTCACGTTGATCAACAATAAAGTACAACCCGTTGCAAGTTCTTTGCCCATCCCCAGTTTGTCGTCCCACGGGGAAGCTGTTGGCTTACCGCGGTACAACTAAAAGCGGTAAGCCATCAAGTGAACGGGCGTGTGGTGATCCCAACAAGACCGCACTGAAATAACATTAGCGCAAACAGAACGTGTAAGCGCTCTCGTTAACTGCTGTCCTGGATGCGTAATGCACTTTAACTGTCTCACCTCGACAGGTAAAACGTGATGTTTTGGCAGCCTTTTTATCCCTTTCCTGTTTTGTACAGAGGGTGACTATCACGAAACTATTTGGAAAAGAAAGGAAAAGCCTTTGAATTTCCCTTCATCACATCTCTTTCTCAGCCCCGCTATCACTATCTTCCATTATCATTATACAGAGACCTTTATTGGGTGCAGATCACTTGTCAGATTTGTTAAGAAAAATGAATGTCTTGTTTCACTATGGCACAAGTATCGTGAAGCTAAGGGAAGTTCAGTACGTTGTGGAGTAAATGGAAGTTTCAACAATATTCTTAATAATCAGAAACAGAGTAAACACAGAAGCAGTAGACGCAGTATGATAACTTCATTGCTCCAAGTTGTTGATATTTTTGTTCTTGTGTTATTCATGCACAGGCAATTTGTACAAATATGTGGATAATTTTTAAAAAAATGGTTCAATTGGCTCTGAGCACTATGGGACTTAACTTCTGAGGTCATCAGTCCCCTAGAGCTTAGAACTACTTAAACCTAACTAACCTAAGGACAACACACACGTCCAAGCCCGAGGCAGGATTCGAACCTGCGACCGTAGCGGTCGCGCGGTTCCAGACTGGAGCGCCTAGAACCGCTCGGCCACTCCTGCCGGCGATAATTCATATTGTATAGAAATAAATAGTTTAGCATTCAGTAAGCCATCGATTACGGCTAGCAACCAATAAGAATTTTTGAAAATGCGTATAAGTGCAATAAATAAATGCTGATATCATACTCATGTGACTTCTCGATTGCATTTTGGCTCATATATAAGTATATATATCGCAGTCTGGTCACATAGCTTCTCTCACATTGTTATTATTCATGTTTCGTCAGGGTCACTTTAGCAGGCTTATGTGTATCCCCATTGGAATGAAACATCAGCAGCAGGAATGTTCTTTATGGGAAAGAACAGCTACGAATTCACCATTCACTGGAATAGAATAACGGAGCAAACGGAGGTGTAACTTGTGGACAATGAGGTGAACCAGCCATGTGTAGGAGTGACGTTAGTAAGGAACACAAACCAGTTTATTCTCAATATGTGCCTAGGCAGATGCCAGTCTGATTTATAATTTTCGGCTCGTATAACCACCGCATAACCCGTAAAGTAGAATGATCAGAACAGAGATTGCACGCGTGATCAATGACAGCTGTCGCACTTACCTTGGTGTCCGACTAAAAGAATGCTAAATACAGCAAAATCTGCTCGTCGTTGGTGGAAGCAGCAAACGGATAACAACGGGGAAGAAAAGAAAGTAACTGAACATTTAAATACTGCCTGACAAAAAAAGTGAAAAACCCAGGAAACATGGTCGGATGTCAATGTGATATCCGACATGCACGCATCGCCGACAAACATACTGAAAAACCAAAGAAATCAGTACACTTGCCTAGTATCGTGTAGGGCCCTCGCAAGCACTCAGAAGTGGTGCAACACGACGTGGTATGGACTCGACTAATGTCTGAAGTAGTGCTGGAGTGAACTGACACCATCAGTACGAGGGGTGGAGGTCTCTTCTGAACAGCACGTTGCAAGGCATCATACACGTTCTCAATAATGTTCATGTCTGGGAGTTTGGTTACCAGAGGAAGTGTTCAAACTCACAAGAGAAACTCTGTAGGATTTCTGGAAGTGTGAAGAGTCACATTGTCCTGCTGAAACTGCCCAAGTTCTTCGGAATGCACAATGGACATGAATGGATGAAGGTGATCAGACAGGTTGCTTACGTACGTGTCACCTGTCAGAGTCGTATCTAGATGTATCAGGGGTCCCATATCACTCCAACTGCACACGCCCCACACCATTACGGAGCCCCCACAAGCTTCAACAGTGTGCTGCTGACATGCAGGGTCCATGGATTCATGAGGTTTTCTCCATACCCGTACACGTCCTTCCGCTCGATACAATTTGAAACGAGATTCGTCCGACTACGCAACATGTTTCCAGCCATCAACTGTCCAACGTCGTTGTTGACGGGCCCAGACAAGGTGTAAAGCTTTGTGTCGTGCAGTCATTAAGGGTACACGAGTGGGCCTTCGGTTCCGAAAACCCATTTCGATGATGTTTTGTTGAATGGTTCGCTCGCTGACACTTGTTGATGCCCCAGCATTGAAATTTGCAGCAATATGAGGAAGGGTTACACTTCTATCACGTTGAAAAATTCTCTTCAGTTGTCGTTGGTCCCGTTTTTGCAGGATCTTTTTCCCGTCGCAGCGACGTGGAAGATTTGATGTTTTACCGGATTCGTGATATCCAAGGTTCACTCGTGGAATGGTCGTACGGAAAAATCGCCACGTCATCGCTACCACGGGGATGCTGTGTCCCATCGCTCGTGCACCGACTATAAAACCAGAATCAAACTCACATAAATCTTGATAACCTGCTATTGTAGCAACAGTAACCTATCTAACAACTGGGCCAAACACTTCTTGTCTTGTATAGGCTTTGCTGACCGCAGCGCCTTATTCTGCCTGTTCACAAGCCTCTGTATTCGAATGCGGATGCTTGTACCAGTGTTTTGGCGCTTCAGTGTATGTAAGTTACTAAATTTGTAATTCTCTGTAACAAGTGGAATCGCCACCAGACTGTATTTCTATTTCTCATGTTTAGTGTTGCTACCAGGCTTAGTAGGGTATACAGGCTGTAACAAAAATGTACGACACGATTTGCAGGACACATTACTCATGCGTAGACGAACGTAGACGAACCTGGGTCTGGAAACTCACTGTTTCCACGTTACAACTCATTTTCTCCATCTCATTAATCACGGGAAATACAAAAACAAAATGTTAGAATCATGGGGAACAAGCAATCTTGGTGACGTCTTGCTACGTTGTGCACCTCAAGTGTTTTGTTTTACATGTGCCTGTTGTTATGCGACGTACGTCATTGATTGTTTACGGGTAATATAGACTGTTCCAGTGATAAGTACAACCGTTGGAAGCACACGGGTTACTACGTGGAGTTAACAATAAATGTGGCTCGTGCAATGGCAGTGTACCCAAATGCAGAGATGGCGGATGCCCATTTGATGTATTGGTTAGCTGGCGGCAGTTGCACTCGCGCTCGACGTTTGTATCGATAGAGATTTACGGGACGAAGGTGCCCCGACAGGAAAACGTTTGAAGTCACTGATCGTCGTCTTAGTGTACATGGGGCATTTACGCCTAATACTCGCGACCTGGGCAGGTCTAGAAGAAAGAGGACACCCCAACGGGAAGCGGCAATTCTTCATGCAGCTGACGACGACCCTAGGGATACATGAGAGCATCCGAGATTGATTACGAAGGAGGCTTGATGAATGTGCTAATGCCAACGGAGGGTGCATGGAATATCTCCTGTGAGAAAGAGTAGCATATGGTGCGCCGGCGCATTCTGTTCGTGTGTGTTTCCCATGATTAATAAGTTGTAACATGGAAAAAAGCGTTTCTCTGTTAACATTGTACCCTTTTAAAATCATATTTTCACTTGGTTAAGCATAGCATTGTTTAGACCAATAGTATGTGTGAAGATCACGCGAAGTTTACTCCTTTTTGTTTTTTGTTTTTGTTTTTTTGAAGACATACTTCATTCTAAAATCGTTGTCTGGAATATCATTTCACAGAAATAGTTACTCTCCCCCTCCCACTGTTTAAAGGTGGTTATTACACATTACGACATTGCACCATGTGGTATGCTACAGATTGAATATTGTTTGGAAATTTTATTTAAAAGTCTATATCTAGCTTAGCCATTGTCTGCTTACTGTTTGCAGTTCTGCTTTCGAGAAATCTGCAACAATGTTTCCAAGACGCGAGATAAGTGGCAATTTTAATTAGAGCCAGATAACTGTTTTATTTTAGTTGCGCATTTAATATAAAGACAAGTTGTATTTTGGCCAGTTACAGTTAAATTCAAATCTGGTTCTGTTTAGTCAAAGTTTTAAGTTGGATAACAGTTTTTGGGTACATAGCTTTGGTAATACGTAGACTTTTTACAGAATAGGAGGTAAATTTGGGAAACATTTCTTAAAGAAACACATAGTGGGGAAGATATACTTTTTCTAAAAGCGCATCAACAGTCTGCTGGATGCAGTGCCCATCTAGAGGCCCGATGTTCATTCATTCACCCAAGTGCTGGAAGCAAGAACCCACACCGCCAGTACTGATGCGGCGTGGGTAGCAACGATGGCACGCACTGCATCAGCTGACGAAGACACAAGACGCAGAGAGCGAAACTATCTTGCTCTGTAACAGAGAACCGGAAAGTGACTTGTTCCTATTGTTCGATGACATAAAAAACAATAAAGCCAAAGAGCAAAACATTACTTAAGCACCGGCATAAAATTTAATCGGAAAATCTGAACAACTTCAGACATCATATTTATTACTGAGTATTGCGTTACGCATTGCCATTAAAGCAAGCCGGAAAAGCATTAATGAAAATGAGGTCACAATAAGTTTTGAATATTAAAGAAAAAAACCCATACACCGAATGGACACAACCAACCTTCACCATTAAACAGTAATAAAGCTGAAGTTTCTCTGTTTACCCAGCCAGCTACCAAAAGTATTACATATAGCAAGCAAACAGCGGAAGCTGTAAGCCTCACCAAAGCTTACCCAAATTAATGAACTCGCAATTACTACTTTAACTGGCTTGGTGCCACATATTACTATGTTTGTTGGCCCTTATAACAAACTATGTCTGCTCTTACAGGTTTAGGCGTAACTTAAATCAAGCTTCAGTCCAAGATGGGAACCGAACCCCTTTAAAACTAAACAGGTAGTAGCCATAACTTAAAATGCGCTATAATACTATTATAAAATGCACCAATAAGTGAGCATAATTCGTGGTGTAGGATTTCGCAAAAGAAACGTAATGGCCGCCATTGAGAGACGAGGACGACGGCGACAAGAAACACACGTCCGTTGTTTGTTAGTAGTACACGAAGTCAACTAAATAACTGTGTAGACGCCCATGACAAACAACATGGACAAACATGAAACATTTTCATACAACGAACAACAAGGGTCTCTCACTTCTGAAAGCAGTAAAAATGCACAACAATTCTGTGACTACCCGTCAGTCAGAGACCGGTCATCACCAATTTACAACGAGAACACATTAAACCAATACAAGGATACATAACGGCGATACCCTTACACGCGTCATCTTACTTATAAGATCATGGAAAACCACACAAATGAAACACTGTGTCAGCCACAGCTCTCACAAACAACATGTTCACAGATCACACCACTAAGTGGACGTCCAACGAACAGTTGTAATTCCAGTCTCAATTTAGTGACCAGTATTGTGCTAAATACACACCCGCGATACTTTCCGGTCATCTTCTCGGGAACGTGCAAATTATTTTCTCGTCGGCAAACACTACTCATGTCCTGTCTCTTAAGACACTGGATCAACCAGATTTCAAACAGTAACTACACCGTTTTAACACTAGTTAGTACAACGCAACAGACACCCAAATTGTACGGCACTATCTTTCATGTGCTTGGACTGGCAAACACAAAAGTCACTTGAGTGCCTCATTACCGATCACACATTACAGTGGAGCCACTCGCAGTGGAGCTATAATCGATTCCCAAACGTGCAATCCCAACAAACGAGAACACACAAGCCAATGATGCTACAAACCGGCTATCACAACAGCTTATGGGTGCCGAAGACAGGAAGAATTCTAACCACTGGACTGCCAACGCACACCCGACGTGGTTGACTACCCCTGCTCGCACGTCACAGCGGAACCACTGCCGATGGAGCTATTTAGATTCCCGAACGCACTGCATAAAACAAACCAGGAACACACAAGTCTTTTTCTCTTCCAACAAAAGCTCTCGGAAAATTGTATGTGAGTTGCTAGCCACCGGCAACAACCTCAATCAGGTGCTGATAGAAGCTAAACAAGGCTATACAGCATTTCCACATTTCAAAATAAGTCAAAAAATAATGTGGCAGCAGCAGAACAGCTCAGACTTACATCCACTTTCAACAGATTACTGTACTGCCAATGCGTAACTTTCTTCACTAAATAAACTCTTTAAACATCGGGCGGAAACAGAAAAAGAAAGTCCAGCCTACCACTTCAAACACCGGAAGGTGAGAAGAACGACTGGAGAACTGAACAAACAGTTGACCGTAGCTAGTAAGAAGAATACAAAACGATATACAAGTCCACAACATTGTCCATAATGTTGTGATATCAATCCTGTCACATGAGCAGCTAAATACAGCACTACTGCCTCGGCGACACAACGAGGCGGTCAACATCACCATCTAGTTTCGTACTGAAGCACGTTTCGGGAGACACTCCAAGGCCGCTGCACGTGTCTTGCAAACAGCTGCCGGGGAGCGTCAGACTGAACAGTTCCCCGCATGGAAGGTGGTGATTTTTCAAATTCGTGCAAGGCGGGGTTGCACGGCACAGTGCTATGGGACGATTATGGGGACTTTTTGGCTAAAGGAAGTCTCAACTTTACATAGACAGTTCATAGAGAGACGTACCCTGTATGGAGATGCATTGTTTTGTTGAAGAATGGCACCAGGATACTGTCTCATCACAGGTAATAAGTACGGGCGCATGATGTCCGTAAATACCCATGTGCCGCAGAATGCCCTCAGTCACAATCAACAGTAGCTGAAGACATACATAATGACTCCTCATGCGATGACGTCCCGAAAACATTGCAAGAATGGGACTTCTCCTCAGGTGGCCTCCATACTCGCCGACGATGGTCATGCGTACGAAGCCATTCACCAGGAGACCGAGCTTCCCAAGCACAAGATGTCTCCAAACGCAGCCGTTTATGTTGTGGTGTTAACGGCGGCCTGTGCATAGGACGGTAATTCTCTAGTCCGACTGCTCCTGGTCTCTGACCAATGGTTCAGGACGACACAGAATATTGCACGGGGTCCAATATTTGTTTCCAGATTTGACTACACTATTGTGCGTATCGTGAGTGGAAGGGCTTTTCTATAGCCACAACATTGCTGTTTCTCTCCTCTGTTAGGATGTTCAACGGTTTAGTCCTATGTTCCTAAATACATGACCTTCAGCTAAGCTTTCCCGCTAAGTATGCCCGTGCGCGCAACTATTCTATGAGGGTTCCCAGAAAGTAATGCACAATATGTTCTTTCTCAGCCGAACACAATGCTACGAATACGAAACGTTACGTATGTGTTATTTGAAGTCTCCTGGGTGAGCGCGCCAAATTTCCGTCACTTCCGACAGATAGCGTAGCTGCAGGACAGTTTCAAAATGGCTCTGTAGGTGATGTACGGTACAAGCAACGTACCATCATTGTTTCTCATTGCAGGGAAAGAAACTGTGGGGAATATTCACAACGTTTGTGCAAAGAGTGTGGAGCTACTGCTGTCGAGAGAAGTAGAGTTAGTCGCCGGGCACGGAGGGTGAGGTCATCAGAAGTCGGTTCATTGGAGCTCCACGATTTGCAGCGGTCGGGGAAACCATCCACGACTATCACACCTGACCTAGCCCCCTCGGACTTCCACTTGTTTGGACCATTAAAGGATGCCATTCGTGGAAGACACTTTGAGGACGATGAGGTGATTCACACAGTGAAGCACTGGCTCCGCCACCAGGACAAGGATTGGTACCGACAGGGCATACACGTCCTTGTTTCGCACTGGAGGAAGGCCATGGAACGGGATGGAGATTACGCGGAAAAATAGGGGGTGTAGATAAAACACCATTCTTTCGTGTGTGTTATTCTCATTATGTTCAATAAAGAATAGTTAAAGAGAAAAAATGCGGTGCATTACTTTCTGGGCAACCGTCGTATTGCTGCTGCCAATAATTCCGTTAACAGTGATGACAAGCTTGACAGTATTTAAGAGATCGTAGAGTCTACTCGTCTGATTCTACGACCAGCAGCAGCAGGAAATTGAGGGAGGATTCGTTATGTGTAGGAAGGTAGAGCAGAGAGTGTCCGCCCCGGTAGAAATTTTCTCCGCTCAGGGACTGGGTGTTGTGTTGTCCTAATCATCATCATTTCATCCCCATCGACACGCAGGTCGCCGAAGTGGCGTCAAATCGAAAGACCTGCACCAGGCGAACGGTCTACCCGACGGGAGGCCCTAGCCACACGACATTTCCATTTCCATTAGAGCAGATAGTGAGTTACTGTGAACAGTTTAGTGATACGGTTGTTCTCATCAGAATCGACTGCAAGCGAACACCGACAACTATAGTTCAGGTATACAAGCCATCATGTAAGCAAAAGATAAAGAGTAATGTACGAGGTGAGTTCAATAAGTAATGCAACACATTTTTTCTGAAAGTTTGGTTTTATTCAGGATTCCAATGCAGCATATTATTCCCCAGTCTTTCAGCTACAAAATCATATTTTTCAACTTAATCTCCTTTCAATACGACGTCCTCATGCCACCTTTCTGGGAGGGCCTATATGCCCGCATGGTACCCCTCTACTGGTCGACGTCGGAGCCAACGTCTTGCTGCATCAATAGCGTCCTTCTCATCCATGTACTGCTTTCTGTGAACAGCATTCTTCATTGGGCCAAACAGATGGAAGCTGGGAGGTGCGAGATCCAGACTGGAGGAAGGACGAGGAAGTTTTGTGAGCCCCTCTCAGGTACGCAGACTTGTGTGAGGCCTTGCTTTGCCATGGAGAAGCAGGAGCTCGTTTGCATTTTTGTGCCGACGAACACACTGAAGTCAAACTTCAGTTTCCTACGGGCCGGCTGGCACGCGGGAGATTGGACAGATTTACGCGATCTCGTTGCGATGATGACAGACTCCTCGCCCAACGGCTTACTGTTCTTTTTTTCACTGACAGGTCTCCGTAGACATTCTGCAAGCACCTATGAATATCCGCTTACGAATATCTCCTCTAAAGAAACTCAGTGACAGCACGCTGCTCGAACGCGTGTTCGTTACAGACGTCATTTTGGAGGACACATGTAGTGCCAGCTCTTTTTGGAACTTCATGTAACTTTAGGGACTGAAATGGGAATATCCCATGTTATCCCACAAATTCCGAATTTCTTCAACTGAACCTGGCTGAGAAAAAAATGTTTTGCGTTGCTTACTGGACGGACGCCCCTCTTACGTTAGGATACTAACGTGTAATTCAGTAGTCTTGGGAACAATCGAATGAAAACAATCGATTCAGTCGGCTGTTGAAAGACAATCGACTCAATCGGTTATAGCTTAAAGCACCAGTTCGTTCTTTCCAGTGAAACAGTCTATGGGAACAACCAGCAAGTCAGCAGGTTGTATCGTTTCATTTGAGTGAAACCAGTCCGTGGGAGCAACAGAATGAAACCGTCGACACAAAACTGGTGTCTTGCGTACTAACTGAGCTATTCAAACATTCTTTTCAAGTGAAGCCAACCCAACCAAACAAATTTTTTTAGTTGTATCCGAGCATTCCGCACCCTCTACGTTAGCTTCCTGCCAGGGTAAGAGCCGGCGCGAGGAAGTGCCCACTCGCCGCCAGCGCCGGTCCTAGTAGTTCTGTGCTCGCGCCGGCCACTGCGCTGCCTTCTCGTATTGGGTGCACCCTGGCCCTGGCACCAGCAGGAGGAGGAGGCTATGGCGGCGGCGCCAAGCGTCCGCCCCAGCGACCGTCGCTCCCCACGGAAAACGGCAACAAAATATGGCAGGGAAATCACTCAAGCCCAGAGACTGAGTGAAAACATTAACATAATTGATGTGACCAACAGATACTTGTCTTCGTCGGTTGTCTCACATTGAATGAAACCACTCAAACCTAGTGAGTGAGTGTAAAAATTCATACACTGAAGAGCCGAAGAAACTGGTACACCTGTCTAATATCGTGCAGGGCCCCAGCGAGCACGCAGAAGTGCTGCAACACGATGTGGCATGGACTCGACTGACGTCTGAAGTAGTGCTGGAGCGAATTGGCATCATGAATCCTGCAGGGCTGTCCATAAATCCGTAAGAGAACGAGGGGGTGCAGATCTTTTCTGAACAGCACGTTGCAAGGCATCGCAGATATGCTCAATAATGTTCATGTTTGGGGACTCTGGTGGCCAGCAGAAGTGTTTAAACTTAAAGAGTGTTCCTGGAGTCACTCTGTAGCAATTCTGGAAGTTTGGGGCGTAGCATTGCCCTACTGGAGTTGTCCAAGTCCGTTATGATGCACAATGGACGTGAATGGATGCAGGTGATCAGACAGGATGCTTACGTACGTGTCACCCGTCAGAGTCGTATCTAGACGTATCAGGGGTTCCGTATCACTCCAACTGCACACGCCCCACACCATTACAGAGCCTCCACCAGCTTCAACAGTCCCCTGCTGACATGCAAGGTCCATGGATTCACGAGATTTTCTCCCAGTAGTGGCGCTCGCTGTATTGCAGTAGTTCGAGTAACCAAGATTTTTATGAGGTAAGCGATTTGTGAAACGTATAGGTTAATGTTAGTCAGGCCCATTTTTTGTAGGGATTTTTGAAAGTCAGATTGCGTTGCGCTAAAAAATATTGTGTGTCATTTTAAGCACAGTTGTATATAATTGTTCAAAAGGGGACGTTTCATATGTCAACCCTTAGCCGAGGATACCTCACTGGAATCTTCTGATTTTTTTCTTGTAGTTTGTGTAATTAATGTAGCCTTTGTTTATTGCTAGCCCGTAATCATAGAGAGAATTTCCTTTGTAATTGTAGTTTTTCACTGTTGTACAGTAAAACAGTTGTGACATGCATGTAGATTTGCACCAAGTATTTCGCAGCTATGCTTGCAATTAAGTAGACATTATTTCCATTACTATGTTATCTTATTTTGCTCTTCAAATTGTGCTTTTCTGTGTTATCGTGTGAAATATTGTGACAATTATGGCGTGTGAAAAACGCAATACTAGGCTCCAAAGTAAACTGAGAAATGACAGTGAAGACGAAAGCAGTGTGTTAGCGCCACCGTGTAATGAATTAACTAATGTTCAACATAGTAATTTGGTAATTGTGCATAGGGAAATGGAGCGGGCGGCAAACAATGGCGTAGGCAGTGAAACAATTAGTGAACAGGGACGCATTATCGATCGATCGCTCGGCAACAGCTCGCCTCAGGAATCCGAAATGACAGGACACAATTTTGCAAATACTGTAGATTCAGGTTTTGCGTCCTCACCGTTTTCTCAAATAAGTTAAGACACATTTTCTGCTTGTCAAAATGTGAATGTTGCCGGTGCAAATGCACTGCCGAAAAGCGTAGAGGAACAGATTCCAGACACTTATACATTGTTATTGCAGCTAATGCAACAAATGGAACAAAATCAGAGACAAACACAGAAAAAGCTACAAAAGTTAGACACAATGGAACAAAATCAGAGACAAACACAGCAAAAGCTTCAAAAGTTAGACACCACAGTTGAACAAACACGTGAAGATTTAACTACTGAGTTACATAACATTGAATCGAAATGTCAAAAAGTCTGTAATGAAGTAAAAACATAAATTTGGAGGCATTTTCAACCTATTTTTTCGCGGCATGAAAATGCATTACAGAATCACGAAGCAGCCATAAAAGAACTGCAAACCATTGTTCATGAAAATCACGACACCTTGCAAGCTAAAATTGACTCAGTTGCATCTACCGATTCGGTTATGCAACTGGCAAAAACTCAGGAAAACTTAAAGGACACAGTACATACTCTGAAACTTGGTTCAGAAAAACACACTGAGGAAATAAGTACACTATCGGAGAAAGTAGCCGAACTTTCGGATCAGTTCACTAACTTATCTACAAAGGTAGATGATGATCTGAATGACACAAGACCTGTAGCCATCACTGACACAGAAGAGTATGAACAAATTAAGAAATTCAAACAATATCAGAATCAAATTAATACGCAACACAAAAGAGAAATCCGGGAAGTACAAGATCAGTTGGCACAAGTAATACAAAACTTACATATTTCAGAGAACACTTGCGCTCCAACACGGGAAGAGGGACTTAGAAATACGGAAAAGCCACAAAATAGTAACACAGGGCATTTCGGAAATTATGAACGAAATTGGCAAGGTGCACCGAATTTTGAGATGGAACCACCGACACGACGTAACAATAACCGATATGCGACTCGCCGACACGATGATTTTGATTATAAGCTGTTCATTACTACATGTAAATTCAAAACATTTAAGAATTCTGGCAACGACATTCATCCACAAGCATGGCTCCATCAATTCTCTCATTGTTTTCCTCCCAACTGGTCGTTAGAGCACAGATTAGAATTTATGTGTGGCTATTTAGAGAATGAACCAGCTGTAAGAATGCGATCGGTCATGCACGATTGTCACAGTGAAGGAGAATTTTACCATGCCTTCCTCTCAGCATAGTGGTCTCAAGCTGCACAAGACCGAGTAAAACATAGCATCATGATGATGAATCACTTTGAACAATCTGACTTTTCCAGTCTTGTCAAATATTTTGAACACATGTTGCATAAGAATCAATATCTTTCAAACCCATACAGCCCTTCAGAACTCATCCGCATTTGCTTAATGAAATTGCCTGAACATTTAAGAAATATTATTTTGGCAGGACGTTGCAAAGACGACATTGAAGCTTTTCAGGGACTCTTACAAGAATTAGAAATTGACACAGACAGTCGCGGGATGCGAAAACAGGAAAACAATCACTACAGGTCACATCCGTCACAATTCCGTGACGACAGAAACAATAACTGGACACGACAAGTCTATTCTTACAACGCAAATCGTGACCAAAACAGACACCACCCATATGACAACCACTGGCAGAGTAATAATAGTTACAGAGAAAGATCGCATTTCCGTAGTAATGAATATGACAGAGATTACCATAGAAACAGACAATATGGGAACAAAAACAATTATTATCAAGGGAGACAGAATAACTTCAGACGCAACAGTTCAGCGCGCAGTTACGATTCTGGGAGAAATTCTCCACCACATGACCGACAAACAAGAAACTATGTAAACTACCGACAAAACGACAGACCTGAATTCCATCAGAACTGGCGGGATTCAAACAGAGCAGGGCACTCTCGACAAGGTGAATTTGTAGAAGTTAGGTCTCCTAATCCCAATAACGACGCGCGCCAACAAAGGAACAGACAATGACTCGCACCGCAGGCAGCCGCATGCGCCAGCTAGCTCAGAGAAAAATAACATAGATGCTAACCTTGAGAAAAATTCCAGTATTCCTTACTGACGTATACTGCATGATAATTCCGTTCAAGTTGAACCTCTGTGGACTAGGAAGAGTAAAGAATTGCACCACATTTCACATGTAAAACCGTTTATTGAGAGAGACTCTGCTTTTTAACTTAGTCTTTGCCATAAAATTTTTCACGTTACATTACTAGTATGCATTGTCAGACTTAGAAACTGTTACCATGCAACAATGTTTGAAGTTAACTATCCAATCAAGAACCAAGAGAACTTATTTAAACAGAAATTACGAATGCATTGTTATAGTGAACAGACGTCACAGTGTTATTGTGTGTGTACATTCTTGCTTGTTAGTGGCACAATTACGTAATGACTATAAGGCTTACATACTTAGAACATATACTGGTACTGCTAATGAGATTTTAATGCAACATTTTGGTTTACTTGAAAATACATTCTGGATTTAAAGTACTTTCTGTGAGATACCAGACGACACAGTAGTTAGTTTATGTGACAACTACACGGTTTTATCACGACGCTACTAATGAGTGACAATTTACAATGTTGCTTTTGCGGTGTTTTGTTGTATATCTGCACAGTTTTTCTGCATTATTCTGGAAAGTAAAACATGTTTTAGTAGTAACTTTTGTGGTATAGCTACAACGAGACAGCCTTTTCCGTAGCACAACAATACGTTACATTACAGTACTTTCTTCATCATTTTGTTTGTAATGGGTAACAAACCGACGCTTTCTATTGTCACTGGGCGTCGCTTGAAGGACGTGACGAACAGTAAGTTTTGGAGTGACTCCAGCTACGCAATGCAAAACACGAAATTGCAAATATCTGCCGAAACACCAGAGTAAATGCGCCTGTCATCTCTTAGGAGAGACGTCGAGTATATTGGATGGATTATGGGAGATGTGCAGCGTAAATGTAAAAAAAATCTCAGGCAAGATGTTAGTGCCACCAATTACAGAGTTTTTCTACAGGTTTTAGAATCTTCTTGACTTCCGGAAGGAGTTCGATACAGTTCCGCACTGTCGCCTGATAAACAAAGTAAGAGCCTACGGAATATCAGACCAGCTGTGTGGCTGGGTTGAAGAGTTTTTAGCAAACAGAACACAGCATGTTGTTCTCGATGGAGAGACGTCTACAGACGTTAAAGTAACCTCTGGCGTGCCACAGGGGAGTGTTATGGGACCATTGCTATTCACAATATATATAAATGACCTAGTAGATAGTGTCGGAAGTTCCATGCGGCTTTTCGCGGATGATGCTGTAGTATACAGAGAAGTTGCAGCATTAGAAAATTGTAGCGAAATACAGGAAGATCTGCAGTGGATAAGCACTTGGTGCAGGGAATGGCAACTGACCCTTAACATAGACAAATGTAATGTATTGCGAATACGTAGAAAGAAGGATCCTTTATTGTATGATTATATGATAGCGTAACAAACACTGGTAGCAGTTACTTCTGTAAAATATCTGGAAGTAAGCGTGCGGAATGATTTGAAGTGGAATGATCATATAAAACTAATTGTTGGTTAGGCGGGTGCCAGGTTGAGATTCATTGGGAGAGTCCTTAGAAAATGTAGTCCATCAACAAAGGAGGTGGCTTACAAAACACTCGTTCGACCTATACCTGAGTATTGCTCATCAGTGTGGGATCCGTACCGGGTCGGGTTGACAGATGAGATAGAGAAGATCCAAAGAAGAACGGCGCGTTTCGTCACAGGGTTATTTGGTAAGCGTGATAGTGTTACGGAGATGTTTAGCAAACTCAAGTGGCAGACTCTGCAAGAGTGGCGCTCTAGATCGCGGTGTAGCTTGCTGTCCAGGTTTCGAGAGGGTGCGTTTCTGGATGAGGCATCGAATATATTGCTTCCCCCCCTACTTATACCTCCCGAGGAGATCATGAATGCAAAATTAGAGAGATTCGAGCGCGCACAGAGGCTTTCCGTCAGTCGTTCTTCCCGCGAACCAAACGCTACTGGAACAGGAAAGGGAGGTAATGACAGTGTGGCACGTGAAGTGGCCTCCGCCACACACCGTTGGGTGGCTTGCGGAGTATAAATGTAGATGTAGATGTAGACTTGATAGGCACGACGGCAGATACCGTACTAGCACCGTAACAGATCGGTATAGCCCGTACTAAAATGTAACAGAGATCCTCGGGAAACTTAAATATAAATCTTTAAAAGAAGGTGTCATTTTTATCTTGAAACTCTTGTAACACACTCCATAGAATTTTCCGGTACTGTTAACTTAAATAAAGGAAGCAGCTTATAGTTCATGACTGTAACTAATGAATAAGGGTGCTAGGATAGGGAAGGTTACAACGGAGGTGCAGGGATGCATGCTAATATCAATGCGAATTTAGTTTGTTGTCAAAGTCACTGTTGAGTTTTAACACAGACAGACGCACTCATTTTAAACAAAAATATGGGACAGTCACCCTTTCGTCTCAGAAAACTAATGACATGACGGTTATTTGTGACCCAGACGCAAAATGAAAAATTAATCACCACTCATACCGTGTATTCAACACCGCGACCCACAATGGGCCGTTTGGCTGCCAGGTGGTATTGTGTCCAAATCTGAAGTCTGTCGCTCATAATTATATACTTTTGAGTAAATTTGGACACGGCAATACCTAGATAATGTAAACTATCACAACGCGTAGATCTATTGTTGGAAGATTTTAACTACTTGAATATTAAACTTTCAAAAATATCGTCTTAAAAATTTATTTGGAAAGGGGAATGAACTTAAGTAAAAGTTTGACAACCTATTCAAAAAACAGAACTGTTATTTATTGTCAAGAGATATTGAAAAAAGGAAAACTGAGAAAACATAAAATGAAAATTCAGACAGTATCATTATATTGATGTTGTCATTGTTTCATCAGATTGTTCGTCACTGTTTGAAACATTGCATAATCACACTGTAAACCTAGAAAGAAATGACGCTCACAAGAAGGTGTAAAGCTCACGAGGCCGCCCGCCATAGTTTTTTCTTTGTTTTTGTGACGAATTATCCATCAGGGCAATGGCGGATACGTATGGTGGTGGGGGAGACGATCGCCACTCCCCCCCCCCCTCTCCTTGCAGGGCCGCCCACATTGCCACCCGCGCTGCCCAAGCTATTTGTTCGTTTCTTTCGTCAGTCGACTCGACTGAATCGAGTTATCGAGTAGTTATACTTTCGTATGTAACACGCGTGTCCACGTCATCGTATTTTATATTTTTCTGTCTGGCACATAGACAGCTGTGCAAAATATTTGCTTGTCTACCTGCATCTATTGCTACAGTAAAAAGAAGTTTTTCGACATTGCGTCGTACAAAGACATGACTGAGGCAGACAACGGAGGAAGATCAAATTAATGGCTTAGCTCTGTTGAACACTCACCCTGAAATTGATTTCCTATTGACGATGTAATTAACCAATTTGCCAGGAAGAATAGGCGCATAGAATTCATCATTTAAGGACGAGGACCAAAATTGTAACTTTTTTATATCATAAGATGGCATTGTCTTTAGCGTCCCCGCCTTGAGATTTTTCTGTATCCGCCACTGCATCAGGGGAAGCTGTTTGAAACTGACACCGAGCGAAGTTCATTGCCAGGTGCACATCAATATTTCCAGAAGCACGTCCTTTTCTCAAATAAAGCTCCTGGAATTCAACATTATCATTCAGAGTTTATTTATAAAAAGCAAATGTTCCATACCCTTGCCGTATTTGATATGGCGCATATTGAGCAGAGTTTCTTTCATTCCCAGCAACATTTTTTTCGCTGCTCGTGACACACTCTTGAAGATTTCTTCTGAAAATATAAACGTTGCATTTCATAGACCACGAATTTATTCGTTATCAGGCTGTGTTAAAAGACCTAATTGCCGTGAGCATTTGGATGTGCACCACTCGTCTGATAAGTCGCTCTGCATTTTTGTCCATTGTGTTCGAACTATTGAACTTGAATCCATGCCACTTGTAGGAAAGAAAGATCTGCCTGGCTCGTAATGATAAGTAGTGTCAGGCCATTTTCCAAATTTTGAACCTTCCACCACTTGGAAGTCAACCCGCCCAAATATCCGCTGCAGTAATATTCACTCATATAGTGTTCACATAGTTCTCTTTTATGTCTAATTCACTTCATAAAAAAATTTCTCGCTAATCATTTTAATTACGGCTATTGTACAGGGTCTGCCCGCGGCGAGTGCGTCACGCTGACAGAGCGCTCTCGGGGCTTCGTTCGACCTCGATAATCGATACCTACACGCACTCGTGACCTGTGTGAATAAACAAGTATTAACCCTGACGAATAAGTGATCGTGGATCTCTTACACTACGGGTTCTCAACCTTTTCTGGCCCAGCGCTCCGTTTTTAGAAGAAAAAAAATCACTCAACGCCCCCGTCCCTTTCCTCAGAGAAAGAAAATCGGATGTAGTCCCGATCTATAAATAAGTAAAGGGATGTTGTCCAACTGACTTTGATCACAACAAACTTTTTGATCAATAATTCGATGAAACTTCTTGGCAGATTGAAACTGTGTGCCGGACCGAGACTCGAACTGGGGACCTTTACCTTTCGCCAGCAAGTGCTCTACCATCTGAGCTACCGAAGCACGACTCACGACCCTTTCTCACAGCTTTAATTCCGCCAGTACCTCGACTCCTACTTTCCAAACATCACAGAAACTCTCCTGCAGACCTTGCAGAACTAGCTCTTCTGGAAGAAAGGATACTGCAGAGACATGGCTTAACCACAACCTGGGGGATGTAATTCTTCAGTTAAGAGGAAGGCAGAAGGTATCTTCAGTCACGGTGTGTACCGCAAACCCACTCACACCGACTTGTGCCTGCAAGCCAGTAGTTGGCACCACCTTGCACAGAAAAATATTGTATTCAGAACTCTGGTTCACCGGCACGAAATCTGTCAGATCCGGATAATTTGGCGATGGAGATAGAACATCTACAATCTGTGTTCTACAAAAATGAATACTCTTCTTGATGTATTCAAAAGGCACTGCGCCCTGTTTCCCCACCAGAGGTTCGTGAAGATACAAGAAGAAGCGCAGAAGATAGCATATTTGCCATATGTTGGGCCGACATCTGCCAAAATATGCATAACATTAAAGGCGTGTTCCACCCACACACGCCAGCCAGAGTGGCCGGGCGGTACTAGGCGCTACAGTCTGGAACCGTGCGTTAGCTACGGTCGCGGGTTCGAATGCTGCCTCGGGCATGGGTATGTGTGATGTCCTTAGGTTAGTTTGGTTTAAGTAGTTCTATGTTCTAGGGGACTGATGACCTCAGAAGTTAAGTCCCATAGTGCTCAGAACCACCCACACACGAAGATTAAGGCTCTGCTAGGGAGTGTGAAGGATGACCTGCGTGTACAGAAACTGGGCGTTTACCAAGTACCATGTGAATGTGGTATGGCATACATCGGCCTGACGACCAAGACCGTTGACATTGGGTGCAAAGAGCACCAAAGGCACACCGGATTGAGACAGGCAATCAAGTCAGCGATTGCCGACCATTGTTTAGAACTCAACCATTCTATGAAGTATACTGATGCCAAGATTTTAACACAAACATCGAGATACTGGGAGAGTGTCATCAAAGAATCTATTGAGATTAAAGTCGCGAAGAATCTCATTAACCGGGACACCGGTTTCCAGCTGAGCTCGGCTTGGAACCCCGCACTCGATCTTTTGAAGACGCAACGGAGGCAACATCTAGACTCCAAGGGACACAAGTATAAAAATAGAATTAGAAATAACAGCCCAGTACATGTAACAAAGGACGTACGTGAAATGGTACCAATTTGAACACAATCGGCCTGAAAATAACATTGCAGCCGCTCCTGGGGAGAGGGGTGGGGGGGGGGGGGGGGGCAAGAACTTCGGACGGAACGCCTAACACGGCACACCACGGGAACAGAACGTCCCAGTTGACAGAAGGACTCAAATGACGACAATCGGAAGATAAAACGTCTAGCATAGCTTGGACGTCATTCAGAACTTAATTCAGCTATATTGACAACGGATAATAACCACAAAGGACGTGCACAGGGTCCGGAACAGCCGCGGCTTGAAGAACACGCTACAGCCGTTGCTATTGGTCGGCACACACCACGGACAGAGCGCCAGACGCGGCGCGGACCGCAGAGGGAACGCCTAGCATAAAGTAGCCATAAATACCGGACTCGTTCCATACTGGAATCAGTATCAGACAGCACCTGAAGAAGACTGCGAGTCATGCAGTTGAAGTATCGTGCAGGAAAGACGTGAATAACCGGCAGAAACCCGATGAATCAACATGACAGCCTGGGGGACGTTTCGAGAATGAAATTTTCACTCTGCAGCGCAGTGTGCGCTATGAGAACGGCTTGTGGGTTGTGTATGCGTAGCTCAGATGGTAGAGCACTTGCTCGCAAAAGGCAAAGGCCCCGGTTCGAGTCTCGGTCCGGCACACAGCTTAAACTGTCAGGAAGTTTCAAATCCGCGCACACTCCGCTGGACAGTGAAAATTTCATTCTGGAATAATTCGATAGTTACAGTCATAATCCAAGAATAGCGTATTACAGAAGTTTGGAAAGACATGGAAAAGGTAATGGAAGATTACATGGGTTGGATAAAAAGTAGTGACAATATTGTTATAATTCACAACGGACTTCATAGAATTACATGCATTCAATATAATCGCCGCGTGGGATTAGCCGAGCCGTCTGATGCGCTGCAGTCATCGACCGTGCGGCTGACCCCGGCGCAGGTTCGAGTCCTCCCTCGGGCATGGGCGTGTGTGTTTGTCCTTAGGATGATTTAGGTTAAGTAGTGTGTAAGTTTAGGGACTGATGACCTTAGCAGTTAGTCCCATAAGATTTCACACACATTTGAACATTTCAATATAATCGCCTCCCATCTCTATCACTTTCTCGAATACAGATGGGAAGCGCCATACATCCCCAGCAAGTCCGTCTCTGTCGATGTCTCGCAAGGGCTACCTATGGCACAGGTGATGTCTTCTCTCTTCATTCTGGTGAACAGTTCGTGATCGCACGGACTCACATCGGATGAAGCGGTGGATGTTCCAGTATCTCCCTCCCTCACGTAAGCAGGAACTCCTCTTCGGGGTTTGCTGTGTGGCAGTGTGCATTGTCGAGAAAAATAATGGGATGAAGCGTCAGAACGTGGTGTCACTTTTTTCTCAGTGTAAGATGAATGTGATGTTGCGAGGAACTGCAGTAGTTGGCTGTAGTGACAGGTTGTTCCTACGGTACAACGTGATGAAGGATTAATCCATTGATATTGTACGCCACAATACTATCACTTTTGTACCAGTTGCGTCACGGCGAACGTTCTGTGGGCAATGGGAACCGTGGCATTTCCATTCATTGGCCGCCGCTAAAATCGTGGTTCGTAGGAACAAGTCGAGGTTTCGTCTGGTCCTTAGTGACGATCCTTCCAAGATAGCCTTCGTTCTCCATGTGGTAGCGATTAAGCATTTGTCTTCAAGTGCATAACGATACTACTGTTGCACCTCGGTTGTTGCATGCAATAACCAGCCTGAGAGAAGGCGTCATGCGTGCCATAGGGCTGCTGTTGAAATTACCCTACACTCATCTGACCAGAAATCTTGGCGTCCTTTCTACTTCACTTCACCGACCCCCACTGTATCTAGAATCAGCAGCAGCATTTCGTGTTTGAGATTTTTTAGCTTCCCTGCAACGTTCAAACTTCTGATATTCCCCATCCCGATTCGTTGGTTATTTAATCTTTTTCTCATAGTCACCTCCCCTTTGGCAGTCCACTCCTGGAAATACGTACTGGGGACTATTCCGGAATCACTTGCTAGTGAGAGGATCATCACGACACTTTTTCAATTGCAGGCGACATTTCCTGTGGATACACTTTATGTGTCTTTAATGCAGTAGTGTCCATTGCATTCATGCCGTCGATCATTGCTGATCTTTCCTCCTTTCAGGGACAATTTCCCACCCCACGGGCAAGAGAGTGCCATGAACTTCTGTCCGCTCCTCCGCCCTCTTTGAGAAGGCCCTTGGCAGAATGAGAGTCACTTTTTATGCCGGAAGTCTCCGGCCATCGTTGCTGATGATTTTTATTCAAAGTTTAAGCAGTGGCGAGTATCGAACACGGGACCGAGGACTTTTTATTACTTGTCAGAGGTGCTAATCCGCGACCACTGGTGCACAGAACAGCTAGCCGGCATATTTTGGGGTGTGCAAAATGGTTCAAATGGCTCTGAGCACTATGGGACTTAACTTCTGAGGTCATCAGTCCCCTAGAACTTAAAACTACTTAAACCTAACTAACCTAAGGACATCACACACAGCCATGCCCGAAGCAGGATTCGAACCTGCGACCGTAGCGCTCGCGCGGTTCCAGACTGTAGCGCCTAGAACCGCTCGGCCACCCGGCCGGCTGGGGTGTGCAGCTGGGTTGAAAATACAGTATTCTGTCGAATGGTCTCGTCGTATTCGTAAGGTATTGCAAGCGATCGACTTCCACGCACTTATTTCCAGGAATATAACAGGTTTTAGAATATCCAGTAGCACTAATTAATCATCACAATGTGAGAAAGTGGTACAGTAAGCTGGACTGGTGAAATTCCTTCCACTACCCATCAAATTACATGTAAGGCATCGTTCTTTATTCGGTTCGCATTTGAAGGTCTGCCTGAAACGAATTTTATCCCAAAAACGTGCATACATCTTTCTCAAAAAATTGTCGATACGGTAGGATTTGCTTTGTAAATGTAGCGGCGTGGAGTACAGCACAAGGTGAACTAGTGTGACTTGCTTGTGGGATTAACCGCATACCGCAACTATGGATGTCACCATTCGTTTTTGCGAGTACTGTGGTATGTGTGTCATGCCATTTGAGCGCCGTTTTATGGCGCCATTGTGATTGCGTTTCGCTTATAACGGGGGCACCTCATTTGTGTGAGCAGGGACGCAAATCGTGTCTTTATGAAACCGGTAAATAGTAATTGCTAGCGTGGTTGCCGAAATACACTATTTTCAGCGACTAAAAGTGTTCAAACGGTGTTGCAAACTACTGCGTTTGGATGTGTGCGTTGCTATAATCAAAAACTGCACTACAAACTGATGCGATTTAGGCGGGGCGTGAAACTGCGCTGGTTCGTGCCCTATGACAGACGGCCGGAATAGACGTGGATGGAAACCGCTGGATACGCGCGCCGGAACGACTATTCGATTGGACACGTGCGCGTGCGTTTTGACGGATGACAATCGCAGCTCGCAGTCCGCTGACATCTGCGAATGAACCGCGATTAACAGCGGCCAGAATTGCTTCGCTGCCCACACGCCAGACACGACCAAAATAGTTGACAGCGTGGCCGAGGATTGCGCTCCGAAACAGTAATTCGAAATGAGCCACTGCTCACCTCTGCTTCACCTGGTACACCACTACTGTTACTCCGCGGTAGCCACATGGATAAATCATTCCAAATGAAATCTGAAGTTTTGTCGAGATGTCTGTTTCATTTCTTTTATCATCTGTATTTAAAATACACTGCCCTGCAGAGCTTACGGACGAGATCGATGAAGTAACGTAACATACGGGGGTAAGTCAAATGAAAACCTTAAATTTGTAATAACAAATCGAAATTTCTCGCCGTTATCCTGTAAGTTGGTAAGCGTGCTACAAACAGCGTGCAGAATGGCTTGTAGGTGGCAGCATAGTGCAGATGCACACATACCGTCGCAGTATCAGTATAAAGATGGCCGCCCCACTTGCGACTTGCACCAGGGAAGAACAGCGTTCTGTTATTCGATTTTGCGTAGCGAAGGTGTGAAACGTATTTAAATTCATCGACGAATGAAGGTTCAGTACGGTGGTGCACGTTTGTCACAGCAGCAAGTCTACGAACGGAGTAGGAAGTTAGCAAATGGCGTGACTTCAGTGGAAGATGCTCCTCGTCCAGATAAGGCACAACGAGTTGTGACTCCACAGAACATTGCAGCAGTTGAAGCCATAATGAAGGAAAACCGCCGAGTGACATTGAATGACATTGCAACATGTTTACAGATTAGTCAAAAAATGGCTCTGAGCACTATGGGACTTAACATCTATGGTCATCAGTCCCCTAGAACTTAGAACTACTTAAACGTAACTAACCTAAGGACATCGCACAACACCCAGTCATCACGAGGCAGAGAAAATCCCTGACCCCGCCGGGAATCGAACCCGGGAACCCGGGCGCGGGAAGCGAGAACGCTACCGCACGACACAGTTTAGTCATGCGTCAGCACATTGTGTATGATGTGCTCCAGTTTCACGAAGTGTCTGCAAGATGGGTGCCACGGCAGCTGACTCTTGAAATGAGAGAACGACGTGTTGATGCTTGTGAAGAACTCCTTCGGCGCTTTGAACGAGAAGGTGATGGCTTCCTTGCAAGAATCGTTACTGGAGACGAAACCTGGGTTCACTTCCACCAACCAGAAACGAAGAGAGCGAACGAGGATTGGCGCCATTCCTCATCACCAAAACCAAAGAAGTTTCGAACAGAACCATCAGCATGGAAGGTTATGCTGACTCTCTTTTGGGACGAAAAAGGCGTCATTTTGGAGCATTACATGCCTAGAAGGTCCACTGTCAGCAGTGCATCATACACAGAGCTCCTAGAAAATCATCTGCGGCCTACAATCAAATCAAGGCGACGTGGATTTCCTTTTGCAACATGAAAATGCAAGGCCCCACACTTCCGTACAACAGTGGCAACAACCACAGACCTGCATTTTGAGTGTCTTCCTCATCCACCATACTCACCAAACCATGCCCCAAGTGATTTCCATATGTTTGGACCACTCAAAGACGCAATGGGAGGAAAGAAGTTCCGTTCTGATGAAGAGGTACGCCTCGCGGTGCATGAGTGGTTGAACGGACCACCAAAAGGACATTTTTCTAAAGGAATTTATGCACTTTGTAAGCGCTGGAGGACTTGCATTGAGCGTGGGGGAGATTATGTTGAAAAGTGATACAGCTTTGTACCACTTCTGCACAATAAATAATATTTAAAAAAATTTAAGGTTTTCATTTGACTCACCCTCGTATTAACTGCTCTGTCGAAATGAATGGAAATGGAGTATGCTGCCGGAATTCTCCCAGTCGTGCACAGAAAGGTGTATGTGGCATGAACCGAGGTCAGCGTGGCTGTAGCGCCAAACTAGGGTGTCCCCGAGCACTAGGCATTTGGAGGAAAGGGAAAACACAGTGTGTGTTAAGCGAAAAGCAGCTATGGTGCTCTGTGATGGCGTTTTTCATTATAACATGGTCCGGAGACAACGTCTGGGTGTCTTCAAACGGGGAGGAATCGGCGGGAAACTGAAAGAAGGACGGAGTGTGGCGAATGTAGCCCAGGAGTTTGGTATTCCTCACAGCGTTATTTCACGTGCATGGGGAGCGTTCCGAACCACAGACGCCATTGCCCGAAGGAGAAGGAGTGTTCGACCACGGTCAACTACAGCAGCGGATGACCGCATCAGTCAGCGTGTGCAATAGAAACTACACTTGACAGGACTGCAAGGCACCCAATTTCACGCTCCACAGTGCCACGGCGACTGCGTGGGCGTGGTTTCGTTGGCCGACGACAAATACAGTGTGTTCCGTTGACACCCACACATCGGCGGTACCGTTTGCGATGGTGAGTGCTATTGACAAGGGATTTCAGATCGATTTCATATTTCTAGATTTTCGGAAGGCTTTTGACACTGTACCACACAAGCGGCTCGTAGTGAAATTGCGTGCTTATGGAATATCGTCTCAGTTATGTGACTGGATTTGCGATTTCCGTCAGAGAGGTCACAGTTCGTAGTAACTGACGGAAAGCCATCGAGTAAAACAGAAGTGATTTATGGAGTTCCCCAAGGTAGTGTTATAGGCCCTTTGCTGTTTGTTATCCATATAAACGATTTTGTAGACAGTGTGAGCGGCCTTCTTGGTTGTTTGCAGATGACGCTGTCGTTTATCGACTAATAAAGTCATCAGAAGATCAAAACAAAATGCAAAACAATTTAGAAAAGATAACTGAATGGTGCGAAAAGTGGCAGTTGACCGTAAATAACGAAAAGTGTGAGATCATCCACATGAGTGCTAAAAGGGACTCGTTAAACTTCGGTTACACGATAAATCAGTCTGATCTAAAAGCCGTAAATTCAACTAAATACTTAGGTATTACAATTACGAACAACTTAAAGTGGAAGGAACAAATAGAAAATGTTGTTTGGAAGGACACTTAGAAAATGTAACAGACCTACTAAGGAGACTGCCTACACTACACTTGTCCGTCTTCTTTTAGAATATTGCTGCGCGGTGTGGGATCCTTACCAGATAGGACTGACGGAGTACATCAAAAAAGTTCAAAGAAAGGCAACACGCTTTGCATTATCGCGAAATATGGGAGAGAGTGTCACAGAAATGATACAGGATTTGGGCTGGAAATCACCATTTAAAGGCGCTTTTCGTTGCGACGGAATCTTATCACGAAATTCCAATCACCAACTTTCTCCTCCGAATGCGAAAATATTTTGTTGACACTGACCTACATGGGGGGGAACGATGACCACGAGAAAATAAGGGAAATCAGGCTCGTACGGAAAGATACAGGTGTTTATTCTTCCCGCGCGCTATACGAGATTGGAATAATAGAGAACTGTGAAGGTGGTTCGATGAACCCTCTGCCAGGCACTTGAATGTGATTTGCAGAGTATCCATGTAAATGTAGATGTAGATGTAGAGAGCGCAGGAACTGGACCAAAGAGGAATGTGTTCGCGAGAACAGATTCAGCCTGAGTGGTGATTCTGGACGTCCTTTATACGGCGAGAGGTGGGAAACACGTAATGCACCCAGGAAAATTGTCGAATGGGTCGTTTTGGTGGTACAGGTGTTGTGGTGTTGGGGGGCGTCATATCGCACGGGCGTACTGACTTCCAAATTTTTGAACACGGTACACTCAACGCTCAACGATACTGTTATCCTGTATCCCCCCCTCCACTCCCTTCACCGCGTTGCGTCTTTTCAGGGATGCATTCGGCTCTGTCTTCATTTTATGGACGTCAATACACGACCGCATAGTGGAGTAAGAGGTCTGGAAAGGAGGGGATATTCGAAGAATGATCTGGTCTGGCCGTTCCCCCGACTCAGATCCCATCGATCAAGTGTGAAAGTGTGAGACTTGTTGCAACATATCCACGTGCACCAAAGACCATCCAGCATTTGTTAACCCGTGGAGGAATGGAACGTCCTACCACAAGAACTCGTTACCAACACTGGGGTCAACATGGGAGCACGTTGCAGAGAATGCGTTGCTGCCTGTCGTGATCAAACACCCTATTAAGAATGTGACGTCCCCTGGCAAGACATTCACAAAATCGTTGTAATATATGTGAAGAAAAGAAACATTTATCCGTATTATTATTATTATTATTATTATTATTATTTCATTTCTGTATGAATGGTTGTAGATTATGTAGACTCTGAGAAATTTTTTTTTTCATTTTTTTGTTGTGCAATAATTATGTATCTATATTTTTCAAATAACGTCTGTGGTCGCTAGGTGTAGCAATCAAAGCAGACATTGATAATTAAAAAAGGGGAGGTTAAAACATTACTCCATTTGTCTTCTTTTACCCGTTAAAGTTGTAAGAGCCTGTAACGCTCGATTGAATGCTTGGTTAGCTTTCGTTTGTTCCTTAAAGACGCCATTGGAGGCTGATGAATGAGAAAGGTATGTACTTTAAATTTATGTTGATTTTTGAATATAGAAAGTGCCAAAAATACTTGTAATAATTTATTGCTAACTTGCCCAGTATTTCATTCCACATTTTTGCCGTTTTCAGCATATTTAGAATTTTTCATGACACAGAGCTGTGCAGAGATCGCGGGAGCCGCTGCCGCGGCAAATTCGAATTAAATTGAACGAAAGCAGTTTTCCCGCAATCAAGAGGGCAGGTAACGGTATATTAAAATTATTTCTTTTAGCTTCCCGGAGACCTCAGACGTGAATGGTGGATTTTATTATGTCATTTTCAGGTGGAAATGGGCAACTGCTGTTACAATATCAGTGACGTAAATAATTTAAGTAAATCAGAGCAATAAAATTTTACTTGTGTGATATCAAAAACTGCTGCGATGAAATCTGTTTTGGCTAATAATAAAAAAACCAAATTTCATTTTTAGTTTCATGTTATAGTGTTAGCCGTGGCTATCAATAGTGTTCATATATTAAAAAATCCACTGCAGCTTTACGTTTAGCGAACATTGCGTACTGTAACTTCTGTACGTATAATTCAGTGCATTTCAGAGATGAAAGTAGCGAAGGACATGTTTAATTTGAGAATTAGTTACAGTAATGATACCGTGTTCCATTTCTAACAAACCAGATCACGGTTATATAAAAATAGTTTGCAAATTAAAGATCATACGTGCACAGCAGGAAATCATTTAGTGTTGGGAGAATCCCCACGTAATAGATCAAGGTGCACAAAGTTAAAATATTTTCGACCTGAGAAACTAATAGTGAGAAGTGCATTTTATCTGTTGCGCTCGCAACAACAAGCAATATACACTTAATTAAAATATTATGCCATATAAACTGCATATAAAGTCAAAAGCGCCGTGGGGATTACGCGACAATGCTCGAGGGACCATTGTGACTTCAGTGTAATTATTATCTTTGAATAAAAGTGTCATTTTTGTTCGCCTCACAGCGTATTTCATTCATTTACTTTCTGTACCATACTATAGCAGTTCTTCCTATGTGTGCTCCAAGTTTCATCGCTCTATCGTGCTTGGCAGTGACACATTATGCGAAAGTGTCTTTCGTCCTTAAGTTTTGCACACCAGTGCAGAAAGTTTTTCTCTGTCTCTCTAAGCCACATTTACAGGCACGCCTGCATCTACATTCATACTCTACCAACCTCTATTAAATGTATGGCAGAGGTTAGTAAAATTTTGAGGAAAAGTTGACGTTTATCTCGAGCATCTGCCATTTCAGGTCTTTCAGTATTTCTGAGACGCTCGAACAAATTTGTGATTATTGGTGCCATCCTTCTATCCTTTGGTATGAGTCCCGCAAACATGAGCAGTATTCTAGGATTGATCGCATGAGTATCTTGTAAGCAATCTTGTTCGGCATTTTTCCAGTACCCTACCAATGAACCGAAGTCTGTCACAGGTTTTACCTATGAGGTTCATTCAAGTAACAACACCTCCGATTATTTTTCTCATGACTGGACACAGATAGAAACCTGCACTCGCACTGAATGCATCACAGAGATGGCAAAACTGTATGACATATAGAATTCCAGTGGCAGGGAAGAGAGTGAGAACTATTTTCCACACTTGAAGTGGTGACTTTTCAGTGAAAGAACAGCATATTATCTTTCGTTTATCCATCTGGATGGTGGGACACCTATTGAAATTCACCGCCAGTTGAGTGAGAGATGTGGCGATGGTCTCATGTCTCATGGATGGATCTAATGGGCGTTTTTGGGAACGGCAGTTCAAAGAAGCACGAACATCCTATGACAATAAACCAAGACAGTCTCGGCCTCGCACCAGCTGGTTGGACGACATGATAGAGCGAGCGGAGAGAGTTGATTTGGAGGATAGCTGAATGACTATAGAACAAATCAGCTCCAAAGGCTGCACTGCCGTCGGATGTGTGCACACAATCCTGCATGAAGACCTGAAAATCCGGAAGAAATCCTCCAGGACGGTGCTGGGTACCAGGAATAGTGATTGACAATCACAGGGCTACATATATGACATATTTCCAGGCAATGTTGTTGCGTGTTGACGGCTTGAATGGGGCTTTCTTTTCAGCGAAGGCGACAATGGTTGAGACACAGGCGCTGTTTTTCAATCATGAAACAAAGCACCAATGAGCTCAACGGAAGCACAAACACTCACCGTCACCAAAAACAATTCAAGTAAACGCCAGCGCTGAAAAAAATGTGGTAACCGTGTTCTGGATTAACGATAGCGTAATATTTACTCATTGCTTTCCAAAGAACACTACGGTGATGGTTGAATGCTACCAAGATATTTTGAAGAACAAATTCATTCCCGAATTGCTTGAAATCGGTTGGAGAAGACTGCACGTTGCTCTTTCACCAAGGGAAAGCAACATCTTATCGGGCGAATGCGTAGCTGCACTTCCTTCGTGCCAAAAACTATGAAGCGATTTCTCATTCTCCCTACTTACCTGAGCTAGCTCCTAGGAACTTTTCGGCTATTTCCAACCATTAAAGACTGTCTCCGTGGCCGCAAATTCACTAGCCGTGACGCTTTTGCATCAGCGATTTTCCAGTTGTCGAACCAGACTCCTAAAGAAGCATTTGAAGGGGCCATGGAAAAATGGCGTCCGTGTTGTGAATAATGTGTAATGCTACAGCAATATTACGTCGAGAAGTGACACAAGTATCTCAAGTACCATAGTTTTCATGCGATTCGCTTATGAGGAAAAAATCGGAGGTGTTATAACTTGAATACACCTTCTATGACTGAGGCTACGTGATTAGACATCTGTATCAGTTGATTCATTCCACCTGTGACTCATTGTTGTTGTAATGATGGGGTAGTAGTTTTCTTCGCTTTGTCACATAAACAGTTTTACATTGCTTAACATCGAAAGAAGGTGCCAATCTTTTATCAAGATCTGACTAAATATTTGTGCAGCCTTAATAATGGGTAATAAAAGCCATATTTCCCTCTAGTGTTATAGGACAGTTGTCCCCATTGATGTATATCAACAACACCTGTCGGCAGCTAAGGGTTTAGATTTAATTATCATTTCATTCTAGAGAAGCTGCACGGTCATTAATGGTATCTGTTCTTTCGGGCACAGATACCATCATCATACCATCATAATTCTTAGAACACTGATATTCAATATGTCCTTCAGTGTTACCATGGCAGGTGTGGCAGTACTTAGATAAGCACTGAACATCAACAACTTTTCCATTGTCCAGCGAAGTAGAACGAAGTAGAACTTACAACACCATTCAAGGAACAATGTCCCATCAAGTGCAACAGCAGTGTCCCTGGCTCCACTAATATTTACAGTTTCTTCTACTGCACGTTTCATAGGTGCTTTAGACATAACCGTCAAAGCACACAAAAGTATTTTTATGTACTTGCTGAACCTACTAGGAGGAGGAGGAAGGTCCATCAATCCACAAGACGTTTGAGCAGCCATTTTTCCTTTTCCTATTGCATACATTGCATACACTAACTTAAAATTCACGTCATATGAATTATGCACAATGCTCGAAGTCGTTTTCGAGATAGATGTATTGCAGGATCTACACAGAACAACTAATTTTGACGCTAAACCCTTCCTGTTTCTTTGTTGTTCAGTTATTTCCAGACAACCTACACCATCACATTGTTTACATTTCGCCACTTCCTTCATCAAAGGACATAAGATGCCCACATCAACAACAACAAATCCACTTCCAACAACGTCATTGTTAACACAAAAATTCGAATCACCAGGAGGCGTGACATGTGTGAGTTTCTTCCCTGAAGAACTGATACATAGGTTACCTTCAACAGTGTGGCTTGCTTTGTTTGTGTGCTGGTTACCACGGAATTTCTTTTATTGAATTTCTTGATGTATGGTATAGTTCGTATTTATTGCACACTAAAGGATATGTACTTCTACAAATATATGTAGCACTTGGGCAACAAACATTCAGTAAGACGTCAACAAACTGCTTCAGTGAAACAAAAGTAAATACTAACAAAGATAATCGTTTACAGACACTAGAAACGTGCATTGTTACCAACACATACAATGTATCATATGTATAATCGCTGGAAACAGAAAGTTAACCTTTTCGAAATAATACTAGTTTCTGTAACAGAAATAAAGGGAGTGTGGTGGCATACATGACAGTAACTTTACAATTTGGTATTGTTGTTGTTGTTGTCTTCAGTCCTGAGATTGGTTTGATGCAGCTCTCCTGCTACTCTATCCTGTGCAAGCTCCTTCATCTCCCAGTACCTACTGCAACCTACATCCTTCTGAATCTGCTTAGTGTATTCATATCTTGGTCTCCCTCTACGACTTTTACCCTCCATGCTGCCCTCCAACGCTAAATTTGTGATCCCTTGATGCCTCAGAACATGTCCTACCAACCGGTCCCTTCTTCTTGTCAAGTTGTGCCACAAACTCCTCTTCTCCCCAATTCTATTCAATATCTCCTCATTAGTTATGTGATCTACCCATCTAATCTTCAACATTCTTCTGTAGCACCACATTTCGAAGGCTTCTATTCTCTTCTTGTCCAGACTATTTATTGTCCATGTTTCACTTCCATACATGGCTACACTCCATACAAATACTTTCAGAAACGACTTCCTGACACTTGAATCTGTACTCGATGTTAACAAATTTCTCTTCTTCAGAAACGCTTTCCTTGCCATTGCCAGTCTACATTTTATATTCTCTCTACTTCGACCATCATCAGTTATTTTGCTCCCCAAATAGTAAAACTCCTTTACTACTTTAAGTGACTCATTTCCTAATCTAATTCCCTCAGCGTCGCCCGACTTAATTCGACTACATTCCATTATCCTCGTTTTGCTTTTGTCGATGTTCATCTTATATCCTCCTTTCAAGACACTGTCCATTCCGTTCAACTGCTCTTCCAAGTCCTTTGCTGTCTCTGATAGAATTACAATGTCATCGGCGAACCTCAAAGTTTTTATTTCTTCTCCATGGATTTTAATACCTACTCCAAACTTTTCTTTTGTTTCCTTTACTGCTTGCTCAATATACAGATTCAATAACATCGGGGAGAGGCTACAACCCTGTCTCACTCCCTTCCCAACCACTGCTTCCCTTTCATGCCCCTCGACTCTTATAACTGCCATCTGGTTTCTGTACAAATTGTAAGTAGCCTTTCGCTCCCTGTATTTTACCCTTGCCACCTTTAGAATTTGAAAGAGGGTGTTCCAGTCAACATTGTCAAAAGCTTTCTCTAAGTCTACATATGCTAGAAACGTAGGTTTGCCTTTCCTTAATCTTTCTTCTAAGATAAGTCGTAAGGTTAGTATTGCCTCGCGTGTTCCAACATTTCTACGGAATCCAAACTGATCTTCCCCGAGGTCGACTTCTACCAGATTTTCCATTCGTCTGTAAAGAATTCGCGGTAGTATTTTGCAGCTGTGACTTTTTAAACTGATAGTTCGGTAATTTTCACATCTGTCAACACCTGCTTTCTTTGGGATTGGAATTATTATATTCTTCTTGAAGTCTGACGGTATTTCGCCTGTCTCGTACATCTTGCTCACCAGATTGTAGAGTTTTGTCAGGACTGGCTCTCCCAAGGCCGTCAGTAGTTATATAGGTCATTTTTTATATGAGGCCCTATAATGTATAAATCAATGTAATCAGGAAACACTATAGAATTTAATAAAGTCATAAAAAATTTCGATTTTTCTACCACTTGTAAGTACCTAGCTCCTTGAAGAGATATCTACGTGATGTCTGTTAGATTTGTATATTTTGGAAAAAGATGTCAGTAAGAAAATTGGACGATAATTGTTTAAGTCTATCTTGTCACCTTTCTTATGAAGAGATTTAACAACTGAATATTTTAGGCCGGCCGGTGTGGCCGTGCGGTTCTAGGCGCTTTGGTCTGGAACCGCGTGACCGCTACAGTCGCAGGTTCGAATCCTGCCTCGGGCATGGATGTGTGTGCTGTCCTTAGGTTAGTTAGGTTTAATTAGTTCTAAGTTCTAGGGGACTGATGACCACAGATGTTAAGTCCCATAGTGCTCAGAGCCATTTGAACCATTTTTTGAATATTTTAACCTCTCTGGAATGAATTCCTGTGCCAGCGATAAATTGCATGTATGACTAAGAATATTGCTTATTAAGTTGGATCAACATTTTAAAATTTTGAATGAAATTCTATCAACACATGAGCTTCCGTTTTTTAGAATTTTTATAATGTTATTAATTTCAGTGAAGGAGGTTGATACTACTTCCTGTTGCTCAAAGTTTTGTTGAATGACATTTTTGATATTTTCTTGTGATTTTTCAAGTGAACCATTTAATCTTACTTTTGCTGCTACCTTTAGAAACTGATTGTTTAAAGTACTAGCAAGTTGTGACTCATCAGTTACAACATTTTCTTTTAGTTTAACTGTTATGGTACCTTGTACACTGACTGACTGTCCTGTCTCCCATTTGACAATATCCCATATAGTTTTAATCTTATTGTCTGCTTTTTATTCTGTCATGATGTGTATACTACTGGACATTTAAACGACTTTCCTTAAAGTACTATAGCATTTTTGCAGTATGCTAGTAGTGTTGGATCTTACTTTATTATTTATTTACTTACTTATTCTAACCTTTTTATATATTGCCCTCTTTCTCTTGTATGAGATCTTCATTCCCAAAGTTATCCATGGCTTACTTTTTTTTTGCTGGATCTTTTGGATAATTTTTATGAAAGTAACTTCCAAATATTGACACAAACTTACTATGGAATAAACTGAATTTGACATCAGCTTCTCTCTCTGTGTATACTTCCTCCCACACCATCCCTTTTAACTTACTCTTAAAACACTGTAACCTACTCACATTAACAAGCCTCACTGCTTTGTTTGACTCTGCCTTAGGGTTGTAAGGTTCCATATTGTTTATTCCATTAATTGTGCATCATAATCAGGTAGTCCATTATCAGTTGGGTACACAGTAATTGTTTCGCCACAGCACTGTCTATGAAAATGTTATCAGTCATTGTCTCTCTGCATATGAGTTAACTGAAATTAGATTGAATCATCCAAATAATAATTCTACTTCATTTTTTTCTGTCTGTATCTTTTAAGAAATCTACAATTAAATCTCCACAAACTGTTAAGCATTTCTTACTTGCCTGACAGGAAGGTCAATAATGCATGTAAGTTTCTCATAAATAACTGAGAGTTTCCTGTAAAGGAATTTGTACACTGTAACAACTGTCAGAAAAGTTTACCGCAGTAACAACTCACAACCACATGCTTGTAAGTGCTGATCAATAGAAAAACTAGTTGTTTCAATATTTTTGACTTTGTGCAAGTTTTACATTTGTTGCAAGTTTTTCATTAGTTGCAACTCCTTCTTCCACGTTAACTCTACAAAAAATGTTGCAAGTCTTTATTCCCTGATATTTAATTTCTCCATCCCTAGGGTTATGCGGTGTTCAGAGAGGCACAGAACATCTATAACTTCAGAATTTTCTACATCTTCTAGTTTTACAAGAAGCTCATCTATCTTTTTTTCAACTCTTTAACATTCAGATGAAACCAATTAATTTTATTTTTATGGAAATGGTACATGTATTATGGTACTTTTCTGCTCTGATTTCTTTCAATACTGTCTGTCTAAACTGGCTCTAACTTAATTAAGTGCCCTTTTGACTCCAGTAACCAAAGGGAATTTTTCCTGTGTATTTGTGGCTGCCCTTATATTTTCTTCAGGATTCTCAGCTAGCCTTTCCTTCCATCTCCTATTCAGGCGCAGGCTATGATTAGTGTATCCCCAGGTTCCAATGGCAACAGGCATGGCACAGATATGAGACAGTTTCAATCAAAAGCAATTCGTTCAGCTCTTTGTTCACACGGTTAACAGCTGTGTTAACCTAGGACTGATCACGTTACTGCAAGATCTCCACAAAACCCCATACAAGTGTGTACTGTTGCCACACCTATTTCCTTCAGGTCACTTCCTTCAGAATGCACCTGAAGCTACTTATACATCTGTTAATGGCTTCCAGTGCAGCATCATGCGTCATGCCTACCAAAAGAAGTCATCTATCAGGCCACCAATTTCGCTTTGAACCGCCACATGATCTTAGCTCCATTACGAAGCCTTTGCATGGCCCCGAGCCTAATACTTTTCAGAACTCAAGAAATACTGCATCCACATGATCTCCTTGATCCACGACTTTCCACTTCCCGAGAGAAGAACATGATTTGTGTTTTGCATAACCAATGTGTTCGGAATGCATGCTGGTTGGAGAAGGTCATTCTGTTAGAGACATTCCATAGTTTTTGAGCCCAGAATATGTTCCAATATTCTACATCAGATGGATGTTGGCTATACTGGACGGTAGTTTTCCGTGTCACATTTGTTAAACTAATTGCGCTTTCTTCTAACAGCCAGGCACAATTTTTTTATAGAATGAACGTATGGTATATTACGCTTAAGAGAGGGGCTGAATTATCTGTAAAATCCTGTAAGATAAGAAGGCCGTTCTCCTATATACACAAACATTTAAAATACAATCACATAGAGAACAAAGTTTACACAATTGACACACAAATGGTCACATGACTGCCCTCCATTGGGTTACCTCGTTGACTGAGCTGTCAGGCAGTGCATCGGGTCAGAGTGTTAAACTTTACACATTTATAAAACGGATCTATGTTTGGGTGTATGTCCCATTTCCATTCCTAAACTACTGGACAGATTTCAACCATATTTGATACACAGATTCCTCAATATCTGGGAAGAAATGTTATGTGGATAAAAAAACTCCTAGCTCCAATAAGCTTAGATGTGGGTTGAAAGGAATGGGAGCCCTGACACCTGAGCTGCCCTTCATGACAGGCATATTATGCAGGTTGTATCGGAATGAATTCCATGGGTTATAAGTGTGGATGGGTATAGATGAGTGAGAGGGGTGGGGGAAGATAAGGTGTACAGAGAAAGCAAGGAGGAGGAGATGGACAGGCAGAGTGGGGGGAGGAGGGGACGGACGGATAGAGGCAGGAGGATGAAATGGATGGAGTGGGATATTAAGATATGGCCAGAGAAAGCAGAAGGAGGAGATGGGCAGAGAGAGAGAGAAAGGGACGAGGAAGAGACAGAGAGAGGAAGAGGAGGAGGAGGAGATGAACAGAGAGAGAGAGAGAGAGAGGGGAAGGGCGGTGTGGATGGAGTGAGAGGCAACATGAGATGGGCAAAGATAGAAGGGAGAAGGAGGAGATAGGCAGAGATAGAGAGAATAGGAAATGGACAGGGGAAGGGGCGAGGAGGAGATGGACAGAGGGAGGGGGACTGTGGGAAGAATAGAGAGAGGAGGAGATGGAGATGGATAGAGAGAGGGTGGAGGGAGGAAATGGACAGAGAGAGGTAGGTACACATACATATGTGAGTGAAGCCATGACTAGCTCACTCTGACCCACATCGAGTAATGTTGCTTCAGACTGTGACCATGCAAAGGTCTTTGACCAATCCGATGCCACTCTGTGGAAAGATTACCTTTGAGCTTTCCGCTTATCCCAGTGAGATGCATGTACCTTGAATGGTATGTCTTCTACAGTCACATGGCCAATATAGACAGGCGAGCTATGGTGGTTTTCCGAGTTCGCAAGTATCTGACTGAATAAAATGTAGGCTGGTGAAAAAAGTGTTTCTGGTGAACTTTGTATTTTTTCATATTTATTCGGTTTCTTACTGGTGTATTGATGTAGAACAGAGAGTTGTATGTGAAGGATAGTGTACCAGGGAACACATGATGTTTCCTGGTCGGTGTTTCAATCTAGTCATTAATTTTATAATCACACGTAGGGATGTACGCTAGAAAACCGTCTTCAGCAATTTTCGGCATTTTATACTGTTAATTTGTTGTTTTGAGACATGAGTTTGTATGCTGTGCAGAATTTGTAAATATTACAAGTTCTACATATTCTATTGGTTTATAATATATTAAAGCTATTTGGAGAATATTGTTAATTTTGCAGCTACATAATTTTATGGTGAGCAAGTTCTGTGTATTTTTAACATCACGAGTAGAGATGTTTAACAGATACTTCATCGGTCGTGCACAGTCCTGTACCTTCAAAGGGAAGGAGGCCTTCTATCATGGAAAATATGATATTTGCAAATGAACTAAGTTTCTTTAATGTCTTAACAGTTTTCCCTTTCTTGAAGTTGCAAATTTGTGTTTGCAACAGTTTCTATTTCAAAATGTTTTGACTTGTAGGGATTTTTGATAATAATCTTCTTAATCTGAGTTTTCTTACTGACTATTGGGGTGTAGTAGAGTAATAATGTAACACATAGACTATTAAATACATTATTGGCAAGATTTTTCTCGTTTGCAACACTTTTAAATTTGAATAAAATACTTGTTCCTAAGCGCATGACCGTGATATACTGTGGAACAATCTTTCACATTTGGAAAAAGTGTATTTTTTCAGAGCAATTTTTATAATTTCGGAAAAAGACAGTAGCACACATAAAGAAATGTCATCGTTTGAAAACGGAATAAGGGCATTTATTAAACTTCTGCTGGAGAACTGGGTATAGCTGAAAGTCTGAAAAGCGTTCCAAGGTACAACACTCTCCCCTACGTATTTGATTGTATTTTAATTTAATTTTTTTTGCCCTAAGAGGGCCATAGACGGTCAATAACACAGCGCAATATTATAGACGTTATCCCTACGCTGCTCAATAATATTGTGCAATAATATTGTGGTTCGGAATGTTAACGATAAAGGCGCTCCTGCTGTGGTAATTGCTCTACTTTGTTGCAACCAGAAAAAAAGGTGGATGAAAAATTGGGTCAAGGATCGCCGAAGATCACTCACGAGAACTCGTTAACTGAATTGAGATTGGAAAAAAAGGATTACAATAATTTCATGTGTGTCTATGGTCCAACTTCTGATACATTGCTGGAAATGATTATAAACATATTTAGGTGTCCCAACACATTGTCATTTCCCCCCCCCCCCCCCCTACTCCTCCCCCCACCTTCTCACCCCTCTTGGGAATCTGGTTTACGGTATTTTTATTCGTTACAAAATTCTTATTTGCTTCTAGAAGTGATACCCCACGATTCCGCTAAACCTCTCGTTTAGCCAAATGTGACACTATGTGGCTGATCTCAGAGAGACAGTACTACGGCTTTAGCAAATGGCGTATAGTTGTTCGTCTGTTGCTCTAAGTACAGTATTGAAGTAGTGTTCGTGTAACAGATACTGAATGCAGAACCTGCACTTCGTTGGGGTATAATGTTTTTGTGTCAAAACGGACCAACTCTTTTAAATCAGAAATAGAAATTTTAGCGGTTAAATACTATAATGAGAGACGTAATTCCACCACGTCAGCGATAACCTATTATGCTATAACACCTCGCACCGGCAATTATTTCGAAGACTTTAGAGTCACAAGTGCTGTGTCACCTTAAGATATTTGATAGATAGATATGGAAAGGCGCCATGAAATACTACATGCCCTAATGTTAGTGTACACACATACACGCACACACACACACACACACACACACACACACACACATCCATGTGTACTTTATTTATAATTTTGCTTTAACTATATAAATAAACATTATCCCTCGTGGCCTTTCCCTGTATTTTCTGAGCAACCAATCATACAATTTATTCTTAACATTTCTGTTTTTGTACTCATCTGCAATGCCATCTGAGACTTCGATGCACTCTAATCATAATGCTGTTTCGTCTAGTTTTGAACTCATTTTCAACAACCTAACAGCAACGAACAGTAAACACGTAGATATCCCGTATGCGAAAGACTTTTAAAGGTATTGTGCAATACTGCCCACAAACGGTACAATTTTTCAGACAGCGCAAAATATTTCAAAAGTTCTTTAAGTTCTAAATATTACTACCCAATCTCTCAGTCTCACACCTACACGTTCCATATTATTGCGTTTTAGGAAATATTGAAGAATATTATTGACCATCTAGGGGCTACTTTATGTTTCGAATTACATTTTATGTGTTTGAGAATAATTGACTGTCAGAAGCAACTAATATCCGCTTCACATTACTTTACAAAGGAGCAAATGTGTTACATTTTTCATGTTAAACATATTAGCGAGAAAAAGTTTAGAAAATAATTCAAACTGTGTTAAAAGTTCTTGGAAATCGCTAAGTACTTTCATTATCGAATACTGGATGAGTATAGTTTTGCTAAATTACCAGATTAATCAGAAGCTAGTTTATCACGATTCCAATATTTATGTCGTCATATGCCCTAAACTGTGTGTCGCAGAACGATAAAATTTTGCAGATACATTCAGTGGTATACGTGGATACTGCCTGGAGAGTGTGTTACGAATAGTAGTTGAGAAGAAATGAATTAAAACGTCATACCTGATGCTGATGTTTACCTGCGCATGAAGAGCGAAACTGTAGTAAGCAATAAACCTTTTTCCTGTTATAAATTTGTGTGGCGGCGCGGGAGGCGGAGGGGAGGGGGGGGGGGGAGGGGGAGCGAAGGAGGAGGCGAGGATTGAGGCGGGAGTGTTATCGAGGAAAAGTTTCTTGAACGTTTTAAATTTTGTTTCAAGTTTGTTAGAAGTTGCTACGTTCTCTGATTCTCAAGTACTGGTTAACTATAGTCTACTCATTATTTTTTCACTCTGTTCGTTACGCTGTCTGCAGACACATATAGAGTTTCTAACTGTAGTACTTGTCTTACTGTGTTAAACGCTCAACAGAAGGTGATATTTCTTAATGAATAGGTTATGATATCATTTTAAATTTTTAAATTTAGTCAATAATTATATGAAATATTGAAAAATCAAATTTTTATTGCCCCTGGAAGCCGTTTGATAGGCAACCTGCCACTGCGACCGGGTGACCGTGCCCTGGGTCAATCGTTTAATAATACAGATGACTCGAAACTGCGATATCGGCGCTATACGGTCGGCCGCATTTTAAAACACGGCGCCACGTGTCCTACAGCCGCCACCGCAACATGACGCTGCTGTCACGAACCCTTATTCCGCTGCCAATAATATCCGGCCATCCCCTCTCCGGAGCTCCAGCGGCGGGTCTGCTTAAGTTCAAACATCGATGCACAGAGTCCATTCTGTGTGCCGGCCGTTGGTGGCCGAGCGGTTCAAGGCGCTTCAGTCTGGAATCGCGCGACCGCTACGGTCGCAGGTTCGACTCCTGTCTCGGGCATGGATGTGTGTGATGTCCTTAGGTTAGTTAGGTTTAAGTAGTTCTAAGTGCTAGGGGACTTATGACCTCAGATGTTAAGTCCCATAGTGCTCAGAGCCATTTGAACCATTTTTAGCCCATTCTTTGTGTTTGCCGTTTCGTGACACTTACAGACTTACATAGCGGTCAGATTTCGTCATCTACGTAGTGATTATAGTACTGAAGACCACCTGAGCTGGCAGAAGTGAAGCTGTGAGTACCGGGCGTGAGTCGTGTTTGGTAGCTCAGTTGGTAGAGCACTTGCCCGCGAAAGGCAAAGGTCCCGAGTTCGAGTCTCGGTCGGGCACACAGTTTTAATCTGCCAGGAAGTTTCATATTTCGCTTGTTTATTGACGTACATAAACCTACCTACGAATTTTCTTTTGTGTGAAACTGTGTGTGCCAGAGAATTTGCAATTTTTTTATTCGTGTCATTATCGCATAACCTGTCATTGATTGTGTTTCTCTTGTGTTAAAACTCTACAGGTCAGAACATTCTCAATTCATCAGCAGATCTCCTGTCTGTTCACCTGTAAGGCCCTTTCTTCCTTGTAAAACAAATTATATAAGTTAAATATGCATGTGAGCAAGAATTTCATTGTTGTACAGTATTTCACACACTTGGTCCTCGCAAACTGAAGAGGTTTTACGTTGTGTGCAAATATGTTTTCTTTGCAATGAACCTCAGTGTCCATGAAAATGTATTTCTACATCTCTCGAGGACAAGAAGTGGAAAAAAGGCTATATTTCAAGCCTTAATATTTGACAGTTGTTTGTTTGTGAAAAGTTATTTACTAATAAATCACCTGCCGTGTTTGCCTTCGAAGGAGATACTTAATCAGAAGCTCAGTTGTTCATGTAGTATAAACAAGATCCAGCAGATTTGGGGGGAAGCACCAAACAGTCCACATTATTGGACAGTAGAGTGTGCTTAGCAAAAACCTGTGGAAGATGACAAACCAAATTCTACATATGCAATTTAATGGATATGGGACCTCAGGACAATAAAAGAACAGAACTGAAGTCGTTACCTGGCGCCTTCGGCCCTCACGCCAGGCCGTGGGTTCTTTCTTCTGCTCATCTCGTATGCCAGCCCGCGCGGCACAGTCTGCTGCAATAGCTAGGCAAAAGCGCTACTCTGTCTCTGCTGCAGTACTGGTTATTCTCCGTGCTTTGGTGCCAGTGGTAACACTTATTGTTAATCATCATTTTGAACGAGACGATGAGTTGTTTTACCCATGGGGCTCCTAAGAGCGCAGGACAAAATGTTAGTCACATGCTTAAACGAGCTTTCAGATCGCCTTGGAACACTGTAGACGGCGCAGAACTGAAACCAGGCGTTCGTGTCAACCTCTCCCCAACCCCACTTTCCCCCCTGACCATTGACATAATAGATGGCGGTTGTATGGGATCAGCACAGTGACATGGGTCGACGTGGAGACGTTACAGAAACGGAAAATGGAGCTATCGTATTTGGAAGTGTCCATGACCACAGCTTGAATGAAGTTGTCCGCTTTGTTGATGATCAATACGGACCGTTCAACATGTCTACAAGGAATGGTATACTACTTACAGCCAAGTAATGCAGCGATCGTAAAAAAGATGATAAGTAGCAGTTAATATCCCCACAGTTTGGTAGCTCTGGAAGATCTGATGGTCAATGTGTGACTCACCTGGATATGACATACTCGAAGGAAGATGCGGACTCTTTTCCAAACCGAAGCCATTATCGAGGTTGGAGGTTATCTTATACTGTACTAGCTTAGCGCCGACTGCTTCATTTGCGTAGACTGTATGGTTTGCACAGATATTTTAGTTTTCCTTTAATGGAATTTTTGTGTTGTTCACAAACTGCAACATCTTCTAAACCTTTCACGCTAATTAAGGCCATAGAAGCATGGTCTTTTCCGAATGTACCGCTAACAAGAAAGAGATTCTGGTATCTGGACTCAGAGGTCTTTGTTAATCCTGCCCTCTGAGTTCTAGTGGTGATATTTCCATAGAAATTTCATTTCCAAACACATATTTCTTTAGAAGTCAAATACCTATTTCCATAGATTTAGCTTTAAAAATGTTTTAATATACCGGTAACGAAATGTTTTCATAAATTTAACCCCCTAAGGGGCTGAATTCCCAGAAACACCGAAACACTTTTTTTAAATATATATTTATATGTACACAATGAATATACGAGTGCAGGTTGTAGACACATGGACGACGGCATATGGGAGTTTGAGTGTGGCTGTTAAACACCAATTTTCATTGATGTATATTTAAAATGTTTATCAGTACTTTAATAATTTATTTAAAAGACATTCACCCAATTAGTTGTTGAAATTCCAAAATTCTTGAAGTATGTGTTTCTTTATTTCTGTCCGAGAAATCAAATACCAATCTTCGTAGTTCTGGATTAAAAATTGCCTTAAAACGACATGTTTTCAAAAAACTTTTCATCCCCTGCTTCACCCCCTTAGGAGTGGAATTTTGAAAGATCCCTTCTTAAGTGATGCCTACAGTATTAGATCAACAGCCACTCCAAATTTCAAGTTTCTGTCCTTAGCGGTTTGGGGTGCCCAACGATGAGAGTCATTCAACCAGTCAGTCAGGACATTTCCTACAGCGTGTAAAGGGTATAAGTACAAATATTTTTATGGGTGGTACCTTAATATGTACGCACATCAATGTGCTCGTTGTTTTTACCCTGTGTCAGACAGTCTTCCCGCAAACATATCACATAGTTTACTGCCTGATATTTTGTGCACGGTCGTAACTGCACTACACATGAATCGCGCCTGTCAATACACAGGATGAGCCACTAATTATTGCCACCTAGAATAGCTTAGAGAGTATTATAGGAGCTGAAAAGCCTGTGGGACAAATGTTGCATGGGACAACGGGGGCCATAATATGACGTTGGTTTTTTGTTGCTAGGTGGGGTCGTTCAGAGATATGAACGTCAACTTTGTGTTTCTAAATGGGATGCTATAGTTTATTACTTATTTTCTGATAGCGGCATGAACGTCCATTTACAGAAGGTGTTCGAAGTGTTGACCATTGGTATCAATGCAGTGCTGCAATCTTCTTATCATGGATTGAGTGGTATTCCGTATCACATCGGCACTTATCGGAGCACATGCTCTGACAATTATCTCGCATATAATCAGGTGTAGTTGGAATGTCTTTATAAACAATGTCTTTTGCGAATGCTCACAAGAAAAAATCCAGAGGCGTCAAGTCTGGCAAACGAGCCGGCCACGACACATCTCCTCTGCGTCCAATCCAACGATTTGGGAATTGTCTCTGCATCTCATTTCCAGTCATCAGCGAAAAATGTGCCGACCATCCGTCTTGTTGATACCACATTCTGTTCTTTGTTCCTAAAGGTATTTCTTCCAATAACAGACCTAATGTTTCTTGTAGGAATGTGGTGTACTTCCTACCATTACGATTTCCTTCGATGAAATAGGGGGCTATAATTCTGTCCTCCAGAATCCCACCCCATACATTCACCGACCACGGTTTCTTGGTGTGCAACTTGGCACAGCCAAAATGAATTTTCAGTTGCCCAATAATGCATGTTATGCAAATTAACATTTCCATGGTTCGTGAATGTAGCCTCGTCAGTAAATAAAATCAAATTAATAAATGTGTCATCCCCCTGAATCTGAAGTTGAGCCCATCAGCAGAATTCAGTGCGACGCCTACAATCAGTACCAGTTAATTCTTGGTGAAGACTGATATGGTATGGATGGTATTTATGGCGATGCAGAACACGAAAACACTACTCTGGTTCATGCCATATTCCCTTGCGATTTGACGCGAACTAACACACGGATGTCGAATCAGTGCTCGTCAGTAACTTTCCTTTGCCGGATATGTTTCCGACGCATTAAAGATCCAGTTGGTCTCAGTTTATCATACAGATATTTAAATGTACGACGTGTATGGTGAGTACGTTGAGGATATCTTTCAGCGTATAAGTCTCTAGCTCTCACTGAATTTCGTTGGCATTCTCCGTAAATGAGAAGCATATCGACTTGTTCTTCGAAGGAATATATCATTCACATTCGCTTGATTCAACGATACTAGTCTTACCTTTCCTATTAGTGAGTATTGCGAAACCGTCGAATGGTGATTACATGTCATTAGCACGTTAGATGTATACGCCGTATTCGGAGAATAATTACTCTTTGCACGATATAAGAGAGAGAGTTGTTAGCGCATGTGCTTCGATAAGTGCCGAAGTGATAAGGAATACCACTCAATCCATGATAAGAAGATTGGAGCATATCATTGATATTGATGGTCAACACTTCAAACACCTTCTGTAAATGGACGTTCATGCCACTTTTTTTGACCTTCCTTGAACTTTAAAGACCTTACTGTTACACATCATTGGATTCATCTCGATAGCTGCTATCAGAAAAAAGTACCAAACTACAGCATCCCATTAAAAAAAAAAAAACAAAGTTAACCTTCATATCTCTGAAGCGACCCCACCTAGCAACAAAAAGCCAACGTCATATTATGGTACCCGTTGTGCCATGCAACATTTGTCCACAAACTTTTCAGCTACTGTCATACTTCCGGTGTTATTCTAGGTGGCAATAGCTAGTGACTCACCCTGTAGATTGACTGTTTAGCGTCCACGTATCCACACATCGATTTCTGGCCTGCCGCACATGCGAAAATAAACAATAATGGCTTGCTCTTGCCATGTTTACTTGGAGGTACTAACCAACCTAAAAAGACACTACAGACAATAGCTATAACTATTAGCCTGCAAGTAAATACAGATGAAATGTTGTTCAGTACACTATTCTCAGTCACAAGTAAAATATCTGTATACAGAGATTAGCATGATGTTTCTTGACGTTGGGTAATTTTCGTCCAGTGTGCTTAGTGTATCAGTTTTAAAATTTGTTGCTTGTAACGAGAAACAAAAATATGTTTTCTGTTGATACTCTGAATCATATGGCACATAATCAGTGTTTGTTGTACTGACTCCACTAACACATTGTAAAAACGAAGTTTAAAATGTCTACCGAAAACCCAGGGGAAACGCGCGAGACGACTGATATGAGGGATGCCCGGTGTACCTCGGAGCAGTGCGGTGTGTTGTACCGCCGCCCACACGGCACTGCGGCAGGCACGGGGCTGCCGCGGTTTGCCGATCGCAGGTGCCGCTTCGGCGCGCCGGAAAATTAAGCGCGCCATTACCCCAAAACTTGGCGCCGAATAAGCGCGGAAAAACGCCACCGCTCTCCCTGGCGCAGTTTCGATAATTTTGTATCGATTCCTGGGTGCCAACGGCCGCCTCCGACGTAGAACTTTGAGCGATACGGCGACGCGTTGCTGATATACGTAGCTGCGCCTTCGCCTACTACTTGCCGTAATTGCTAAGAGGTAGGGAAGTACAGGGTAATTATAAAGACCATAACAACTTGAAAAAATCGTTACAGATAATTGGCCAATAACAAATGACACAGTGTGTGAAAGACAAATGTTTATACGATATTGCAGTGCATGTATGTCTGAAGGTACAGGCAAAGCGACGCCTACAGCTATTCTGAAATACGTTCAGCTGTGTAATGGAATGGCGACACTGAAAAATTGTGCTCAACCAGGACAACAACATCGATTTCTCAAATGGCCACCTTAAGCAGTTTAGCTATCTGGGCACGGTTCCCAGCCAGCCACATCTACCGATGAGTTTCAATTAAAACGTCTCCCCCATACGGGACTGTACATAATGAACATATGAGGTGCAGATTATAGACACATGGACGACGACATATGGAAGTTTGCGTCTGGCTGTTGTAACACCCCAAGAAACCCGAAAAACCAAATAAGAATGTCATGATAATTTAAAGTAGGGAACAGTGTTATCCTGACAGGTACGACAACTTTGACAATAATATAACACCTCCAAGTTTTTATGAACACCAATTTCTATAATTACTGAGTATGTCATGATATAAAGCTAGAAAGAAAGAAAGGTTATTTTTTATTTGCTATCAAACAGCTTAGTAATAACTGCAAATCAGTACGACGAAAGTTAAGTCCAAAGTAATATGTCGGTCAGAAATAACATTTATTGTGACAGAGATTTGTAGACGCGGCGAAAAGGAAATTCAATGCGTCTACAATGCTCGATCATGGAGATGTTAGTCGCTTGCTAGCTATCAAGTCGAGAGAGAGCACCATTTGTTATAGTACTACAAACGGAACGCTACGAGATTGTTTCTTTTAAAAAAAAGTAATATTGTGTGATAGAGATGCGCTGACTGTGTTCTCAGTTATTTTGACTTGAGAACTGGAACTGAAGTGATATTCTGATAGTGTTAATGAACTTTAATTATTGGAGAAATTATTGTTGGACTCAACCTTCATCAAACTGAATAGTTACAACGAAGAATGGACATAGTGTCGAAGACTGCAATACCTGATTAGCCTTGAGTAGTAAACATTAACACGACCACACGAAGATAACACAAATAAGCCGATTGTAAAAGTTGTCGTAATTGTCACTATCACCGAACTGCAAAGAATTTTAATTGATCTGATCCATCGGTGTGCGTGTGGTGTGATGATTACAAACTAACTGCTAAGAAGGAACAATAAAATTGCTCGTCAGTAGTGGAAATCTCATGTGTTAGCTCCATCATTAATTGAACGGTGTGATAGTTTATGATCAAACTTTATTAACTGTGAACATTTTAATTGAAAGAGTTACTTGATGAATATTGAAATTGAAAGGAGTGTTTTGCCGAAATAATATCACGACGCACGAAAGCAAGATAGCATTATAGAGTATCTCTGGATTTGCGTCGTGCCGTAGTGAACAATTTTGCCTAGCAACGGAACAACAACTACTGATACTGAACCACAAATTAATTTTTCCTCGCTTCAGTGGTGTGAAACGACGCCGGTGATGAATGATTAACTCAATACTGCAATAACTAACCGGGCACAGCAAATATTCATAAAACAATAACAGACAATTAAAATCAGCAGTTCGCATCGCTGAGAAGACTGTGCGGACTCGCAAACGGACTTTCATACATTATACACATCTACATCTACATTTATATTCCGCAAGCCACCCAACGGTGTGTGGAGGAGGGCACTTTACGTGCCACTGTCATTACCTCCCTTTTTTGTTCCAGTCGCGTATGGTTCGCGGGAAGAACGACTGTCTGAAAGCCTCCGTGCGTGCTCGAATCTCTCTAATTTTACATTCATGATCTCCTAGGGAGGTATAAGTAGGGGGAAGCAATATATTCGATACCTCATCCAGAAACGCACCCTCTCGAAACCTGGCGAGCAAGGTACACCGCGATGCAGAGCGCCTCTCTTGCAGAGTCTGCCACTTGAGTTTGCTAAACATCTCCGTAACGCTATCACGCTTACCAAATAACCCTAAGACGAAACGCGCCGCTCTTCTTTGGATCTTCTCTATCTCCTCTGTCAACCCGATCTGGTACGGATCCCACATTTATGGGCAATACTCAAGTATAGGTCGAACGAGTGTTTTGTAAGCCACCTCCTTTGTTGATGGACTACATTTTCTGAGGACTCTCCCAATGAATCTCAACCTGGTACCCGCCTTACCAACAATTAGTTTTATATGATCATTCCACTTCAAATCATTCCGCACGCATACTTCCAGATATTTTACAGAAGTAACTGCTACCAGTGTTTGTTACGCTATCATATAATCATACAATAAAGGATCCTTCTTTCTATGTATTCGCAATACATTACATTTGTCTATGTTAAGGGTATGTTGCCACTCCCTGCACCAAGTGCCTATCCGCTGCAGATCTTCCTGCATTTCGCTGCAATTTTCTAATGCTGCAACTTCTCTGTATACTACAGCATCATCCGCGAAAAGCCGCATGGAACTTCCGACACTATCTACTAGGTCATTTATATATATTGTGAAAAGCAATGGTCCCATAACACTCCCCTGTGGCACGCCAGGGGTTACTTTAACGTCTGTAGACGTCTCTCCATTGGTAACAACATGCTGTGTTCTGTTTGCTAAAAATTCTTTAATCCAGCCACACAGCTGGTCTGATATTCCGTAGGCTCTTACTTTGTTTATCAGGCGACAGTGCGGAACTGTATCGAACGCCTTCCGGAAGTCAAGGAAAATAGCATCTACCTGGGAGCCCGTATCTAATATTTTCTGGGTCTCATGAACAAATAAAGTGAGGACCAGTTTTCTTTAGAACTTTTCAGGTGCTGTTCCACGTTATCCGACGGGCACAACCATCACTGCGCGTCGCGTCTCCATTCCACCGACATAGTTGTAGCAGTACCGGCTCAACATCAACAGCGTCAACGAAAGGGGAGAGGGGACATCACACTGTGAAGGGTCCTCGATTAGCCGAAGTGCTTAAGGCGAGTGCTCCCGACAAGTAGGAAATCTGGGTTCGAGTCCCGCTTCGCCAAAAAATTTCGATGTCGTCAATCCAGTACACAGCTGAAGGTTGTTCGTATTCGCAAATAGGAATACATTTCACAAATGTTTATAAATGATCTATGTGTGCAGCTTTTGTCGCACGTCACACATCTAATCGGTAGTCCAGTTCTGCCCTTACGCGAACCAGCGTGTCGAGAGTGACGGCAAGGACAGCTGATGCGACGCGGTGTTGCAGGGCTTCAAGGTTTTGCGGTAGAAGTGGAACACAAACCCCATTACAATGCGCCAAGTCCGCGGTTGCTCAATTAGCACCAGGTCAGCGGACGCGACACTGCCTTTCCAGCAACATAATGATAGAAATGTGCAGGGTTGCTATCTTGTTTAAAGATGAAATCCCTAGTTTCAAGCCGGCCGGAGTTGCCGTGCGGTTCTGGGCGCTACAGTCTGGAGCCGAGCGACCGCTACGGTCGCAGTTTCGAATCCTGCCTCGGGCATGGATGCGTGTGATGTCCTTAGGTTAGTTCGGTTTAATTAGTTCTAAGTTCTAGGCGACTGATGACCTCAGAAGTTAAGTCGCATAGTGCTCAGAGCCATTTGAACCTAGTTTCAAGTCGTGGCATGAGCCACAATTGCAGCATCTCGATGTAGGTTATATCCTTGGCAGGAGAGTCCATAGATTGCCTTGTTGGACACGACACAGGACGCGTTAACTTTGATTCTAGACGTGTTCGACAGGTGCATATGGATTCTCCGACCACCAACATACGTGTTTTCAGTCAGTCGACGTTTCCGAAAGATGAGAAGTGGATTTGCCACTGAAGTTCTTGCGTATTCGTCATTTTAAAGATTATTCTGCCAACAAATGCGAGTTTGTCGTCATATCTTATGGCTTGCAGGAGCTGCTGCTTGTGAAGCTTCACTCTTAATCGCTTATCGCTTCCGAAGGACTTTGCTCAAAGTTGGCTGAGGGGTGTTCAATTCTGCTTTTGCTCGACAGGTAGACTCTGTCGGAATTCTCAACATCACCTCCCTCATACGGTCCAGTGTCGCTTCTGACGCACAAACAAACAGCCTCCTAGAATTACTTTACGATTTCAAAAAAAAATGGTTCAAATGGCTCTGAGCACTATGGGACTCAACTGCTGTGGTCATAAGTCCCCTAGAACTTAGAACTACTTAAACCTAACTAACCTAAGGACAGCACACAACACCCAGCCATCACGAGGCAGAGAAAATCCCTGACCCCGCCGGGAATCGAACCCGGGAACCCGGGCGTGGGAAGCGAGAACGCTACCGCACGACCACGAGATGCGGGCACTTTACGATTTCAATATGTTATCGTAAACTGGTGGTGTCTTATGAAATGCCACGGAAAGCTCTATGCTCACTTACTTCTTATTGACGACGGGTAAATTACATAATACAAAATCAAATTATAGCACACAAAATGCTTTCTCTACCTGATTCGTTGCCACTTTCAGCAACTACTGCCGGTGGCGCTTCTTTAGGCAGTTTTTCAAACTAACTTGTCAGCACCACGTTCAAAAAAACTTCGAGAGATTACCTTATCACGCTGTGTAGTTTATTACGTTATGTTTAAGCATTTTCCTATACCAGTTTTTTAAAATGTTTCATGGACTCTAAACTTACGATGTATACTATGCATTAAATTGCGTATTGAAGGAACTCTGATGTAGGAGAAGAGGAGAATGAAAGTACAAATGAGTCATTTAACACTGCAAAGTAACAGATGAATTCGGACTCCAGTTTAACGCGAGAAAGAAACAGGCAGCCCCGTCATAACACGACAGCATAAGCATGTGGAGGCTGCTGTAACGAGAGGCAGGCAAGAGGCTCTGCCATCACTCTTGCATCAAGACGAGTATACACCCAAGGTGCCACAGATCCCGCTGATTATTTGCACGGATGTAGTACGTACACTGGTGAGCAAAAGCAACTTCCTCATGATGTGACAGTTTCCAAGTAACATAGTTCGATGAAACTTGGATCATACATACACTCATGCTCATAAATTAACGATAATGCTGATACATGGTTTGCGGGTTTAAATCACCTCGTGGTATGATCATGCGCTGCATCTGACCTGCGGTCGTCGCACTGTGGGGCTGGCAGCAGTCCACAGACGCAGAGGTGCGTTGTTGCATGTCAGAGTACGATGCAACGAGTAAGTATTCATACGATGGGTGCTTCCGTAGCCAAGGAGCCGACGTGTTTGGTGTTTCTAGAGCCACGATATCGAAGATTTATACCATGCACAAGCAAAGCGGGAAAACGTCGTCCACTGAGTCACAACGCGGATGAAAGTGTGTGTTGAGTGATAGTGATAGACAATCATTGAAAGGGATTGTGGCTAAAAATAAGAGGAAGACAGCTGCAAAAGTCACTGCGGGACTAATATCTCACTGGCCAGCGCCGTCAACAACATGAAGAGAGCTCCATAATCAGCGAACTGCAAGGCGAGCTGGAATTCCAACACATCTGTGATGCAAATGTCTGTAACAGGAAAAAGTGGCACCGAAGCCGTAAAACCTGGACAGTGGACTTATGAAAGAAGGTCATTTGGTAGTATGAGTCTTGTCTCACAGTTTCCAACTGCTGGCCGAGTTTACGTCCCAAGAGTGAAAGATGGCGGGGTTCGCTGGTTACATGGGTAGCTGTCTAGTGGTATTCCAGGGGCCACTTGTATATTCAGCAGGGTAGCATTACTGCCATGGATGATAATACCATTTTGACTGATTAGGGCCGTCTCCTGGTATAGTATTTGTTCGTCAATGGTAATACTGTGTTCCAAGATGACAGAGCACCTTTTGACATCACTTACATCGTCCAGGACTGGGCTTGTGAGCACGAAGATGAATTGTCGCATCTCCTTTGACCATCACGTCACCAGATCTCAGTACTATTGTGCGTTTGTGGTCTACGTTGGATAGAAGGATGCGTGGCCGCTATCCAACGTTATCGTTACCCGAACGTGTCACTTTTTTGCGGGAAAAATGGTATAAGATTCCTTAAAAATCACACAGGACCTGTGTTTATCCATTCCGAAATACGAGGTGCATTCAAGTTCTGAGGCCTCCGATTTTTTTCTAATTAACTACTCACCCGAAATCGATGAAACTGGCGTTACTTCTCGACGTAATCGCCCTGCAGACGCACACATTTTTCACAACTCTGACGCCATGATTCCATGGCAGCGGCGAAGGCTTCTTTAGGAGTCTGTTTTGACCACTGGAAAATCGCTGAGGCAACAGCAGCACGGCTGGTGAATGTGCGGCCACCGGAGAGTGTCTTTCATTGTTGGAAAAAGCCAAAAGTCACTAGGAGCCAGGTCAGGTGAGTAGAGAGCATGAGGAATCACTTCAAAGTTGTTATCACAAAGAAACTGTTGCGTAACGTTAGCTCGATGTGTGGGTGCGTTGTCTTGGTGAAACAGCACACGCGCAGCCCTTTCCGGACGTTTTTGTTGGAGTGCATGAAGGAATTTGTTCTTCAAAACATTTTCGTAGGATACACCTGTTACCGTAGTGCCCTTTGGAACGCAATGGGTAAGGATTACGCCCTCGCTGTCCAAGAACATGGACACCATCATTTTTTCAGCACTGGCGGTTACCTGAAATTTTTTTGGTGGCGGTGAATCTGTGTGCTTCCATTGAGCTGGCTGGCGCTTTGTTTCTGGATTGAAAAATGGCATCCACGTCTCATCCATTGTCACAACCGACGAAAAGAAAGTCCCATTCATGCTGTCGTTGTGCGTCAACATTGCTTGGCAACATGCTACTCGGGCAGCCATGTGGTCGTCCGTCAGCATTCGTGGCACCTACCTGGATGACACTTTTCTCATTTTCATGTCGTCATGCAGGATTGTGTGCACAAAACCCACAGAAATGCCAACTCTGGAGGCGATCTGTTCAACAGTCATTCAGCGATCCCCCAAAACAATTCTCTCCACTTTCTCGATCATGTCGTCAGACCAGCTTGTGCGAGCCCGAGGTTGTTTCGGTTTGTTGTCACATGATGTTCTGCCTTCATTAAACTGTCGCACCCACGAACGCACTTTCGACACATCCGCAATTCCATCACCACATGTCTCCTTCAACTGTCGATGAATTTCAATTGGTTTCACACCACGCAAATTCAGAAAACGAATGATTGCATGCTGTTCAAGTAAGGAAAACGTCGCCATTTTAAGTATTTAAAACAGTTCTCATTCTCGCCGCTGGCGGTAAAATTCCATCTGCCGTACGGTGCTGCCATCTCTGGGACGTATTGACAATAAACGCGGCCACATTTTAAAACAATGCGCATGTTTCTATCTCTTTCCAGTCCGGAGAAAAAAAATCGGAGGCCTTAGAACTTGAATGCACCTAGTAAATGGACGCTGTTTCGAATGTCAGCCTGTTTCCTGCAGCTCATTTGACATGGTGATGTGTTTTAGGATTTCCACATTTTTGTCCAACCTCTGTGACTGCTCTTACAGCGAGATCATTGAGAGTTACAGGACCTTTGGAACGGAATGAGCAGGCTGCTGAGTACAGAACATGGATTAAAAGTAAGCCAAAGAAAGGCGCAAAACGTGAAATGAAGTTAGCGTCAAATTAACATCTGTAACGAGGACCACGAAGTGAAGGAATTATGTAACCGTGGAGGTAAGCCTATGCGTGATGGACGGAGCTGGGCGGACGTAAGAAACGGGCCAGCACCGGCTAGGAGGACATTCCTCGCTAAAACAAATCTACTAGTTTGAAAGAGAGGCCTTAATTTGAAGAAATAACTTCTGAGAATGTACGTATTGCGTGAAATTGAATCGTGCAGTGTGTAAACGCTGGAAAAGAACAGAATCAAAGTGTTTGAGGAATAGTATCACAGAATGATGCTGAGTTGGGTTGTTTTTGGGGGAGGAGACAAGACAGTGAGGTCATCGGTCTCATCGGATTAGGGAAGGACGGGGAAGGAAGTCGGCCGTGCCCTTTCAAAGGAACCATCCCGACATTTGCCTGGAGCGATGTAGGGAAATCACGGAAAACCTAAATTAGGATGGCCGGACGCGGGATTGAACCGGCGTCCTCCCGAATGCGAGTCCAGTGTGCTAGCCACCGCGCCCGTTAATGATGCTGAAACTGAGTGGACTGATAAGATAAGCAACGTGGAGGTCATCCGCAGAATTCGCGAGGAATCGAAAATATGGAAAACAGTGGCTAGAAGAGGGGACATGACCGACATACGTTAAGACCTCTAGGAATAACTTACAAGCAACTAGAGGAAGCTACTAACTGTAAAGAAAGATAGACGTTGGAATACAGTCGAAGAAATAGAGGCAGTTGTGTGTAAGAGCTACCTCGAGATGAAAAAGTTGCGAAAGCAGAAAAAGAAATGCGCGGCAAGAGTGCGGCGGTGCGAGGTGGCTGGTACGACATCTCAGGGGGCGAGACCGTACGACCCTGCCGCGCCATTGCCCTCCGAGTCGGCGCTCCTCGCGCCAATTGAGATGGATGGCGTTCGCATCAGATCTGAGTTTAATGGCCGTCATTAATTGGCGCTGCAGCCGCACCATTTGTCTTAATTGACATTAATCGCCTGCCGGCTGTCTGCACACACGCCACGCCAGCCCAGCCCGTGTACTCTTCGCCTGATAACGCCCGTGGGGGTCTCCAAGTTGGTGGCACGGAGGCGGGGCCGCCGCTTTGTGGGTAGGGCTGCATCGAGGCAGCCCGCTTCGGCGCTGCATTCGCGGCGACCTTCTTGCGACGATACGTCTCTCGAATCTTAACAAGGAGTACGAAACTCTGTTCGCTGACTGCACCTGGAAAGGCAAGCCACCTCCTTCTCCGTCTGCGCTTAGGGCTTTGTACAGATTTAACTAGCTTACTTTGTAGGCTTCAGAGGAAGTACAGGGTGGCCGGCTGAATGCCTTATACATATACTCTGCAAGCACGATACAGTGTATATGGTGGGTAATTTGTATCATTATCTTACCTATTCCATTTGCAAATTGCGAGAGTGAAAAATGATTGTATATATGTTGAACATGTCCGAAAGAACAATGAACACGTATACATAGCCAAGGCGATGACGGCCAATGATCCCTTCAGTGCAGATGCACATCAAGCTCAAGCTCTAACGGAAATCGGCGGGATACCGTAAATGATGAGAAAAATGAGCAGGGGGCGCGACATCAGTAGTATCTGGTGTAAGTGGAGAATTTGGGTGTGTCAGGAGACGTGATAGAGTATTCCGTGCGATTGTGGTGACCAATGTGTTCGGATTATGTAGTGGTCAGAGCATCTGCCTAGAAAACAGGAGACCTGGGTTCGATTCCCAGCCTGGCACGAATTTTCACCTTGACCCATTAATATAAATCAATGCCCACTTAACTCCTTTGTATCTTGAAAAATGATTGTTTCTATGCCCCTGTGCAATCCCGAATCGCCCTAATTCTTCTCTTATGGGTCTTGTTGATGCTGTTGCTGGGTCTTCCGTCTGAAACAGCGAAAAAAAACAAAGGTACCTATGCCCCGTACTAGCCCCACTTATCCTTATTCTTCCCTGCTGCGGTTTGCAGTCTAAAGATTAGTATGATGCAACTGTTCACGCCGCACTATCCTGTGCGAGCCTCATTTGCGAACAACTACTGCAGTCTACATCCATTTGAAGCCGTTGTCTGCATACATCTCTTGGTCTCCCTGTACAGTTTTTACCTCTTCACACACATTACCAGACTGAAGATTCATTCGTGCCTCAGGTAGCGTCCTATGAAATTACCACTTTTTCATTTATGTTGTACCATAAATTTCTTATTCCTCAGTTCAATTCAGTACCTCCTCATTACCCACTTAATCTTTAGCATCTTCTATAGCACCGCATTTCAAAGTGTCCTAGTCTCTTCTTGTATGAACTCTATTCTCTTCTTGTGCGATCTGCTTATTGTCTACGTTCCACTCTCGTAGAAGGCTACGCTCCAGACAAATACCTCCAGAAAAAGCTGAATAACACTTAAATATATATTGCATGTTAACAAGTCTTATATTGCATGTTAACAAGTCTTCAGAAACCCATTTCGTGCTATAGACATATGGAAATTGGAGGCGGTACAACCGTTCTGTAGTACGATGCAAATGGTGATTCATTAAAATTTCTAACAGCTAAACTTATGACGCATTTGGGAACACTCTCTTATCGAATCGACCAGTAGCAAACGTAGGGCACATCTCTCAAGTCCTTCATTGTCTTCCTAACAGTTCGCTGACAGACAGCAGTTCAGAATGGGTCGTACAAGTGTCCTGTATGCTGTTCATATCAGAGGTGCATTACATTTTCCTAGAATACTTCGAATAGCTGCAGTTGGCCGTTGGCCTTTCTTACGGCCTTTTTGATCCGGTTCACATCGTTTCGCACCGTTACGTCATCCCATTAACACTGAATTTTAGCGATACAGAAACTTCTGCTGTACCCATCCGCAGTACCTTATGTTTATACACATTTAAAGCCATTCATGATACGGAGTAGAACTGCTTGCCACAACAGAGGCTTAAAACAAGTATAGTTAAATAACACAGCTACAGAGCGTATGAGAGGATGGACGGAAGTTTGACCCTAGAGGATTGAGGCATGTAACAATCGCTTAATTACTAGCGTAGGAATAATTTCACCACAACCTCACTATTTTCTGATCCAGTGATTCAGAACGAGATGAGGTCTCCGTAGGAATGTAGGACCCTAAAGCTCAGAAGATATCGAAATCTGGAAGCGGATTATGACGTCTAGGTCAATGAAACATAGTTCATTCAATTTCTGAACACCCCCAGTCGTGAACGCCGAAATCCAATTCTTATGGAATAATGTTTTGGGGTAACCAATCCTTAAATGAAGTCTCCGTTGCTCAGAAACGTGCTATAAGAATAAAATGTGGTGCTGAGTAAAGATAATTTTGTAGACATCTGTTTAAGGAGTTAAGTTTTTTGTCTACTGCTGCACAGTATATGTATTCCCTCATGAAGTTTGTTGTAAATAATTCACTGCAGTTCAAAAGGAGCAATGATGTACATACTCATAACCACAGGACGAAAAATGACTTTCATTGCTCCATATTAATGTTGTCTTTAGCGCAAAAAAGGGGTGCACAATGCTAGAACCAACATTTTTGATCATCTCCTGAGAGATATAAAATGTCTGTCTGTGAGCAAAGAAAAATTTGAAAAGAAACTAAAAAAGTTTCTGCTTGACAATTCATTCTATTCTGTTCAAGAATTTCTATTACAGGTGTTGTCATGTGTAAAAGGTAGTGGATAGAAATTACTACAACACGCACACATACACACACACATATACAAGCAAGCAAATAAAAAAAATAAAAAATGCTTTTAAATGATCAGCGTGTAGGTATATTTACGTGAAGTGAATATAAACTTACTCTTCCGCATCGCCCGAATGATGTACGCAACATGAAGATTAACATACAAATTAAATTCATTAATATAAAGTATTACAAAATAGGGATTGGGCAAATAAAAAGTAGCTATGGTCAATGTGATACTTCACGTTTACATTGTCTTCTTTACCCATTACGAAGAGATTAATCGAAAGATATAGGAAATTAATGCGCCAGATAATATTTTACTAGTATCACACAATCGGACCTCGAACCGAGATGGAGATTCGTTGCTCTGAATCAATTTTTGCTCGTGTTAATACATATGACGTGAAAGGCGGACCAAGGGCAGGAGCGCGTGAAAGCAGAGAACTGATTAAGAACGTCGTTACGCTTCAATGTCATATTTTTGAAAAGCTGTAACATATATTCATCTTATTTAAAATTTTATTGCAGTAGTCATTGACTCATTGCTATCGTCGTTGTTAAACAGTGAAGAGGTCTGTAGTTACATCATTCGCTGTTTAATGTGGATTTTAGACACTGCCAACAATGCTATGTCGCCTGAAGCGGCGTTCACCGTTGCCTAGCAATTATTTCCGTATTCTCTCGAGTACTCGAAGTATCGACACGAAAGTTCTATTTGTTATCGAGTGAAAGAAGCTACAGTTTTGATCCAAGTATCATACTGTTGGATTTTGTATTTCGAGTATAGCTAACGAAACATCTGAAAGTTCCTGGGGAGCTTTGAACGAAGCGAACGCCCAGCTTGACAGCGACGTGCATCGTACCTGCAAGAGGTATGAGCCACATAGATTTAAGTGTCACCTATTTATTCACTGTATAGAATCACCTGCAGTTGGAATATCGTATAAGCTTTTAAGGGCCGTATGTGTAATGGCGCACTAAAATACTGGCGAACTTAAGCTTGCAGTGGAAGATGATGTGATTTCGGAATTTGTAGTTAGTACCAGTATATCACGTGAAAGAGAGCATTGTTTTAATATTTCATACATTTTCAAAGGTAGGGTGCTTGGTTTGCAGAGACAGTCCTTTTTAATTAGTTTTCGAAGCTGTTTATGCGCTTTCGAATTGTATTCTCAAATTAATTACTTAGTTCGTGCCGCCGATCTTTCTCGACTGTCGATTACACATACGTACTGTGATCCTTGCAGGGTCATCTGCCGGTATTTTCTTCCGTCTTCTTCTTCCATGAAGAAGAAAACATTTTGGAGGCTGGTGCCAATTGCGTAGAGTCATTGTGAGTCGACCTGACACCGTAACAAAACACTCTTCGTCTCTTGTGGTTAAGACAATTGAAATCATTGGGGTATCATTAGCTGTTGAATCCACTGGGAGTTAATTAACTAACCTGGTGGTTTCATCATTTAGATAATGCTGGATTTCTGTCAATCTTAAATTATAGTTATTTCCTCGTACATACGTTTGGATTATTTAAAATATTATTGCAGTTCTCCTCTAATCGTTATTATCGACGTTTCTAAACAATGTTGAACATCGTAATTACTGGGTTTGCTGTTTGATCTTCTAACTACCATCGGGACTCACAAGCCAGTATGCGACTATTATTAGTTCTTCTGTTTGTAACTACGCACTCTATTTTAATGAAATTTTGGGAATTTGTCTTGTTAGTCATAATTTTACAAAAATACATAAAAGTTTACCTGTGCCTTTGTGTTTAAATGTTGGTTCACGTTTCCTCCCGCACGGGCCTCGCAAGCCCGTGACGTTAGACGGCAGTTTTAAACTATCAGATGTCTGCGCAGCGGCTGTTAGGTCATTTGCTGTTGTTGACTAGCGTTGTTATTCTTTCTGTATTCAACCCTCCTCGTGATAAACACATGATTATTTTTGTGCATTATTTCACAAAATTTGTCTGTTTTACAAAACGAAAGTCTTATGGAGAAGAGGACTATCAATGATGAGATATGGGAGTAGTTTGAGCTGTTTTTTGATTCTGAAAACTACCTAGTGAATATGAATTTTCCAGTGATAATGACACTGAGGTAGACATCGCTGAAACCTCAGAACAACACGAAAATGTGATGTGATGTGAGGAACCCCGTTAATAAGAAGGAGAAAAACAATTTAGTGTAAACTTCGCTAAGTGTGACTTTTTGTTTTCTCGTAATTGAGTTAAATATGGGCTACAACTCCTCAGACTCGAATTTCTGGTAGACGGAGCAAAAAGGATGTACTGAAAGAAGACCAGGGACTTACTAGGTATTCGATTCGGAACTGAGATGATGAAGAGCCTTGTTTTATGTTGTTGTTTCGTGTACACCTCATTGAGAAAGTATGTATGTGGGACCAACAAGGAAGATCGAATTGTTTGCAAAGATTGACTGGATATAGATTTGCAAGAAATGAAAATGTTTCCTGGTGTTCTGATCATGACTGATGTTTACCAGTTCAATGAAATAATGTCTCGCAACCGGTTACACGCTATTGTGAGCGTGTTGCACTCCGACAGTGCAGCAGCCAGACGCGAACATAGGTAAAAAATTAGAATCAATCAAAGTAGTTTTTGAGACGCGGGAAGCTGCCCTGAGGGATGGTGCATGACCGTGGATGGACAGTTTGTCACATTTTGAAGGCGATCTATATTTCGACTATAATTCCCATCAAAACCAGGTAGATACGGAATGATGTTCTGGGCAATTCGTGACAGTGCATCAGGTTACTGCTCAAAGATAAAAGCCGTTTTTGGGGAAGGAGGAAGAAACTAGAACTGTGCGACCTTGAGAGAATGTTGTGAGACCCTGGTGACTGAACTTGAAAAGTTTGGATGTAATATCACCTGTGTTAAGTTTTTTGCATCTCTAGATTTTGCTCAATTATTCGTTGTCAAAAGATCTGGCACCAGTCGGTACTATCCGAAAAAACAAAGGTGAACTGCCAGCCCATTCTATTACATCTAAAGGACATTAAGTAAACTTTACATTTTTCAACCAAAATTGATAATAACCTTTCATGTTGCTAGGAAGAACATGGTTGTTACCGTCTTAGCCTTCTTCAAGACCAACCAAGGTTATCACCATCGGAAGTAAAGAAGCCTGAAGTTATAACGACATACAGTGCAACAAAATGTGGCGTTGAGACCATGGAGCAGAAGACGCGAGATAAAAACAAGGCATTGGCCATTAGTGGTTTTCTTTAACAGGACCGATGTAGTCCAATGAATTCATACATAATTTGGATGCTGCTAGCTACCGATAAAAAATAAAACATCGAAGTTCCTTGAGGAATTTGGGAAAGCAACTAGCAGGCGTAAAAAATTCAACGATTTCATTAGCAGCACGGTACCCAATAAGGGTAGCCAAAACTCCAGCTAAGAAAATGAGAAGCTGTGCGTACTGCGCAGAGAAGAATTATAAAAAGTCAAATCATAGAAGTGAACCAAACCTGTATGATCGGTACATTCTGCTATTGTGTGTGAACGCTGCGCAATTTTCAATAAGATTTATACTACAAAACTATATAGTTCAGAATTAAAATAAACTATATATCCTTAAAAATCTGTCAGCAAAAGTATAGCAATTAGCAATTGTATTTTTCAAAATGTAAACCATAAATCAACAAAATTATTTTAAAAATATTTATACCTCAAACGTAATTCACGTCATAAACAGTCAAAATCATTACAGTTTAGGCCAATTTAAACAACATGGGACCGAGAGGCTCGATTGGTGAGCAACACTATACAGATTTCCTGGAAAGCAGAGGGCTAATGTCGATCTCAGCCCATGCTTACAACAGTACTACTATGTGTCACTTGAAGCATCGCTTGAAATTGCCTGTCAGTTATCTTCTGTATTCTATGGAGTGCTTCAAATATTGACATGAATACCTTCTATTGGTTATTGAGTGAAAGAAGCTGTATTTTTGATAGAAGTACTGTAGTGTTGGATTGTTTAACTGTATAACTAAAGAAACATTTAAAAATTTTTGGCGGACTTAAAAACCTTTGAATGAAGTGATTGCTCAGCTTCGGAGCCGAGGTGCGTCGTATCCGCAAGAGGTGTGAGCCATATTGACCTGTCAACTATTTATTCACCGCAGTTATAATGTCGTACAGGCTTTTAAATGACTATGTACGGTGTGGAGAACTGAAGTACTGTCAGATTGAACCTTGCAGCCGGCCGCTGTGGCCGAGCGGTTCTAGGCGCTTCAGTTCGGAACCGCGCTGCTGCTACGGTCGCAGGTTCGAATCCTGCCTCGAGCATGGATGTATGTGATGTCCTTAGGTTAGTTAGGTTTAGGTAGTTCTGAGTTCTAGGGGACTGATGGCCTCAGATGTTAAGTCCCATAGTGCTTGGAGCCATTTGAACCATTTTTGAACCTTACAGTTGAGGGTGATGTGATTTCGGAACATGTAGTTAGTAACAATGTATCAAGTGAAATAAAGCATTGTTTTTATTTTTCATACCGTTTCAGAAGTTGGGTGCTTGGTTTTGAGAAAAAGACCTCTTTACTTAGTTTTTGAAGACGTTCGTGCGCTTTCGAAATGTACTCTCAAATTAATTACTTAGTTACACAATGACAACGGCATCACCGATTTTTCTCGATTGTCGATTACACATCCATACTATTAATGATCATTGTAAGGTCATGCTGCCGGAATTTTCTTCCGTCTTCTTTTTCAGCAAAGAAGAAGAGACTTTGGAAACTGGTGCCAACTGCCTAGTGTCACACTGAGTCGAGCTGACACCCCAACAAAAGAATTTTCCGCTCCAGTTGTTTAAGGAAATTGAATTAATATCTTGGTTGTCGACTGGGAATTTATTATCTGTTTGGTTGTATTAATGATTTAGATACTGCTGGCTATCTATCAATCCCATAACATGGTTCTTTCGTCCTACACACATCTAAGTTATTTAAAACTATCATGCAGTGCTCGTGCTACCATTGCTATCGACGCAGCAAAACAATGGAATGCTCTATAGTTACTGCATTTGCTGGTTAATATTGATCTCATGCCATGCTAACAACAATGCAATGTCACCTGAAGCGTCGTTTGCCGTTGCCTAGCAATTACTTCCGTATTCTCTCGAGTCCTTGAAGCGTCTATACGAATACGTTCTTTGGGTTACTAAGTGAAAGTAGCTTCAGTTTTTATTCAAGTATTGCATTGTTAGATTTTGTGTTTCGAGTAGTACTAGCGAAATATTTTAAAGTTCCTTGGGGGCTTTAAAAGCTTTGATTGAAGAGAACGCCCAGCTTCAGAGGCGAGAAGCATTGTACCCGCAGGAGGTATGAGCCATTGACTTAACTGTCACGTATTTATTTATCATATAGAATCATTTGCAGTTAGAATATCGAGTTAGCTATTAAGACAAAGACTGCTCTCCGCTTAGTGATGGATGCATCACCGGCTGGCCACGCCAGGCAAAAGCGTGTAGATGTGTGCTTCTGCTGTGGCTGGCGGCGGCCATAAGACAGTCAGCGTGTTAAATTACGTTGTATGTAGTGGAGATGTACTGGCAAATAGATGCTTTACGACTGAACGTTGTTGTTTTTGGTACATGTAATTGGTAGCACTATACACAGCGAAAGAGCGCATTGTGTTTTCATATTTCATGCAGCCTCAAGGGTTTATGCTTGACTTGCAGAGGCAGACATCTTCACTTAGTTTTTGACAATGGTCACGTGCTTTCATGTATTCTCCCAAATTAATCGCTTATTTTCACAACGACAACGGTGTCGCCAATCATTCTCGCTTGTCGATTACATACACAGTATAATTTCTGATTTCATTGTAGGGTTGTGATGCTGGAATGTTACTTTGCTTTCAGAATGTATTTCTCGTTTCGTGATTAAATCATCACTAACTCCAGAAAGTGATAACAGTTAATGCTCTGCTTCCGAATGTTTCGCCCAGTTGTTGTTTCCACCTTCTGCACAATATTTCGACGTTCGTTCCAGCCGTCTTCTTCACGTGCTGTGAGTTTTGCTGTTACGTGTACTCGCTTCCTGGACTCTATTCATTTAGTAAACGACGAACCACCTGACGAAGATGGCTCGGTCAGCAGTTGAGATATTGTGCCAAAAAAAAAAAAAAAAAGGAACAGCTACTCGGCATAGCACCCGAAAGGAGCGCACCCACATAACTTGAGAGATCCTGGGATATTATTATTAGTAGTTGCTGAGACATTTACTGCCCTGTAGTGTTAGCTGGATATTAAAATAAATAACTGTATACTTGGTACCGATAACTCTAGACTGCAAAATTTGTGATATGTAACGCTTCCAAACACTAGTACGTGTTAGGAACAAGTTCAATATCTGAATTGCTCCACGTGTTGGCTGTCATAAAAGCAATGTTTCTTTTTTTCCAACAGGATCACCAGTTAACCTTCTACCCGTATTTACGCATACGCTGCAGAAATGGCAGCAAGAAGGGGAAGAATATCTTGCTGCTATGGTGAGAGTAATTTCGATCAATGCGGAGAGAAATAGTCCTTGGTTTCTAAGTGTATTTATCGTTTGATGACATCATCATGACTCCCTAAAGACTGGAATGTTAGTCATTTATTCGATTCTGCAATTGTACGTTTTCAGTATCACTGGTACGCTATCAGCTTGGGGGCATCGCCAAGCCTACAGAATTCTATGGTCGACCTTTAAATCCTTTTATACTGAACCGTGACAGTGTTCGCAAGTTGTTTAAGATGGTCCTTTGTTTCGGATGAACACAACACTAAACTGGGGGACAAAGTGTTTAACAAAGAGTGTGGGGGAATTATGCTGAAATCAGTATTCAGTTCAAATGTGAGCAGATATGTCCTTTTCCAACAGTACCTTTTTTTTCTAGAATTGGTAGATTCTAAGGTATTAACAGTACAATATTGATGTTTACACTTTCACGATATCGAAAGGCGATGAAATAATTATTGAGTTATCGGTATAGTTTCACCTTCAGCGTCCCACGCTTTTACACTTTGATGCCATATCAACGTCTGTTTTGCTGTCGTATAGTCATCAATGAAGCCCTCCCAATTTCAACTGAACTTTTGCGAAATGTTTTTTAAGAAACTCTGCGATTACTGTATGGGAACGTATACCAATCCTCACAGCTCTCTCGATTTATTTATGCTAGGCCATAGCGCAGGATAATATGTCAGTTTTCGTGAGGTGTGCACTATCTCAGAAAAATACTGGTACTTATTACAACTATCTGCCATCATGATACGTTAATTCTGTAGGCCATTTCATCAGATGAAACTGTATTCAGGGAGCACGATAGAGGCATATAATCATTGCTGGTAGTTTCCACATTTAAATTCAATTTACGACAGTTGTTTTCCTTGGGTTGAAGAGCAGGGACGACGAGAACATCCCTTGGCTGAATCTGTACCTGGGGCGCAAATCAACTTGCAAAATAAATTATCATTGCACCACACTTTCACTGAACCATTACTATGAAGCTTACAATACCTATAAACCCATAAGTGTGCTCTGGATCTGTTTTACAGTCTGAACAAAATCGGTACCCTATATTAGCCTGGGATTTTACGACACTATCGAGCTATTCTTTACATATGTCATATGAAACCAACGTAATACGGTGACATTCCTAATTCTGAAATTTAAATTCGCCTCACCGCCCACCACGCAGGCTTCGTACTTGACACCACTCAGCTATTCAGAGCCGACACGTCTGAAGCTGCATGTTAGGGGCGTCGCCGTCAACTCGGCGTCTGGAGAAGACCGTCCGGCTGCAGCACTGCGGCCAACACCACATGAAAACGCAGTTGCCGATTCAATAAAAATTCGGATTTATGAGATAACATCTTCTCGTCATTTATTTTAGTTAGAGCAAGATGATGATGTGGTAACACACGGGACTCGCATTTGGGGTGACGGTAGTTCAAGTCCACTTTCGATCAACAATATCTGCGTTTTCGGTGGTTTCCCTAAAAAAGATTAAGGCTAAAGCATGGGCAGTTCCTTCATAATAACACTCGTACCATTTGTTCACCAATCCGAGCTCCGTCTGTCATGACCTCCTCGTCGATGGAAGTTTGATGTGAGCAGTATTTAAAAAAATAAAGCAAAAATAAAGCACTATTGTCATAGTGGTACACGAATACTAGTATTTAGAACCCATAGGAGAATCTTTTCAAAAACTGCTAAGTAAGTTTAACCGCAAAATATTGACACTAACAAAACCCCTTGAAAAGGGTAGAGTGGCTAAAAAGACTCTGCTCTAAGGATAAAAAAAAAACTAGTTAATGTAATCCTGGGACTTAGTCATTAACTCACTGAGCCACATTTAATATAAAACGTAAGCTATTCAGAAACTAAACAGTCCTCAGTACACAACGTTCTTGGCACACTGGCACACGGTTAGTCTTTACTCGTCACTGACTACCTCTAGTCGTACATAGAAAACTGTATGGGAGGTAAATTGCTGGTATGCTGACGCTCTCAACAACTGCTCATAAAAGAAGGGTGACGAGTGTCTTTTCAAGTATAAAACATAAATTAAGACACTCTTAGTGTAACTAACTGATGCTACATTTCATTCAACTCCACTGTGCGAATGACAGTTGGATGTCATATCGATGCAACTCCAAACAAGTAAATGAAGGAAATGAGGCTACGATCACGATCACCACTGCTTGTGGTGCGCACGCCCCTTTTGCGATGTTCCCTTTCCCCTGTGACTTCTAATAACAGTAAGATAAGAAATAAATTTTACTTTATTTTTTTATCTATTTCACCAAAAGTAATAGAAGAGACATTTGGGAGATGGGCTAAGATAGGGATCAGATTGCGTAGCGTATGCATATGGATCATCTTGAGGTTAGGTTTTTGACACCATATGGAGTATCCCATAATGTTCATGACTGTACAAGTTAACTAGTGCTTGAAAATGTTAAAACAATAATTCTGTTCCAAAAATAAAAATAATGAAAAAGGTTAGGAATACTAGGAGCGTTTTAAGTTGCTTCGTTAAGTAATACTAACAATTAACTTACTTTGTATCTCCCTAAGGACTTCATGTTACGTAATAACCTAAGGACAAAATAAGCAAATGTGATACAATGAACGTTTTATCATAGTAAATATAATATCAGTGGTTGTGACTTAGAAACAATATTGAGGTCAAGGCAGTATTGTTAACAATTTCACCCATTTCTCCTCAGTTTCTACTTAAATTATGCTGTTTCATATAGATAAAAATTGATTAGCAATATAGGCTATTCTACATTAATAGAGAAGTGAAAATGTGTAGTATAAAGGGGCGAAACTGATTTGGTACACACAAATAAGACACTGAGGTGCAAAAGACGAAATATTTTCTCATCTGTATGATTCTATATGATAAAATGTAGCTCCTAAGAGTGGAAGGAATTTAAAAACTATATATATATATATATATAATAATAACAACTGTGAACCAGCAAAACAGAGGACGCTAACTAGGAGATATGACGTAATATTGTAAGGCGATTCAGTACTACAGACTACAGATGAGATTTTATAGATTCTGGAAAAATGTAAGCTGAAATAAGTAGTAATTCTTCCTAAAATCTAGCCGAAATTATCGAACACGACATAGATTCGTAACGTGAATTGTATTCATTACAGTTTTATAAATAACTTTCAAAACATTGTGCTTAGGATATGAACAGATTACAAGAACTTTTATACAGAATTACACAACAGCAAAACCATCTACTACAGAATACGAACTAACTTTCTCTCCTACTCAATACATTGCTTTTTTTCTCCTTAAAAGGCACTAATACTGACTTGTACAAGTATGTTCTCTTTTCTACTTGCGTATAAGAGCTTAAATTTATTTATTCTTAATTAAAACAGTGTATGAAAAACATTCAATGGGTTTCGTTCACTAAATCGCTTTATGTGTACTGTTTTCTCTCTATTCTGTGTTTTCTAAAATTTTTATCACTAAAACAAAAAAAATGTCGAATTTCTACTCTATTAAAATTTAAAATGCGAAACCTGTGCTGCCATCATGACATTCAGACCTGCTGTTATTAAAACTTTGATGCTCCTCTGTGTTTATAGACATTAGGGAGGATGACAGTAACCGATCGGGGTAACCGTAACGTAACTCATTTAATATATCAAGATGTACAGTAGTTGATGGGAATAACACACAGTGCACAAAAAAGAAAAATTCAAAAGTTATTGGACGTTCCATTTGTTCAACGACCGGGTGAACATAGGTATCCCATATTCTGAAGTTGTAGAAGTTCTTCAAAGTTGTAAATGGTTCCTTTATAGTAACTGAAGGCTGAAGGAAACGAAATAGAAATGAAATCTGAGAAGAGATTAACCGAAAGTTTAAAATCTGCAGGAGAGTTACTGTGTCCGCAATTTTGAATCAGAATTAGCATAGCATTTGAAAGTGCTATAAGGTAGCTGAAATGAAACCACAGTCTATAATTCACATTATAAGTGTGGAATCCGCTAAGGAAAATTGATGAATCCTGCTAATTTTATTTTAAGTTCGGTGAAATTTTTTGAACAGCTTCATTGCTGGAAGAATTATTCAAGTAACGATTCTTTTCCCTTTTATGGTGTTTCAAGTGGATTCGACACAGGGCAGTTATTCGGCAGCTACCTGAAGTTGTTATACGAGAACGCTCGAACAAAGTTTCCTGAAACTATTCCCTGAATTAATGAACTCCAACACGTTCCTAGTGGCGCAATGGCTTTATTTGTTTGTGTTATAGTATTGGCATCAAAGGAGCTCTCCTGCAGACAGCAGGCTGACACGACACCACGCACAGGTAAAAAGTTGTACTTTTCTAACAGATCACATTTTACCTTCATTAAAGGGGAAGTTCCTATTTTCTTCATAATAAATGTATTGTTGAGTTGATCTTTGCCTGCATAACTCAAGAGGGGCGTTTAAATTTGGTGCAAAAACTGTGAACTGCTTAATCATTACAACACCCCGGCCCATCGGTCCAACATTCAAACCGGTAACTTCACCTCAGTCGTCCAGTCTGTGCCCATCTGTGACGTAATAACGCGTCACATCTGTACTGAACTGATTAACAGCTGTGGCCAGCTGTGCCACTGTGTGGACAAATTCGTGGCAGTGACAAACGTCGTGTATTATTAACAGATACCAAGGCCTTCGACGACACCTGTTCACTTTGAGTGATCATCCGTTCCCTTGGCCGCAAATATAAAAAGTAAATATAAAGTAGTACATATTCTGAATAGTAAGTATTATACCTAATGGGGAAATCGTGAAAAATTGGGGGTTCTCGCAGGAGAAAAATTAAATTCTCAAATACATCCTAAAATCACGAAAATGCTAAAATATACAAACCAAAACTACCAGAAGAACGCGATGCAACGTTTGGTTCCTAAGAAGTAAAATTTTACTTACGGCAGTGGCGGCGTAGTGTGCTGCTGTTGGCAATGGTGTTCTGTGTTGACAGTGAAGTAAATAATTAATGCCGTTCCTGCTCTATGGTCGACTGGCTCTTATATATACCTTTCTCCACTAATTAAAGTAATTATTCTCGTAAAGCGAACATTTCACAAGCGACCTTTTGTGTTAATAAGAAAACATTAACACCTACGTCACGTAATTCCCAGCATTTAACGGTTTTTGCCACCATCAGCACTACGCCGTCGCTGCCTAAATTAAATTTAACAATTATAGACGTAAACAAAAGCATCAAATTAGCACAATCCAACTGGTATTGAAAACATCATCTGACATAGATAGCTCAGCTGGTAAGCTAGACACAGAAAGCAAGAAAGCGATACTTGTCAAAATCATTAGCAAAAAATCATTACCAAAAGAGGATCCCAAACAGATGGTAAAAATAGCAGTAATTAACGAAATGCATTATCGAAAACATCACGTAACTTACGTAGCTCCAGCAAAAATGATTGAGACATTCTTTATCCCAGTGAGGGTGTTATATAGTTACAATTTTCTTTCGTTTCACAATGGATTTCGGCTTTTTAAGCCATTGGTCAGTGATTATCTGTACAGAAAAGCACACTATATCCCCTTAATTAAGATAGTATTGAAGAATGATTTGAAAATGTGATACCGGTCGTGAAATGAAAAAAAGTTTAAATTTACAACACCCTCAGCAGAAAAAAATGACATAATCCTTCAGAAAGTATATAATTTCGGTACCCTGAATGAGTAAGATGCTGAGCTGAGAAGTCCGGTTCTAGGCACTACAGTCGGGAACCGCGCGACGGCTACGGTCGCAGTTTAGAATCCTGCCTGGGGCATGGATGTGTGTGATGTCCTTACGTTAGTTAGGTTTACGTAGTTCTAAGTTCTAGTGGACTGATGACCACAGCAGTTAAGTCTCATAGTGCTCAGAGCCATTTGAATTTGATTTGAGAAGTCCGACACTAATACACTAATAAAGACAGCAAGAAGGGGCAGGTATGCAGGAAACAGTTTATGGAACACATGGCTTCACTAATACAGTTCAACTGAAAATCCCAAAAGACTGAAACTAAGTACACTTTATTCAATGATACGAGAGGTGTGGTACGCACCTGGCGATGGTATACCGCTCTGCACCTTGTTGTCGAATCCACAACTTATCTGTGGTTCATCTTCGTGTATCCCTTTCAGTTGTTAGTATCGCTTTACGTTAAAATATTCAGTCCTCACTTACAATTACATTTCTACAGACCTAGGTAATCGTAAACTTCTAAGTATAAGCTTTTCTTATAACAGTGATATTATTATTATTATATAATTATTATTAGTCACTAAATAATTAATTTTACATTACATTGGAGGTCGATTGACTTTATAAAAAAATAAGTGTCGAAAGGGAAATGCATTTATAAAAAATTCACATAAATAGTTCAAAAAATGGCTCTGAGCACTATGGGGCTTAACATCTGAGGTCATCAGTCCCCTAGAACTTAGAACTACCTAAACCTAACTAACCTAAGGCCATCACACACGTCCATGCCCGAGGCAGGATTCGAACCTGCGGTCGTAGCGGTCGCGCGGTTCCAGACTGAAGGGCCTAGTCTACCGTATCTTCCTTCGCCGTCTGCGTTGTCGTGGTTACCGTGAGACACCGTTATACCAAGAGGAAAGGCCCGTCGATCTTAGAGCATGAGATATGATGACCTTAAGCCATAGACAACACACAACGGTCACGGTAGCACCTGATTCCAGAATAGCTGCAGTAGTTAAAAACTATCCCCTGTTGACCAGGTCCCCAAAACTTAACTCGTAACGAGATCCCTTCAAAGCAAATTGTCATAACGATCGTCTATAAAGGCTTCGTACAACGAGAATAAATGTTACGGTTTATGGAATAATAACAGATACGACCAAACTGTCTTGTCTCTTCTGCTTTATTTAACATAACTTCGTACACAGTTTCATTTCGCATTCACCACTCATTCACCGAAACCCTTTGATGAACAGTTTTGGTTGCATAACACCAACAGTCAATGATAATGATACAGCTTTTCTCCTTTTTATAAATTGAAGCCCGCTCTCCGTGATATAATAAAAAAAACCGGTCTCAATACCGCGTGCCTCGTGAGACGCGAATAGACTTATCCTGGAATTGACCGCCCTGTAGGTGTACTCAATTTAATGACCACACTTCACTGTCCGCTATTTCGCGTAACTGAATGTCCATTTGTTAGTCTGATTATACACTGTAGCTATTTAAAATTCGCCGCTATATTTTTCACAACGCACAATTAGCACTTCGTTACTGGTTTTCTTTTTTTTTTTTTTTTTTAAGAGTAAACGGAAAAAAAAGACGCCGTATCATCGGCTTAGTCGATATAAAGCAAAACACCTTAATATGCCCAATTTTACCTCTTCTTATAGGATCGGCTACCTTAATCATTAATTTATTACATATTATTTCCAATAACGCTAAACAGATATCGCCGTTATATTTTAATAGTATTCAAAAGCATGTTACTACTATTATGACCGACCAAATCATAACAAATCGCGCGGCGTGCGTTTTTAACGATAACTTTACGCTATTCAAGTTCCGTTACAGCTGTCTTGATTCGTAATGTTACACTAGAACCGCTCGGCCACCACAGCCGGTTCACATAAATAGTAATCAGTCTCGCATAAATAGTAATCAGTGTTTACTCTTTTTACCAAGACCTCCAAAGTTAATGATTAAGCTCTGTCTAGGGGCAGCAAATCTAGGAGCTGATCCGGAGAGGCTTAATGAGTCTATTATTGGAGCAAGACCTGTACGATACCATTGTTTATGTAATTTTTGTCAGTGTTTGAAATATTTTGAAAAGTGAACGAGCTGTTTATAAAGCGAATAGTCTCAGTAGTAGCAAATTGTGTTCCAGGAATTCGTGATTATTGATATTAGGACTACTTTAGTACAGTTGTGTTAGTTTAGAATAAAAATCTGATTGTGCTGTCTGATTGCCATTAGTCTTTTTGTTGATAAATAAAAAATAAATTAAATATTGTCGCCGCTAATGACAATGAATTAAAAAACTAAGGAAAATTGTCCCAGCACATTTTTTTGTGGTGTGGACCATCATAAAGTAGGTGACACTACGTCTCTTTGATACCGTTTGTAAACTTACAAGCGCCTCAAAAATTATATATTTAAGATTTAAGTTGCACATACAGCTGAGACACTGTGTATCATATTGTTCAAATAAATAAATTTTTTATTTTATTTATACCATTTTTGGTGGAATTTGGTGTAACTTATACAAATGAGAGCCTAATATTTGGTATGTGGGTAGGAGAACGTTGTGTCAATATCATTCTTTGCATAATTTTGTGGTATAGCAATATCTGTGACACGCAAAATTAAAATTCATGGAGAATGACCTTGAAATATAGTCTGTAGTAACGCCATGTAGGTTAAATATAATCCTGTATTTCTTAGCTTCTCAGCTGATTTTCACTCTCCTAAAAGAAAGAAAAAGTTGCAGCTATTTAAATGGAAATAAAGTCCCATGCTTCTTTACAGAGCGTATGGGATCGATGCGGGAGACCCGCACCGCCGTACTAGGCGAGGTCCTAATTGAGGTGGTTAGCCGTTGCTTCCTCCGACCGTAATAGGGATGAATGATGATGATGAAGAGGACACATCACCCAGTCATCTCGGGGCACGTGAAAATCCCTGACCCCTCCGGGAGTCGAACTCGCTCGGGAAGCGAGAATGCTGCCGCGAAACCACGAGCTGCGGACAGCTATTTAAAAGTATTGTTAATTTTTACTAAAATTTTGCTTATCATGCCTGTATCATGGACACTTTGTCGATATAAGCTTTTATTACTGCCATATTTTGCAGTGCTTAAATTGTAATTACACCTTACCACTTTCCAAATGAGAGCTGTTGTAACATAAACTCACAATAACCTAAACACACGAACTGTACACAGAAGATTACTATAAGATTTCGCTGTCTGCCACCAGAGCGCTACAAGTTGTAATCCAGAGACCAGCCAAGTGCAACTGAACGGATCACCTGATCGGCAGGAAAATTTGCTGTTCCTAGAAACAAGAGATTAGGAGCGTAAGCAGAGTCCAGCGTAAGTTCGTTATTTTCTGTTAAGTAACTCAACTTGTGGACTCAGTGACGATCCAACACCATGGAATCCAATACAAACACAACATTAGCTGACACTGCTAGCGCCCCTAAGCAAAACAGACGAACGCTCCGCACAAGCGTGACATCACTCGCCAAAACACCTGTGCGTCAAGATTCAAACTGGACGGGCGTTGCCGGAGTCACAAGCTGAGTTAGTTACTGCACTGTCATACTGGCTGAGTCCTGTATTTTACACACCGATGTATTTTATCGGTCAAACTAACGCTCAAATTCTGTAGCTTCACTAATGACTTGTGACGACAGTCTCTTGCCGACAGAAGATTGTTTCTAAAACAACCACAATTACTTGTAATTCATGCGCATTTCTGTTCAGTCTGCTGACGAGATACCGCTCTTTATGCATTTAAATGTTTAAAGGGCACAGGAGACGTCCGTCGAAACACAAGCCATGCAGTTTTACTATTCTCATACTTTTGCCTTGGTCTGCATGTCGTCAGAAGCCTCTGTACTGATAATCATATTTCTGCACTCACCATACAATTCTGATTTTTTTTTCGGTTTCTCTGCAGCATGCTGTCCGCAGCTCGTGGTCGTGCGGTAGCGTTCTCGCTTCCCGCGCCCGGGTTCCCGGTTCGATTCCCGGCGGGGTCAGGGATTTTCTCTGCCTCGTGATGACTGGATGTTGTGTGCTGTCCTTAGGTTAGTTAGATTTAAGTAGTTCTAAGTTCTAGGGGACTGATGACCATAGATGTTAAGTCCCATAGTGCTCAGAGTCATTTGAACCATTTTTTTCAGCATGCTATTGTCTCTCCGACCATTCCTGGTGTTCCCAGCTTACTGAATGAAGAATTCAAGGAGCAGTAACTGAAATTAACAGTTTCAATAAAGCTTTCCCATCACACCAATTCCTTACCATCGTACAGAGCGACGAGATATATGAGAGCCATGAGACATCTTTATACGCTGGGTGCTAAAAACAATTTGATCAAAAGTGTAAGGCTGAAAAGGCCACATCAAACAGAGGAATCTGAATATGGGAATTAGAGGTCGCAGTTGCGTATTTTCGGCGCTACATGAAGGTAATTGAAATCTGACATACGGACGTCTTTTCTCAAAATGAAAAGTAGTTCTCGGAAAATATATACGTAAACAAAGTGTTTGGACTAATTAAACGTCACGATGAGATACAAAAAACTTAAAACATCACATATACATGTATCGTACTTAGCTGGTGCAACACACAGCACTTCTTTAAAAATGAAAACAATCACATGTCCATGTTTCAAGTTACAACATGTCCTAAAAAGGCAGTATAAATGAAGAATGAGTATAGTCTTGTACACGGACTTTCCACCACTTAATTAACGTAACTAAGTAGTAGCAAATGCTCAAACGTAAAACCGTTTTCACCTTTGCATAGAAAATAGCGGCGAAGCATGAATTGGCGTTTTCTCTGAAATACACCAGGAGTAGTCTGAATTGCTTCTGTTGCAGCCATAATGCGAGCCACCAATTCCGGTTAACCCTCAACTGGTGCTGCATAAACGCTGTCTTTCATGTTACGCCAGAGGAAAAATCCAGCGGTGGCAAGTCTGGCGCTTCTCCCGTGTGGAGTTGCTAGTCTCCCATCGGGCGCCCCCACCAGCTGGCGGATTGGGGAACGTTCACGAGATATGTTGGACACCGGGGAAATAAAATACCCGGGGCGGACCAAGACTAGCAAAACAACAACTGCTGCCTTGCAGTTGGGAGTTGGGTCTCCAAAGGCTAAGGGAAGAAAACCCTGATTAAAAATCACCCGTCCCCAGGTAGGGGCTGGAAGCAGGGTTGACAGCCCGCTCTGTAAAAAACAATTGTTGCAAAACTTCTACAAAGTGAAGCCGGACGGATGAAGGAAGACGGACCTAGCATGGAAAAGGACAATGAAGATGGAATACAACAAAATGAAGGAGGGAAAATAAGGAAGAAGAGAAATATAAGGCGTAGATCAGAATTGTACTTGGAATGTGAGATCCCTATATGACCAAGCAGCGCTGTAAGTAATGTTGGATCAAATAATGAATCTGAAGCAAAGTATAATAGCACTACAAGAAATTAGATGAACGGGGAATGGAGTTTTAGAAAAGAAAGAAGCGAATACATTTTATAGCTGCAGCGAAAGAAATCGTGAGCTGGGGACAAGGTTTGTTGTACAGCATCAATTAAAGCATTTGCTAATAGGGTTTGCACCCATTAGTCCAAGATTATCAACACTCAGGATAAAGGGGAAATTCTTTAACTATTCTATAATTAATGTCCATGCACCAACAGAAGAATCCGAAGAACAAGAGAAAGAAGTATTCTATGAATCTTTGGAAAGAGCATATGACGAGTGCCCATGCATGATATTAAAATAATAATCGGAGACCTAAACGCTCAGGTGGGGAAACAACAGATTTATAGACCGATAATTGGCCCCCATAGCAAACACGCAACAAGTAATGAGAACGGAGCAAGGCTTATACTGTTCACAGCATCGAGAGATGTGGTAATAGGATCAACACTGTTCCCGAATAAAGAAATACATAAGGGAACATGGACCTCACCGGATGGAAACACAGTAAACCAGGTCGACCATGTGTTGATAGATCTGAGAGACAAATCGGACCGATTAGACGTGAGGAGTCTCAGAGGCCCAAACAAAGATACAGACCATTTTCTGGTATGGGCACGGGTGAGAGCAAGGATTAACTCTGCGAAAGGAGTCCGACCCAGGGCACAGAAATATAATATAACAACTTCAGAATCAGTGGAAGTTAGAGAACAGTATCAGGAGAAGATAACTCGGATTCTGGAAAACGTTGGATAATATAACAACATCGAAGATCAGTGGGAAGCGATAAAAAACGCGGTGGAGACATCAGCAAGAGAGATACTTGGAATTGGGACAACACAAGCAAGACCATCATGGTTTGATACTGAATGAGAAATAGCAACTGAAGAAAAGAACGAAGCATATAGAAGGACAATGCGATCTCACTGTACGAGGAGGATATTAAGAGAATAATAAGAAAAATGGAGGATTGGAAAGAGGACTCACCAAAGGAAAAAAGAGAGAATGGATGAAAGCAAGTGTCAAAGAATTGGAGCTCATGAGAAGCAAAAAAGAAATAAGAAAATTCTATAGAGAGGAGAATACGGCAAGAAAGCCTTTTGGTAATAAAACGAGCTTAATAAAAGATGAGACAGAGAATATAATAAGTGAAGAGAATGGAATATGCGAAAGATGGCGCAGGAATTTTGATAGTCTCCTCAACCCTAGAATAACTATACCAGGGAATCCAGTTGAAACGAATGGGGAAGAGGACCCGGACAACAACATTGCCCCACCAAATACAGAAGAAGTGAGAACTGCCACGAAGAAATTGAAAAACAACAAAGCGGCAGGGACAGATGGTATTTCAGCAGAACTGTTTAAGCAAGGAGGCAGAGAGCTGGAACGAAGCCTTCTGAAAATGGTCACCAGAATACGGGAAGAGAAGAAAATGCCCCAACAATAGAAAGAGGGTATCATATGTCCCATATATAAGAAAGGAGATCAGGTGGAGTGTGGCAATTACAGAGGGCTCACACTACTTAATCTGGGATATAAAATATTCTCTAATATACTATTCGACAGAATTCTCTCGATCATACAAAGGGAGACGGGGCCCCGTACCAATGCGGATTTCTCCCCGGGAAGTCAATTATAGATCAAGTATTCACCTTAAGACAAATCCTGGAAAAAACAAACGGAAACGCGGTTGGCACGCATCACCTCTTTATAGATTTCAAAGCAGCTTATGATAGCATAAATAGAGAGCAATTATATCAAGCTCTAGATGAACTGGGAATCTCTAGAAAGTTGGTGAGGCTGATGAATTCTCATCAGCGAAGCACATGGTAGTGTAAGGATAGGAGGAATGATGTCCAATACATCGAGTATTAAAAACGGAATGCGACAATGGGATGTATTAGCACGCCTTCTCTTTAATGCCGCCCTGGAGAGGGTGATGAGAAACGGAAACCTTCTGAATAGGGGAACGATCTTCTATAAACCAGTGTAGATACTGGCCTACACGGATGACATAGTTATAGTAGTAAGAGCCCAAAAAGTAATGGAAGAGACATTTACGGCTCTCGAACAGGCTAGTAGGAACATGGGGTTAATTATTAATGAACAAAAAACAAAACATATGGCAACTGGAAAAGCACATAGATAAAATATGCCAAATGCAAGAACAATGGGCAGTTATACGCATGAGAGAGTTGAACATTTCAAGTACCTGACCTCGAGAGTTACCCATCTAAATGATACCTCCTATGAAATTAAGCAGACATTAATACTAGCCAACAGAGCCTATTTTGCCATAACAAGACTTCTATCCTCAAGGTTCCTGACTCGCACCACTAAATTAACTGTCTATAAATCATTTATACGACCAGTGCTTACATATGCCTCTGAAACCTAGACATTAACAACTGCAGATATTGAAATACTGGATAAATTTGAAAGAAAGATACTTAGACGAATTGTCTGCCCAATCTGTGAAAGAGGAAGATGGAGGAGGAGATACAAAATGCTTCAAATGGCTCTGAGCACTATGGGACTTAACTTATGAGGTCATCAGTCCCCTAGAACTTAGAACTAATTAACCTAACTAACCTAAGGACATCACACACATCCATGCCCGAGGCAGGATTCGAACCTGCGACCGCAGCAGTCGCGCGGTTGCAGACTGTAGCGCCTAGAACCACTCGGTCACACCGGCCGGCGAGGAGATACAACCATGAGTTGTATATCATATACAAAGGCCAACCCATAACAAGGATAGTCAAATCATCCAGACTGAGGTGGGCGGGACATATGGCTCGCATGAATGATACAGAAGCACCAATACGAATATTACAACGAAAGCCAGGAGGGCAGAGAGGTCGACCAAGAGCCATATGGGAAGATGGAGTAATCGAAGAAGTTAGGAAGATGGTCTATAGAAACTGGAGAGTATTGGAAGAGGACCGAGAGAAATGGAAGGAAACTAGAAGAGGCCAAGGCTCATCATGAGCTGTAGAGCCAAGAAAGAAGAGAAAAGGGAACACAAGTCTGGCGTACGTGGAGACCACAGCGTTGGTCCATTGCGTCCAGTCCATCTGTCGACAAATGTCCTGTCTAAGTGATCCCAGACAGCATGTGCAAAATGTGGAGTTGCACCGTCATGTTGTAACCAAAGCTTCTGCCTAACTCTAAGAGGCACATCCTCTAGGAGTGCAGCTGAGACTTGTTGCAAAAAGACAGCCTTTCAGGTAACATGCAGAGGCCAATGAGCGAGTCATTCACAATTCCCGGCCACGTGTTTACAGCGACTGATTCCTGCTGATCACGAACGTACGTTGAGTGCCCTAACGTGGCTGTTGTGTGAGCTGGAAATGCCTTCGTGGGTAAAGCAAGTCTCGCCTGTAAGCAACACACGTTCAGGGAAATGCGGCTGTCGTGCTAGCCATCGTAGGAACCAGGCAGCAAATTTCAAACGCCTAGGGACGTCGTCCGGACTCACAGTTTTTGCGGCGGGAAACGATGCAGATCGGTCTTGTCAACGGCATTTCGGATGTGACGCCTATCCATGCCAAGTTGATGAGGGACTCGTCTGATGCTTGTCACTGGATGTTATTGTATGCGATGTAACACATCTATCTCAAACTCATCTGTACGAACAGTTCGTCTCCTGCCTGTATCGTGCTTATTACCCTACAAAGATCCTGTCTCACTCATACGCGTCAGCTGACACAAAAGAGTAATTCTGATGCAGCCTGCGATGTGAAATACGTTGATGGTAAATCCTACGAGCCGGCCTTGCATTGCCATGAGTTGCGCCAAAGGCTAAGAGCATGTCACTCAGTTTATTCGATGTGAACCCATATTCCATGCTGGTCATTCATCAGTATCTACTGAAGTTGGTACACTGTACCTATTGAATATTATGAATGGGTACTTAAATCGAACGTTATGCGTTGCACATCAGTCCTCCCTAGCGACAGTGACTGGAGAGCAGCTTGTTTAGATCTGGCAAGCACAAACAAGTTTCAGACGCAGCCGGAGTTGATTTTGATACATGTAGAGGCATCAATATGCAACTGCGATCCCTAGTTCTTGTACTCAAATTCCTTCGTTTGATGCTGTCTTTCCGCTCTAGACTTTTGGTCAAAGTGTTTTTCCGTACCCTGTATATACAAATAGGTCCATAATCATGAAATGAGTGTAGGGTGAGCAGACGCAGGAATCCTGCACCGCCGCTCATGTCAACGTTCTAAATGAGGTGGTTTGCCATTGCGTTCCTCCGGCCTGTTATGAGTTATCAAACGTGTATCTGTGTAGTTTGGGTGGCTGTGATGAATGTTTGTACAGTTTAGTATTGGGTTTGTGTTTTCATGTATTAATAGCCTACTCCCCTCAAGGAGCACCAAGGCGGCCGCCGAACCTGACGTTCCAATCCACCGTATCACTTCATGGGATACTGTGGACAGGGTCGGAATTCGCTCCAGAACATTGGCACAAAGATTGGTATTCGGAAACTTTACTCTGTCACCTCTCCTCCTCTTGCCGGCCAAATACTGGCAGCTAAAGTTTCATACACCATCAGGATTCAAACGGGCTTTCCTTTTAGTCAGGTACCACCGCACAGGCGTGCGCTCGTGACCACGGCTACGGAGGTGGGTAGGATATCTTTACTGCATGCAGATTTTGAATGCTTCTAGAACACACAGCACGCACAGGAACATTTTCAAGCCACGAGTAATATACAAAAAATAGCTCTTTTTCTGACAGCAATCTGTCGCAGGTTGCTGGAACAACGAAAGACATCAAGCGATTCGTAAAAGCGCAGTTCATTCTTGTTTTCTAGAAAACACACACAATTAAAGCCTTGCGTCACTGTCATCACATGGTTGTAGAATATTTGAACATGTTTTATGAACACGCTTTATAACCTTTTTGAGATCGGGAATCCCTTCCATAAAAATCAGTACAGTTTTACGTAGTGAAATTCATCTCACAACGATCGTCCACGACATCCAGAACGCCTTCGACGATGGCGCCATTTTCATGCCGTGTTTCTTGACATCGGTACAGTCCCGCACTGTCGTTTAGTGAACAAAATACAAGCTTGCCGAGTAGTGGGCCAGATAGCTGGTTTCAGAACACGCTGGCATGTAGAACTGAAGACGGGTAATGTAAGGTGACAAGATCGACACATGTAAAGCTAATTACGTGAGTTTCCGAAGGGTCTTCTAGAGGGCCGTTAATGTTTACAATACACAGGGTGCTTGTTACAACTTGAGACAACTAAATGTCTCGAAAACGATGCAGCTTACGAAAAAAATCTTCTAGGTGAAAAGTTCATATTAGTAAAGATGATATCTTTCTGTGCTACTACTGGCCACATCCTAACCATCCCTACTGCCTGGCCGGGGTAAAATTTCTATTTTCAAGTGTGGACCCACATTTTTTATCGCATATTTCGATCCTACTCCAAAAAATACGTACAGTTTACTCACACTATTGTTTCTCATTCGAGGTAGATGGCGCTGTAATCAACAAATATTAAATGTGCCTGTTTTTGCAAAGTAAGAACCTATGCATTTAATTTCACATTTTATTTACTATGTAAATGTAAATCTTTGTGTTCTAACGATTAATATTTACATTCGAAATTTACCTTCGCGTTGAATACTTGATTGTGTAGTACAATTTGGGTAGCCGTTTCTGTGTGTGGTTAGGAATACTCTTTGCGTTATCCCGGAAGAATGACGCGGACGTGATAGTTTCTCATGGGAATGGTTGATATTGGGTGAGTCCCCTCGCTCTCACTATTGTGGTGCTTCAATTCGGTGAGACCCCTTGCCTCTCACCATAACTGTAATTCACAATAAATGCTCATGACCTTCCATTTTGATATATTTATTAATCTGTAGGAGGAATGCATGTACACAACGGCTATCCGTATTGTTCTAGACAATCAAATTTGCAGCATTAAAGTAAATTTCGAACGTAAATTTCATCCGTTAGCATACAAAAGGAACATGCACACTTGACATTTATCGAGCACAGCGCCATGTATCACGAAAAGGAAATAATCGTTCGAGTAAACTGTATGTATTTTTTGTTGTAGAATCGGAATGTCCAGTAAAATTGCAGGTTTCCATCTGAAAATACAAATTTGACCCCGCCCACACAGGAGGAGTGGTTAGAAGGTACGCTACGTCGTTTTCGAAATGTTTAGATGCCTCGAATTAAAATAAATGGACAAACTGTGGGAGGTTCACCTATACATTGTTCATGTTCATGTACAGGTAAAGAAATCAATTACTTTTCTTTTACATCATCGGCGGTAAATCACTGTAGACAATAACAACATGAAAATACCTGATAACAACATGCCTATGCGATCTAGAGTGGAATCACCACATCAAAGTTGTGGCGGGGATAGCGGATCCTAGACTGAGGTTTATTGGAAAAACTGGAGCCCTTTGAGTACCAGTGGTTTCTGCCTGGAACCGCCATTTAATTGCCGACCAGGGTGATCGATCGGTTCTAGGCGCTACAGTCTGGAACCACGAGACCGCTACGGTCGCAAGTTCGAATCCTGCCTCGGGCATGGATGTGTGTGATGTCCTTAGGTTAGTTAGGTTTAAGTAGTTCTAAGTTCTGGGGGACTGACGACCTCAGAAGTTAAGTCCCATAGTGCTCAGAGCCATTTGAACCATCTAGTGGTACACAAAATACTTCATCGAATTTAGTTCATTGTAACAGTCACAGCTTTCGATGTAGCAATTGGTGCAAAGAATGTGCTACGTGACTGTAGGAGATTTTGACACGTGCTTTTTGTAGTTATCATGTTGAGGATATAATTAACAGTGGAAGTAACTACATCCAACGTTACTGTAATGTAAATTTGAGTTTGTACACCCGCTATTATTAGTGGATCCGAAATGAAACCACTGGAGAAGTATGAACTTTTGATAGAAAATGTATGAAATTTTAAGCCCATTTTTGCACGTTATTTAGGATTATAATTTGTTTAAGGTAGTATGAGTTCATGAAGTTTTGAGATGTGTGACTGTGTCTAGTAAAAACGCGAAATTGCTTTCAAATATACCTCATGAAATGATCGGTGGTTGAAAAACTGTATATCCCAGTGGCTCCAAAGAGAAACGCCAACTTTAAAACAATTGATTGTTCCCTTTCTGCCGATATCTTCTCTTTGGTGTGACAATAAATATTCTCTTTGTGAAAAATTTTATTCCAAAGTTAAACCATCTCCTTAAGATAACTGATTTTTTATTTGTTTTATCGATATTTGTTGACTGGGGCCCACCATGAAACATGGACCGCGCCGTCGGTGGGGTGGCTCGCGTGCCTCAGCGACACAGATAGCTGTATCGTAGGTGCAACGACGAAGGAGGCGTACCCGCTGAGAGCCAGACAAACGTGTGGTCCCTGAAGAGGGGCAACAACTTTTTTAGTAGTTGCAGGGGAACAGTGTGGATGATTGATCCGGCCTTGTAACGACAACGAAAGCAGCTTTTACTGTATAATGAATAAGAAAATAGGAATGCGGGTAAGTTACTACGGGCAGCATATGAATGCGTTGTAGTAGGCAAGATAGACACGAAGCTCACACCTACCACTGTAGTGCACGTTTATATGCCAATTATCTCCGCAGATGATGAAGAGACTGGAGAAATGTATGATGAGATAAAATTAATTATTCAGATAGTTAAAGGAGAAGAAAATTAAATTGTGATGGGGGACAGAAATTCGATGGTAGGAAACGGAAGAGAAGGCAAAATAGTAGGGGGAAAGGAATGACAGAGGAAGCCGCCTGCTAGTATTTTGCACAGAGCATAATTTAATCACAGCCGAACCTTCGATATAAGAATCATGTAAGAAGGTTGTATAAGTGGAGAGAACTGGTAACACCGGAAGTTTACCGACTGAGTATATAATGGCAACTCAGAGATTTCGGATGCAGGTTTTAAATTTTAAGTCATTTCTCGAGTAGATGTCGGCTCTGACCACAACTTATTGGTTATGAGCTGTAGATTAAAACTGGAGGAATCGCAAAAAAGAAGGAAATTAAAGAGATGGGACCTGGATAAGTTGAATGAACCAAAGGTTGTTGAGGGTTTCAGATGGAGCATTAGGCAACGCTTGACTAGAACAGGATAAAGGAATGCAGTAGAAGACGAATGACTAACTTTGAGAGATGAAATAGTGAAGGCTGCAGAGGGTCGAATTGGTAAAAAGACAAGGACCAGTATAAATTCTTGGAAACACAGGAAATATTGAATGTAATTGGTGAAAGGAAAAAATATAAAAATGAAGCAAATGACACAGGCGAAAGGGAACACAAACGTCTAAAAAAAGAGACTGATAGAAAGCGCAAAATGACTGAGCAGAAATGGCTGGAGGACAAATTTATGGATTTAGTAGCGTATTTCACTTGGGGAAAATGTATACCAACTACAGGAAAATTAAAGAGACTTTTGGAGAAAAGAGAAGCGGTTGTATGAATATCAAGAGCTCAGGTGGAAAACCAGTACTAAGCAAAGAAGTGAAAGCTGAAAGGTGGAAGGAGTATGTAGAGGATGTATACAAGGGAGATGAACTTGAAGGCAATATCATAGAAATAGAAGAGGGCGTAGATGAAGAAGGGGAGGGAGGTATGACACTGCGAGAAGAATCTGAAAGAGTTCTGAAAGATCTAAGTCGAAACGATGCTGCAGGAGTAGACGACATTCCATCAGATTACTGGTAGCCTTGGGAAAGCGAGTCACGCCAAAACTGTTCCATTTGGTGCGCAAGATGTATGGAGTGTGCGAAATACCCTCAGACTTTAAGAAGAATGTAATAATTTCAGTTCCAAAGGAAGCAGATGCCGACAGGTGTGAATATTAGCGAACTATCAGTTTAATAATTCATGGTTGCAAAACACTCGAATTCTTTATAGAAGATCAGAAAAAGCGGTAGAAGCCGAACTCGGGGAAGATCAGTTTGGATTCCGGAGGAATTTAGAAACACACGAGGCAATACTGACTCTACGACCTATCTCAGGAAACAGGTTAAGGAGGGGTACATCTACGTTTATAGCATTTGTGAACTTAGAGAAAGCTTTTGAAGTTCTAATGGCAGCAGGGCTAAAATACAGACAGCAAAAGTCTATTTACAACTTTTATAGTAACGAGACGACTGTTATGAGTCAAGGGGCATGAAAAGGAAGCAGTGACTATCCTCGACGTTATTCAGTCTGTACACTGAGCAAGCTCTAAAGAAAATCAAAGAAAAATTTTCAGTAGGAATTAAAGTCCATGGAGGAGAAATAAAAATTTTGTGTTTTGCGATGATATTGTAATCCTGTCAGAGACAGCAAAGGACTTGGAAGAGCAAGTAAACGGAATGGATACGTTCTTGAGAGGAGGATATAAGATGAACATCAACAGAAACAAAACAAGGATAATGGAATGTAGTCGAATTAAATCCAGTGATCTTGGGAAATTAGATTGAATAAAGAGACACTTAAAGTAGTAGTTGAGATTTCTATTTGGATAGCAAAATCACTAATGATGGTCGAGGTGTAGAGGATATAAAATGTAGACTGCCTAAGGAAAGAACACCGTTTAAGTGTTAGGAAGCCTTTTCTGAAAGTATTTGTCTGGAGTGTAGCGATATTTGGAAGTGAAACATGGATGGTGAACAGTTTAGACAAGAAGATGAAAGGGTCCTGTAGCCACCTTTCATTGCCAACTCTCGTAGTGGTCAAGTCGGCAAAGAGGTTTCCGCTTCTTGTGAGAAATCCACCTGCGTTAGGTTGGTGGCGGAAATGACATCCTGGGGTTTTCCGGTCCACGCGGAGCGTGGAAGAGGCTGGAGAAGCGGGAGGCAGTCTGCCGCCGGTACGGGAAGCGTACACAGCTGTGCTCCAGTCGAAGAAGGGTGAGTTGGACTGACCGCGTGGCGCGTTGTCACATAGAGAGGGGAGCTTTTAGCTTTTGGTCTCGAATTTCGTCTTATAAAGATTTACTTGCTGGGTTGCAGCAGGGAATGCAAGGCTTTTGTAGACTTTCAGTTTGATTCCCAATGCAGTCTTGACTTTGATCCGTGAGAGGAACGCGGCACAAAGGAGTTGCATATGTTGAAGTGCCCTCGGTTCAGTGTGAATGTTTATGTGCCTACAACTGTGTGTGTATGCTTCTAATCTTTTCCGGATCTTGGTAATTTTTGTGTATTTGTGAATTTTCTTTGTCTCGTGTGATTAAAATTTGGCCACGGTCCATAGAAATTGTCTCCGCGGACCGAGTGGGCACGCGAGTCTGTTATGAAACGTGTAGTATTTCACAAGCAATTGTACATAGTTAGCATGCAACAGCAGTCTATAGATGCACTACATCAATGTTTTAAGGAATAAATAATTTTGCCTGCAATCTTATCTTGTGTACCGATGTTACGTCGCCGTTACCTTCGCCATTTACCTTGTAGTTTTTCCTTGTTGGCCCACCTATAGCGTTTCCATGTGCACAGGTGTAGTGATTAGTGTCCCTTTTTTTATCTGAAACAAATGCTCTGGAATAGATCGTGTTTTCACGAATCTTGCTGCAGGCTGCACTTACGCATGGTGTTCACGCCCTCTTTACTTTACTCAATATTTGATTCACGGGAAGAATGCCTGGATCATATTAATAACTACATCTCATTCTTTATCAATGACTTTACAATGAATGTTCTTTTGTGAGTTTTTCTTATTAATAAATTAAGTAATTTTCCGACTCAGTGCTACCTCTTCTTTGTCGTGTGGCTAGAGTTGGTGGCGACCCTATCTTTTATATTGATTTCAGTGTCAAGTAGCATTTTCTTATTCAAAGTGCGCGTGGCTCTTTTAGCTATCAGGATACATTCAAAGGGCGCTTCATGCTTCTTGCACATAGCGTCCTTTTATTCACGCTACTTACAAAGAGAATAGAAGCTTTTGGAATGTGGTGCTTCAGAAGAACGCTGAAGAGTAGATGGGTAGATTACGTAACTAATGAGGATGTACTGAATGGTTGAGGCTTCCACAGTATAGAGTAGCATGGAGAGCTGCATCGAACCAGTCTTCGGATTGAAGACCGCAGCAGCATCACAATTTAATTTACTTTTAGACAGCTGGTCTGTTTGAGTAGCAGCAGAATACCTACCCGTTGGTCGTATTCGCCTTGTGCCAGTTCCTCGCAATATTCGAATTTACCGCTGGGACGATACTGTGAGGGGAGTGTGCAGCGCAACACATGTGGAGAATTGCCAGTGTGCTCAGTCCGCTTGCTGGGGCGGTGCGCGGCAGGCTGAGAACAGAGTACGAGTGTCGGCGGTGTGCGGTGGACTGGGATAGCGACCTTCGCTTGCGGAGAGGAGGCTGGCCGCTATGCAACTCCTCTTCGAAACATCCTGTGGCTGTAACCAATGTTAATACTGGAGAGACTGAGACCACCCAATATATGGAACAAGAATCATTTACTCAAATTATATTGAGCGAATGACTGATTGCATACGGAGTCGGAGTAAGATTTTGTGGAGGCCCGTACTGATTGTAGCTGTCGTCTAAAGGATTTTGGGACACTTTGTGCACTCGCCGCCTGTTAGTCCCAAGGTACTCAACTGTGATTGTACTCTTCTTTCCTTAAGTGCGGTCTTGTTTGGAACTCTTTTCCGAATTATGGATGTTGACGGCATTGGTTAAAAGTCTGAAGATTCATACTACCGGTAGTGAAACGTATAGCAGACTTGGCTTGATTTGCAATTTGTTATTCGGACTTCACTGGTTGTTTTCCTTTCCGGGACATATCGTAAGCCACAGGAGTGATTTGCTGTATATTTATTTTGCCTAGCATGTTCTGTTTGGAGGGCTGTTGCGCCCGCCCTCTTGATCGAATACGTTGGCCCTTAGGTATGGCGTGAACTGTTTCTGCAGTTGTGTGTAATTAACGGCGTGTGGGCGCACTGATTATTTCACAAACAGTTCTTTTTTTAAAGGGGAACCTCCCTGAGGTAGTTTAAGCAAAGAGGTATTGTATTACAGTTTGTAAGCTGTCGCATTAAGTGGGTTATAACCGATAAGTTCTTAAATGTTAAAGCATGGTATTAATACTGGTCAACTTTCAGATTTCCATCTAAATGTTAATATTCTTTCGTTTTTTTGGCATGAATAAGGAAACTGAATGCTATGGAAGGTTTGGTCTCCGTGAATGGCAGAGGTCAGAATTTGTTTATATTGGTTTCGTGGACGCCACAGTGAAGATGTCAGATCATGTCTGAGATATATTTGTATTTAAATTTGTTCTCAAGATTTTAATAACTCTGTTCAACTGGATACTTTACCTAAATACTAATTATTGCGATTAACGTACAAACTCTTATTACGCTTAAATGAGCGGTGCTTTATTAACTACTTCTTGACTGGAACCAGATTGTAATTGTCAAGATTGTTTAGCATTTAAATTATTGCATTGTGATGTTATTAAAAAGTGTAATGAAAAGTGCAAACTTGATTTATGTTAGCCCATGCCACCAAATCATTTCCCCGTGGTAAGTTTAATAGTTGGAGTTGTTTGTTTTCTACCCTTAGCGAGTGGTGATTTCAATATCGAGGTGGAAGTGTGAGGGGGGAGGGTGGCAGAGACGTGTACTCAGCACTGACAAAGTGCCCCAATTAATATGACCATGGTTAAAGCCTTTGTTGTAAGCATGTACTATTAATGACTGACAAAGTATTGGATCTTAACAGTTAAAAAGTTAAAGTCAAGTTTCTTAACACTTTTGGAATTTACTATCAAATGACAGTCACTATAATGCTAGCGCTTGCATATACGCTATTAAAGTCACGATTCTACCTTCAATAAACTTCAGTCCATTACCAGCGATAATTCTTCCAGTTATTTGTAGTAATCAACGTAATAAAATTCTTCGAAAATTTTATTCTGTTAATTTACTTTTTTTAACCTGATCTGACTACGGTCATCAGCCTGTCTCTTTGATCGGACTAGGGGTTCATACACACAATGCCTCTTTTACATCATAGTTATCTATGAAATAACAATTTTAATATGACACATGGTACTAAAAGTGACGTGAATGTTTGTAATGACGATGTGAGTGAATGATACTCACTATGGACTAATAAAGTTAATACAGGCAATACTTTTACTACTGCTGTTGCCACTATTAATGATAACAATAAGAATAACAACCATGACAATAATGATTGTGGCACACATAAATAGAATTTATAGGTATACAAAATAGATGTTTTCTGATGTAGCGAGTTCTGGCGAAAGATAAAGAGACTGCTTCAGCTAAGAATTCTGGTAAAGAAGGAAGATCTGGTTGGCAACAAGGATGTACAGGGATAAAGAGTGCATGCAGGGACGATGGTAATTATTATTGTTCCTGTGTAGCCATATCATTAACTGCCCTCTGATTGTGAAGATGTTATTTATTTCTGCTATTGGGAAGGATTTATAGAAAGTGGCTGAATGATGGAGTGGGACAGAAAGAATTTTACTCTGTGGTAACAGATGTTCCTGCCATGCTGTTCAGACAAGAGTGTTAGGGTTGAGGAGAAATATGAGGGACAGTGTACGTTGATAATACAGCAGAGAAGACAGTGGATATGAAAATCTCTGCACTTGTCTGCTTGCAGCCAGGATAGCTGTGCATATGATGATGAAATATGATCAAAGAACACCACAGCCATAACGAAAACAGGCTTTGACAACCGTCCTAAGCGCTGTGAGCTTACCTGAGAATCTTGCAGGATGACATCGCTGTAATCAGTATTTGGACGGATGTGTGTTTGTACAAGTTTTATCGAGTCAAGAGGGAAGAGGTTTTGCAGGGCATAAAGAAATGCTGAAGCCTTCTAGCACATTGTAGTTACATGCTCAGTCCAATTTTGAGTTTCATCTATTGTTACTCGTTGATACATTGCTGAGGGGGAGAAGTTGATATTTGTCCCACTTAAGGTTACAAAAGGTAGAGATTCCCTATATTTCGAGCTAATGAGCGTAGAATAACCAACCAGTACCGCTTGGGTTTTGGGTGGACTGTGTTTAAACCCTATATCCTGCACCCATCTGTACACAGATCGCTATTGAGATTCTCGATAGGTTTTGCTCATATGTACAACTGGCGGTTATCAGCGTACATGTAGTATTTCCAGTAGGACAAAACTGATGATACGTCATTGACATACACGGAATATAGAGTAGGACCTAATACCGAATCCTGGGGGACACCTAATACTACCTGCCTCCATTGTGACGTTATAGTGCCGGACGTACAACATTGCTGGCGACACGTCAGGTATGAGCGAAACCAGTGCATTGTACTTCGCTATGTTTGGCAAGTAAAATGTCTAAGTCGACAGTGTCAAAGGTTCTGCTGAAGTCTAAGAAGAACATTATACTCACCTCTTGAGCATCCATGGCAAGCTTCAGGTCATCTGTTACCTTTTCTAAGATGTTGAGCTGCGGTGTTTATGGAAAACCTAATTTGCATTCTTCTAGTAAGCTGTTTGTAGTTTGGTAGTTTCCCAACAGTGGGCAGTAATCGCTTAGTAATAAGCATCATTCAGACTTTGATGCCATCGTGTCCAGTATATGGTGATCTGATACAAGTGATGGGTTTTTTGACGGTTTGCAAGTAACGTGCTTTAGGTAGAATTTATCGTGATTATAATCGTTTAACTCCATGAAGTAATCACTGAGTTTCTGGTTCGTATGCGGTTTATTTGTGGTAATATAAAGTAGCAGTTCAGTTTTTCGGGTGAGACAGTGGGATCAGGTGCAGCTTCTACTCTGCCTATACAAACACCACACAGGCTTCGTTGTAGGAAAGGTGGTCTATTCCTGTTGTTGCTTAATGTGAGAGTATGAATAAGTGTACCATTTCTCACTGCTTATCTGACACTGTCCCTCTTATGTTTGTAAGGAATATAATTTTCAGGCGTAGGACGCAGTTTATATGTCCGATATGCACCGTCTCTGAGACTAATGAGATGCTTTAGTTTTTCAGTTAGCGTACTTGCAGGTTTCCTTCTTACATTTCTGGTCTTTTATGGGGCATATTTGTCATATATCGAGTAAGTTTGTTAGTAAATCTCTGAAGCTTTTGTTTAAGTATGAAAAGGGAACAGAAGACGTCCCGCAAACTATTTTTTGCACCTCAGCTGCAAGTTCAGATGAATTAATGCGTTTGAAGTCTCGGTATGCAGTCAAGCTGTCGTTTCTTTCTGGGAAATTCTATCAAATACGTCGTGAAAATTATGTCATGAGCAGACACGTCAGGTACTGCTTGTTTGTATGATGGGTAGGAGCAAACTGGAGTAGCGACGCGTTGGAAGAAGAAAGCATCCGCTTATATTTCACACTGGGAGGACTATTGTGTAGAAAATTTATGTTAGTGTCACCAGATGTTCTTATATGCTCGTATGTCGATCTGAGACTTGAAGAGGGAAGATCGAAAAATAACGCGCAATAATTTTACTACCAAAAAGTTAGTGAGCGAGGTGTCGGTTGGTTAGCGCACCGGACTCCCGTCCGGCCATTCTAATTTAGGTTTATCGTGATTTCTCTGAATCGCTTCAAGGCAAATGTCGGGACGGTTCATTTGTAAGGGCATGGCCGATTTCTTTCCCCATCCTTCCGTAATCCAAACTTGTGCCGTGTCTTTAATCGACGGGACGTTAAACACCAATTTCCTCCTCCTCCTTTTCCTCCTTCAAAGAGTTGAATGTCGTGTGACTAGGGCCTCCCGTCGGGTAGACCGTTCACCGGGTGCAAGTCTTTCAATTTGACGCCACTTCGGTGACTTGCGCATCTATAGGATGAAATGATGATGATTAGGACAACACAACACCCAGTCCCTGAGCGGAGAAAATCTCCGACCCAGCCAGCAATCTAACCCGGGCCCTTAGGATTGACATTCTGTCGCCCTGACCACTCAGCTACCGGGGGCGGACAATAGGCAGAAAAATCACAAATGAACTTATATCTTTTATCCGCTTTTCTACATAGTCACCAACGTTCTCAGCACATTTCTCCCATTATGGTACCTGTTACAATACTCCCTGTTCGTAGAAGTCCGTTTGATTGGAGTATAGTCATTTGCGGACTGCTGAATTCACTTCCACTTCTGGAGCAAAACAATGGCTCACCAGGAATTTCTTCATGGGTCTAACAGATGAAGCGCTTCCCACCCAAATTTGGTGGTTTTCTCACGAACAGGAGCAGAAAAATGGGGACGTGCGTCGTCATTAAGAAGCTTGACACTGTCAGCATTAATGTCGTGTCGTTTGTCACGAAGGGCTGATGCAACTGAACCAAAGTCTTAATGTAGGCTTCAGCATTCACAGTGGTCCCGTGTTTAGCAAAGTCCATCAGTAACAAACGATGCACGTCCCAGAAAACTCTCACAAAAGCACTTTCCTGGCAGACTGGATCACTTAAGAATATTTTCCGCGCTGGAGAACCAGCATATTTCCACTCCATAGGGACCTGCATGGTTTCGGGTGTGTAGTGGTACGCCTACGACTCATCTCCAGTGACGATTCTTTTCAGAAAGTCCTGTCTACTCCGTGACGCGCTAAGTAGTCCAAGCTTGTTATCATTCCCAGACCCTTATGGTGGTTTGACAGTTTCTATTGGCGCCCAGCAAGCAATAAGTCTACGAAATTTCAATATGTCATGAACAATATAGTGCAGCGCACAGTAGAAAATGTAGAACTGTTGCAATAAGGTTCGCAGCTGCACACGCCGGTCGTTTGAAATTTTTGTCTCAATGGCTCCGACATAATGTGGGGTTTCAGCAGCTACAGACCACTTCGAGCGTGGTGAATCATTAAGGTTCACAGGGCCATCTTGAAAGAATGTACACAACGTGGGGACAATGGTACAGTCCATAGAGTCGTCCCCATACAAGCCACGCATGTTCCTGTGAAGTTCTCTCCGTTTATGCCCTTTGGCCCACTAATATCGAACTACACTTCGATGCACTTCACCAGTTGACGACACTCACATGCGTACCATGTTTGTTTCGTAGTTCAGGTTTCTCTCGCTAGAGCTGCACATGAAAACAAAATACCCTTTATACCGCAAATTTCGTCGTGAAATTTCAGTATTCCAGCTACAGTCCCAGGGGAGAAAAAAAATATTGTGCGTTACTTTACGATCTATTAATTCATGAATTCTAATTAAAATGGAACTAAGACTAAGTTGGTAAAGTAATTGACAAAGTATATAAGAAACTATACAAAAATATTGATACAAACATTAAAAAAAGTTTTGCATCACCTCGGTTCCAAGAGTTCCGCAACCTGTACAGAAAAATGGAACAGAGATTAACATAAACATCGTTTCCATCCTTTTTATTGCTTATGAAAACCACACATTGCATGTTGTACCACCATACAGCGTGACTTTCAGAGGTGCTGGTCCAGATTGCTGTACACACCGGTACCTCTAATACCCAGTAGCACGTCCTCTTGCACTGATGCATGCCTATATTCGTCTTGGCATACTGTCCACAAGTTCATCAAACCACCGTTGGTCCAAATTGTCCCAGTCCTCAACGGCGATTCGGCGTAGATCCCTCAGAGTGGCTGGTGGGTCACGTTGTCCAAAACAGCCCTTTTCAATCTATCCTAGGCATGTTTTATAAGGTTCATGTCTGGAGAACATGTTGGCCACTCTAGTCGAGCGATGTCGTTATCCTGAAGGAAGTCATTCACAAGATGTGCACGATGGGGGTGCGAATTGTCGTCCATGAAGACGAATGCCTCGCCAATATGCTGTCTCCAAACACGTCTCCGACAGTTGTCTGGCTGAAGGCATATGCGACTCTCATCGGTGAAGAGAACGTGACGCCAATCCTGAGCGGTCAATTCGGCATGTTGTTCAGTCCATCTGTACCGCGCTGCATGGTGTCGTGGTTGCTAAGCTTGACCTCGCCATGGGCGTCGGGAGTGAAGTTGCGCATCATGCAGCCTATTGCGCACGGTTTGAGTCGTAACACGACGTCCTGAGGCTTCACGAAAAGCGTTATTCAACATGGTGGCGTTGCTGTCGGGGTTACTCCGAGCCTTAATCCGTAGGGAGCGGTCATCCACTGCAGTAGTAGCCCTTGGGCGGCCTGAGCGAGGAATGTCATTGACAGTTCCTGTCTCTCTGTATCTCCTCCATGTCCGAACAACATTACTTTGGTTCACTCTTAGACATGTGGACACTTCCCTTATTGAGAGCCATTCCTGGCACAAAGTAACAATGCGGACGTGATCGAACCGCGGTATTGACCGTCTAGGCATGGTTGATCTGCAGGCAACACGAGTCGTGTACCTCCTTGCTGTTGGAATGACTGGAACTGATCGGCTGTCGGACCCCCTCTGTCTAATAGGCGCTGCTCATACATGGTTCTTTACGTCTTTGCGCGAGTTTAGTGTCTTCTCTGAACAGTGAAAGGTACTGTGTCTGTGATACAATATCCACAGTCAACGTCTGGGAACCGGGGTGATACAAAACTTTTTTGATGTGTGTAGTAATGAAGTAAAACAAAACAATCGAAATAAGAGTTATGTTATGATTAACTAGAATTTACAATGACAGTGTAAACATACAAAGTAGTGGAAGCAAGAGTTGACAAGTTCTTAGTGCCTTGCTTTCGAGTTCATTTGAATTGAAAACTGATGTGTTTTCATTTTCGGTCTTCAACACTATACTGTCACTATTTGTCCACACGTTTTGTGAACTCATGTTCAAAATATTTAACCTTCTAGAGGTGAGATTCTCTCATATTGTTAGACCTGACTCCACACGTTTCTTCTTCGCTCTGGAGATTTGATATCTATTTCTGAACGACCCGAACTTTTCTATTATTAGTCTCGGATTTGTAGATCCTGGAGTCCTACCTACACCCCATTCTTTGACTTCTGTCAATGTCATTCAGTGTTCCTGCAGGTCTAGGTTCATGCGGACAAGATTCATCTCTAATTCGTCTCTGTTCTCTCTGCTATTCTTTGGAATCCCGGACGATCTGAGATCATTTTAATGTTATTGTTCATCACACTTCTCGAGCAGTTTCTGCTCGAGCAATAGAGCGCTATCCTCAGTTTCTTTTAATGATCTGTTCAGGGCACTGACGTCGCTCGCATCCAACTCCATAGTTCGCTGTGTTTTGTCCGTCACTGCTGCAGTGAGCGATACAGGCAGAACAAGCCTTCCATGCCGCTATTAGATATACATTAATGGTTCTAGGCACTTAGATTCTGTGCGATTGGGAGAGAGGGTGATGGGATGAAGCGAAATCGCTTACAGGTCAAAGCCCTCACGCATTTTCTCCGGAAGGTTGGAAGTCGCTCCACAGTGGCTACAATACTGGTACTGGAGGGCATCACCGAGAGGTAATGACACGTAATGGTAGATAGCCGAGAGTGTACGCCAAATACCGTCCCAGCAAATCAGAAAAAATAGCTGCAGTCATATACCAAAAATTACAGCCAAAGTTAATCAGAGAGAAACAGAAACTCAAGGTTAATCATATAAGGAAACAGGAATTTAAAGTAAGCAAATTTTGAAAAGTAATATCTAATGTAGGCTGAGTGGGGGCATGATTGGCTGGTACGCCTCAACAAGTGCTTACCTAGCAGGATACGCCATCTGGCCATGGTTCGCTCTCACTTCCAGTAGAGACAGGGTTACTCTTTCTTCTTATGGTCTCCCTGTGTCTTTCACTTCTGTAAGAGAGTTGGTGGGCTGCAGGTGAAAGGTAATCAGAATGCTACGCTGTCTTGGTAAATACTAGAAGCATTGGAACTCATTTCTGTCCGCTTTGTTTTAAACCCCATTTATATTTCAGCTACAGTTGCGTGATGTTTGTTCATAAGCGTATTATTAGAGAGAAGTGCTGTTATTAGAAAAGTATTAAAACTCCTTAAGTCTACAGTACTGTTCTTACGTTATGCTGAAATCATTACTAATGTTTCATTAATAAACGTAGTGGGAAATAATCACGTGTCTATAGAAGCGTTCACACCCTTGGTGAACTGTGCATGGGGGCTTAATTAAATATGATGCAAATAATTTTTAGTAGCTGTATATCCGGTTACGAAGTCTCGTAACCGGTTGGCCCTGAGTAGTATTAGTACGCAATCTGACTGCAGAGAATGACAATAAGGAATGAAAGGAAATTTGCGTTAACACAATTGATTAATTAAGTCCCCAGCAACTATAAAAGCTACAAAACAACAAAGCACAAGTGTAACTGTTCTATGTATGGAAGTGTGATTCAACGTACACATCTGGCACGGTTCTTCCTCAATACGACAAGATACTTTAAACACCATTTACAGTGAAGTAATAAAAAAAACCAGAAATACTATAATTGCAGATAGAAACCAGAATTACAGTCTAATACATGAACACAAGCCAGATGCTTTGTTGACTGAACCTGTGACCGAGAGGCATTGTTATTTAGGAAATTTGAAATAAAAAATGTTTTTGTTACCTTCATATATATTGACGAAAAATACACTATGATCATTGTAACATCCCCAATCAAACAGCATCTGCTGTCTCGCCCGACACAACAACTGCACACGACATGCTCACAACTAGTACTGCTATCGACATCCTCTCAACAAGCACTGCCCACGGCAACCTCTGAACTACTACTGCCCAGTGGAGGCGGCGCAATCATACTCTTTGGCACAATCTCTGGCGCTGTGACTCAGTGTAGCCACCTTTCAACTGGTCATTACGTATGAACATTAATAGAATTGTCGTATACTTAGTCAGCTCCCTCGCTTTGCGTGTCGGCTATCACATACTGGGGCCAACGTATATATACACACATACATACACACCAGAGTAATGGTGTTTAATAAGTACTACCATAATGGATGTTGTGGTGGTGAAACTAGAGTCGCGCGCGGAGAGTCTAGTAACCTAATTATCAGTAAATGTTCCGAATTCAAATCCCAGTACGGCTTTTAGTTTTAATGTGTCAAGAAGTTTGGCTCTTTGTTCCTCAATATGCGTATCAACACATTTATTGCAATCAACGTAGGGAAAAAATAAGTTTGTCCTTAATCCAAAGGTTGCTTGGGCACCACGATGATATACAAGGCACGATCCTTCTCATAACAAGAGGAGTGACTTTCTAAAATACTTAGTAGAGGAATCTACAGTTTAAGGTGGACTATGGATGTATGCGCAGTTACCTGGGCTCAAAAAATGCAATTTTCAAAATTTGTCCCAACAAGTTTTTCGTTCCTTTAACTGAAGGTACATGAATATTTCAACACAAAATCTTTATTGAGTGCAGAATTATAAAGGAATACGTATGATGGTGCGCGTCTGACATTTGAACAATCACCGCCAACTTCATGCATCAGTTTCTAAATGTTAGTTTTCTGTCAGTTTTATTTTATTATTTTTCATACTTTTGTGTCACAAACGGCACTAATTGCTCACACTTGTTCGCCTTATAATTGTTCGTTGCTTGAACTGTGTTGATTTATTCATTGTGAAAATTACTTTCTATAGCTGTTTTAGTGTGATTTTTAGTTTAGGAATGGGAAAGCTCAAAGCATCTTATAAAACGAAAAAGGCATGCTAATAGGGAAACAGACAGCGTAATCTGCAGGGGAATGCTAATAATCATTACCACACAAATTCTTCGATGATAAAAGAGAAAACCTTTTTCAGTTCTACGGAATCTACAGCAAATAGTGCATATATGATTTGTAATATACATTTAATTATTAAGGAGATAAAAATTTGTGTCGGTGGATTTACTCAAAATGCTTGTGAGTCACAGTAATATCAGAAATTGAGTCCGCCTTGATGCAAAACACCTTGTTATTCGTTTATTTCTTTATTATCCCAAACTAGTTTCGGCGACAAATATCTCCATCATCAGTGGGGTTTTTTAATCTAAAACATGCAGAAAATAGCATAGTTATACAAACACAGTAAAACATTATTACATTTTTACTATTCGTCTTTTGAAATATAGTTTTCTATGGATACTTTCATACTACCTTATTTATTGTACGTTACAGCATGTTTTACGCAATTATTGGCGCTGTTTGCGGCATATTTTCTGTGCTCTTTTTTCTGTTGCCGTTTTTTTACCTAGCGAACATCAGGTCATCTGCAACCACGTGAGCGGTTGTTAGTAAACAAAATACTAAAAGGTGAACTTCGTATGTCAGCAGTATATACTTGGGATTGTGGTGGTGTTGTGGAAACCAGTTGTTTGGTGTGTCCTGAGCTGTTACTTAGCTATTCGTGTACCCACGTTTCTTGGATGGTATGTGGCTGCTTTTACACATAGAAAAAACAAAACTTTCACATTTTGTTTCAGATCCAGACCATTACGCCATCTTGCTGTTCGCGTGTGTCGCGAGAGGCGTATCGCATGGGGCGAGAAAGGCTATGAAAACTGTAGCGCGAATTACGACGACTTCTGTTCATTATTTATGTCTCTTGTGTGTGATGGCGAAGTGGTTCTTTTGCGTGTGTGTGCTTTCTGTTCTGTGTCCTTGGTCAGTTCTCTCAGGGCGGTAAAGAGTGTGTTGTTGGAAAGAGTTGTGTTTTCATTTATTACATTTTTCCCTTCGACTATAGCCTTTTGTATGCAGTAATTTTCTTCTATCGTTAGTTGTCGGTACAAACTGTTGCTGTTTCTCAGAATGTGTAGATGATGGTGATGTTTGTCGCCGAAACTAGTTTGGGATAATAAAGAAACAAACGAATAAAAAGGTATTTTGCATCAAGGCGGACACAAATTCTGATATTACTGTTTTTCTATGCAAACACGGACCAAATGGAAGAGTTCCAAGATAAAATCATTGCTAGTGAGTCATTCAGTTTCAAATTTTGGAAGACATGTACAAAGACTGGGTTTTTTGGAAGAAGAAGAATAGTGCAAATAGGAACTTGTGATGGTGTCATTAATATTAATGATCTAAAGGCACAGAGAAATTTAAAATATCTATGGGGTAAAATACGATAAATTATTTGAAGAATGAAGACATATGGATAATACATTTTCCCAAAAGAAGGGCAGAATGATTCACCAAGGAGGCAAGGAAAGCAGGAAAGAGGCTGAAACTACAACATGAAGCCAGAAAGGAAACAAAAGAGTACACTGTTCGGCAGTTTTAGTTCACAGAAGGCATCCTAAGTTTCAGAAAGGCATTATTTAAACTCCAGAGCTGTTTTTCTCAGTTCGTAAATCTACAAAACGGATTCGCTTATAACTTTTTGTCTAATCCATGAATCAGCTTATTATTTTCAGAGCATACTCTACTTATGATGGTATAGAACATACGTGAGACTTTCTGCTGAGGACTGAAAACTTATGAAGTTATGAGTTTTTAATGGATGCAAAAATGATGCAAATAGATGTTAACAAATTCAATATATTACAAAAAAATTCCCGCAAAGATTGTTCTAGTGAATGTTCTACCTGTACACTACAGCTATAAAATCCAACGAGAAAAATTCAAAATGTTTATTACTTGTTGATTTATCATGTAAACATAAAGAATTAACATTATTACAAGGTTGAACTATAATTGTTTATTAAGGCATTTGCAAACTCCTTATTTATCAAACTGTCTTTTTTTCTTGTTGTCTGTAAGCAATTTTTTCACCAAATAAATTGCATGGAATTACGTTTTATATGTCTAAAGAAACAAAAACTAGAACGTGCTTTAATTGTATTGTGTGATAACTGGATCTACTCCTTTAACACTTATCGTAACGGTATACCGTACTGAAGAAACAAAAGCGATTCGGTGTGTCAGGGCGCAGCTGTAGAGGAGGCGAGGAAATTCTTTCTCAGCCGAAGTATTTAATGAGACCTTCAGTTGCAGCCTTCTTACGTAAACAAGAACTACGATAACAGCTCGGAACACAAAATGCTGAGAAGTGAGAGAATAAAGGAGCGAGACAAACTGATTCACCTACTATGGATACTGCGTCATGTTAGTATAATCAGGCAACGATCTTGAAGACCAACTGTCCAAAAAAGTGCAGCATCTGCTCGTTACCGTAACCAAATATTAATTTTTTATAGTGCACTCGCTAACAAAGCAAAGAAAGAATTTACATTGTTAATGGACCACTGGCCTAATTTAAAAGTATATTGTGCTGGCCGATAAAACAAGTTTACCACTCCATCCGTGGTTTCTCCACTTTAACGAGAAAAAGAACTGGTACGGTCAGTACACTTTAGAGCGTGTCTGATGAGTACTAACAAAAACGACATAGCTGTTAAGATTAACAGCCTCTGTAACGTGTGACTTCCGCTTCTTTGAACAGGGCATTTTATGTAGTTTAGTAGAGTTTGATAAGTGCAATCATGAAAGTTTAATTAAAGTGTACGCTGTCTTAAAATTACTGCTCACAATTATCATTAATCAATAATGTATATAATCATAATTAACAGTGAAAACTGACGAGGGTTTAAGTACAGATACATAAAAGTTATAGTAAGCATGGGTCCGCAGCGAACTGTTTTCGAGATAATTGTCATTGTGCGGTTAAATGGCGGCGTTAGTAAAAATGTATTTGAAATGCAAACCCTTGAAATTAGTCTCCGTCTCGTTGGGCTCAGATCTGACGCAATCCCACATGCTCTTCACGACTCATCACTCAGCAATGTTTCTCACTGAGTGTGCGGTTAGCGGTACTACGCGATCGCCCAATTGGGTCACACTACAGCCACAGGGCATCTGGTATTTGCACGATGGGGCACCGGCACATTTTGCTGTTGGTATAAGACGATATGGAACGCACCGCAATGACCCAAAAAAAAAAAAAAAAATGGCTCAAATGGCTCTGAGCACTATGGGACTTAACATCTGAGGTCATCAGTCCCCTAGAACTTAGAACTACTTAAACCTAACTAACCTAAGGACATCACACACATCCATGCCCGAGGCAGGATTCGAACCTGCGACCGTAGCGGTCGCGCGGTTCCAGACTGTAGCGCTCAGAACCGCTCGGCCACACCGGCCGGCCGCAATGACCCAAGATGGACGTCTTGGGCACAGCCTGTACCATGGCCTCCCAGACCACCTGACCACAGTCCTCTGATTTTTTCCGTCTGGGATCATCTCCGAAGTAAAGTGTACAGAATTACAACAGTTGAAGAAATGGAGCAGAGAGTTGTACAGGTTTGTCAAGGTTTATGACATGATCCGTAACTGTTTCAAAGAATTTGTAACTCAGTGCATAGACAAGTGCAGTATTGCATTCAAATACGAGGACGATGCATGGAATTCCTTCAACAGTTACAAATGTTCAGTAAATTATGACATGTAACGCTCTGTGATAGCCCGCCCGGTTAGCCCTGCGGTCTAACGCACGGCTTTCCGGAGTGGGAAGGAGCGCCTGGTCCCCGGCACGAATCCGCCCGGCGGAGTTGTGTCGAGGTTCGGTGAGATGGCCAGTCTGTGGATGGTTTTTAGGCGTTTTTCCATCTGCCTCGGCGAGTGCAGGCTGGTTCACTTTATTCCGCCCCAACTACACTATGTTGGTGATTGCTGCGCAAACAAGTTCTCCACGTACCCATACTTACACCACCATTACTCTACCACGCAAACACTCGTCTGATGTGAGACGTTCACTGGGGAGTCCACCGGGGGCCGAACCCCACAATAACCCTGAAAGAGTGGTTCAGTTAGCGGTAATCATCGTGGAGTTGTGGACCACTGCGGCTGCGGTGGGGACGGAGCCTCTCCGTCGTTTCTAGGCCCCCGGTTAACATACAATACAATACTGTACAATACAACGCTCTGTGATACATGAAGTAATTTGTTTAACTTGTACCAGGAGTTCAGTGAATTGTAAAGGGCACCACAGACGATATCGTCTGCAATCGGTCACTTTCTTCGAGCCTGACACACGCTAGTGATTTACCAAGCAATTTCATCCAGTGCTGCTGTATTTAGCAGCTGTGGCAGCTGATCTTCGTATCCCCATCAATACTTGCAAAAAAATTATATATATAAATTGTCCATGAAATTTAGTACACTCGTTCTTAACTAAATGTTAATTTACAGAATACATAGGGGTCCGACCCCAGACTCCTACATTCATCACAAGAGAGCCAGGGCAATATGGAGATAATATCCTAGTTATGCTCAAGAGCATCGAGAAAACACCATTGACAATAACACATTTACTAAGCAGTATTACAGGATTGTCCCCCAAAGCGCCGCCCCACGGCCGGTGTGGCGGCGTAGCGCCTCGTCAGTGGCGGAAGGCCTGCTTGCGCTCGTCTTGCAGTATCGTCAGCATAGCGAACTGTTCAGTTCCTAGTGCTGTGAAATATGGAAAGCAATAATCCCCAAAAAATGGCTCTGAGCACTATGGGACTTAACATCTGAGGTCATCAGTCCCCTAGAACTTATAACTACTTAAACCTAAGGACATCACACTCGTCCATGCCCGAGGCGGGATTCGAACCTGCGACCGTAGCGATCGCGTGGTTCCAGACTAAAGCGCCTAGAACCGCTCGGCCACTACGGCCGGCTCAAAAACCCCAAGTGGCAATTATAAGAAGAGGAACAGCACCAAAAGTCGGACAGAAACGTAACATGTAGAAAATCGTCCACGCAACCTGTAAGTAGAATTTAAAATATTACTACATCATAGATAAAAACCAACCACCAGTACTGTTTATAACCTATAGGAACATTGGCCCAAAATGCAAAATAAATAGTAAAAATGTGTACATATTCCAGGCCACTGAAGATGCCTTGTAGATAATGAAGACGAAACGCGTATGGCACGAAAATTGTGTTTCATTCAGTTGTAGTTAGACGGTCTAAAAGTAAAACTTATCAGTATACCGTAGTACACTACATTGTTCGTTGACTCGAAGTTGGCTTCTTTCCAGTGTACTAATACAGTTAGTTTCTCATTTATTAGGCCTCAATTTCTTTTTCTTTCATAAGTGTTTTAGTTTAAATGTAGGTATTCACACAACTTATTGACGACTCCATAGAGTGCTGTGTGCACAACGACCATATACGTGAAATTAGAAGGAAGGTCAGCGTTGGCCGTAATTTTGATGGTTTATTGACAGAAAAATCGATTTTCAATCACATAGTGATCATCTTCAGTGCTGTAGTGTACAAATTAAACTCATAGGCAATGGTGTCAAGTTATTTTCAGTAACCAAAGCTATGAAAGAATCGTTTCATAGCTTCGGTTACTATGTGATTGAAAATCGATTTTGCTGTCAATAAACCATCAAAATTACGGCAACGTTGACCTTCCTTCTATTTACACAATGATTTTGCAAACTGGAAGTTTCAGTGGAAAATTTCCATAGTTCTTGTCATGGTTTGTTTGTTAGGGAGATTATATGAAATGACAAGGGACTTAAGTATAGCCGTAGAATTTAAATGTCCACATAATATTAATGTACTTGTGTGTCATTATGTTAGTAAATTAAGAACTTTTATAACGTGTGTAACTGTTTCATAAATAACAAAATCACCAGAGAGCCCAGTATATCGTGGCTATTACTATGAACTTCCCATGAGTTCTACTTCGACAGCATAAGCTTCAAAATGCAAGTCACTGCAAAATCTGAGGGTGTCAGTGATTTATATTTGTATTTCTTCGTAATATAAATGACAACTCCTCCTGCAACATCACTTCTCAGAATAGTTCGTGTTTACTTAATTTATTTCAGTGTAAAATTCTTACTCAAGTTGAACCAACAGAAGCGAAACAAAACAACTCGATCACGCTTAATAACTATGCAAACGAGTCAGAACTAGGTAGCCGTAGTGTCACATGCTGCATGTAGTTCGTCTGACTGCTTGGGAATTCCGAACGAGGTACAACCTGCTGACGGATCGCTGCCATCCGTCGCTCGTGTGTGGGGGCCCCACTTTCAACAGGCTACAGCGGCTATGCATTTCTTGTTAAAGTATAGCATGGGTAAAATTTGAATCCAATTAGTTGGGGACTCAATCGTAGAACTTACATATCAAATACATTTGCACTAACCAGGGCAATATTTCGCACTGAAGTCGGTGGCGGCTCGTAACTAAAAATTTGCTTGATTTAGGTTTTCCGTGATTTCCCTAAATCGTTCCAGGCAAATGCCGGGATGGTTCCTTTGAAAAGGCACGGCCGACTTCCTTCCCCACCCTTCCCTAATCCGATGAGACCGATGACCCCGCTCGTCCGCAGCTCGTGGTCTCGCGGTAGCGTTCTCGCTTCCCGAGCACGGGGTCCCGGGTTCGATTTCCGGCGGGGTCAGGGATTTTCACCTGCCTCGAGATGACTGGGTGTTGTTGTGTCGTCTTCATCATCATCATAGCTGGCATGGTAGCTCAGCGTGTTCGGTCAGTGGGCTGCTCGCCCTCTGTAATAAAAAACTGAGTAAAGGAATCAACTTGGACGGATGTCTTGTCACGTCCGCCCAGACCAAACGCAACGAACAATACCCAACAAAATGAAAAAAAAATGGATAGAGCAACTGCCATGTAAGCAGGAGATCCCGGGTTCGAGTCCTGGTCGGGGCACACATTTTCAACTGTCCCCGTTGGCGAATATCAGCGCATGTATTCACCTAAGGGTATTCGTTTCATTGTATTGATTTAATTGTAAATTCATATTATTAAGAGATAATGAGACAAATGTGCTGTTTTGGTCCCCATAAGTCTAGTAACTGTATATAATACCTGGGCAGCGATTCTAATCAAGCTCTGCATGTAATTTTATGCTGTATTTCGTCAAATGGCCTTTGAACACATCACTATTTCATTTTTTCTGCACCTGAAACTTTTACTGCCTACAACTGGTTGCTGCATGACTGTGCTGTCGAAAAAGCTATTATCACTTGATTATCGTTACAGACTGAATAGTTCTTCGATATCGGGTATTAAAAATATAATAAAGACTCTGAAGATACTTTCAAACGCGAAGACAGCTAGTAACGCATTTATTATATTTAGATAACCGGTTTCGGCAAGACTATGTTGCCACCTTTGGATGTGCTATAGGATAGAACTGAAATTGACGGAATAAACAGTTAATAATCATGATATAACGCCGCATAGAAATATATCCATTTACCACAATTTCTGAGACAACAATACACGTTGTGCTTTATAACATTACATCATCTTTTTCATCAGTACTGAAAGTGGTGTTACACCACGTAGTTAGAGGATTCCGAGTAATATGTGTATTAGCATCATTATTTCCATTTTAACACTGTTAGGGGACATAGAGCTGCCGGTTTAGTAAATGACAAGGAGCAATTTGAATACTCTTTGATGTCGCGCTCGGGAAGAGCGGCGAGAAAATTTGTACCCTTCGCATCACTGAAGACAGGAAAAAAGGAAGCATAGTAGTTCTTATGGGAACTTGGGATCCATTGTAGACCCTCACAAGAGTGCAGCATTCGAAGAGAGAGCCGTTTTAATAACTCTGATATTTTGTCTTTAATCAAGATCTGTCCATCACCAAAGTATATAGAATATGGAATACATTGATTGTAAAATGCAGGCAAACGATATTTAATTTTTCTGTTTGGAGCCATAACTCCATTATCAAATACTTCGTTCTTGTTTTTTGGACGTTACGTCTGTTGGAGTTTATCACTTTAATTTGGCCACGAAATATTAGTTTTTAGCATCGGTACCAGACTTGCACTTACGCTTATAATGGGAAGAGAAAAACTCTCTTGAAATAGTAGAATAGCAATAGCAATGATAAAAGCAGAGGGAGAGGTGTTAAAGCATAACCTGTACATACACATAATTCACTGTCCAGTCACATTAATGAGACCAGCTGTCAAAAAACCTAAATACCCACCTTTTGCAGAGCGGACTGTTGAGAGATATGCAGGAAGAGGGACACTGAGTGTGACCGACAGGCATGTGAAGCATACCGACGCCAGTGCCGTGGCAAGCTGCGCTAGGTTTCAAGTTGAGGATCCATCCCGTTCGACGTGGTCCCATAGATTCTCTATTGGGTTTAATTGCGGGGAATTTGGTGACCAGGGAAGTACATTAAACTGATCCTGGTGCTCTTCGAACCACACACATACACTGCGAGCTGTGTGGCACGTTGCGTTGTCCTGCTAGTACGAGGATTGCCGAAAAGTAATGCACCGCATTTTATTTTTCAGCCAACGACAATACTACGAATTCTCACTGTAGAGATAGAAACTGAGGGGAATATTAACAAATGCTTGTGCAAAGTCTATGGAGCATCTACGGTCGACAGAAGTACAGTTAGTAGCTGGGCATGGAGGGTGAGGTCACCAGAAGCGATAATGCAGCGAAATTTGGCGTTATTGGGATATGGCAGCAGACGACCTACGAGAGTTCGTCTGCTAACAGCACGACATTGGCTGTACTTCTGTCGACCGTAGATGCTCCATAGACTTTGCACAAGCATTTGTTAATATTCCCCACAGTTTCTATCTCTACAGTGAGAATTTCAATGACTGCACGTTGCTTGTACCGTACTCTCTTGGGCTCGTGGCCTAATAGGTGAGTCCCGATTTCATTTGGTAAGAGCTGATGGTAGGGTTCAAGTGTGGCGCAGACTCCATGAAGCCATCCATCCAAGCAGTCAATAAGCTACTGAGAAAACTAGTGGTGGTTCCACATTGATGTGGGCTGTCTTTACAAGAAAAGGACACCTCTGGTCCAATTGAACAGATCATTGACTGGAAATAGTTATGTTCGGCTACTTCGAGACCACTTGCAGCCAATCATACTCTTCATGTTCCGAAAGAACGACGGAATTGTCACCGGGCCACAATTGTTCGTAATAGGTTTTGTAGAACACACTGGACAATTCGAGCGAATTATTTGGCCACCCAGATCGCTCGAGATGAATTCCATCTAACATTTATGAACCATAATCGAGAGGTCAGTTCGCGCAGAAAATCCTGCACTGACAACCCTTTCGCAATTCTGGACAGCTATAGAGGCAACATGGCTCAGTATTTCTGCAGAGGATTCCCAACAACTTGATGAATCCACGTGGAGTTGCTGCAATACGCCGGATAAAAGGAGGTCCGACACGATAGTAGGAGGAGTCCCATGACCTCGGTGTGCATCAGGAATGTATTGCGTCAACACAGCTAAGAACGGAGAGGGGACTTAGGCGAAGCGACTCAGTTTTACCAAAACTGTTTTGCAGCCTTGGAAAAGGTCTTCAAATCATTAGGCTGGGGTGAAGGAGGAATACCAGTAAGCGGATCATGTTAGATAATTCATTTTGAAAAACAAAGTAGAAAGAAGGATAAGGCTGTCAAGAACCTTAAGTTTTGTTTTAACAGCACATACCGTTACTGGGCATAACGATATTGGAGGTGATGTGCTCTTGCCTTCCTCTGAGTTTTGAATTTGACATTTACCAGAAAATGTACAGTTACGCGTGGACCCCGACCACGGTGCAAATCGTAATTTTTTCACTTGCACAAGTCATTGCCAAAAATGAAAACAGCTATGAACGATAGAAAAAAAAGTGGGCCGAATGCCGATAGAAACCTGTGCCTTTGGAGATGTAGGTTGACATTTAACAACAGAGCCACTAAGGTCCACTTACATAGTTAAGAAATGAAGCATAATTTAAGGGAACTAGTAGGAGTGGAAGAGAAACAGTGACATTGATAAGATTCGCAGATGCCATAGTTCTTCTGGTTGAAGGTGAAGCGGACTAAAAAAAAACTACTGAATCCCAAGGATTGCTTACAATAATAGTTGCAGGATCAAGGATAAATGAAACAAAGATGAAACTGGAGCGAATTCTCAGAAGGAATAGCGAGCGACTTACCCGACATGAAAATGTTAACCCATTAAATAAATTCGCACTCTACATTTGCTGCAAGCTGACCATTTTCTAGTGTGCTCACATGTTAGAAAAAATAATTTAATGTTATTATTTTGGAGTATGTTTCTAAATATAAGTTCTTAGAAGTAATTTTCAAAGCAACGTTTATTATACCGCTTTCAAATTTAAATTTTTTACCTGTAATGTATTTTATATACAGTAAATACGTAAGTGATAGAAAATTTCATAGCAGTTTTATTAGTCCTCTTCCGAGTTAAAGTCTGGTTTAGTGAAAGTATGAAGCCCATTTTTTTCTAGTATTGCAGTTATTTGATGTTTTTCCCTTCCGCACTGTGATTGGTTATTCACAGCAAATTTCGTGATAGAATATATGTGCTGTGATGCTGGAGATAATGTGTGTAATTCCTTCAACAGCTATATAGTGACAATGGTAAACAAGCCGTTAAAATCTTGTATGTTAGTTAAGAAACCTCTTTTTTACATTTTGTAAGTAGGCTGTTTATGTTTTCTTTATGTAAGTAGGCTGTTTATGTTTTCTCTATGTAAGTAGGCTGTTTATGTTTTCTTATTGGCAACGTTACGTAGCGCTCAAAATGAAAATCACTGGCTGTGCTGTGTGCAGTCTGTGGCTGCTTTGCATTGTTGTAATACTCGCCATTGTAGTGTTGGGCAGCGGCAGCTGGATGCGAACAGCGCGTAGCGTTGCGCAGTTGGAGGTGAGCCGCCAGCAGTGGTGGATGTGGGGAGAGAGATGGCGGAGGTTTGTAATTTGTCATGAACTGATATATATATTATGACTTGTGATGATATCAAGGTAAATACATTGTTTGTTCTCTATTAATATCTTTCATTTGCTAACTATCCCTATCAGTAGTTAGTGCCTTCCATAGTTTGAATCTTTTATTTAGCTGGCAGTAGTGGCGCTCGCTGTATTGCAGTAGCTTGAGCAGTGAAGATTTTTGTGAGGTAAGTGATTTGTGAAAGGTATAGTTTAATGTTAGTCAGGGCCATTCTTTTGTAGGGAATTTTGAAAGTCAGATTGCGTTGCGCTAACAAAAATATTTTATGTCAGTTTAAGCACAGTCATGTACAATTCTTCAAAGGGGACGTTTCAATTTATATGTGTAAAGATATTTTCTCGCAAACAAACAACCCTGGCATCGTGTTGATAAATAGCTAGACGAAGATATATAATGGGAGGAAGGAGAGAGCATTAAATTATGAGCTTTGTCACGGAACTTTTAAATTACAGGCTCCAGTTGTTACCCCTATATCGTATTAGGCATGGTAATACACTATGTGATCAAAAGTGTCCCGACACCCTCAAAAACATACGTTTTACATATTAGGTGCATTGTGCTGCCACCTACTGCCAGGTACTCCGTATCAGTGACCTCAGTAGTCATTAGACATCGTTAGAGAGCAGAATAGGGCACTCCGCGTAACTCACGGACTTCGAACGTGGTCCGGTGATTGGGGGTCAGTTCTGTCATACGTCTGTATGCGAGATTTCCACACTCGTAAACATCCCTAGGCCCACTGTTTACGATGTGATAGCGAAGTAGAAACGTGAAGGGACACGTACAGCACAAAAGCGTAAAGGCCGAACTCGTCTGTTGACTGACAGAGACCGCCGACAGTTGGAGAGGGTCGTAATGTGTAATAGGCAAACATCTATCCAGACCATCACACAGGAATTCCAAACTGCATTAGGATCCATTGCAAGTACTATGACAGTTAAGTGGAAGGTGAGAAATCTTGGATTCCATGGTCAAGCGGCTGCTCATAAGCCACACATCACGCCGGTAAATGCCAAACGACGCCTCACTTGGTGTTAAACATTAGACGACTGAACAGTGGAAAAACGTTGTGTGGAGTGACGAATCACGCTTCACGGATCCGATGTCAGGGCGTGGGTATGGCTAATGCCTGGTGAACGTCATCTGCCAGCTTGTGTAGTGCCAACAGTAAAATTATGAGGCGGTGGTGTTATGGTGTGGTCGTGTTTTTCATGGAGGGGCTTGCACTCCTTGTTGTATTGCGTGACACTATCACAGCACAGGCCTACGTTGATGTTTTAAGCACCTTCTTGCTTCCCATTGTTGAAGAGCAATTCGGGGATAGCGATTGCATCTTTCAACACGATCGATCAAATGGCTTTGAGCACTATGGGACTTAACATCTGAGGTCATCAGTCCCCTAGAACTTAGAACTACTTAAACCTAACTAACCTAAGTATGTCATACAAATCCATGCCCGAGGCCGGTTCCAGACTGAAGCGCCTAGAACCGCTCGGCCACAGCGGCCGGCTTACGATCGAGCACCTGTTCATAATGCACGGGCAGTGGCGGAATGGTTATACGACAATAACATCCCTGTAATAGACTGCCCTGTACAGAGTCCTGACCTGAATGCTATAGAACACCTTTGCGATGTTTTGGAAGGCCGATTTCGAGCCAGGGCTCAACGACCGACATCAATACCTCTCCTCAGTGCAGCACTCCGTGAAGAATGGCCTGCCATTGCCCAGGAAACCTTCCAACACCAGATTGAACGTATTCCTGCGAGAATAGAAGCTGTCATCAAGGCTAAGGGTGGGCCAACACCATATTAAATTCCAGCATTACCGATGGAAGGCGCCACGAATTTGTATGTCATTTTCAGCCAGGTGGCCAGAAGCTTTTGATCACATAGTGTATATAAAATTCTCAGTGACCGAACAAAACTGAAACGAAGGAAGGAAGAGTAAGGTTTAACGTTCTATGATAACATGTTCATTAGATACCAAGCACTTGTATGAGCTTAAAAAAGGACAGGTGTAATGGAACTGAACGTCGAGTTACCTTTATTCAGATGTGAAAATTTAGTTTATAATTAAGTTCTAATTGTTGACACAAATTTATCATTTGCAATGAAATCATATGTCTTCAAATTTTGAGTGATTTACACTATTAACATTTCTCATTTTCGTTTACATAGATACAGCTTATTTTTCTAGGGCCAAAATTATACTAATGTAACTGTTTGAACATTTAAAAAATAATTGTTCTGCACACAATTCTTTCCAATAATACCTGTTATAACTTTTTATAAGTATTCCAAATAACAAAAATAACATTTTCAAAAATTTAGATGGATTAGAAATATACTGTAATAATAATTATTCCCCTTTCTGTCTGCATTCGTATAATATCTTTTATCTTCTACTTACTGATTATTTTAAAAGTATTCACCATTGTCATGTTCCCACATTTTCTAAATCTGATAGTTTGGCAGTTTAATGTAAAGGGGTGATACCAGTATTCTTTCTGTAAATTTTAAGAACTGTTAATACTTCTTGTCGCTCTTAAAGCAAAATAACCAAAATTTAATCAGTTTCGTTATTTTCACATGAAACAGTTGGTATGAGATCAACTGAAGCCAAAATAACGAACTATATTTGAAACTACACTGTAATTAAATTATATGAGTAAAAATATGTAAGTCTCTAATAGTATGCACAACTTTACAAAGGTGCTTATTGTTGTAAAATGTTTCTATTTCAAATTGAACGCAAGTGTTCGAGAATGCCATCTTTTTTTTTAAGCTCTCGCCGTGTGGAAGTAGGAAGTAGTGGTTCGTTTCTAGACTGAGTGTGGGAACACTTCTATATATTTAACTCTTTTTTTATCTAATGTTTATGAACTTGCCGAAGTTGGGAGCAGTATAATTTTGTGTTAATAATGTGCAAATAATGGGAAAATTTTTGTACAAGTAAATCAGAAGGTAAAGTAAAAGAATATGTCAACAATTTATTTCGAAACAGCGTTGTCAAAGAAAGCGAATCTTTTATAGAAAACTTTTAAACCCCCGGGTAACGTAATTCTCGCTGAATTTCCCGCTTTTTATTTTATTGCACTTATGTAAATGATTCTTCAGGCTTCTCACAACCACGAGCAGGACAGTGCTACAATCACTACAGTTTCATATGGAGAAGCATTATTTCGCTGCTGGAACGTAAAATATTATTCTACTCGCATTAGGTTGAATTTCTGCTGCTGTCTCGATTTGGCAGACTTCATGAATGGTGGGAAATAGTAGCGGAATCTTACTGGCGAAGACCTTTGTCATGTTCAGAATGTCGTGCAGTATATTGTAAACTGACCCTGGACAGATTTTTCATTTCTCCTTTACCGCGTCGGTTGTGATACGCCGGTCTTCGATCACTGAATCTGCAGTTCTTTTGCGATTCTCATTTGTTCACAGAGAGATGGTCTGCTACTTCGTTCTTTGTCATTCAGGCACGTTTGACCACAGTGGATGCGATTGTGTCACCAAACCACTATATCGTGTGATGGTACATTGTTGCCGTACATCTGAACAAACTCAGTAACCCAGCTGCCCTAACATGACCTACGATGCGTTCTCACAGCTTTACTTCTGCCAGTTCCTCATCTTCTACCTCCCTGTCCCTCACATTTCGCAGGAGAACCTCTGTGAAGTTTGGAAGGTAGGAGATGAGTAACTGACGGAAATAAAGGTGTGAGAACACGTCGTGAGTCGTGGCAACTGGTAACCCAGTTGACAGAGCACTTGTCCGTGAAAGGGAAAGGTCCCGTGTTCGAGTCGCGGTCCGTCATACAGTTTCTATCTGCCAAGAGTCAGCGCACACTCTGCTGTAGAGCAAAAATTCATTCTGAAAAATTCAGCGTGGATTGCAGCTTTGTTCCCCTTCAGATACAAAAAAACGAGTTAGCACATGATATTCGATTTTGTCAAAGGTGTGCACCATTTTATTTTGGCTCTTCTGGGTGCGTTCTACGATGCTGAGGCGCGGAGAACTCATGGTGCAAAAAGTCTAACTTTACTCTCTCGAGGCTATAACTACAGCTTTATGACTATCCCTCGTACAGTAGTTTCAATAGTAACCTGGTTTTTTTTCATGTAAACAACATATGTAAACAACGTGAACAGATTCTCCCTTGCTTCATAATTCATGATCTTTACCAAACCAGGTAGAATCGTTAAGCAAATTTGGTTTTCTGACTATGGTTCCCTGTCTGAAAGTGCTACTTTTTCCCTTCTCCATCATTCCTTAAAGTCAGTCCCGACAGCACGGAAACAGCGTGTGTGATGGTGCGGAGTCATTCAGTGAGCCGCCAGTCAGGAGGCAGCTTTCACTGGCGCTCTCCCGTGTGAGCCGATTACGTCTGGTCGGCCGACTGTTGTCGTGTTCTGAATACAGGCCTGAGCTGATCAGCGAGTTAATTAGCGGTTTTTTGTTTCCAGGGCTTTTTAGCGAAGCACCGACCATTGTCTGTTTCCTAACTGAAAAGCCGCATGTCAGAGGTACTACCTTCAACAAGTGCAGCTGTGGGCGCGTGAGAGAGCTGAAGTGAGGCCAGTTGGTCAGGAACATATTCAGCATATTCATATACTCAGTCTTCGATCCAGGCACTGGCAGCTGATCCTCAAAGAAATGTAGTTTGTTACGAGTAAAGACCCACTGAGGTTTGAAAGCACTAGTAAGTATCTGGTGTTATTAAAAGGCAGACAGCATTTCCACTACGCTATTACGTTAAAAGAAGTACTTGATTATTCACTGCTGGCTAGTTTCTAACACAATTTGATGTGCACTTGGAAAAGAGCTGTAGCTCTTAAAGTGGGCAGTGATGCTTCTTTTAGTTCAGTAGTCGGTTCACAAAGAGTTGGACTCCTGTCGGCGCTTGCTAACCTGTGAAAAGGATTTTGTTTCTCCAATTCCAGTGCTTTATGTACAGTAGTGATTTACATATAATAGTGGAAGATAGGACAAAGATCCTACAATTTTCTGACGATCTGTTCGTCTGTGAAATAGGAGAGGCACTGAACCAAAGCATTTAGATATTAGGGCAATTGGTGGAGGAGTTCCAGTCTAGACCAATAACTAACTGTCTTCAAATATTGCCTACTAAGACATCCGTCTGCATATTTAGTATATACAAATATGTAACGCTGTGTCAATTGAAATATGCATTACGACATTTTGTCGACTGGGAAAACGGATTTGACAGAATTAACTAGTACGTGTTGTTGTAGATTCTGAAAGATTCTGGTAGAAATTGGAAGGATAAAAGGGGGCAGAAAGTGGTAGTTCGATCAGAAGAAGATGACACTGAAGAGGTGGCTGTTGGAAGGGAAGTGAGACAGGGTTGCTGTATAGCACCAGCACTTTTCAATATGTATGTTGAAAAGCTAATCAATAAGGCTTTAGATAAATCAAAAGGACTTGTAGTGCGGGAGGAGAAAGAATAAAATTCATCTTGTACACTGATGATATGCCTGTCCTGGCGGAAACGGAAAAAGGGTTCCAGGTAATGATGGGGAGTATTGTAAGAGTGGATAAAGAGTTTGATATGAAACTGAACGTTGTCAAGACCGAAGTGATGAAAAACGTAAAGAAGCTAGATAACTTCCAGCAGAAATTGTACAGAGAAAAATGAGATGCAGAATCTCCGTGGGAAAGAGAGCTTTCGGGAGGATGAAAAGTTTCCTGACACCCAGAGGCATGCCCATTACACTAAGGTAGAGGCTCGCCAAGTAATCTGTGTGGTGCCTTATGGTTCTGAATAGTCGATAGCCAGACAGAAAGAACAAAAATATTTGGGAAGTTTTGAAATGTGGTTATGGAGAAGAATGAATAAAGTGAAATGGATCGACAGAGTGAGAAATGAGGTAGCAGAGGTGAGGAACTTCATGAGGATGATACAGAAGGGGAAAACATCTTGGATGGGACAAATATTACGTAGGCACTCCCTGCTAAAGAGGGTCGTGGGGGGAACATTAAAAGGAAAAAGAGGAATGCTAACAGATATAAAGAAGAGAGAAACAAATTAAAAGCATATTTTTGTGTCGTGGTCTTGTGAGGTGACAAGAACTGCACATAAATAAGTCGATGCACCGGCTACAAGATGGGAACACTTTTATTGTTAACATGGAAAATAGTCAGTTCCTGATTCTAACGTGAAGATTGAAAAGTAGAGCCACTTCTGATAGAAATAGAGATTTCTCAGGATAGTCCAAATAGGTGTCTTGATCGGTGTTGGGTCGATGTCTGGTTGGCGTACTCGTCGGTGTTCTGCTCGATGATGTGGACAGTACCCTGGCAGATGTCCTGATAGTCGGTGCCGGCCTGTCGTTGTCTAGATCGGAGTCAATTGACCTTGCTGGGTCAACGTCCGGTAGAAGGTAGCTACCGATTGATGGGTTCCAGCAGCAGTCGGCGTCGAGCTCAGAGAAAGAGTGTGATAAGCTGTGATCACGCTTTGCCTTATGTAATCCGACGGATGGATGTCCATGCAGGCTACGTGATGCGCGGACGAAGTGTAGTACCGCGAATTGCAGCGACGCGGTGTTGTCGGGCGATGATGCGGCTCTCGCGCACCTCACTGGAGTCTCTCCTGTATACAGCTGTTACTGTTGTGATCTGGCATGTACAAAGTATGTTGTTTACAACCAGAGTTTGGATTTCCGTACAACCAGAGTTTGGATTGCCGTGTGTCGCCTTTTTTGGTAGGGGACGCCGAGGAGTGTGGCAACCCGCCAGCCGCGGATGTGTTTGGATGTGTTTCCATGGTAGTATGTGGCCAGTCGAAAGGCCGGATACTACACAAATGAAGGAGGATGTTCAGAACAGAGAGATGTGGAGAACACCCAGTTGATACCTGTCTGAGGACAGAGCTACTGATTGAAGAAGAAGACATTTCCAACGAAGAAGACAGTTACAGTTTTTTTATGGTTAGAAACAGAGCACAAAGTGTCATGAGGCTTACATATAGGAAGAATAGAGCAAAAATTTGAAAGAGCAACAAATATCCTAGGAACAGTTATTGCAATGAGGGCAGAATTATCATATTAATCGACTGCTAGGCTGGAGTCATGACAGAGAAAAAGTAATTAAGAACAATGACAAAACAAGCCTATTGTGTATGAAATTATGCATCAAGTTAATAGTCTTCAAAATCAGTAGAAAGAAATCATATTAATCTGGATCAAAGGCCGCAGTGGCATCCGCCGAAACGCGCAGGCAGGCCTGTTGGTTACCGTGGTTCACCTTGCCTGTCCTCCAATTCCTCTAACAACTGGAACTTGAAGAACGTGATGTCCTGCCGTGAAGCTGTGAAGTATCTGGTTCAGTCCTACTTGCAGGCATGAATCACACAGCCAATTCGCGGAATCAGCACCCTCCGAAGGTGGAGAAACTAATAATTCGAATATCGAGTAACGAAAGTTTATCATAGGGATGGAGGAGAACAGAAAGGGGCATACCAAAATCATAGCAATGGAAGGAATTAAAAGTCTGTTCATCAACTGAAATGTATTCTACATTTAAGATTTACATACACACAAGAATATTAAGTACTGAAATCAAGAGAAGAGAATGAACTCGTGTTCAATGCAGGTTTCACATGTGATCAAGCATCAATGAAACTGGAAGGTTGAGTAAGGATATAGGGAGGGTTTTCTCAAAGGGGGGATCCAATTTGTTAAAGAGGATCTTAAAAGGCTCACGTTTTTCATTTTGTGCTGAAAGCATATATATTTGAGCATTAATTTTACCTACATTAGGTACATAATTTGCTTTCAGGAGCCATTCATACAAATGGTATTGTTTTGTTAGTAAAGAGACAGTATATTATATTCGCATTTTAATTCGTTTGCCAATAGAGTGAAGTTGTCTTATTGCCTAATACCCCGCATTGAGATTCAGACAAAATCTTCTCTGAAATAATTTCGAACCGATTTAATAGAATTCTTGCAAGAATTTTACCTGCAGCTGAGAATAGCGATATACCACGGTAGTTCCCATATGCACTGTGGTATGCTTAATGAAGATTGTATCATTCTTCAAGTCATCAGCTACTTCTCGAGTCTCCCAAGTCAAGAGGATTAGTGTAAAAAATCGGTCTTCAAGGATATTCCTCCGTTTTGAATCAATTTCAGAGAAATGTTATAAGGACCAGGAGCCTGTCTTAATCCTGGTTGACTGAGCGCTTCGATAGAGTCGTTTAATTGCGCATCTAGATATTTCTTCTGCATACATATATACTGAATTTCTTTCAACCACCAGATTCGGAACTATGATTTTGGAATGGCCCAGTCTGATTGTGGTGATATGGATGCCTGTATTTTTCTAGCAAACCCAGAATTGGAAGATTCATGTCTTAAAATAATGAACAAAAATAACTAATAATAATCCCGTTTTTATTTATGTTTGTGGGTATGTTACACAGAAGGCTTTACAAAAACTGTCTTGCGACACTTACGTTGTAGTTGTAGAGTCAAGCGAAAGCTATAGCCTTTATTTTGACATTCTCAATAAGACTGGCTTAACTTTGGCATTCTCAGCAGTTATAAAATTGTTTCACCTAGTTTTGAGTATTGTCTGTGTAATGATATCAGATCCCTACAAATCGTAGTTTTTAAAAATGCATAACCAAAGGCAGATTCTAAAGTTAATTTTGAAGAGAATAGTTTTGTCAGACTCCAGTTTAAACTTCTTTCTTCACGATAATGTGTTTATGTGGTGATGTTTGACATGTATACAGTTTCCAATATTCTGCAGAATAATTATACCAAACAAGAAAATGATAGCATACAATCAAAAAAGTAGCAGATAAAAATGCAAAGAAGTTTAACGCATTCCAAGGAAAATTAAAATTTAGTAACACAGTTATTTGTGTTGCAATCCTATAGCCAAGTAGTTTCAGGTGTTGCTCTCAAGTATATGACTCTGGTTTTTGCTTAATGAGTCTCCCGATTTAGAATGTGTGGTATAAGGAAAACATAAAGGCTATACAAATGTCAAACTATGCTATGTGAGACTTTTCCTATCACAAACGTTTTCAAGGGAGTTAGTTAAAGGGAAGCTGTATTCACATGGCACCTTTTCCTTGCATTTCCTACTTGTGAGCCTTTTTTTTAGTACTGCAGACAGATTTACACTCACCAGAAAAATTGTCAAACCAGCACATCGAAATTATGCTGATTTTTATGATCAAAATAGAAATGTTACTGCTTCCTACAATAAACACTGAGGAAACTTTCATTGGAAGTCTAATGGATTAAGCGACTGTGTAATAACGTTACAAGACACATTATGCACATTTAATTTTATACATAATAGCGAGTTACTCTCATATTTTATCATTATCGGCGTGGAAAACTTTTTTAACGTGTAAGTACACATTGATAATGCTGCCCTATGAAGCTGCACAATATTTCGTTTTCATGTATATAACAAGTTTTCTCTACGTTAAAATTTCACTCTTGGACATTTAAATGGGAAGAATGATAGTGATCTATCAGCGCAGTCTTCTGTTAATTGTAGAATTGCGCTAGTTAATGTGCACACCACACATACTACCACAGTACTGATTCCCATACCTTTCTCTGTTTTTGTATATTACAGTACATTTTACGACACTTGCTGAAACTGCATTGGTGGCTATTTAAATATGAAGAATATAAGTGATTTGCTCTTGTGGGCATGCTATAATCATATAGTTGCACTTGTTACAAAAAAAACAGTTTTGTTTTTAACGTGCAACAAAACTTTTGTGCTCGAAAGGCGGCCGTCTATTGTCACAGTGAAGACTCCCGTTTGTGTGACTTTGGCTACGGCTCTGTTGTGAATTTCGTAGACAATGTGAGCATTAAAAGTGATCGTAGTGAGTTATTTAGTGAGTTTTTATTCCATTTTTTGCGACATGTCATCGCTGATGGTGGTGACAAGCAATAAATTCTACACAAGCAAGCTTTGTCCTTCCATGACAAAGCACAGCAAGCTTTGTCCTTCCAAGACAAAGCACGTGTATGAGTGTACCGTAACTATCTCCTGGATCCGACAATACTGCAATCCCCGTCTGTGCTTCAACCTGCGTGACTCGCCATCGTTCGTGAATCGCACAATAACGAAGAGCAACAGTGGAGCATGACGGCGTGTTATCTAATCTTGTCCTGCAGGCCGTAGCATCTCGGCGGGTTCTGCACAGAGTTCGTGAGGCGTTGGAGCCAGTCACTTTTGCCTACCACGAGATTCTCTGTGATGGGCACTGACTGGGCAGACGCTTTGTACTGACTACTCCTGGTCATCGACGAAAGTGATAGCTGAGTGACCCTGCTGGCTCCTTTTTAAACTCTCTCTTCCAGTTAGAAAGCAGCAGTTTGTCACGGTAGACTCTACTTCTACTGCCACCCTAAACAGCCCTTTCTAACAAAAAAAATGTGTTTTACAATCGAATTCTGAGGGAACTCTCCATATCTCTTAGGATGCAATTACCTGGCTTGTCTTAACCATCGACTACCTCCAAGGAAAAGTATCCCTGCACTCCTGGTATCTTTCTTCAAATCAAGGAACCTCTATAATGCTCACCGTCGTCTTGGAGACAGCCAACAATTATACTGTTTCAAAGGCTTTGCATTAAAATTAACGTAACCAAAATTACTCCTGTACAGAGGAAACAATGTTAAGTAATTTCTGCCTCACTCTCGTCTCGGGAACACAAACAGAAAATCTGGAGGCAGGTTTTTTTTTAACTTTAATTTATGACTTCAATACCTAGCAGAGAGCATTGTATTAGACAACTCTACAAGGTGCAACTTCAGGTACACCCTGCCACCAAACGTACCACACACTGAGTTCGTACAATGAATTAAAATAATGAAACGAATAAGGTGGGACGAAGAATGGTGAATAAAAACTAGCAGCAAAGTGGAAACAATATAGATGAATACACCTTGTGATCTCGGTGATCCCGACAATTCATTGAAATACCGAGCAAAAGGGGTCAAGAGAAATTTACACAAACATAGCACTATGAAAGTTAATCATGGTCTGTCGAAAAATATCTACGTCAGATAAATCAAGCTCTAAAGCGACAGAGAGCTAGGAGGAGATGCAAAAGCCTCCGCTGCGTTACTGTTATGTTGGTGACAACAGACGTCAGAGAGTATGAACTATTGCATATAGTTCTTAAGGGTTATGAGCGTCCACAAATCAGGCACTGGAAAACTCAGCTCCGGCTAGTAAGTCAAAATGCATTTTTCTGCCGTAGGCATCGTTAGAAAGACATTTTGGACCCGGAATGTACAGAAAAAGACTTGCAGTACAAGACCACATGGAAGTGGGGCCTTACTGAGGTGAAACGCCAGGCTCGAGAACCGAAACAAACAATTCGCCTGCAGGAGAGATTCTAACTACCCAAAACGAGAGAATGACTGCATACATACAGCAAATTTTACTATAAATTTGTGAAATTATAATTCTTATTTTGTAAATGAAATTAACTTTTTCCTCTATAACTGCAGTAATATTGTTACTAGAGGGTGTATATTATTGTACGCAGATAACACTCAACATTAACTGTTGTTAATACGGGTAAATTATGGATGGCTCTGAGCACTATGGGACTTAACAGCTGTGGTCATCAGTCCCCTAGGACTTAGAACTACTTAAACCTAACTAACCTAAGGACATCACACACATCCATGCCCGAGGCAGGATTCGAACCTGCGATATGGATGGCTTTATGACCAAGTAGCCGAAGGTCAAAGTAAGGGAGAATAGAACCTAACAGTATAGGAAATAAGGTCTTTCTTTGAATTTATCTGGCGTTTGGTGCCCACCTAGAAGATGTCACTCTGTGAGTATATATCACGACGATTTAAATTCGAAAGAGCACAAGAGTTCAGCTACCTGGAAGCAGATAGCAGACAAAGATTCAAATGCAACTAATCCACGAAATAAGTGGCTTACAAAACCCTCGTTCAACCGATTCATAAGTCAATCGCCAGTCTCCAGCATTACCAACTGGAATTAACAGAGGTTGCTGACAAAATTCAAGGAAGCTAAACATGACGTCGGGGGTTTGTTTAGTCAGCTGACAAAATTCAAGGAAGCTAAACATGGCATCGGGAGTTTGTTTAGTCAGTGTAAGGGCACTACGGAGATGTTCAACCAATTCTAGTGGCAGGCGACGTTAAGAGAGACTGGATTACTATTCAGTTTTTGAGTGCCTATGTTCAAAGAATCAGCACATTACTTCCCATATTTGTTACTCATTTATATAGAAGAGGCTGTTATAAGTTTACCTATAAGGGTACCTTTCCAAGGTCAAACTCTCCATCTCACAGTAGCACTTACACTCAACATCCTCAGTTAATTGTACGAGTATGTATTCCACTCTCTGCTTTCCACTATAATTTTCAGCACTATTCTGCAAGATTATATCTCAAAAGTTTCGATTCTCTTCTTTTCAGGTTTTCCCCATAGTCCATATTCATTTCATTCAATGCTGTGCTCTATACCTACATTTTCAGAAATTCTTTTCCTGTGTTCGGGCCTACGTATCATACTAGTAGACTTATTTTGGGAAGATATGCCCACTGTGTTTGCCTGCTTTTTATAGGCTCCTTGCTTTGTCCATCATGCTTTATTTTTCTTTCAAATTAGCCGTATTTCTTCGTTTTATGTACTACGTGGTCAGCAGTTTTGATGTTTGTCTTTAATCGCATTACTTTTCCTGTTTCACACTTTTGTATTTCTTTAATTTATTCTCAGATATTCTGTGATTATTAAACTGTTCATTCCATTCAACAGGGTTCTAATTCTTACTCATTTTCCCCGAGCATATAAATGTAACAGGCGAAATTTCCCATTGATATCTATTAACCTTGAATTTTAATTCCAATTGTGAAGCCTCCTTCGATGTACAAGTTGAACAACAGAATACAAAGACAGGATCCCTGCCTTACGCCCATCTTAATCCGTGCACTTGTCTCTTGCTCCTCCAATTTATTATTTCTTCTTAGTTCGTGTATATGTTATATAAAATGTAATAGTCAGGCAACGGATGTACAACATTTAAAAAAAACCGCATTAACTAGGTTTCGATAGACTGTCTTCATCAGAATGGACAAAGATACGTGAAATCACATAACTTTGACCATTCTTATGAAGATAGTTGTAGAACTATCGAAACCTGGTTAATGTGTTTTTTAAAAAAATTGTGCGACCGGTTGGCTGACTATTACATTTTATATAATTGCAAATACCATTGCTAAACTCACAGCCACAAAATGTTTAAAATATATTGTACATGTTTTACGTTACTCGTCTCTCTCTATAGCAGAAATGAAGATTTCAAAATATAATACTATTTTATTTTACATTGTTCAATGTTTTTTATGTATGAACGGAACCTATAACGATGCCTTGATGATTTCTAAGTCAAGCATTACGTCGGAACTGCCTCTGTGGTACCTCTACCTTTCCTAAAGCCAAACTGATGATAATTTAAGACATTTTTAGTTTTCTTTTTCATTCTTTTGGGTATGGACGTGTTCAGCAACTTGGAGGCATGAGCTGTCAAGCTGATAATGCGACAGTTCTCGCATTGATGTGCCCTTGCTATCGTCGTAATTGTATGGATCATGTTTTTCTTTCACAGATATCTCACAAAATTGTTAAGACGGCAACAACAGAGAAATTCGAACTGAAGTATGCGCTTATTAACTGTTGTGATGGTCATACAGCGATCGTACCACGGTCGTGGTTGGATTCGAAAGACTGCTCTAAAGTAAAGTTCTGTAACCGCCACAAAATAAACTAGTCCACGTGCACGAACAATTATTTATTGTAACTCACAAGTATCATAACACCCAACACATGTTACACATTTAACCTATACAGGCTGAGAGTTGAGTATTGTAACTAATAGCCAGCCGCGGTGACCGAGCGGTTCTAGGCGCTACAGTCTGGAACCGCGCGACCGCTACGGTCGCTGGTTCGAATCCTGCCTCGGGTATGGATGTGTGTGATGTCCTTAGGTTAGTTAGGTTTAAGTAGTTCTAAGCTCTAGGGGACTGATGACCTCAGAAGTTAAGTCCCATAGTGCTCAGAGCCATTTGAACCATTTTTTGTAACTAACAGTTGCTTCCTACAGTAAATACCTACTCAGAGACTTAAGCCTGTAACCACATCAGAGCACTTGTGGCAGTTCCAATCCTTTGGAGTTGTTTATGGTGACAGCGTACTCCCGTATGGCAGTTACTAACTCTAGACGAATTCTGCCGAAGGAGTGCATCGAAGACAACAGACTGCGTTGAAGTGTAAAGACTGCAGACTGAGAACTGTGGGCTGGGTTGCTGGACCAAGGGCTATATCGCAAAGAGGATTGCTGCATCAAATCCGATGCTGGTGGTAATGTGTTCCAAGCTGAGGCCCACGAGAAAGACAGGCCATGTCGCACACGTCAAAGCACACTGCAGCACTATTGCCAGAAGCCATCTCCGGCAGGAGTGAGTAACTATTTCCGACAAGTTTAACAATTCTTTAATGCGCGTTTAACTGCCTGCAAGCTCTAGATTGCACTTTTAGTGGGTACCTTTTCAATTACATATTGATTTCCAGCCCTTCCCACCCTCCCCCCCCCCCCGCCCCCACCCCATGAACCATGGACCTTGCCGTTGGTGGGGAGACTTGCGTGCCTCAGCGATACAGATAGCTTACCGTAGGTACAACAACAACGGAGGGGTATCTGTTGAGAGGCCAGACAAAAGTGTGGTTCCTGAAGAGGGGCAGTAGCCTTTTCAGTAGTTACAGGGGCAACAGTCTGGATGATTGACTGATCTGGCCTTGTAACACTAACCAAAACGGCCTTGCTGTGCTGCCACTGCGAACGGCTGAAAGCAAGGGGAAACTACAGCCGTAATTTTTCCCGAGGACATGCAGCTTTACTGTATGATTAAATGATGATGGCGCCCTCTTGGGTAAAATATTCCGGAGGTAAAATAGTCCCCCATTCGGATCTCCCGGCGGGGACCACTCAAGAGGACATCGTTATCAGGAGAAAGATAACTGGCGTTCTACGGATCGGAGCGTGGACTGTCAGAACCCTTAATCGGGCAGGTAGGATAGAAAATTTAAAAAGGGAAATGGATAGGTTAAAGTTAGATATAGTGGGAATTACTGAAATTCGCTGGCGGGAGGAACAAGACTTTTGGTCAGGTGAATACAGGGTTATAAATACAAAAACAAATAGGGGTAATGCAGGAGTAGGTTTAATAATGAATAAAAAATAGGAGCACGGGTAAGCTACTACGAACACCATAGTGAACGCATTATTGTGGCCAAGATAGACACGAAGCCCACGCCCACTACAGTAGTACAAGTTTATATGCCAGTGACAAGCTCGCCCATATTTTATGTAAGTGGCCAGCCAATAACAATTTCCTGTGACATTCTTGTTGCTATGTTTCCCCTTTCCTTAGGTTTTACTTTCTTATGTAGCATTTTCCTTCTTTTCCTGCTTTCTTTGAGTGTGTGCTTCAGTTTTCTTAGGTCTGTCCACGTTCGTTCCTTTTAATGTGTGTCAGGGTGCTGATGACCTCGATGTTGAGCGCCCATAAGCCCCAACACACCACCACCACCACCACCACTAGCTCTGCAGACGACGAAGAGATTGGTGAAATGTATGGTGAGATAAAAGAAATTATTCAGATAGTGAAGGGAGACCAAAATTTAATAGTCATGGGTGACTGGAAATCGATAGTAGGAAAAGGTAGAGAAGGAAACGTAGGAGGTGAATATGGGTTGGGGGGGAAGAAATGAAAGAGGAAGCCGCCTGGTAGAATTTTGCACAGAGCATAACTTAATCATAGCTAACACTTGGTTCAAGAATCATGAAAGAAGGTTGTATACATGGAAGAAGCCTGGAGATACTAAAAGGTATCAGATAGATTATATAATAGTAAGATAGAGATTTAGGAACCAGGTTTTAAATTGTAAGACATTTCCAGGGGCAGATGTGGACTCTGACCACAATCTATTGGTTATGAACTGCAGATTGAAACTGATGAAACAGCAAAAAAGTGGGAGCTTAAGGAGGTGGGACCTGGATAATCTGACTAAATGAGAGGTTGTACAGAGTTTCAGGGAGAGCATAAGGAAACAATTGACAGGAATGCGGGAAAGAAATACAGTAGAAGAAGAATGGGTAGCTCTGAGGGATGAAATAGTGAAGGCAGCAGAGGATCAAGTAGGAAAAAGGACGAGGGCTACTAGAAATCCTTGGGTAACAGAAGAAATATTGAATTTAATTGATGAAAGGGAAAAATATAAAAATGCAGTAAATGAAGCAGGCGAAAAGGAATACAAAAGTCTCATAAATGAGAACAACAGAAAGTGCAAAATGGCTAAGCAGGGATGGCTAGAGGACAAATGTAAGGATGGACAGGCTTATCTCTCTAGGGGTAAGATAGATACTGCCTACAGGAAACTGAAAGAGACCTTTGGAGAAAAGAGAACACTTGTATGAATATCAAGAGTTCAGGTGGAAACCCTGTTCTAAGCAAAGAAGGCAAAGCGGAAAGGTGGAAGGAATATATAGAGGGTCTATACAAGGGCGATCTACTTGAGGACTATCTTATGGAAATGGAAGAGGATGTAGATGAAGATGAAATGGGAGATCTGATACTGCGTGAAGAGTTTGACAGAGCACTGACCTGACTCGGACAAGGCCCCGGGAGTAGACAACATTCCATTAGAACTACTGACAGCTTTGGGAGAGCCAGTCATGACAAAACTCTATCATCTGGTGAGCAAGATGTATGAGACAGGCGAAATACCCTCAGACTTCAAGAAGAATATAATAATTCCAAGCCCAAAGAAAGCAGGTGTTGACAGATGTGAAAATTACCGAACTATCAGTTTAATAAGTCACGGCTGCAAAATAACGCGAATTCTTTACAGACGAATGGGAAAACTGGTAGAAGCCGACCTTGGGGAAGATCAGTTTGGATTCCGTAGAAATATTGGAACACGTGAGGCAGTACTGACCCTACGACTTATCTTAGAAGATAAATTAAGGAGAGGCAAACCTACGTTTCTAGCATTTGTAGACTTAGAGAAAGCTTTAGACAATATTGACTGGAATACACTCTTTCAAATTCTGAAGGTGGCAGGGGTAAAATACTGGGAGTGAAAGGCTATTTACAATTTCTACAGAAACCAGATGGCAGTTATAAGAGTCGAGGGACATGAAAGGGAAACAGTGGTTGGGAAGGGAGTGCGACAGGGTTGTAGCCTCTCCCCGATGTTATTCAATCTGTATATTGAGCAAGCAGTAAAGGAAACAAAAGAAAAATTCGGAGTAGGTATCAAAATCCATGGACAAGAAATAAAAACTTTGAGGTTTGCTGATGACATCGTAATTATGTCAGAGACAGCAAGAGGACTTGGAAGAGCAGTTGAAAGGGAATGGACAGTGTCTTGAAAGGAGGATATACACTACTGGCCATTAAAATTGCTACACCAAGAAGAAATGCAGATGATAAACGGGTATTCATTGGACAAATATATTATACTAGAACTGACATGTGATTATATTTTCACGGAATTTGGGTGCAAACATCCTGAGAAATCAGTACCCAGAACAACCACCTCTGGCCGTAATAACGGCCTGGATATGCCTGGGCATTGAGTCAAACAGAGCTTGGATGGCGTGTGCAGGTACAGCTGCCCATGCAGCTTCAACACAATACCACAGTTCATCAAGAGTAGTCACTGGTGTATTGTGACGAGCCAGTTGCTCGGCCACGATTGACCAGACGTTTTCAATCTGTGAGAGATCTGGAGAATGTGCTGGCCAGGGCAGCAGTCGAACATTTTCTGAATCCAGAAAGGCCCATACAGGACCTGCAACATGCGGTCGTGCATTATCCTGCTGAAATGTAGGGTTTCACAGTGATCGAATGAAGGGTAGAGACACGGCTCCTAACACATCTGAAATGTAACGTCCACTGTTCAAAGTGCCGTCAGTGCGAACAAGAGGTGACCGAGACGTGTAACCAATGGCACCCCATACCATCACGCCGGGTGTACGCGAGTATGGCGATGACGAATACACGCTTCCAATGTGCGTTCACCGCGATGTCGCCAAACACGGATGCGAGCATCATGATGCTGTAAACAGAGTCTGGATTCTTCCGAAAATGTCGTTTTGCCATTCGTGCAGCCAGGTTCGTTGTTGAGTACACAATCGCAGGGGATCCTGTCTATGTTGCAGCGTCAAGGGTAATCGCAGCCATGATCTCCAAGCTGATAGTCCATGCTGCTGCAAACGTCGTCGAACTGTTCGTGCAGATGGTTGTTGTCTTGCAAACGTCCTCATCTGTTGACTCAGGAGTCGAGACGTGGCTGCACGATCCGTTACAGCCATGCGGATGGTATACCTGTCATCTCGACTGCTAGTGATACGAGGCCGTTGGGATTCAACACTGCGTTCCGTATTACCCCCCCCCCCCCCCCCTGAACCCACCGATTCCATATTCTGCTTACTTAGAGTCATTGGATCTCAACCAACACGAGCAGCAATGTCGCGATAAGATAAACCCCAATAAGGATAGGCTACAATCCGACCTTTATCATAGTCGGAAACGTAATGGTACGCATTTCTCCTCCTTACATGAGGCATCACAAGAACGTTTCACCATACAACGCCGGTCAACTGCTGTTTTTGTGTGAGAAATCGGTTGGAAACTTTCCTCATGTCAGCACGTTGTAGGTGTCGCCACCGGCGCCAACCTTGTGTGAATGCTCTGAAAAGCTAATCATTTGCATATCACAGCATCTTCTTTCCGTCGGTTAAATTTCGCGTCTGTAGCACTTCGTGGTGTAACAATTTTAATGGCCAGTAGTGTAAGATGAAGATCAACAAAAGCAAAACTAGGATAATGGAATGTAGTCGAATTAAGTCGGGTGATGCTGAGGGAATTAGATTAGGGAATGAGACACTTAAAGTAGTAAAGGAGTTTTGCTATTTGGGGAGCAAAATAACTGATGATGGTCGAAGTAGAGAGGATATAAAATGTAGACTGGCAATGGCAAGGAAAGAGTTTCTGAAGAAGATAAATTTGTTAACATCGAGTATAGATTCAAGTGTCAGGAAGTCTTTTCTGAAAGTATTTGCATGGAGTGTAGCCATGTATGGAAGTGAAATATGGACGCTAAATAGTATGGACAAGAAGAGAATAGAAGCTTTCGAAATGTGGTGCTACTGAAGAATGCTGATGATTAAATGGGTAGATCACGTAGCTAATGAGGAGGTATTGAATAGAATTGGGGAGAAGAGGATTTTGTGGCACAACTTGACTAGAAGAAGGGATCGGTTGGTAGGACATGTTCTGAGGCCTCAAGGGTTCACCAATTTAGTATTGGAGGGTGGCGTAGAGGGTAAAAATCGTAGAGGGAGACCAAGAGATGAATACACTAAGCAGATTCAGAAGGATGTAGGTTGCAGTAGGTACTGGGAGATGAAGCATCTTGCACAGGATAGAGTAGCATGGAGAGCTGCATCAAACCAATCTCAGGACTGAAGACCACAACAACAACAACAACAACATTGATTTCCAGTGGGCGCTGCACGGAGCCGAGCATTCGCGAGGTGTGGCGGACAAGCAGACTAGTGCGACGTCACAAGTTCGTCGCAGGGCTCGTATTTCTCGTGGGCCCCGCTCCAAGCGTCCTTTCTTCTAGTCTCTGGGGGTGGCCACTTTGAACAACAACCGAAATCAGGCTGCTGCTGTTCCCATCACCGTGTATGCTACGTCGGACGTCGACACAGGCCTTACTGGCAGGGGAAGCAAGTGGGACGCGGTACTTACCATCGTTTTTCCCATGCACCATGCGTGAACGGAACGGGAATAGATGGGTGATGGATAGTGATGCACGATAAACCCTCCACTACGTTCTGAAGAGGGTTTCGAAATACAAATTTAAGTTGACTGCTCTTCCTCATAGTGCTTCTACTGGTCACAAACCGAATAGAATATCCGCTGATATTAGCGTGATGTGCTATGGCAAGTAAAATACACTACTGGCCATTAAAATTTTGACGTACATTCAGGTGACAAAAGTGATGGAATACCTCCTAATATAGTGTTGGACTTCCTTTTACCATGTGTTGTGCAGCAACTCGACGTGGCATCAACTCGACAACTGTTTGGAAGTCCCCTGCAGAAATATTGACTCATGCTGCCACTGCAGCCATCCATAATTGCGAAAATGTTACCGGTGCGGGACTTTATGCACGAACTGACCTCTCTATTATGTCAAATAAATATTCGGTGGGATTGATGTCTGGCGATCTAGTTGGTCAAATTATCCAGAATGTTCCTCAAGCCATTAACGAACAATTGTGGCCCGGTGACATTGCGCATTGTCATCCATAAAAATTGCACCGTTGTTTGGGAACATGAAGTCCATGAATTGCTGCAGTTGGTCTCCAGGCAGCCCAACTGACCATTTCCAGTCACTGATCGGTTCAGCTGGACCAGAAGACTCAGTCCATGTAAACACAGCCCACACCATTATGGAGCCATCACCAGCTTGCACAATGCCTTGTTGACAACTTGCATCCATGGCTTCGTGGGGAGTGTGCCATACTCGAACCCTACAATTAGCTCTTACCAACTGAAATCGGAAATCACTTGACCAGGCCAATGCTGACCAGACGTCTAGGATCCAACCGATATGGTCATGAGCCCTGGGGAGGCGCTGCAGGCGATGTCGTGCTGCTAGTAAAAGCATTCGCTTCAGTCGTCTGCTGCCACGCCGGCCAGAGTGGCCGAGCGGTTCTAGGCGCTACAGTCTGGAACTGCGCGACCGCTACGGTCGCAGGTTCCAATCCTGCCTCGGGCATGGATGTGTGTGATGTCCTTAGATTAGTTAGGTTTAAGTAGTTCTAAGTTCTAGGGGACTGATGACACCAGAAGTTAAGTCCCATAGTGCTCAGAGCCATTTTTTTTCTTCTGCCACAGCCCGTTAAGGCCACATTTCGCAGCACTGACCTAACGGATACGTTCGTCGTACATCCCACATTGGTTTCTGCGGTTATATCATGCAGTGTTGGTTGTCTATGCAAACGCTGATGCTCTCGGTTGTTCAGTGAAGGCCGTCTGCCACTGAGTTGTCTGTGGTGAGAGGTAATGCCTGAAATTTGTTATTCTCGGCATATTCTTGACACTGTGGATGTCGGAATATTGGATTTTCTAACGATTTCCGAAATGGAATGTACGATTCGTCTAGCTCCAACTACCATTTCGGGTAAAAAGTCTGTTGATTCTCGACGTGCGACCATAATCACGTCTGAAACATTTTCGCATGCATCACCTGAGTACAAACGACATCTCCGCCAATGCACTGCCCTTTTATACCTTGCGTACGCAATACTATCGTCATATCACTACCTCAAGGCTTTTGTCACCTCATTGTACGTCTCTGCAAGTATAAGAAAGCTAATACCTATTAACGCATGTAGCAAACAGAAGAAATTTGTTTGACTAACCTTATCGTTATGGATCAGAACACTAGAGTACTAAAAAGGAAGATAACTTACCTGTTTTAACAGTTTAGAAAGTTGGAACGGAAATTGGTTGGTCATGTCTATTTGAGAACCATGTAAATGGATGACTCCATTATGTTAAACGTAGATGATTATGAATTAGCAGAAATGATCTTGTAGAAGAAATTGAACAGGAACGTGTCGTTGCCTTACAACGTAAAAGGTTACACCGTCAATGAAAACGATTGTGAAAGCATGCAGCTTTTCATACTAAACTCCTGTTGTCCACTTATTAGCAGTGTAATTCAGTCACACACGCAAGACATCACTATCACAGGAGATATTTGTTGACTGAAATATACTATTGCCAGACTCCTTTACAGGGAAGGTAGTAAGTCAGATATTAATAATAATTATCATCTAATCTCAGTACTTACCTCCTTGTCGAAGGTCAGTCTTAGTGTGGATTTCCAAAGGGTCTCTCCACGGAATATTCTATTTTTCTATTAAAAATATCAGTTTACAAGAAGTTTAAATACCAAAACATTACTTCACGTATTTGTTCGACTTGTCAAAAGAATATTACTGTGCAGTTCACGTTATACTCTGAGGTAATCTAAAATATTGCGGTATGAGATAACTTGCTCGTAACAAACTTTCATCCTGTCTAAGGCGAGCAGAATGTTGGATTAAGAAGTTCATACAGTATTCATAATGAAACAGTTTCTTCAGAATGGCGAATAATCAATACAGGTATACCACATGGATCGATATTGACTTTGATTAAGTTCTTATTGTACATAAATGATCTTCCATTCATACATCCAAAAGCAGAAATAATTCTCTTTGCTGACAACACAAATTTTATAACCAAACCCAAAAGAGGATTTCGACATTAGAAAACGTAAATAATATTTCTTTGAAAATTAATTATTGGTTCTCTGCAAGTGGACTGTCACTGGTTGTAGATAAAACACAATACAAGGTGATCATTAATAAAACAGGCAAACTAAGAGGCGCATTCCTGACTGGAAATGGAGAAAAAATGGTCCTAAGAAGATGTGTCAGGAAACGAATGGCGTGCGTGCAACGACGACAACTCGTCCACGAGCACGGTACAGAGCTGCTGCGTCCTATACACATCACATCAGATGTTCAAAGTGGCCTCCACAGGATGCAATGCACGTGTTCACACGTCGCATCATGTATTGCCGCACTTTTGCCTACTCTACATTGGCAGGCTACTTGCCTGGAACATGTATTAAGGTTCTTCACAATACCCTGTAGAATTCGGTCCTCCAAATCTGTTGTAGACACAGTCCACCGCCTCTCCGCACGTTCGACTGTCTGAAAGGATACATCATCACAAAAACGCTCAAAAATGGCTCGGAATGTTGTGTGATTTGGTTGGTATCTGTGAGGGTACTTAGGGTTCTTGTTTTGGTATAGCTGTGCTGCCTCTCGACCGTTTCCATCTGCTTGGTCGTACACAAACCATCTCGGCTTGTGCCCGGCATGAATATCGGACCATTGTGCTGCTTCTAGAACGCTGCGTCAATCACGCAGCCTCCAACACACAAGGAACACACGGCACGTGGTCAGAGGAACCGTCATTCGTCAAAGCCGTCTACCGTGGCAAAGGTGTATATGTTCATTGCGCCTTTTCTTCTCCATTTCCGGCCAAAAATCCATCTATGCAGTTTGTTGGTATACTTAATTCAGTACTGCACGTGGCTTGACGACACGATTATAAATGATGCATGAGGGTAAATCAATAAATTAGACGTAATATTTTGCGTTCTTAGGTGCTTATGTCGATAGGAACCAGAACTTAAAGCGAAATTTACAGACCTTCTTAAACGCCTAAGCTCTGAAACTTGTGCGTTATGAATAATATCAGATTTTGGACATGCAAATCTTTTCCTGTTTTCATTCGCTAATTTCTTGCACAGCAGTGCTCTCTAGACTCTCTTGCAGACAGTTCTTTAAAGAATTTGATATTATCCATTTTAAGGAACTGAGATAGCTGTGCATTTTACCAGTTTATGTCCTATAGACGACTCAACAACACATTTCGAGAAATAGTGCTCTCGTGACAACCTAATGATGAGAGCATTAGCTCTCGAAACGCGTTGTTGTGTCATGCGTAGGACAAACGGTTGACTGCTACCAATCATTACTGTTAAGCTCTTCAAACAGTAGGACATATCTACTGACTACAGTGTCAAATGCAATTATTCGCTTATGATATTTTAACAAAATTTAACTGTGATTAACACAGTACTAGAACCAGAAACGATTTGCACCATTTAGCATTCAGCGTTGATATAACACAGACAGGAGCGAGGTATCTGCTATAACAACCTTTTGTCACCTACTCAGTGATCTAAATAATTGTACAGGGCCGGCCGCTGTGGCCGAGCTGTTCTAGGCCCTTCAATCCGGAACCGCGCAGCTGCTACGGTCGCAGGTTCGAATCCTGCCTCGGGCATGGATGTGTGATGTCCTTCGGTTAGTTAGGTTTAAGTGGTTATGAGTCTAGGGGACTGATGACCTTAGCTGTTAAGTCTCATAGTGCTTAGAGCCATATGAACCATTTTTTAATTGTATAGGTAATAAAATTAACTTCAAAAACCACCTTAATCACACCTGCTCGAAAAATCCTTCTACTCGAAATGACACTTTCTGCGTGTGTAGTAGTTTGATTGTGCGAGTGTGTGTGTGTGTGTGTGTGTGTGTGTGTTTGTGTATGTATGTGCTTGTGTGCGTGCGTGTTTAAGAGAGGAAGAGAGAGACATTGAAAATAATTAAACATAAATAACTGCATGCATGTATATGTAAAAAATCTTAAGAATCATGCAAATGATGGACTTATTGCAATATGTTACCCTGAAAAGATATGCTAAAATCGTGCAAATGACGGAATTGTTCCAATATTTTACTCTGAAAAGCTGTAATAATGCTATAAAACTGCCTGGAGCTATATCACAATGAGAGGTCGATTCAAAGGACTTGTAAATAACTAACATCATGAAGATAGCTTGCAACAAACTTCAGTTAGCATGAAGTGTACTACATACTTGGACATGCAAATGATTAGCATTTCAGCACAGCCACGTAAAGTAGATGGGAGTAGCGCCATTACTCTGTATATAATGAAAGTTTATGGAATGATATTCTCTCTCTGAAACCGCGTTTGAGTGTTTGTTGACGGCGAGAACATCCAGTTATGCGTCGTGTTAGAATGACGTCTAGTACCACGTGTCGGTAATCGACGACAGGAGAATCTTGGCCAATCGAGATTGCTGTTTATTTGGTCTGTGATACTGCTATTCGAGTTGCTTGTAATTCTTGCACTGTCACGCCAGTATGGAGGATATGGGTTCAGGGGGCCACAAACAGCACCATACAAGATCTCAACAGCTCCGGGTGACTAGTATCCGAGAGGACAGGCGTAATAATCGCATGGCTGTGAAGAACATACAGCAATGTCAGGTATTTTGAGTCCTACCTCAACCAATAGCGTAAAGCAAATTTTGCAAACGTGTCAGTGGAAATGCCTCAGTGTTGTCACACTTCTGTAGACAGTTAGTGTTCACTACGAGCTGTCTCAGATCTTCTTACGCCATCTCGACTACAGACACAGCAACAGAGACACGCCGATAGTGTTGCGCACAGTACGTACCCTGTTCAGACAAGTCCCTGTTCTGTGCCGCATCATGATGGACATATACGTGTGTTGACGCCTCGAGGGCAACGAACGATCCAAAACTGTATACGTCATCGTCATATCCACCCAGTACCTGGTGTGCCATTGAATGCACATCGCCATCACCTGTGTCCACAGCAATAGCGTAGCGTGGTTGTAAAGGTTGGGGAAACTATGCAATTATTATAGGGAGACAAAATAGTACAATAAACAATAATTTAAACAAATGAAACAAAATGTATCAAATAAAACAACAACAACTACTACTACTACCACTACTACTACTACTACTACCACTACCACCACAACTAATAATAACAATAACTAACTTGTTCAAGAAACGATGACAAATTTGTAGAACTCCAGCAGCAAGAGAAGAATCATTTATGTTTTCTCGTACACAAGTGCAATGCGCCTCCCTTTCCTTTCCACGAATAAGCCTATAACTCGGTCTACAAAGATCTGATCACTGGATAGCTCTCCAAGTAGTGTCTTTTCTATTACTAACGTGCTCAAACACGACAGCCGGATGTTGGACGTTGAATTCCTTAAATAATTCTTCACTCGTTTAAGAGTACTCATGCTCCGTTCACTGCTTGCTGTAGTTGCGGGTAGGGTCAAAACCAAACGCAGGAACTTCGTTGTTTGTTCATAAACGGAGTCTAAATCATTGTTGACAATATACTTTAAGAGGATTCCTGGAAATAAGTGTTTTTTATTATCAGCTTATATGATACACAGTTCATTTTCAAGTTGTTCTTGTTTGAAAATAGTGTTCTAATAATTGAAGCAGTTTCAACTTTGGGAATTCTTTTTGATTGTTCGGGAAACATTTTCGTTCAAAAGTTCAACAAACTGAATTTGGGTTCGTAAGTTAGTGCCCTGAGAGATGTCTTGATTGTCACAGAATGATAAGTTGCCCTTCAAGCACAAGCTGCATTTAATGCATTCATCAACGAATGTTTCCGTTCTTAATTGTCGTAAGTTTCTCAAAACAGTTGTTATTTCGTCGTGGCAAGCAGTTATACTGACAGATTTTGACTGAAGAACATTAAGGAGATGATCAACATAAACAAAGCACTCTCGGTAGAAGCTAAGCAAGTAGACAAACGTAGAATCATCCAACCGTCGTTTCATTCCCACAGCACAGCTCAAAGATTCCAGGTCCCACTAAGAGTCTGTATCATCAAATATATAATTAAAAACACTATATAGCCCTGAGAAATGACAAGATGTTGTTGAAACTGCCCTGGAACGAAAGTTCCACGTTGCTTGCATGTGGCAGTTTAAATTCTTTCTCAGTTAGCAATACAGTTCGCTTTGATGATTTGCCGAAAAACGAATGGAATGCAGTAAGATCACTTACAAACATGTGTACTTGTCGTATGATTTTGGAGGCATGTAACAATACCAAATTCAGTTGGTGTGCGTAACAATGAATAAACAGCGCATAGGGATACAACTACTTCACCAGTTGTTGTAGTCCTCTTTCTCTGCCCGCCATTACTGAAGCGCCATCATATGTTTGACTAACCACTTTTCCTTCCACATTCCATTCTTTCAATACTGTATGAATAATGTTTGACAAACCTTCAGTGGTTTTATCTCCAGAAACATCATAAATCCAACGAATCTTTCCTCAATTTTGTCTGCAATACAGTACCTGATAATTATAATCATTTGACTCTTGAATGATGCGTCTTATGTTTCATCAGCCTGAATCGAAACGAACTTGCAGTTCTGAATTTCAGATTTTATTTTCTCATTAACTGCCAGAGTTATCATTTCTCTATTACATCATTCTGAATATCTGGAGAAGTTCCTTTAATGATTGAAGATGATGACAGATGGTCTCGGATTAACTGCTCTCCTTGAGCTAGTAAATCCAACAATTCCAGATAGTTACCTTTGTTACTGGTGGATTCGTCTTCTCGACTAGTTCTTGTTCACAAAGAAATACAGTCGCCTGAATAAGACGAGCCAATACTCTCCTGCTGGATACAACTTGTTGGTTGTATTTTATTGCTGTCAGACGAGCGGCTTCAGAAAGCGTGTGCTCAATTCTACTTTTGGCCAGTAACTGAAATGATTTTTTGTTATGCAGGTGACGTTTTGATATCTGATGCTTTTGTGCTTTCCTATCAAAGTTCTTTATTGTAGAAATGCCCTCATTGCATCATTCCTTTTCACCACCAAACAGAGGACATATATAACAATATAATTTGTTATTAACTGCATTCGCAGCCAGCCAAGCATACTTTTCGTACCAGGCTGTCTGAAAAGTGCGTTTTTGTTTGACGTCACTTAAAAGTACACTGAGTATAGGAGTAAGTCGTTTGTCCTTCAATTCGCACTTTTTATCGTACGTTAATGTAGAAAAAGGTGTTTTTAATAAAAATTCTGTAAGGTGTTCAGTTGCTGGCTCAACTCATGATGGCGACACAACGAAAATATGCACTAAAATCACACAAGAATGAGTATGAACACAAACCGCGCGACTGTTCACTTCCGTGTTAAAAGCCAGCAGAGAAGCGGCCGAGACTAGTCTCGATACCTGCTAGCAACTGCAGCGCACCGGCCTTCTTGGAAGAGGGGAAGTGGAGGGGAGCCGGGAATGGCACTAACGCTCAGGCGCACACAGCCAGGTAAGGGAAGGGAGGCAGAGACTGAGAGCAGTCGAGTCCCATGCAGGCAGACACAACAATACCACAGTCTGTGCCAATACTTAGAGTGCGGCGGCGCGGGCTACAAAACTGATGTCTTCGCAAATTTAATGCTCTTAGTAGAAAGTTGTTTATATTTTTGTTATGAATTACTATTCCATGATTTTTAAGCACGAATACAGGGGAGACTAAGTCTCAAAGTCCCCCTTCACGCTGCGCCACTGCTCTGGGTGACTAGTATCCGAGAGGACAGGCGTAATGATCGCTTGACTGTGAAGAACATACAGCAACGTCAGTACTTTGAGTTCTACCTCAACCAATGATGTAACGCAATTTTCCAAACGTCTCAATGGCAATGCCTCAGTGTTGTCACAGTTGGAGTGGTCGAGCAGTTCTAGGCGCTACAGTCTGGAACCACACGACTGCTTCGTTCACGGGTTCGAATCCTGCCTCGGGCATGGATGTGTGTGATGTCCTTAGGTTAGTTAGGGTTAAGTAGTTGTAAGTTCTATGGGACTGATGACCTCAGAAGTTAAGTTCCATAGTGCTCAGAGCCATTTGAACAATTTTTTTGTCACAGTTCTGTAGACAGTTAGTGTCCCCTACGAGCTGTCTCAGATCTTCTTATGCCATCTTGACTATAGACACAGCAACAGTGACACACCGACAGTGTTCTGCACAGAATAGGCACTACGTACTGTGTCCAGACAAGTCCCTGTTCTGTGTGCCGCATCATGATGGACGTATACGTGTGTTGACGCCTCGAGGGTAACGAACGATCCAAAACTGCCTTCGTCATTGTCTAATGGAACCAGTACCTGGAGTGCCGTGCGGTTGGTCCCGGTGGAGGTTCGAGTCCCCCCTCGGGCATGGGTGTGTGTGTTTGTCCTTAGGATAATTTAGGTTAAATAGTGTGTAAGCTTAGGGACTGATGACCTTAGCAGTTAAGTCCCATAAGATTTCACACACATTTAACATTTTTTAACCTGGAGTGCCATTGAATGCACAACGCCATCACCTGTGTCCATAACTAGTAATTTGGTGCTGTTACATTTTTGACGTGTTAAGGCCAGTAGAAGGAGATCAAGAGATGAATACACTAAGCATATTCAAAAGGATGTAGGTTGCAGTAAGTACTGGGAGATGAAGAAGCTTGCACAGGATAGAGTAGCATGGAGAGCTGCATCAAACCAGTCTCAGGACTGAAGACCACAACAACAACAACAACAACAACAACAACAACAACAAGGCCAGTGGCAGTGCCTTATTTCGAACTCTCTGTGACGTTACCTTTCAACAGGCTAATGCAAGACCACATGTTGCATATGCCATCCTGACCAGTCTCGATGCAGTATTGGACTCTTGTCCTAGTGAGCACATTCTCCAGATCTCTCACCACTGAAAACATCCTGTCGTGGGTTGGTTCAAATGGCTCTGAGCACTATGGGACTTAACTTCTAAGGTCATCAGTTCCCTAGAACTTAGAATTACTTAAACGTAACTAACCTAAGGACATCAACCACATCCATGCTCGAGGCAGGATTCGAACCTGCGACCGTAGCGGCCGCGCGGTTCCAGACTGTAGCGCCTTTAATGTCGTGGGTTGCCGAGAGGCTGTCAAGCCTCTATTAACCAGCCACTACGACTAACTCTAGCACGGAGTTGAAGCATCATGGAATGACATACTCGTGCCTGTCACCCAAGATCAAAATCAAATGGCTCTGAGCACTATGGGACTTAAGTGTTAAGGTCATCAGTCCCCTAGAATTTAGAACTACTTAAACTTAACTAACCAAAGGACATCACACACATCCATGCCCGAGGCAGGATACGAACCTGTGACCGCAGCGGTCGCGCGGTTACAGACTGTAGCGCCTAGAACCGCTCGGCCCGCCGGTCGGCTTCACCCAAGCTCATTTCGACTCAACGCCAAGCCGTGTAAGAGACATTATTGCTGCCAGAGTTTACAGCTTCGTGAGCTAAATTTCGCACTCTGTTTACTTACGAATTTAATTTATTCTTGGTAATATACCGTATACGATCAGTATTACTAAAATTTCGTTATTTGCTATTCTTCCTGTTTGCGCAATTTTCATGGGCAGTAGTGCACGATTACCACGAGGAAGTCACAGACTGAACAAGTTATCCTAAACTGTGTAGCAGTAGCGCGGCAGAGAGCAACTCTGCATCTCCGTCGGAGCTCCCGTTGCCGCCGCTGACTCAGTGGTGGAGCGCTCTGGCTGTGACGTCACGCGGCGCGTCGCCTCGGCCCGCGTGCAGCGGCGCGGAAGAGATAAAAAGGCAGCCGCTGACCACGCGCGCAGCCCGCATCGCCACTCGCGACTACCCGCTCTGCAAATTCTGCGGGGCACTTCTGCAGATCAATGCCCTCTCCGCCGCCGTGTCTGCCCGAGTTGGGGAAAGTACTCTGGGGCGGGCCGGGGGGATTAACAAACGAGTCTGCTCCTCTGAAATGGTAAGATACTGCGCGTGTAGGTCGCCAACATCACACAGCCCATGAAGTTACCACAGATTTCTTAGTTATGCGTACACTTATTACTAGCCTTTGCTTGTTACTCATTTATCTCAGTGTTATTTTCAGAAAATTCCGAATATTTTTTCATGTCACCCCAGATGTGTATGTAGGTGGCTACAGAACGATGTGACAGCTATCGTCGGAGGAAAGCTGGACAGGAACAGAAATTTACTTAACCTGTATTTGTCCAAGTGTACGAAGACTCATTATAAATAATGCAGCAAGAAACAGGGTCCAGTTATCACATTGTCAACAGTGATGAGGCTCGGTGTACTAAGAATGAACGGTAGTGTCGTAGCGAAGAGGTTCCAAGTGCAAGTCGGCGGTCGTTCATGTTACAGAGCCGCTAGAGGTGTGGCTCAGTGCGTGTGCCAGATCCCATGGAACCACTGTTGGCGTCTGAGGGAAACTAGCCATTCTGTTATCAACTACGTGGCGCCAGTGGGGAGGTATTGATGCGTAGTACCACAACTCCATTTCTGTCATTGTCCTCCCGCCGCCTCCCTCTGTCCATCACCACCTAAAGAACAAGGGCTCATAGCTCAGAAAATGTTACAGGATACTATTAGAAACTCATCAATAGCTATAATGCAGTGAATAATTATCGTATGCTTCGGAAGGACACAAGGGTACAATAGTGTGTCCGAGGTGTGGCTTGTACCTCTAGCTTTCCAAACTACAGCATGTGTTTTGAGCCGGCCGAAGTGGCCATGCGGTTAAAGGGCTGCAGTCTGGAACCGCAAGACCGCTACGGTCGCAGGTTCGAATCCTGCCTCGGGCATGGATGTTTGTGATGTCCTTAGGTTAGTTAGGTTTAACTAGTTCTAAGTTCTAGGGCACTAATGACCTCAGTAGTTGAGTCCCATAGTGCTCAGAGCCATTTGAACCATTTGAACCATGTGTTTTGCGCAATACAGTGTGAGCACATGGATGTAGTAGCTAAGCAGGCTACTACTATTTGTGTAGCTGTAAACGATAAAGCGGATGTCCTGTCATGGTTGAACGGAGCATACTTACATAATTGAAATGTCGAAGACAGAGTAATGCTGGTCGGAGTGGCCGAGCGGTTCTAGGCGCTACAGTCTGGAACCGCGAGACCGCTACGGTTGCAGGTTCGAATCCTGCCTCGGGCATGGATGTGTGTGATGTCCTTAGGTTTATTAGGTTTAAGTAGTTCTAAGTTCTATGGGACTGATGACCTCAGAAGTTAAGTTCCATAGTGCTCAGAGCCATTTGAACCATTTGACAGAGTAATGACAAATGTAAACAAGTCTCGCGGCATCACATCATCATATAGGCTGTGCCCAGAAAGCTGTTGAAAGTAAAATTTCATTATTAACTCGTAAACGAAGTATTTACCGAACTTTTTTCTTGTTTTGGTTTCCTGTTTAGGTTTAAGGAGCCCGCCCCAGAGTTTATAAAAAATATTTTTGAATCATTCTGTTTACAGCCTTTGAAGAAAAGCAAATTGAAAACCTACTGAAAAAAGATTAAAAAATCATACGCTGTATTCTAAGTCCTGAACCTTGTTCTAAGAATGAATATTATACTGCGCATAATTTCTCACTCTTTTCACTTGTACAACAGCTTAAAAAGCATTATAGTTACCATGAATTGCTTATTACGAAACAAACCGTTTTCTTGATTGTTGATATACTTAGTACGTAAATCGTCCTCAGCTGGGAGTTCGAGAATGTGAACTTATTGCTCCATCGTAGGTGGTAGCACAGACAGTAACATATCTGTTTTAAATATTATCACTCAATTGACCGAAGATAGTACTCTCTTCAGAGGCGACTATGAATCGGAAGAGAATAGAATGATTTAGCAAACGCTTTTAAGCACAAAAAATCGCCCCTTTTTAACCATCGTCTACGTACCGAACATCACGTCAGATATACCCTACTCATGTTCCCTAGATAGTACGTCCCTAGCCCAGCATTGGAGTTTGTCTTGAGTACTTCACGGTAATCTGGATGACTGAAGGCGAACTCAACTTTACTGCTCCCGGCTGGAAATCCAATACTTTATGCACTGTGCTGCACTTTAGTAAGATTACATCATCATGCCAACAAGACGTCATGTGGATCCTAGGTTGCTGGGTAGAAATTTTGGACGCCTGAAGTACACACACGAACAGTACTTTTTAAAGGTGTTGAACGGTATACTAAGCAGCATTTTTCGGCCACTGGTTACGTTTTAGACACAAGAGAAGTAGGCCAGTATAATAGCAATAATTCCAAAAGACTGACATATGGCCTTAAGTTTAAAGGTGGCCGTCTTGGAAATGGTGCCTTTCATATATCGCAAACTGCCCCATGCTCGACGTAAGTCACCTGTTTGATCAGAGGCATTCAGTCGTGCGTCGCCTCTTTCTGCTATAAGCGCGGTACCTTCGCCAAAATGGGGAAGTAGAAGCCTATCTTATCACGGGTGAAAAACTTTGGAGCACTTCTTCCTAGTTGGGCACGTAGAGCAGCTCGTTGTAGGAAACAGTTTTATAGACATTTGTCTATTGTGAATCTGAAGGATTTATACTAGAAAACATAAGTATTATGGGATTGTAATAGCTTTCATATGATTAGGAACCAGGATAGTCAGGTAAAATCGGTTTTGGTCCTTTTTGTGAGCAGCTTTCACCTGCAGAATATCGGGTCTTTGTTCACATGTTTATTTGTTTCAGAGAACGTGATGATGTCAGTCGGTCTCCGTAATGGGCTTGTGTCAACTCAATGACATACAAGTAGGTTTTTTCACTCAGAAGTTTCAAAATAATCTGTAATATTATTGCACTTATGAATCCAAGATGTTGCCCGAAACGATAATCTTACACGATTTTTATTAATAGCCACCATGGCGAAACTGCGTAATCAATCTACTGGTGAATATTATAGTGTCTGTCAATTGCATTTAGATTCCGCATATTCAATAATTCACACCTTTTCCTGATATTAACAATTTCAGTCACGAGTATTTGTCTCCATATTAGAAATCTCATGTACTATCGTACTATCTCATGTACTACTGCACCGTGCAATCCAAATCAAAAAGGCGTGGCATGCTGAGTAAGGGGATCATTTCACTTCGTGATTATGCCAGTCCACATACGGCCAGTTGAACTCAAGAACTGATTGGATCATTTGGCGCAGTGACTACCAAGTGCGGTCAATGTCACGGTGACGAAGATGTCAAGACGACCGTGTTTCAATGGTGGTATAGCCGTGCAGCAGATTTCTACAAGGATGGTGTTCAGGAGCTGATTTTCAGAAAAAATGGGTGATTTATTCAAGAGAGAGAGCTTCAGAAATTGAGAAAATTAATAAAGCGTTGGTCCACCTCTGGCCCTTATGAAAGCATTCAGCTTGGTATTGATTGATAGAGTTGTTTGGCGCCCACATGAGGGACAACGTACCAAATTCTGTCCAACTGGCGTGCTAGTTCGTCAGAAGCCGGAGCTGACAGGAGAGTCCTGCTCATAATGCTCCAAACATTCTCAACTGGGGAGAGATCCGGTGACCTTAATGGCCAACGTAGGGTTTGGCAAGCACGAAGACATGCAGAAGAATGGGCTTTATCTTGCTGAAATCTAATACCAGTATGGTTTACCCTGAAAGGTCACCAAATCTCAATTGACCATTTGTGGTCTACTTTGTACAGAAGGATGCGTAATCGCTGTACACCTCCACAATCGTTACGTGAATCTAGCACTATTTTGCAGGAAGAATAATATAAGATTCCCTTGTAAACCATACAGGACCTATATTTATCCATCTAAAGACGAATGGAAGACGTTTTGTTGTTTTCATATACCGCTTTATGCTTGGTAATGTATTTTGATTTTGGTGTTTCAGTATTTTTTGTCCATCATGTCCTATACATATCGACAACTGCAGAGCCGGCCGCTGTGGCCGAGCGGTTCTAGGAGCTTCAGTCCAGAACCGCGCGACTGCTACGGTCGCAGGTTCGAATCCTGCCTCGGGCATGGATGTGTGTAATGTCCTTAGGCTAGTTAGGTTTAAGTAGTTCTAAGTTCTAGGGGAGTGATGACCTCAGCTGTTAAGTCCCATGGTGCTCAGAGACATTTGAACTATTTTTTTTTTTTTTGACGACTGCAGAGAGGTGATATTACTGCAACGTCTCAAGCTTTACCGAAAACGACCAGTTCCACTGTGTTTACCTAAATACTGACTTAGTGATATTTTGAATAGAGTTTCGTGAACTTCTCTTACGTATTCCATTTTTTGTCGCTAACTTTGAGCAGTTTCCTCTGTTGCTAGGCTTTTGAATTGAAGGATTATCGCTACTAAGGCCAGAATCATTTTCAAATATAATTCCTTGTTGTTTTAGCGCCACGCAAAAGAGACAAATAATTTCAAATGTAATTATCAAGGCTGCATTGTGCATACGCATGTTGAAACATTTCACTGTTCCTAAAAATGATTCAAATGGCTCTGAGCACTATGGGACGTAACATCTGAGGTCATCAGTCCCCTAGACTTAGAACTACTTACACCTAACTAACCTAAGAACATCACACACATCCCTTCATACACGAGGCAGGGTTCGAATCTTCGACCGTAGCAGCAGCGCGGTTCCGGACTGAAGGGCCTAGAACCACTCGGCCACAGCGGCCGGCTGTTCCTAAAAGCTGCTTCGCTTCATAACAGGTGATAGTTACCTTAGGTACGCAGAATTAGTTGCTAGTTACCTAGTTTACTGAAGGTCTTTTAATTCAAACATTGCTGCAACAGATAGTATCACGTGTGCCGTGTACGAGGGTGAAATTAAGTACTGACACGAGGGTGAAAGTGAATGTTCCAGTTTCGTTTCATCTCGTTGTGGGTTGACTGATCTATTTCGATCAACAATTTTTGTTTTACACTGCTCTGACTTGTGAATTGTTGGTGCCATTAAAATTTGTTGACCATAGCTAAAGTCAGAAGAGTTTCTTTTTGGGTTCCTTAGTTGTAAAATACTAGCTTGTATTATTTACAAAAGAATGAAAAACTGGTAGAAGTCGACCTCGGAGAAGATCAGGTTGGAAAAGAAATGTTGGACATGCAAGTCAGTACTGACCCTACGACTTATCTTAAAAGATAGTTGCATGAACCCCAAACCTACATTTATAGCCTTTACAGATTTGGAGATAACTTGTAAAAATGTTGACTGGATTACTATCTTTGAAATTTTGAAAGTAGCAAGGATAAAATACAAAGAGCGAAGTGTTATCTACAGCTTTTACAGAAACCAGACTGCAGTTACTAAGATTCGTAGTACATTAACGGAAGCAGAAGTTGAGAAGGGAGTGACACAGGGTTGTAGCCCCGATGTAATTCGATCTGTACATTTAGGACTCTAGGAGTCTGAGAACATAATAAAGAGAATTGAAGTTCACGGAGAGGAAGAATGATTGATCGGAATGGATAGCGTCTTAAAAAGAAGTCATAACATGAATATCGACAACAGTAAAACAAACATAATAGATTTGAAGAAGGGCATTATCCTGCCCGGATGTGTTTTAAATTATTTTACTTGCATCACTAGTTACGGCCACTGGCCATTATTAAGTGCATCTGTGGTAACAGTAATAGATAAATCGCCCTCCTTTTTCCAGAAAATCGCGTGCCATGCATATTTGTGCACAGCGCGGTCGTCAACGGTGATAATCTGGTAATGACTACAACAAATCGCACTGTATACACTTGTTCGCGTAAGTGACACATGTGCATGAAGGATAATAAAATGTAGTTGAATTAAATCAGGCGATGCTGAAGGAATTATATTAGGAAATGAAACACTGAAAGTAGTAGGTGAGTTTTGATACTTGGGTAGCAAAATTTCACCATGGCATAAAGAGTGAGGATATAAAATGCAGAACAGCAATAGTAAGAAAAGTATATATGCAAAAGAGAGATTTACGTTTTAGGAAGTTCTAATCCTGGTACCGAGCGCCGCGGGTTTCGAATCCACGCCAGACGGCATGGACCTCGATTACCACTAAAGGTCTCTCCAGCCGTCGCGCCGTAAGCCCTGGCTTCGCGCGCGCTCCTGGCCCGCATATAATGTGAGGGCGCCGCGGTGGAGCACGTGGTCCCAGCAGCCAATAGCAACGTACTCTATCAGGTATTTAAGCACCTGCCTCTCTCTCAGCAGGTATGACCTCATTCCTTTCTCCCATCTTCTCCTATTCCTGGAACATATCCGCATCCTCTACACCTCCTGCTGCCTTGATCCTCCTCACCCCCTGGTCGCTCCTCTCCTCTCCCATCCCCTCCCCCTGCCACGTCTTCACTGTTGTGTCCCCCCAACCCTCCATCTCTACACCCTTCATCTCCTTTCCCAAGGTGGCTTCCATCAACTCCCCCTCGCAGATGATGCCCTCTCTCCCTCCATTTATGCCTCCTATCAACTCTGATCCTCACTCCCCCTCCTTTCCTCAGTCCCTTTCCTGGGCTCCCTCTCATCCCCTTCCATCCTCTATTTTCTCCACCTACCCTCTTTCTGCTCCCCTTCTCTCCCCTGAGTCCATTTGCATTTCCCTCCTCTGCCTTTTCCCATTCCCTCTCGTGCTTGCCCCACTTATGAGTCCTCTCCCTCCTTTGATTCCCCCCTTTCGTTTTTCCTCTCCTCCCTCCTTGTTTTCCCCCTCATCTGTCCAGGTCCCCTCCCCCCACCCCCATCTGCCCTTGGCTATGGTGTGTCATCTTTGTGTCGACATTTTAGTGCAGTGTTTACAGTGAGTGTTCAGTGTTGTGTGTCTTTTCTGAAGTGTTGCGAACAGAAATCATACTGTCGCTGGGTGTGATTTTTATATCTCTTGCGAACAGAAACCAGACTGTCGCCATGTTTTTTAATTATCTGTCTACTATTTTACCTGTCTGCTTGCTGTGTATTTTATTAGCATTGCTAACCCTTTGTCTTATGTTTTAACTTTCCACAATTTTCCGCCATTTTACAATTTAAGTCACCGTTTTATCACCTGTTGTTTCTTATCTTCTTCTTACGTTTTAAAAAGTCTGTAGGCTGAAGACCAGCGAACTAAGCTGCTGCCAGCCCCACCCCCCTTAGGGGGGAATCGAAATTCAATAAAGGAAAAAAAAAAGCTCAGCAGGTTCACCCTCCCTCCTTTCCTCCGTCCTTTCCCTGGGCTCCCTCTTCCCCCCTTCCATCCTGTGTTTCTCCCCACCTAACCTCTCCCTACCTCGCTCCCCCCCCCAAGTCCTTTTGTCTTCCCATCCTCTGCCTTCCCCACTCCCTGTCGCGTCTGCTCAGCACCCCCCCCCCCCCACCCCTCTTATGGGTCGTCATCCTCTATTGGCTCTTTCCCCCTCCCCCCTTCGCTTTTCCTCACCTTCCCCCCTTTTTTATTTTCCCATCATCTGAGCAGTTCCCCCCCCCCCCCCCCTGCTCTCGGCTGTGGTATGTCATCTTTTAGTGCAGTGTTCCAGTGACTGCTCAGTGTTGTTTCGTCTTTTCCCGTGTTGCGAACAGAAACCATGCTGTTGCGGGGTGTGAATTTTATGTCTTTTGCGAACAGGAACCAGACTGTTGCCGTGTTTTTTAATTGTCTGTCTATTATTTTACCTGTGTGCTTCATATGTATTTTACTAGCATCGTCATCCCTTTATTCTCTGTTTTAAGTTCCACGATTTTTTCGCCATGTTACCCTTTGTCTCCGATTTTGTCGCCTGTTTTTTATTATACATTATCATCTTCTTTTTTAAAACAAATTCTGTAGGCTGAAGAGCGGCATACTAAGACGCTGCCAGCCCACCCCCTTCTGGGGGAATCGAAATTCAATAAAGAAAAATAAACTCAGCAGGCAGCTCGCGTTAGTCTATCGACATCTCTCCTACAGACAGCGTGTTTACTTGGTTTCCGTGTACGAGTGGACGTTGTGGATTCGTGTGGTTTCGCTTGTGACCCCGTTGCTATTTGCGTGTTGTTGTTCGTTAGGTCTTGCTCGGTAGTCCGTCGTCCTTTGTGTCTGTCCTTCCCAGTTCGTTTTGTTTGTTCGCGAGCCGTTCCCGTTTGGTCCCGCCGCGCTTTCGTTCTCGGCAACCCCGCGACCGTTCCGGTCGCGGTTACTACACTAATATATCGGCCAAATGAGACGCTTAGCCTGCGCCCGTATAAAATATCCAAGTGTAGACGAAGTGGCAAACAGCTATGTAATTTGAAGTCGCAGGCTGAGAGATGCCACAAGGCGATCTCTCCAACCTACGTTGTATGTCCGGACAGGCATCGGACGGCTGCTATCCCAAACTTACACTGTATCAAAAGTATCTGGATAGCCACCTCAAAATTGAGCACCAGATGACACGATAGGCTAATCCGACAGTATAAAAAGAGGCAGGGAGTATTGCGTTGTTAGTAGCGAAGCAGTAACAGTAAGGAGAAATCAGTGACTCCGAATTTGAACTAGTCATTAGATACCAGCTGAGTAAGAAATTGAACAGTAACATTTCAGCCCATCTAAAATTGCATTAGTCGACTGTTGATGATGTATTTCTGGATTTCCGGAAGGCTTTTGTCCCTATACCACACAAGCGGCTCGTAGTGAAATTGCGTGCTTCTGGAATATCGCCTCAGTTGTGTGACTGGATTTGTGATTTCCTGTCAGAGAGGTCACACTTCGTTGTATTTGACGGAAAGTCATCGAGTAAAATAGAAGTGATTTGAGGCGTTCGCCAAGGTAGTGTTATAGGCCCTTTACTGTTCCTTATCTATATAAACGATTTGGGAGACAATCTGAGCAGTCGTCTTCGGTTGTTTGCAGATGAAGTCGTCAGAAAACCAAAACAACCTGCAAAAGATTTAGAAGAAATACCGAAATGGTGGGAAAAGTGGCAGTTGACCCTAAATAACGAAAAGTGTAAGGTCATCTACTTGAATGCTAAAAGGAACTCGTTGAACTTCGGTTACACGATAAATCAGTCTAATCTAAAAGCCGTAAATTCAACTGATACCTAGGTGCTACAATTGCGAACAACTTAAATTGGAAGGAACACATAGAAAATGTTCTAGGGAAGACTAACGAAAGACTGCGTTTTATTGACAGGACACTTAGAAAATGTAACAGATTACTAAGGAGACTGCCTACACTACGCTTGTCCGTCCTCTTTTAGAATACTGCTGCACGGTGTGGGATCCTTACCAGATAGGACTGACGGAGTACATCGAAAAAGTTCGAAGAAAGGCAGCACGTCTTGTCTTATCGCGAAATATGGGAGAGAGCGTCACAGAAATGATACACGATTTGGGCTGGAAATCATTAAAAGAAAGGCCTTTTTCGTTGCGACGGAATCTTCTCACGAAATTCCAATCACCAATTTTCTCCTCCGAATGCGAAAATATTTTGTTGACACCGACCTATACAGGGAGGAACGATTACCACGATAAAATAAGGGAAATAAGAGCTGGTACGGAAAGATTAGGTGTTCGTTCTTTCCGCGCGCTATACGAGATTGGAATAACAGAGAATTGTGAAGGTGGTCCGATGAACCCTCTGCCAGGCACTTAAATGTGAGTATCCATGTAGATGTAGATGTTACTGTGAAGTGGGGACATAAAGGAACAACCAAAGCGAAGCTGAGACCAGGAGGATCTCAGGTCCTTTCGCGCAACTGCCTGGTGCAAGTCTTTCAATTGGGCACCACTTTGACGACTTGTGCGCCTCTGCGCCGATGGCATCGTGTTTCCACGTGGTCACCGACCTAATTAATGACTGAGACCGATGTTTCTTAACTTACGGCCGGCCGGAGTGGCCGAGCGGTTCTAGGCGCTACAGTCTGGAACCGCGCGACCGCTACGTCGCAGGTTCGAATCCTGCCTCGGGCATGGATGTGTGTGATGTCCTTAGGTTAGTTAGGTTTAAGTAGTTCTAAGTTCTAGGGGACTAATGACCACTGCAGTTAAGTCCCATATTGTTTGAACCATTTTTCTTAACTTACGTAATAGGCGAGAACAGGTGTATCCAACGTGGCAAGGCCTTTGGCCTACCTCGTGTTTTCCATTGCGAAGGGTGCTTGTAAAATCTCGCATGAAATTACTCGGAATTACGAATGTGCTACCAGCAGTCCAGCTAGCGCAGTGACTGTACATAGGTAGTTAAAAGGAATAGGGTATAATGGTCAAGTTTCTCTTCATAAAACCACAGATATCTATCGTCAGCGCTAAGCGATATTTGAGGTACTGTAAAGAGCGAAGCCATTGGACACTGGGCGACTGGAAACAAGTGATTTGGACTAATGACTACATGGAAGGATTTGGGTTTGGCGAATATCTGGAGAACGACACCTGCCATCATGTGTAGTGACAACAGTGAACTACGGTGGATACGGTGTTACGGTGTGGGGGTGTCTTATTTGTTGCGTTATAATCCTCTTACTGAGCTAAGGAAAAAGACAAATGCCGAAAGATAAGAACACATTTTATAGCACTGTGTACTGCATACAGAAGAGGAGCAGAAGGCCATGATTTTTTATATCACTATGATAATGTAACCTGTTTGGGAGCAATGGTTTGTAGACATCAATTTTCCTAAATGGAGTGGTCAGCCCAATGTTCCGATTTGAACCCAATAGAACACCTTTAGGATGAGTCAGAACGTCGACTTCGCTCCAGGCCACAGCGTACAACATCACTACCTCCTCTGGTTCCGGTTCTTGAGGAAGAATGGGCTGCCATTGTTCCACAGGCATTCAGACACCGAACTGAAAGTTTCACCAGCAGAATTCGAGCAGTCATAAAAGCGAAGGTTGGACACACCCCACATTAACGCCCACTAATAGGTGTCCGGATACTTTTGATCTGATAGAGCCAATTTTCAGGCTTAAGTGAAAGCAGAGATGATAAATGGACACGACCACGGGACACAGGAAGTCAACACATAACGGGTGAGAAGTAACTTGTCAAGTGAGTGAGCGCCTTCTAGGAATAGCTTCCTTGATGGTCGTGTGTGGTACTTCAGTGGTGGGAAATGTGGGCGTTCGTGACAGTTACAGAGATAGAACATAAGCTGGACATTCGCGTGGACCGTCACGCCCAGGGAAAAATGTCGGCAGAAAGCTAGGAGAGGAATAATCCTAGGGAGAGAGTTGACTTCGCGACAGCAAAATAGACATTTTCCGATGAGACTCGACAGTAGAGACATCACTTGGAGACTCCAGAACAGGAACGAGGATGATGGACTTCATGAGACGTGTCAGTGCAGTAATCGCCTGGCCAATGGCTTGCACTACAGAGCTTCCATCACAGTCCAACTACTCCGTTTGTCTCTTAACAAACACATTTAAAACCCTGATAATAATCCAGAGCATTTTTTTTTAGTGATCATGGGCATACTATTACTTTATTTCATTAGTAATAGTGATTTACAAATATTTATATCCGCGGGCCAAAACACTTTTACTTGTCAAATTGTTTGTGACAGTCTAATTACATTCTTGCGGTTGGCGCTCCCAGTCCTTTTACTTAGTGTGGAAATGCAGCAATCAAGTGCAACTAAAACTCAGTGATAATTAATAAATGTTGACACAATATCCAGTCACCACTAGAAAGTCTTTTCTGAAGGTATTTGTATGGCTTGTAGTGTGACACGATAAACACTTCTGAGATTCAGATGGCAGTGGAGGGAACCGTAGAACGTAAAAACTTTAAAGGGGCATCAAGGCTTCAGTATAGTAAGGAGTTTCTATTGGATGTACGGTGCAGAGGCTTGCACAGGATAGACTAGCATGAAGATTTGCATTGAATCAGTCTTCAGACTGAAGACCACACTAGAAAAACAGTTCGATTATCGGAAGCGCATTGACTGACAGCGCTAAAAGACATCTCCTCATTAATATCCTGAAGGCCTTGAGATCTGTAAATTAGGCTCACCATTTACCGAGGTAATTACGAACGGGGCGCAAGTTCGTACTATGGAAAAGTATCTTTTTTTTTCTTTAGCTTCCCATCTTAGCATTTCACTGGTATTAAGCAATTTAGAGAAACCATGGGAAAACTAAACGTGGATGATCTGGCGGGGATTTTAACCGCCGTCCTTCAGAATACGTCCAATGTCACAACACTGCGCCACATCATCGGTTTCTTATGTATGATTTGAAATAAAAGGCAGATATGTTGTGTAAACAAGATACTTACATTTGCATGGTATTAAGTCGTCTTGCTATATATTTAGTGGTTTTTAAGTTGATAGTGAAATTTATTGTCCAGGCAAGTGCGGGCAATGTGATGTTTTTTGGAGGACTTTTATATGCTTCATCGTTATGCTAGGTTTCTGGCCACATCAGGACAGATATTTAAATGGTTTGTCCCAATCAGATTTCACGTGAAGGTCTGGAACTGCTATGTAATTTTATGGGGTCAGCAACTATAGTTAACCCAAGAAACAATAATGAATACTGAATTTAAAGCGTCTTGGTCATCAATAACTTTGGGTAAATCACGCTACACTGAAAGAAAAAAATCAGCTTAATTTATGAACGAATAATGGAAACTTGAAAGTTAAAAGTGGTAATGGAACGTGCTTTAAAACAGAAGACAGTTAGAAAGGAGATTTTTAAGCTATGGGATTATGAGTAAAATCCGGGAATTATTTTAACGACAAACGTGTAAAACGTGCCGTTGTGGTTGGCGTGTAGTTCAGATGAAGGTCATGAAGGCAAAGGAAAGCGGATTGGTTGATTTATTAAGTGATCATACAACGACAAAGCAACCAGCAGGCGAAACAACAGATACAGCGAGTACCAACATAACAGCGAATCAAAACTGAAATCAGAGAGGGCTCATATAAGAGAAAATTTTAAGAGATTACTTCTTGAGAAATGGGTCATTTAGTAGCAGACGTGATTGGAAGTCATGGGCAAAAGTAGATATGTAGAAGAAAAAGTAGACGAAATAAGACACAAAGGTGTAATTTATTGTCTCTGATGTCTACTTGTTGGGATACATCACTAGTCTAGGTCTCTTCTCTCGCTGGACAGTACTTTACATTTCCCAATATTGCAGTCTGACGAGGGATGATGGCACGTGGAGTGACTCCACAAGTGTGTGAGGTCATCCATACAGGATCGAACTAGGAGCGACGATTGCTACAACTGTTCTCTAATAGAGAGGAGAAGTTAGAAATGAGACCATTCATTTGTTAGTGTGGCACGATACTGCTTTGTGTATGCAGATCGGCCAATGCTAGTGAGTTGTAAAAACCCAAACAGGTGAGTATATAGCGTCTCTTTCTGTGCTGAGGCACATGAGGCGCAGGTTCTGACACGATATGTGATCTTCTTCGTGTACTCACGACAACGTGGTCTGCCGCAGGGAATCCCTCCAAACGGCTGCCGCGTCCGGAGAGCCAGCAAGCTGTCGCGTGTGGGTCGTGTGTCAGTGTCAACGGCCAGCCTCACTTTCGCTTGTGGCCTGGCGAGGATCCCGCCTAATCCCGCAGGTATACGGCCCGGTGACTGTCAGCTTGCAGGACCGGACGCTCGCCTTCTTGCAGGTAGCCGAAGACCTCTTGTTTTTGCGCTGGCTGGCCTCTGCATTGCCACGATACCCGTCATCTGCACAGTTCTGACAAAAATCTTATGCCTAACTTTTTCCCATGACCTTCTATGTTATAATAAATTTACATAATGACACATTGATGGTCTGTCATTTCAGACACTCTTATTTTACTTTTATAGTTATTAATCTATGGCTATCATTTTAACAAAATCTTGGTGTATCAAATTTAGACATGGAAATAATTTATCTTGATATTTGTGTAGAGACCGGTCTCACTACTGTACATGGTGTGTGACGCTACACTGGATGAACAGCTAAATGTGCGGGCCCGCACTAATATTACTATTAATTATATAGATCGACAGTAGACATGCTCAAGAATTAACTACCATTTGCCAACGATCTACATTCTATGTCTTTTGAATAAATTATGTTATTATGCAGGTCGAAGTTTTACTGAGCTTATAAAGAACAAGCAACTATTCTACGTTCGCTCGCCGGTCGTCCCTCCATCTTGGGTTTGTGATTTGATGACCTGAAAAATAACATCCCAACAGGCGCGCGCCAAACACTTGTGGTAAAAAACCCCCACAATATTAATCTAGTTATTGTTAAATCCTACAGTTTAACTTATCCTAGTATATCGTACCTTTTTTTTGTTTGTTTGTTTACCTTATACAATACTCTTACATAATTTCTGTTACGTTGAGATGTCTCGCTGCTCGCCACTATTGACGACAGTGATGTGCGGGCCGTACGACATGACCTCCGAGTTTTCATTACGCCTCACTGAAACTCCAGAGACTGGGTTAGCCATGGCTATACACGACAATAAATTTATAGTTGCAACTTCCTTCTCTATGTGATACGATTTTCGCGATCAAAGCACACCTTTCCAGAGGCAATGTAATATGACCAAGCCAGGACTGGTTCCTGTTGAGGATTCAGTCGCCCAACACACGCCAGCTACACAGTATGTCACGAATATCCAAGTATAAGTCCCTGGTTATTCATCTGTGACAGTCACGAGCAGCACGCTAAATCCCCAACCAGCACATTGGCATGGTAGGCTTTATGCCCGCATTTCTCTCGTCTAGGGCACCATTGGAGTCAAACGCTCACAGGTTCACCCCGACTTGCAAGATAACGATGCTGGCGCAGCTCTGCAAAAAACTATACTGCCCATATTCATCCTCGAAATCACGCAATATACCACAATCTTACAGTGCACTGACGCGTGCCTACAAGCATTGGTATGAACGTCTCACGAACTGGTTGTGGCCGCTATGGAGCGTATCACGACTTCTCAGAACGCTTCTAAGAGCACGTTCTTGTATGCGCCCGTTTGTGCGACATCTCGTCACTCATCTTTATCCCTTAACGTGGACAGCAGATAGGAAAGGACAAAAACATTGCTCATGGAAAGGTAGTGCCTCTTATCGCAACGACATAGGAGATCCCGAACATAGACAAAAAAGTTAACAGCAGTAAATTCTTATGCGAGAAAACGCAGCGTGTTAATACTTTAACAATCTTAATCTATTAATGCAACGATTATTGTTCCCCGAAGAAAGGTTCATATATTTGCCTATTCTACTACGTACACCACTTACACTACTACTATAGCAAGGTTCATGTATTTGCCCATTCTACTATGTACACCACTTACACTACTACTATTCCACGAACTCCTTTATGTGAGAGATGTGGTGGAGTCCTATGGACTTCTTTCCTTTCAGCGTCTCCAATTTATAAGCATTGTGGTGAGCTGCTCTCCTTATACGGTACGGGCCGTTGTAAACAGAATAGAATTTTTGGCATTTCATTTTTTGTTTGTTCGAAATTCGGAAAGACTTAACGAGCACCTTTTGTCCAATTTGGAAGTGTCGTAGACGAGCTCCCCTGTCGGCACGTCTCTTCCTGACCTCTGCTGCAGCCCGTATCCTCTTGAGAGCCAAATCCACTATGGCTTGGTGCTGCGTTCGCGCCCTTGGTGGGAAGTTTACGACCTCGGTTATCAAGTCCTTAGCAATCTGGTTTTTCAGTACTGTAATGGGTGCCAATTTGGTTATCCCATGGAGTGCCTCATTGATCACCTCCTGGAAGTCTTTAAGGAAAACGTCCCATGTCGTGTGCTGTTTGTTACAATACAAGCGGCACAAGTTTCCGAGTTCTTTAATAACCAGTTCTGCAGCATTCGAGCTCGGATGGTGTGAAGATATAAAAATGGGATCAATTTTACATCGACGCAACGTCTCCTTCCATGTTTTTGACTTAAACTGTGGCCCGTTATCAGAAATAATTCTACTCACATGACCAACCTGTGGTAGGAAATCCCGGATTAGGGCTCGTGATACAGTTCGTCCTGTCACCCTCTTCAGTGGCGTAAAGGTAACGTATTTGGACGTTAGTTGAACAAACACTAATACGTAAGTATATCCTCTTCTTGTTCTTGGCAAAGGTCCCATCAAATCTGTTGCTGCTAATTGTCTTACTTTGGTCGGTACGATTGGGTATAATGGTGCCTTCATGCTCACAGTGGTGTGCTTAGCCTTTTGGCAGTCTTTACACACCGACAGTACCCTCCGAATTCGACGCTCCATGTTTCGAAAGTAACACATGGTCCTTAGCTTCAGATTGCACTTGCGTGGTCCGAAGTGTCAATAGCTGAGGTGAGTATGCCATATAACCTTGTTTATTAGGTGTTCAGGGATGCATACCCCACATTCGGTGTCATTTGCATAATTTCGGTGGAAAATTATGCCTTTCCGTAAGAGGTAGAACTGCCTGATGGTGGCGTGTCTTCTGTCTATCCATTTCTGTTTCAATAACACTAGGGCAGGGTCCTTGTCTTGCTCCTTCTTGATGTCCTGCATACTACAGGTAATAAAATTTTCAAAGGCCACTTTCTGCATATAGAAAAGGCAGTAGTGATTTTCCTCCAGATCTTCTTCAATGTTGTGCTCAAATCCGATCGGTGACCGTGATAAGGCGTCTGCAATAATGTTCTGACTGCCGGGGATATATTCTATCGAAAAGTTGTACTGCTGCAGATATGATGCCCACCTAATGAGCCGCCTGTGATTAAGCTTTGCAGTCATCAAGAACTCGAGTACCTTGTGGTCTGTGTAGACCCTCGTCTTGCGACCAAACAGAAGGTATCTGAATTTTTCAAACGCCCGTACAATAGCCAGCGCCTCTAACTCGGTTACTGAGTAATTCCTCTCACTCTTGGCTAGTACTCTGCTACCAAACGCAATTGTCTTCCACACCCTGTTTCCTTCATGTACATAGTCTTGGAACACCATGACACCCAGACCTGAGTATGAACTGTCCGTTACTATGCAAAGCTCTTCTGCTAAATTAGGGTGTGATAGGATGGGTGCTTGTAATAATGCGAATTTTAATGCTTTCCATTCGGATTCGGCCGCCTCATCCCATTCCCAAGGAATCTTCTTTCCTGTAAGTTGATGCAACCTAGGACTGCTCTGAGTTTTGACATGTATAAAGCGGTTGTAAAAATTTATGATCCCCAAGAACCCCCTTAACTGCTTCTTTGTCGTAGGAATGGGAAACTTTTCAATCACTTCGATCTTTTCGGGATTTGGCGCAATGCCCTCACCCGTGATGATATGTCCTAGAAATTTGACAGAGGACGTCCCAAAATTCGATTTTTCGATATTGATAGTCACTCCGTATTCCTTGAATGTCGCAAGGAGTTCACCGAGGACCGCATTGTGCTCTCCCCAAGATTTCTCCGCGATCAGCAAATCGTCCACATAGCTGGTGACATGACGTTTCAAATTATCGCTTAGTATGCCGTCCAGCCCCCGAATGAATGCGGCAGATGAAACGTTCAAACCAAATGGTAGACGACGAAACCGGTAACATCTTCCAAATGCCAAAAAGGCTGTGTACTGTCTGCAATTTGGATGGAGCTCGATCTGCCAGAAACTCGATTTTAGATCAACTGATGAGAAGATTGATATTCCATGGAAGTTTTGTAAGAGTTCCTCTATTCGTTCCGGTTTGTCTGTTTCGTGTTCTATTATGGTATTAAACGAATACTACCATCTGCCTTCTCGACTACTCTTAACGGGTTATTATAGGCTGAAGCCGTAGGTTCTATTATTCCTTCTCTCAGCATTCGCGTAATTTCAGCTGCTACTTTCTGTCGATATGCCAAGGGGATTGGATAGGGTGGCACACGAAACTGGTTGTGCGGACGTACACGAAATTCATATTGGAAGTTCTTTATTGATCCTGCCTTGGGAAGGGAGACCTCCGCATGTTCTACTAGTAATTTATGAAGTTCTTTGTGGTGGTCGCACCTTATATTCTTTATTGCTTCCACTTTTTCTCCTATTTTCTCCTTTATTTCTCCCATTATTCCGACTTCATTCTCATCCGTGTCCTCTCCCCTACCCGCAACGTCGACCTGTTCGTCCTTTCTGTCTTTCAGACACGCATAGTTTATCCGTACACAGTTAGACGGTAGTTGAGCTGGGATCAGCTGGTCGTCGAACTTAATGTGGACGGGATTCCCTTTCCTCAAAACCACTTCACCTCGTCCTAGATCAACTATCGCTTCATGTTCATTTAGGAAGTCTGTTCCTATTATCATGTCGATCGCCAGATTTGGCACGATCCAGAAGTTAGACTCTATTTTGTGTCCTTGGCAGTAGAATTCCAGTCTTGTTTGTTGGGTGACCTCCGTACATTTACCCGCTAATGCCCCTTTTATTTTGGTTTTCTTAACCGATAGGACAGGCCAGTCCATCTCGTGAGAGCACCTCTTGTATGCTGCCTCAGATATTGCTGTTATGTAGCTTCCACTATCTATTATCGCATTCATACTCTTTTCAGCTATTGCTACTGTGATAAGAGGCTGCCGATCTTGTCGAGGAGTTGCTTTATGTTCCTCGAGCAGGATTTCTGATAAATCTTCGTAATGTATCATCCGTAGTTGGCCAGGTCCGAGATTACGTGCGAAATTCCGGCGGCCTGTGTTCGCACTGGTCTGGCGTCAATCCCTTGTTAAGCTCCCCCTCATCTGACGTGCATTAGGATTTGCGGGTCTAGTTTCAGTCTCCTGGTTCCACTGTGGTCCTTGGTTTCGCTCTCTCCAATTACGGTCGCTTTGCCGTTCGTTATTCCTCCTATCCCAGATTCCTTGTCTAGATTGACCCTGCTCCCTGACGTTCTGGTTTCCGTGTCTTTGGTTTCCATAACCTTGAATAGCGTAACCTTGACTTCCGTAACCCTGGTTTCCTAAGTGACCAGTGCGATAATGCGATCTGTTGTCGTCTTCCCTTCCTGGCCCGTGGTATTTCTTACTTTGCCCCTTCTTCCTGTCCTTTGCGTCTTGTTTATCAAAGACTACTTCGAGTTCGCGCAATAGACTCTTGAATGCTTCTATGTCAGATCCACACTTCCCGACAAGTGTCTGTTGGTACCTAACTGGCAATTTGGAAAAGCAAAATTTAATGATTCCTCCGTTGCTATATGGACTATCTAAAAATTGATTCTTCTTGAGTAAATCATCAAGAAATTTGGTTGCTCTCCTATGCCCGGACACTTCCAGTTCAGGACAAAATATTATTTCCTCTTTAATCCTGTCTTGCGTTTCCTTTGACCAGTAGGTCCGCAGGAATGCACCAACAAATTCCTGATAAGTCCGACACGTCACTGCCACACCCCGCATCTTTTCCGCGGCTTGGCCTTCGATGTGTCCACACATGAATTCTAATTTTGCCTGGGTTGGCCATGATGCCGGTAATGAATTTGTAAACTGCATCACCCAGCTCTTCGGATGCATCGACCCTCCATTTTCTTTGAACTTCTGGAATTTTAGTATCGACAGGAAGTGATTGTGATCAAAATCCTGTCTGATCCTCGCACTGGTGTTGTCACTCGTTTCCGATACTTGCACGCCTGCTGAGTGTCCTGTTCTATCTTGCTGATAACTGTGATGTGCTACCTCTGTATCACAGTGGAAGTGGCACTCAGAATTCACTCTCCTAAGTGGGCTATAATTATTGGAGCTATTACTCGCTGTTTCTGCGTGTGCATTGTTAGTTCCGCACTCGGTCATTGGGCTAGAGCACGGCGGGCTTTTCCTCGGAGACACAATTCTGTGTATTCCATCATTGGTATCCGAACGCGCAGTGCTCGTGTGCCCGTTTTGCTCTAGTTTTGCTATCCGACTCTCTACTTCTTCCATTCGTTTCGTGGTGTTCGCAACCGCGATATTACCTTGAGTTTTTAAGAATGATAGGGATTTTGAGTGGGATTGTGTTGTACGTCGCACGCGCCCTGCGAGTTTAGAAGTTGCTTCCGCGACTTTCATTGCTCTTATTGCTGCCGTTTTGGCCAGGCCTGCTACTTTTTGTGCAGCCATTGACATTTGTTTTACTTCTCCACATTCTTTCTTTATTGTTAGTAATTCCCTACGAATTTCCCCTATATGCGAAATTATTGCCTCAGTGTCCTCCTTACGCTGTTCGTCAGCTTCTTCCTTCTCCTTCTTACGTTGTTTCTCCTCTTCTTCCTTCTCCCTCTTACGCTGTTCGTCAGCTTCTTCCTTCTCCTTCTTACGTTGTTTCTCATCTTCTTCCTTTTCCTTCTTACGTTGTTCGTCAGCTTCTTCTTTCATTGATCGTAGGAAGCTCAGTATTGGGTTTACGTCATCTTTTCGATCCTCTTCAAACGTGGGAGATGTAACTCTGGACACCTGGGCGCTAGAGCTCTGACGTGGCCGAGCTAGCCCCTGTCTGCTCTCGTTCGTTTGATTATAAACTTCTGCTACCGTCTCGACCTGTGTGCCTGTCTCTGTTTCATCCTCTACTTCACTATCATAATCACGGCCGCAACGCTGCTCTGAGATCGCGTCCAAATCACCTTCCTCATCAATGACCCTGGCGTCCTGTCCTGCTAAAAATGTGCCCATCTCATCTCCGAACCTATTCCAGTCAGTAAACTGCCCCTTATCCATTATGTTATCCTCTTTTGTTTTAGCTTCGCTCGATAATAGTCGTGCCTTACTTCTCGTTAATATTCATGAAAAACAAATTTATCTAAAATGCACAATAAAATTAATCTACTCCATATATTTTTACACATAGACATAAAATTTCAACAACGCCTCTCCAACGCTGTAATTATACGCACGGTTTGTTGTGGTACAGAAACCGCACACAAACCTGATAAAGTGTGATGTGATACGGACACACCATCAAAGGAACACAAAAACAGTGAACAAAAGAATATATACACTGAAAACAAAAACTGTAATCATGCGCAGCTACTTAAAACTAAACGTGGAACTACCAGAAAAAAACTTGGGTATTAATCAATAAAAAAATTAAGCAAAAAAAATTCTGAGTGTCCCTACTACTAATAATACTTGCTCATCAGCGATTCACAGGAAAGATCCGAGGCTAAGGGTCGCCATTTTATGCGAGGTGCCGGGGCTAGCAGTGTATTTAACACTAAATTCTAGAATCTACATATGTAAATGATGCTCTAAGCCCCCCTCCCCACCTATTCTAACTCCGACTTTTGCTGTTGCACAAGGATTAAAAAATATACGCGAACTGACCGTAATCAACCCTGCAAGTGGAGTAGAAAAGAGTTTGGCACCTGCAATAATTTAATTTGATAAATAAGTTAAATAAAGGAAGGTTTCATTAACGTAGTGAGAAATGATGGGTTGCTCTACCGATTAACAGAATGAAAGTTCTGTCCAAAATAACAATATGATTTATTAAGACTAAACACAAAATAATAAACAAAAACACATGAAACATTTATAATACATCAAATTGGCTCAAATTGGATACTCAAACAAACGCTGTGAAGGTGAAGTTGTCCCTAAACTAGATTGTGAGGTTTATGACGAAGTGGTATGTGGAGCCACTCAAATCTCACTCGAATCTTAAGAGAGACACACAGCTAACCCAACATTAATTGCTGCTACTCAAGACAGAACAAAGTTAGAAAAAGACGAACAGGCGCGCTCTGCTGAGCTCTGATTATCACCTAGGAAAATCCCTATCTGACGGTGCTGCGGACATACATTACCAAACTGTCTTCTTAACTGCCAGGACACGATCTGGCGTACCGGAGGCGATGGCTGGTTGCTTCGACGTCCTCGACCGAAAGGCGAGAGCCGACTACCTAGAGCACCCGTACAGGCCGAACACACAACATTCCCGCCCCCACGACAGTGGCCGTGGTTAAACGTTCCAATCAGCAACTCGAAATCCGGCGGATAATTCCACTCCATTGCCGGAGCACTACCATTCCACCAATGGAGATTCTTGGCGCCAATTTCTGCGCTGATTTTGCTACGTCACGGAGCTATGCCCTGAGCAAGCCAATCACAGTTACTATTTTGCAGAAAGCGCGGGAATTTTCCCGCCACAACTGCCTGGGTACACAAGTCATTCCCACGCCTCGCTGGTAGCCCGCCAGAAAGTGTTTTCGCTAAGTTTCTGCGAAGTAACGGAACCTCTAGCCCAGCCGCTACTCCAGGCCCCGGCGGGCGTGTCTCTTGACAATGTCGGCGTCTGCAAAGCATTCACTCGACTTCCTCACACCCGTCGGCTTAACTCTTGCCAGATCAGCAGAGCCCGCCTGTCACCGGACCACCCAGGTGACGAGAGACGCTGCGTGGGAAGTCCTTGTGTGAAGGAATAGCGACTTTTCACTGCATGCAATTAGAGTGGAAAATCGTAAGATAGAAATATGAGAGGGGGCTCATGCCACCTCTCAAGATGTAATTTAACTTAATAGAAAATTAAACGACGTCATAAACGGAGTTTCGGGGGACACCCATAGTAATCCGACTACGGTGGTAAATATAAGTTTTGAATTGAAATTTAATGAAAATTTCAAGGAATATATAAAGTAGTATAATTGAAGAAGGCCAATGTGTTGAGGCTATTGAGATGATACTGCTAGCTAAGAGTAAAAGGCGGGGTAATTTTAATGATTTAAAGTCAGTAATAGCTGGAGGCGAAACTTCAGGTGAAGTTTCAAATTCAGGAGCAGAAGAGGACACAGGCTCCGAAAAATTCAAAATTGGAGAAATTTAGGAGAAGGATATGGAAATATTGGAGAGGGTGAAATAGAAGATAATGAGGCAGTTGAAGATGTAGCTGGAGACGTTTAGGTACAAGGAGGTTCAGGGAATAATAAAATTTGCATGTTCTTTAGGTTTTGTTGGAAAGATTAATTTTAAATGCGAAAATTTTAGGTCAGGTTTGACCGTGACCGATAAGAATATCAATTACTAAACCTGAATATGTTGTTGTATAGTTTTCAAATACTTAGAGAAATTCTTGTTAGTTAATTGAAGAGACGCACTGAAATCATTATTACAATAACTGATTTTGGCCAACAAATAGGATCTCCTTCAAGTTATCTCCGTTGACAACAGAGGTAAAAGTAACAAGTTGCATACTGTGTGCTGAATTATACAAGCTTATTTAGAAAAGCTGTGGTAGTAGTCGCTGGTAGCAACAATAATAGATGTATTTTGGTTTACTGGGTGCACAGAGTAGCACTTCTAAAGTTTTATCTATAAATGAGCACGCAGTTGTTTACTAATGTCCGTGACATCAACTTTGAATGTGTATTGCATGTTTTTTAACTTCTTTGACGTGTGCTCTCAGAGCAATATAATGAAAGAAAAAATCTTTATTGCTCGTAAGCTTGTACGTGATTTGCAAGACAAAATAGCAATGTAAAGCGAACCTTCGCCTTGTAGCCGGATATTGGATATTACGACATTGTATTGTCACTTGCACCAGGTGACGTGTTGCCACTTGCGCCAAGTTAGATGGTGTACCATTTACAGTATTCTCCTATTTTCATACTAAGTACTCTGTTTGCTGTTTAGCAGGTTTTTTGCCTTTATTTGCGAATGTACTGCGTACCTAGAAATGACTACAGGTACATGATAGTTATCAATTATTGCCATTCTTGCTTATTCACTTATATACTTTTAGCTTAGTAAGTATTTTTTGTACCTCACCTGTTTCTAAATGCAGATTTCCTGAAGTCGGTTGACAGAAGTCGCTTGTTTTAATAAAGACTGAAGCACAACTGTAAAATCACATATCATGAAGTTCTTGAAATAATGACGTTGTTGGGAAGAGAGGAAGAAGATATAGTGATGAAGTAATTGAAAATAAAAATAATATAATAGATATGTGGAACAAAATGACGTCTCCCGTTTGCATTATGCTTCGCTGTCTTTCTAGTTGAGTGGTTGGATGTGAATAGGGATGAACTGTAGTAACAAGTTCCAGGTGGGTTAGTTTGGTGATATTGCGTGTCGATACGAGCAATCTGCACACGAGCTGATAATGGAGGTGTCAAGAAATTAGATCTGAAGTGTATTCCAGATCGTACATTGAGGAGCGAACTGATGTACATCGTCGCGAGCTTGCGAATGTGGAAACCTAATTTGCGTAACAACGTTACGCCGGGTGCACACTGAACCGTTCTGGGACAGGTCTTGCGGAGAATGGAAGCTCCGACTGCAGTGCGGTGAATATGCAGAACCGCGCCGGAGCTGAAAGTACCACCTGGCATCCCCTACTGTCTCCAGTTCTGCGTGATTCTTCTGTTAGAATGTTCGAGCTGTTTCTTCAACATCATTGCTGGTTTTCTGATGTTTATATCGGCGCAACTGACAAACGTTACAATTTATTGCGCATTGTTAATCGTTCTATTTTTGCACGCACTATTCCGACCGGAGACGGAGTCATCTTCATCTGGTGATGAGGTGTGCTCTGCTTGGATTTTAACCATAGTATGAGATACTGTTGGCGTTGTTCCGGCCTGTGCTTTACTTCTGGCCACGACAGTATGTCTATATCAGCCAGCGCAAGAATTCAGGAAAAATATTGGCACATCAAAGGACGTAGGGGTTTAAAATATAAGCGTGTCATCAACAATTCCTCAGCGTGAAAGATGCTAATTAAACATGTGCATTACCTCAGGAAAACTACCAATTGATAATATCCAGACAAATGACAGCATTATGTCCCAGTGTGACTTGGGGAACAATATCACCCTAAAAATTCATAAAAATTTTACTTTTCTCGCATAATAAAGGTTATACATTCCTTAGTACTTCAACTGCTACTTACCTGGATGGGGGGCGACCATTACTGTAAGATTTAATATTTATAAAACCAATCTTCTACTTTCCCCTTATCTTATAAGTTTGGAACATGATGGCAGGCACTAAAACCACGAAAATAATACAAATGCAGAACAGGATACTTTACCGCCTTATAGCCATATCCAACTTATCGAAGGAAGTTAAAAAGAAAACACATGTGCCCAGTGATTTGCCATGTGTAGAAGGCAGCACGTCCTAATGCGTATCCCTACATTCGTTTATAAATCCTGCCATGATATTTTAAGCACGTTAGTGATTTACAAAACATATAAAAGCGACTAGTTGCACTGCAGCTACAGCGGGTATCGTGTAAACCGTTTTATTTATCATATGCGTTTCAGATCAGTTAGGTGAAATCAGACTTCGCATATATTTCATTTATTTTAGTAGATCTGAAGATCTTCAATAACTTTCCTTTTAATAAGAATCACCGGAGCTGTGTTGAAGTACATTTATTATGTCACGACCGGGTTCGTTCAATGAAGATCATCAGGCGACACTGCCAACAATCTTCGTAACAAACTCTCAGAGAATTGTGTCGATACTCTGCATAATGACGTCTAATCGTCTTACGTAACGTTGCTACCGCTGCTGGCAAAGACATGATGAGGGGTTTTAGGACAATGATGATGCCATTCTCGTGGATTTATTGCCAAAAGTATATGTGAAGAATCTGAACAAATTGAAGAACCGTTTCCTGCGTACTTGGTCTGAAAAGAATTGTTTAAAAAAATCTTTCTCCAGTATGACAATGAATACCCATATACAAGTCTCAAAAACCAGGAACACGTTGGCAAATTTGTTTAGGCATCGTTGTCTCTTCCAGCATACAGCCCAGACCTGGCATCTTCGGACATACTTCTGTTTGGGACATTTAAGGAAACTCTTTGTGGGACAAAATTTGAAGATGATGAGAGTGTAATTCATGCAGTGAAGACTTCGTTACAAGCACATGACAAGCTCTTTTAGCAACAGGAAATACTTACCGCTGTAAGGCCGTAGAACGCTTTGGGAACTATTTTCAGTGCTACGAAATGGTAACTCTTAACAGTAAATATGTTACGAGAAAAACTTCTGAGACATTTTTCTAATGAACCTCGTACTTACTGTATGCTGATTACCAACCACACGGAGAAACGTAGCTGCTGCGGCCTGCTGCAGGCCCACAGTCGTCCCAGTAGTCTTAGTTTGTATCGTCCATACCGATCGGTTCCGTAGGTTAGCGTCAGTAGTAACGTACCAGTATTTGCTATTCTGTGCACTACTGAGGCCCGTTAACGATTGGCCCGCCTGTCGAATGTACGTCTACTGGACCGAGAGATGGTCAAGTGTCAGTAAGGTGGTTCGTTCGGTTCAGCGTACTTAGATTGTGGAGGTAATGTGTTATTTTAGAAATACTGAGTGATTTTTAGTTTTGAATTTAGTGATTAGGTTTTACTGAAGAAACACTAGGATGTATCGGAACGGAAAGTGAATTCATAAATGTTATTATGCGTGTATTTCAGCCGACAATCATGGAAGTGGACATGGTACTGTTAAAAAGAAGGCAAGTGGGACGAAGGCGGCAAGGTGGCTCGAGGAAATGAAATGCCATGCGATTTGGCAACGTGATCTGCGGGATGAGACGAAGCCCTTTGAAATACTCAAGAGCAACTTTGTGGCGAGGTACATACTAAGCAATTTGCTTGAAGAACTGCGGCCATACGTGAGAGCCCACCAAAGAGCTACAGCCGTCTCTTTACTCCTGAAGGTAGATTTGTTTATCAAATCCTGAAATGACAAAATCAGTTGAGCATTTCTTATCAGTCATAAAATGCAATGGCTATTTTTTGCGTCTATGTTTTGACAACTCTTCACTACTTGGCACATGGGGCAGCAAGCGGGTAGGGGCTAACAATTAAACTACCATGAATCAGCCAAGCATCTTAAAGTTCTTGACGAAGTTGTGAGAGCTATCAATTCTAACACAGGTTGTTATTTTGAGGAAGGTGAGACATACTGGTCGAAACTGGTCCATAATAAAGTGGTTTACTGCGTCCTGGATGATGCACTTGTTTTAAATATAGCACACATAAACAACAGATGCACAGTAGCAATATGCAAAGCCATTTCAGTGGCAGTGGTATGTGAACGTACTAACCTTCTCATTTTCTTCCGCCATTTCCACTGATATCTCGTAATATAACATTATATTAACTGTAAACACACTTTTCGAAAACAATAACGAGAGTACTGTTTCTTGTAGCTGTGTCGGCTGGCTGCTTCATGAGTGGGGCACTGTGCATTCTCAAGTGTGCCATGCCTGGCTGTGCAAGGTCGTCTAGTTGAGGAAAACCCTTGCTGTTCTCACATGTCTTTGATTGGCTGTCGCGAGGAGAGAGAGCAACACTGCACAGTCCACTTCGGTACCTCGGGAGCATACCGACTCGCTACCGAATGCTTACGGAATTGCACGGAGGCTCCACTGCGCTAACCCTACTGCTCGGTGCGCTCAATTACCGAACTGATCGGCAGAGAGACCAAAGTATACAGAACAGGACTGCAGATCTGTCAGCTCAGTCGACGGATGCAGATGGCTGTCACTCAGAGACGGCGGCTACCTTGGAGATAGGCTCAATTTGATGCAGTCTGTATCAGTTCCACCTGCCCCTACGAACTTCCAAGTGTAAAACCACCAGCATCAATCGATGACCTCCATGCGAAAACGCCAGGACCCCACGTCGAGCACAACTGAAAACAGACAGAATGAGTCATCACGTTTTAATAAAAGAAAAAAAAGATGTGCAGTCGCTACAACAGAGTAAATGGAAATGCCGTGTGGCTAGGGTCTCCCGTCGGGTAGACCGTTCGCCTAGTGCAAGTCTTTCGAGTTGACGCCACTTCGGCGAGTTGCGTGTCGGTAGGGATGAAATGATGATGATAAGGACAACACAACACCCAATCCCTGAGCGGAGAAAATCTCCGACCCAGCCTGGAATCGAACCCAGGCCGTTAGGTATGACATTCTGTCGCGCTGACCACTCAGCTGCCAGGGGCGGACGACATCAAAGTAACACGTTATGAATATCCTACATAATCGCAACGTTCGACGATAAACAGTTTGTCTCACGGACAGTTATCTTCAACAATAAATAGCAGCGCGGAGTGGCCGCGCGATTAAGGCGTCATGTCACGGATTGCGCGGCCCTCCCGCTGTAGGTTCGAGTCCTCTCTCGGGTATGGGTGTGTGTGTTTTTCCTAGCATAAGTTAGTTCAAGTAGTGTGTAATTATAGGGACCGATGACCTCAGCAGTTTGGTCCCTTAGGAATTCTCACACATTTGAACATTTTTGAACAACAATAAATAATTTAGCGCTTGGAATTTTCAACTTGATTGTGTAACATGAATCACAAAAAGCATTTATAGCCGTTATCGTGAGGATTTTCGTAGTGTTTTACACTACGTCCTCATCACGCCGAGAGTAGGATTGCAAACAATACTCACTTACTCATTGGAACTCTTATGAGAGTGGTGTCACTCACTACTGTAAGTGTTGTATTGGTGCTTGCGGTATTCGCACTCCAAAATGAAGTATTTGTTTTATGTCCACTAACATATGTATTTTGTAATTAGATTTTCTCTTCAACGCGCATTGTGTCTACGAGGCAATTGGGGGGGGGGAGGGGGGGGGCGATTACTTTTTGTCCTCAGCCCTGGGCGAAGTGATGAAGGCACTGGCAGGACATGGGGGAATAAAGATGCACCGCAAAACGTATTGGATATTCTGAGCATTGACGTGGTTCTAATCCACCCGAAAGTATAATTTCATCGAAAGGCCGCAAAACTTTGCGTGACACACACTTTATACGAATAACGAATTTCCGAAAAATAATAGATATATCTAAAGCTTATATCTCACGTTTTATGTAAGTTATCCTTCACTTATGGGAGGTAGTGGAGTATAAATAACAGGAGGTCTTAAAGAAATTAAAAATTATTATTTACTTTCACATGTGTTTTGATGATACAAAATACGAGTCAACTTTGGCGCGCTGGAAGTACGATGTCCAGAATGACTTGTGCCTTGAGAGCTCAGTTGGTGGCTCAATTTCCTCTAAAAGAGTCTGGTTCGAGTCTGAGAACAGCACAAAATATGCCAGAAATTCTTAAATATGATATCTTTATAAGATTTATCCAAGCAAGTCTCATGCCTCCCAGTGCCAAAAGAGTTTGATTTCCGGTAATGAATTTTATTATTCTTCATTTCGGGTCCACAGTCGTATATTTCTCAAACATTATTTTGAAGGTCTCCCTCTTGGCTGTTTTTCAAAAGTATTCAGTTTACCATATCCTGCACGATAGGCCAATTTTCGGCCTTACTGGCCATTTTCAAGATCAGTCTACCAGAAACGGAGCAAAGATACTACAAATATAAGACTGGCTTGTATTGCATTGTATTGAACTGGGGACATAGGAACGACGGAGAGGCTTCGTCCCCGCCGTAGCCCTCAGTGGTTCACACCCCACAACAGGCTACAGCAGTCCACTCACCCCACCGCTGCCCTCACCGAACCCAGGGCTATTGTGCGATTCGGCCCACAGCGTCCCCCCCCCCCCTCCCCCTTCCCCAGCGGGAACGTCTCACACCAGACGAGTGTAGCCCCAAATGTTTGTGTGGTAGAGTAATTATGGTGTACGTGTATGTGGAGACAATGTTTGCGCAGCAATCGCCGACATAGTGTAACTGAGGCGGAATGAGGGGGGACCAGCCCGCATTCGCCGAGACAAATGGAAAACCGCCTTAAAAACGATCCACAGGCTGGCCGGCACACCTGACCTCGACATTAATCCGCCGGGTGGATTCGATGCCGGGGACCGACACGTCTTCGCGCCTGATTTTACAACTCACACTCTAAATTTGTACTTACAAGTATCGATGTGTTGTGCAATTACTCTGTTATTAAACGGTGGCAATAGCCTATCTGAAAGGAGCACATAACGCACAAGCGTCAGAATTAAAACCAGAAAACTTACTGCGTGCAGTAATAGTTACAACTAATGGCACGTCATAGGATACAATAAGTGCTCGCTTTCGTTTTTGAACACCAAATGTTACTTCTGTCCACGCTGGAAACAGTTACAGCAAAGCTGCAGCAATTTGAATCAGTGTGTCCATAGATGATCGCTTTACGAGTCAGAGACGTAACGTACTGAATCATATTATAAGCTTATACTAAAAGGTCGAAACTGTAGAAATTCAAATGTAGAACGGACAGAGTTCCAAGGCATCAAACGCATCAGAATGTGGTGAAATAGAGGAAAAGGGAGAAGGAAGTGTTTATTACATTTTGGAAGTAAAATAATTAGAAATACACTCTGCCAGACGGCATATCATTAGAAATACAACCAGTGCTACGTAACTAATTACACTCCTGGAAATTGAAATAAGAACACCGTGAATTCATTGTCCCAGGAAGGGGAAACTTTATTGACACATTCCTGGGGTCAGATACATCACATGATCACACTGACAGAACCACAGGCACATAGACACAGGCAACAGAGCATGCACAATGTCGGCACTAGTACAGTGTATATCCACCTTTCGCAGCAATGCAGGCTGCTATTCTCCCATGGAGACGATCGTAGAGATGCTGGATGTAGTCCTGTGGAACGGCTTGCCATGCCATTTCCACCTGGCGCCTCAGTTGGACCAGCGTTCGTGCTGGACGTGCAGACCGCGTGAGACGACGCTTCATCCAGTCCAAACATGCTCAATGGGGGACAGATCCGGAGATGTTGCTGGCCAGGGTAGTTGACTTACACCTTCTAGAGCACGTTCGGTGGCACGGGATTCATGCGGACGTGCATTGTCCTGTTGGAACAGCAAGTTCCCTTACCGGTCTAGGAATGGTAGAACGATGGGTTCGATGACGGTTTGGATGTACCGTGCACTATTCAGTGTCCCCTCGACGATCACCAGTGGTGTACGGCCAGTGTAGGAGATCGCTCCCCACACCATGATGCCGGGTGTTGGCCCTGTGTGCCTCGGTCGTATGCAGTCCTGATTGTGGCGCTCACCTGCACGGCGCCAAACACGCATACGACCATCATTGGCACCAAGGCAGAAGCGACTCTCATCGCTGAAGACGACACGTCTCCATTCGTCCCTCCATTCACGCCTGTCGCGACACCACTGGAGGCGGGCTGCACGATGTTGGGGCGTGAGCGGAAGACGGTCTAACGGTGTGCGGGACCGTAGCCCAGCTTCATGGAGACGGTTGCGAATGGTCCTCGCCGATACCCCAGGAGCAACAGTGTCCCTAATTTGCTGGGAAGTGGCGGTGCGGTCCCCTACGGCACTGCGCAGGATCCTACGGTCTTGGCGTGCATCCGTGCGTCGCTGCGGTCCGGTCCCAGGTCGACGGGCGCGTGCACCTTCCGCCGACCACTGGCGACAACATCGATGTACTGTGGAGACCTCACGCCCCACGTGTTGAGCAATTCGGCGGTACGTCCACCCGGCCTCCCGCATGCCCACTATACGCCCTCGCTCAAAGTCCGTCAACTGCACATACGGTTCACGTCCACGCTGTCGCGGCATGCTACCAGTGTTAAAGACTGCGATGGAGCTCCGTATGCCACGGCAAACTGGCTGACACTGACGGCGGCGGTGCACAAATGCTGCGCAGCTAGCGCCATTCGACGGCCAACACCGCGGTTCCTGGTGTGTCCGCTGTGCCGTGCGTGTGATCATTGCTTGTACAGCCCTCTCGCAGTGTCCGGAGCAAGTATGGTGGGTCTGACACACCGGTGTCAATGTGTTCTTTTTTCCATTTCCAGGAGTGTATATACGACAACTAGTCCTTACTTAGTTAGAAAGAAACATTCACCACTAACGATAGCTTACATTTAGCGTCAGAACGGTTATTGCAAAACATGGCTCGCCAGATGATACAAACATTTTTTTTCTTTTATTTTCTTTACATAACAAAATACAAACGTGAATATATGTTAAGAAAAAGTGGAAAGAGTTCATTGCTATGGCATAATAATGACATTGAAAAGAAAAAAAAAGTAATCAGCTTGTAATTCAGCACCATGGTCCTAAGATCATCTTAAGTAAAAGACGCTATTAGCAGCTAAAATATGGCAAATAATGCATCAAGTAAAGTATACATAATAGCCTAAAATCTGAGGTTGTCACTATTTAAAATGTTATCAGAAGTAGTTTGCTGCAGCAAAAATTAGTGATGGGATGTAACAATTCCATAATATGTAATATATAATAGAACGACATTTTTACTCTCGTATAATCATCTGAGAAAAATCTTACAGAAAGTGCTACCTGGCGACTAAAGAGGGGTCAGGGAGACGCCGATTACTAAAAATAGCAGGCTAAAACATAAGGTTGCCAGAAAATAAGAACATTTAAAGTATTTAAAGAAGTAAACAAAAATTGTTTGCTACAGCAAACGTAAATGACCGGGAGTGATTCTCACATAGAGATAGAACACGCAATGAAACGATGCACAGTTAATGTCGACTCATGGTCTGAGGTAGTCTAATATAAAATGTGCACCAGTTGGAATCAAAATAGAGGAGGGGGCACTCAGTCATCTTATACTGATAAGACAAAGGCTAACATACAAGTGATGTTACTAAACAATAAAATATATATACATGTTATTTAGCTTATTGTCATAGGACCAAGCTACAAACTTAAAAAGCACACATAGCTCAATGGACCTCTGAAAATTAGGCTAAGTGTCAACGTAATCAAAAAGTGGGAATATTGAGATAGTAAGATCAACATAGGTTGATACAGATGTTAAACATAATAAAGTGAATCAAATAAACGAAGGTGGTAACAAGGGGGAGGGGGTGCGTACTAGGAGACAAGCTTGGGTATGAACATAAAAAAAAAGGACTCAGTGGCTGGCTAGAGTGAAGTGAGTGGTGCATGCACACCTACAGGCTTCCTTATCCTTGCGAGAATGACATTGTTAAATTATGTTTCAATTTCACTTTAAGGTTTATACGATACGACTGAACTTGTCAAAAAATTTTTTGTTGTAGTAATCAGTCTGTTCGTTAATTAAGTGATCTGTGTGTTTTTGAAATGATTATATATCTCAATTTCTTGTAATATATTCACTTTCTTACCTTCTTTTTATGGCACAAAATTTTTGAGACTTATAAATATCGGTGTGTTTATTATTCCTCAGAAAGATGTGAAAGCAAATGGATTGTTATTAGGTTTTGTGTGTTCGTTAAACAGGATCCCAATGTTCCTCGCCATCTGTTTTGTATATACATCTTCCAATTGTCAAAACTTATCTTATACATCCCTGATCTTGCCAGTCGGTGTACCCTGTTGTTCGTGTGTCCAATGATATTCTTAATTAATTTTCCTGTCTAAAATCGTATTCTGTTTTGGTGTTTTTGAAGAGGTACCATATTTTGTTAGAAAGATTCACCCTGCATGGGATCGCGGTGTATGTAAGCTTTTCTTTTACTAATGTTTCTTTTTCTAACTTAATTTAATTTTTGGAAGTTTCTCGTTGGTATTTCCGTTTCTGATCATATACTTAGTTTACGATGTTCGGCTTGTAACCATTTACTGTGAGTAAATGATGAAAAGTTGCGAGCTCTTTATCGATTTTATCTTTGTCAAACAGAAGTTTAATAAGCTGGGAAATAGTTGGGTGAAAATATGATTTCTTATGGGGATTAGGATGCCAAGATACATTGTATATTAAGCAGTCTGTAGTAGTTGGATTTGAGTGAATGTCAAACTCGTGTTTGTAATTATTGCTCAGTATTTTAGTGTCTAATAAGTTGATGCTATTGTTAATCTCCAATTCACTAGTGAAATTTCTTTTCAGATGCATAGAATTTAATTGTTACTGCATATGACTGATTTTTTTGAAGGGGGCTGTTAAATAGGACCAATGTGGCATCAATATACCGCTCACAGTAGGTCACCTTGTCTGAAGTTGGTTTATATTGCTTGAAAAATTTCCTTTACAGATGATTTACGAATATGTCTAGTAGTGTACTCGCCCGACAGTTATCCATCGCTAAACCCTCATGCTGTTTGTATATCTCGCCTTGGGAACTGAAATAGTGTTAAGACAAAGTTGGCAGTAAAAGCTTACAAGGCTCACGTGTTTCCCCCCCCAAGCTAGAGCCTTTTTATGTTTAGTTAAATTTTCTTTAGTAATTTGAATGACTAAATAATATTAATAACAGGATAACTGCACAACGCATCGACACCTCCAGGTATAATTTTAGGCTGTCCACTGTAAAATATTATTTTTGTATGTCAATAAGCCAAAATTGTTGTCTCTTTGGTCTGGTTCTTTGTCGACCGCGCTTGAAAACGGCTTATAACGCCGAAGTTAACCAGTCATGCACGGTACTATAAATTGTATACTTGTGGAAAAACAGCGGGATAAGAAATCTCAAAATGTCCATTAAAAGATTAGATTGCTCTCATTATTTACTCGTAAAGGTGTATAGCTTTACGTCAAATGTTTAAAACACAAGTCAAGTATTAAAATTAAAAGCTGTGTATATAACTTGAGGCAAGGCAACTCATAATGCTCAAATTACCCAGACTATATTCATCCTTTACTTGAGAATGAAAGCACTTTGCAACTTCCAACAGCCGGCCGGAGTGGCCGTGCGGTTCTAGGCGCTACAGTCTGGAACCGCGTGGCCGCTACGGTCGCAGGTTCGAATCCTGCCTCGGGCATGGATGTGTGTGATGTTCTTAGGTTAGTTAGGTTTAAGTAGTTCTAAGTTCTAGGGGACTGATGACCACAGCAGTTAAGTCCCATAGTGCTCAGAGCCATTTGAACCATTTTGAACCAACTTCCAACAATTTTACCCATAATTTCAAAACTTTCTCTCTCGGATACCCCCTGGAAAATAAGGAAAGGAAAAAAAAGTTTAACTCTTACTAAATTTTCGCTGTTACAGTAAAACTTCAGCATCAGGAATGAAGTTTTAATTTATTACTTCTGTACTACTAATTCGATTCGAAACATATTTTCATTTTGCAGAGAGTAGCTACGTATACTATTGAATGTACTTGCAAAATTATATCATTGTACGACACATACCTCAGGTCATATGGAGTATTAAACATTGAGTCTGCGGGTGAATAAACTAACAGAATCAATATAATAAGGATTTCCAGTTTGAGCCATAAAGGTTTTACACGCTTGAGGTCAAATATTTAATACATTTACTTATTTGTAAAGTAAGCAGATGTCTGAAGCTGTTTCGTACATAAGAGTTCCATTCTTTAAAGAATCGAGTGTGGGGTGTTACTGGTTTTACATAGTCTATAGCACATTTTTACATGTTATTGAAGGTTGCATGAGTTAAACAATACAACGAAATATTTTGCTGATTTTTGAACTTAGCAGAACTGAATTCTTTATTCAAATAGTATATGGGACCTTTTTCTCGTATATTCTACCAGAAATTGATTGCAGCACTATCTGAAAAATGAAAACAAATTTCTCTAATTGGCTTTCCAAAACAACAGCTTGTTCTCTATTTTTCCTTTTCTTATATATCAATATTATTTTTGACACAGCCTTAGTAAAACGAAGGGTTTTAACAGAGTGTTATCTCGAAGACCAACGTGGTGGACAAAGATTTTACTAAGGTACAAGAAGATACCGAAAGTTCCCATCTTTTAATACTATGACTGAAGGAAAGATAAAACGTTTATATTGTATCACAAAAGGACCTGACTTCTTGAATTCCACGTGCAGCATCGGTAAGTCCTAAACTGCTGGCCATTCAAATTGCTACACCAAGAAGAAATGCAGATGATAAACGGGTATTCATTGGACAAATATATTATACTAGAACTGACATGTGATTACATTTTCACGCAATTTGGGTGCATAGGTCCTGAGAAATCAGCACCCAGAACAACCAACTCTGGCCGTAATAACGGCCTTGATACGTCTGGGCATTGAGTCAAACAGAGCTTGGATGGCGTGTGCAGGTACAGCTGCCCATGCAGCTTAAACACGATACCACATTTCATCAAGAGTAGTGACTGGCGTATTGTGACGAGGCAGTTGCTCGGCGGCCATTGACCAGACGTTTTCAATTGGTGACACATCTGGAGAATATGCCGGTCAGGGCAGCAGTCGAACATTTTCTGTGTCCATAAAGGCCCGTACAGGACCTGCAACATGCGGTCGTGCATTATCCTGCTGAAATGTAGGGTCTCGCAGGGATGGAATGAAGGGTAGAGCCACGGGTCGTAACGCATCTGAAATGTAACGTCCACTGTTCAAACTGCCGTCAATGCGAACAAGAGGTGACCGAGACGTGTAACCAATGGCACCCCATACCATCACACCGGCTGATACGCTAGTATGGCGATGGCGAATACACGCTTCCAATGTGCGTCCACCGCGATGACGCCAAACACGGATGCGACCATCATGATGCTGTAAACAGGACCTGGATTCATCTGAAAAAATGACGTTTTGCCATTCCTGCACCCAGGTTCGTCGTTGAGTATACCATCGCAAGCGCTTCTGTCTGTGATGCAGCGTCAAGGGTAACCGCAGCCGTGGTCTCCGAGCTGATAGTCCATGCTGCTGGAAACGTCGTCGAACTGTTGGTGCAGGTGGTTGTTGTCTTGCAAACGTCCCCATCTGTTGACTCAGGGATCGAGACGTGGCTACACAATCCGTTACAACCATGTGGATAAGATGCCTGTCATCTCGACTGCTAGTGATACGAGGCCGTTGGGCTCCAGCACAGTCATTGGATCTCGACCAACGCGAGCAGCAATGTTGCGATACGATAAACCGCAATCGCGGTAGGCTACAATCCGACCTTATTAAAAGTCGGAAACGTGATGGTACGCATTTCTCCTCCTTACACGAGGCATCACAACAACGTTTCACCAGGCAACGCCGGACAACTGCTGTTTGTGTATGAGAAATCGGTTGCAAACTTTCCTCATGTCAGCATGTTGTAGGTGTCGCCACCGGCGCCAACCTTGTGTGAATGCTCTGAAAAGCTAATCATTTGCATATCACAGCATCTTCTTTCTGACAGTTAAATTTCGCGTCTGTAGCACGTCTTGTTCGTGGTGTAGCAATTTTAATGGCCAGCAGTGTAGATTTAAGTTATGTGCTACACAACGCACCTATTTTTCAGTGCTGTGTCTTTATTGAAATCTCCTAATATTATCGATACAACCGTCATAACCCTTTTCGTCTACTGCACTTAGTATTTCCTCTTCTCTTCCTAATGCCCTTTGACCTTTTATTTCAGGAAAGCCCAAAAAGCTTCATTCATATTCACTTCACAAAGCTTTCCAGTAACATCATACGGAAGTTTAACATACCTAAGTAGCTGGGTTAATTGAGCTCTTTTTGTAATGTCCTGTGTAGTACCTGATATAGTAGAGAAGAATGTTGCAGCTTGGCAGCTTTAATGTCATTAATAATTTCTTTTCACTAACTCATTTTGAATTTACAAGCTAAGATGATTTTGCGGATATTTGGTTTATTTTTTTGTTCGTATAATATCTGATCGTACTTTGCGAGAAGTTCGATAATCGCTGAAAATTATCCACTGTTTGACTTTCCAGTTTCCACCCTATGCCCCCCCCCAAACAAAGCTATTTTATTGGATGCCAGTATTAACATCACATTCACAATACGGTCAACGACCTGTTTCGATGTGTTTTCACTTTTCTTTAGTTCCACATCCACGAACGCGTCGTTACTACAACACAATATGTTATTGAATAATTGACATTTTTGTCGAAGGAAGGTGTGACAAAAGTTAAATACTTAGAAAAATGTACATAATATAATCTCAGCTACACAGACAGCAAGAAAGAATAATTTTATACTTACAAGTGATATTTTGATAATTTTCATTGTTGTCATTGTTTACGCTGCTTGACAATCGCTCTTTACACCAACGACTCTTTCTCGACGATGGCTTCCTAGCATAAAAATCACTCTATGTTAATCGCCGCAAAATGGTTGTGTCAGAGACACGTCTACCGGTGGCAGGTGCAAGCTCTACGGCGATTTGCCTAGGAGTGAAACATCTGTTCCATTTTACCACTAGTGCTGCGGACCGATCCTCTTGCGACGCGGTGGTCCATTTACGACCACCAACATTGGACAGGAATAGTCGCAGGCAATCATGGACTACGTGAAACACAGTTCATATGTAACAGAGGTGGAATGTTATAACGAAAAATGGTACAGATTTCACTATATGGAAAGCAGGATAACAGACAGAAATAACGTTCATGTTTGACACAAGTCAGACTCCGACATAAAGGACTATGCCCTCCTCAGGACTAATGCATATTTTGCGCCTGTCACGCCGAATGTCGCACTAATCGGTTACACGACAACCTTCGTCAAACACCGTATTGCATGAACTGCCGAGTGCATACCAGTGGGGGATACAGAGAAACTTCAAGGACGGGGCGCTAAAGGTATCTTGAGCTGCCTTTACTTTCACCGTAATAAAAAATAATCAAGTCACATGCAAAGTTTAAGACAGTTTTATTTAAACTGATTACACACATATACAAGACAATGCCATCTTATGATATAAAAGAGTTACAATTGTGGTTCTCTTCCTTGAATGATGAATTCTATGCGCCTTCTTCCTGGCGAATTTGTTAATTACACAGTATGACAATCAATGTCAGCGTGAGTGTTCAACAGAGCTAAGCCATTAAGTCGATCCTCCTTCATTGTCGTCCTCAGCCATGTCTTTGTACGTCGCAATGTTGAAAAACTTCTTTCTACTGTTGCAAATAGATGCAGGTAGACAAGCAAATATTTTGTGCAGCGTGTGCAAGTAGGATAGTCAGATCTAGGACAAAAAGACAACGCTTGCATAACAGAATCACGATCATTAAGGACGTTTATTCTCGTTTGCTAGTACTGAAGAATCTCTCCCATTAGTGTCTTTTTAATCACAAAGAGTGATTCTTCTTCAAAGAATGATAGTTCACTTAAGAACTGAGTATGTATGTGGCTCGGTTGTTTTGAGAACATTCCCTGCCAGAATGTTCGCTTCCAGACTTTCATGGAGTGTGAACAAAAACCTACTGTGAGCGCGCAAGCCAATATGTATCTTACGGCATATAATATAAGGCCGAGTTTCCAATGATGACGTATCCGGCAATTTATGTGTGTGCATTCGATAGGGGGCCTATATAGTAACAACGCGTTTTTAGGAATCTTCTCGAAAGTCACTATTACCGGAGATATATGCATCAATAGTGTTCCGTAACTAAATCGTATTACGAGTTAGGTATGGGAAACTATTGTTACGTTATTAGTAAAAATATTGTTACGAGTCGCGTAACAACATTTTTACTGAGAAATTACTATTAATACTTCATAATCAACTGATCACTTTCACTCAAGACTAATCTTCACACTTGCCCTTGCTACAACTAGGACTTTTTACTTATTCCTTCTTCAGTCTTAATATTTCTGCTTCTGCATGTAAACTAGCTTCCTATTCAGCGAATAGTCCGTATTTATAATGCTACTTCGAAGGTTCTCTGTACAAGAAAACAGTAGAATATTCGCGACTTTTCTCGATCTAATGGCAGACAGAATAACGTATCGAGATCACTAGAATGGCCGCGACTTTTCTCGTAGGTATGTGCTAGCTATCTATGTGCCAGACAGAAACGTATAAAATACGTTGACGCGGATGCGCGTGCTACGTAGGAAAGTACAACTACTCGATAACTCGATTCAGTCGAGTGGTTAGCGCACTGGACTCGCATTCGGGAGGACGACGGTTCAATCCCGCGTCCGGCCATCCTGATTCAGGTTTTCCGTAATTTCCCTAAATCGCTCCAGGCAAATGCCGGGATGGTTCCTTTCAAAGGGCCGACTTCCTTCCCCATCCTTCCCTAATCCTATGAGACCGATGACCTCGCCGTCTGGTTTCCTCCTCCAAAAAACAACAACAATCGATTCACTCGAGTCAACTGACGAAAGAAACGAACGGGCTGAATGGCTGGTGCGGCGCGGGTGGCAAAGCGGGTGGCCACGCAAGGGCGGAGGGGTAGGGGGGGGGGACGCCCCCTGAGCCCCCCATATGACCAACAGATAGCGCTTCGTACGACACAAAATCAATAATTAGCAAAGGCGGTGTTTTGTATAACAAATGCTCAATATGTCAGCCACCATTCATCAACAATATTTGTTATCAAGGGGCAATGTTATGGACAGCACTGTACAGCATATCAGTAGAGATTGCCGTCAGATGTTGTTTAACATCCGTAACGAGGTCGGACGATCGTGGTAGACTTGTGACTTTAAGTAACCCCACAACCAGTAATCGCAGGGATTGAGGTCTGAGGATGAAGTGACGGCTATGAAAGCGATCCTCGTCAAACGATGTGCGCAAGAAATCTGTCACATATGTAACAATATGAAACGGTTATGTTTGACCTCTGCTTAAGACAGTTTTGCTACTCAGGGCACATGTTCGTTGAAAGCACTGATGATGGCTGTTAATCAGTTGAAATCGATTTGCAAAAGTGAATAAATAAAACATGATTTTGCGACTGGTTGCTGCTTATTTGGTAATTTTAATATAACATGAGACGGAGCGACATCCTAACTAAAATTCGTACCTTCCAGTAGATGTTTATCGAACTTTGTGATCATTTTCTTCACAGCGACCCTTATCACAGGACGTTTACTCATACTAATACCCTTCTTACGGAGATAAGATCGAAAAGTAGCAGTAGCGGATCCTCCCTTCTGATAGGGAAGCTTCACTACACTCCCTTTTCTAGCGCATCTGAATCCTTCTCTTTTTTTCCCTTTATTGCTATTTTTATAGCTGTACAAACAACAGGTAGGCTGGCAACAGCAGTTTACACCGCTCTTCAGCCTCAGAGTTAACAATTATAAAACATATAGAAGACACATAAGAGACTGAACAAAGGTGGGTAAAAAACAGTAGATATAGAACATAAAAAACACGAAGCCATTCACACTAGACGAAAAACCACTAAAACTGTCACACGACGCAAAAACACTGAAGAGTTCGACGGCACATGTGAACGTTGAAGCGTGACGGCGGACACAAACACGACGGCACACACACGAGAAACTGATGGCGATGATATCCGGCGCGCGAATGTCCACGTAGCGTGTACGAGTCCGGGGAACTGCCAAGATGTGAAGAAGGGGGAGGGGGAGGGAGAGGGGTGAGCAAAGATGCCAATAGCAGAGGAGACGGGAGTAGGAGCGGAGGAATGGGGGTAGGGGAAGCCCGGGGGATGAGTGGGGAGAATGGGAGGAGCGAGGGAAGGGGGAGAGAAGGTATAGCAGGTGCCCACAGGAACAAACACAGGAAGATGGAGGGAGGATCAAAGTTGGTAGGAGGGGTAGATGGAGGGGAGGAGGGCATCATCAGGGAGGGGGAGCTGGCGGAAGCCACCTTGGGAGAAGGTGTGGAGAGTGGAGAGATGGAGAGCAGGTGGGACGTGTGGAAGTACAGGCGGACGGGGACGGGGACGGGAGAGGATGGGAGAGACCAGCGGGTGAGGAGGATTGAGTTTACGGGAGGTGTAGAGGATCCGTATCTGTTCGAGGAAAAGGAGGAGGTGAGGGAAGGGAATGAGGTTGTACAGGAGTGAGGTGAAGGAGAAGCTCATCAGAAGAGAAGGACGGCCAAAAGCCACACTGGGTAATGGGAAGGAGGCGATGCTGGCAGAGATGCTGGTGGATGCGTCGGGTGAGGATGGATTCCAGGACCTTGCTGAAGACTGAGGTAAGGCTGATGGGATGGTAGGAGGAGACAGCGGATGACAGTTTACCGGGTTTAAGGAACGTCAGGATGCTGGAGGTTTTCCACAGGTTGGGGTAGTAGCCAGTGGACAGGACTACATTGTAGAGCCTGGCCAGGGCAGAGAGGAAAGAGGCAGGAGCTTCACGAAGGTGGCGATAGGTGACACGATCATGACAAGCAGCAGTGTTGTGTTTTGTGTGGAGTGTAGCGATGAGATCCTGTGTAGTGATAGGGGCATTGACTTCTGTGTGTGCAATGTTGTCCAAGTACTGGAAACCAGGTGCGAGGGGAGGGACAGAGGTGTCAGTTCGATCGTGGACATCTGGGAAGAGGGAGTAATCGAACTGGGGATCGTCGGGCATGGTAAAGACATCGGCGAGGTAGGACCCAAAGTGATTGTCCTTACTAATGGCGACAGGGAAAGTTGGTTGTCATGAAGGAGAGGATAGTAGGGGGGGGGGGTTAGATCCGGTTAGGCAGAAGAAGGCTTACCAGTACTTGGACAAGTTGATAGGAAGGGTAGCATTTAAACGGGTGCATGTCTGTCGCCAGTCCCGGCGTTTCTTAGCCGCGAACAAGTTATGGATGTGTCTCTGGAGTTGCTGGTGGCGTTGTGTCCGCAGGAAGGCATGTATAGACGGTGAGATTCATGGAGGAGGAGGACGGCCTGTGTGGGTAAGGTAGGACGGTGGGGGTGGATGGCGACAGAAGCGATGTGGGCCTCCACAGCCTCAGACAAGGTCTGCTGGAGAAAGGAGGTGGCATGGGTAATATCGTCAGGGTGGTGGTGGGTGAAGAGGTGGCCATCGACCTGGGTGGAGAGGGTATCCCGATAGTCATTCCAGTTGGCACAGGAATAATCATGGACGTACTTTGGGGGTGGGTCATGACAGGGGTTGGGGCGGGGGTGACGACTGTCTGAAACGGTGAGGAGGACAGGAAGATGGTCACTACCAATAGGGTCCAGGACATCCACAGTTATGCGGCCAAGGAGGTTAGGGGAAGAGTGGACGACATCAGGAGTGGAGTTGGATTTGGGGCGGGTGTGCTGGGGAATCGGGTTGAGGTCACCTTGGATGGAGGAGAGGAACCGATGCCACCGCCGTAACTGGGTGGCGGAATGTTGAGGTCGGTGGCGATCATGTAAGAGGAGAAGGTACAGTCAAAGTGGGAGAGCAAGTCAAAAGGAATAGGGGTGTTAGGGTGGACATAGATGGTAAGGCCAGAGAAGAAGAGACTAAGGATCAGGTGTTCGGCGGGGTCAGGAAGAAGAGGCTGGAACCAAACTGGGATCTGGCGGTGGTGACCAATGGCAACTCCGCCATGCGCTATCGGGAAGGGATTGTCGGAGTGGTGAAGGAGGTAGGACAATGTGTGTAGGGTGTGGTGGGGCTGAAGAAAGGTTTCATTGAGGAGGAAGGCATCCAAGCGGTGGGTGGAGAGGGTGTGCATGAAGAGGTTCTTGTTGGCGGGAAGGGAACGAATGTTGTTGAAAAGGATATGGTGCTGTCGCACTATGACAGGGATTTAGACGAGGGTGTCCAGATGGGAGAAGGTGAAATGGGCCTGGTTGTGGGAGTAGGTGGCATACATTTTAAGGTGGAAGAGGGAACAGGCGGCAAGGGATATCTGTTGGAGGGTGTGAGGGCGCTGGAAAGGGTGGACATTTTGCAGAACAATGGTGAGGAACCTGATGATGTCCTCATCGGTTGGGGGGGGGGATGGACGAAGGGAATTGCCAGGAGGGGTGGGGGCGTCCAGAGGGTGGACACGGACGTTGAGTTCAGGAGTGGTCGGAGGGGGTCGGGCTTTATATTTTTGGGAGTACAGGCATTACAGGAGGGAGGGGACTGAAGGTTAGGGCCGGAGGAAATTCACTTGCTTACAGTGCGGGCAGGTGGGGGCCTCGCAGCACTTAGCTGTTGTGTGTGCGTTGTAGCACAGACACCTCTGGCAGTGGAGGGATAGAGGATGGGAATGGGAGGGGTCGACCTTGTATCTCTGGTTGAAGAGGAGGGCACCCTCCTTCAGGAGGCAGTCAATGGAGGGGGCATCCTCTGAGAAAACCCGCATAATGCGGGTGAGGCCGGCGGAGTTAAAAATGCGACGGACCGCCTGCACCTCCAGCGCGGGATGTGCCTCGAGCTCTGCCAACACCTCCTCCTCCGTGATCGTCAGACTAAGCCGAGTGATCACGGCGGTGAGGGTCAGCAGGTGATGCGGGGGTTGGGGTTGGTGGGTAGGAGATGGGGAAGGAGCAGGGGTGAGGGGGGCATTGGGGTCAAACCAGGTGATGGGGATGCGGGAGAGGATGTCAGTATGGAGGGTGGGGCTGGGGGAGGAGATGAGAACGGAGTCTCTTTGGGGAGTGAGGAGGGAGATGGGGGCTCCAGGGAAGTGTTGGCAGAGGAATAGAAAGAGGTTCCGAGCCTCGAGGAGGAATGGATAGGGATGAGCGAGGAGGTATTTGTAGGAAGAAGGGGAGAAGGAGGATGAGGAGGAGGTGGTGGCAGAGGGAGCAGGGCCAGGCGGGGAGACATCCATGGCATCTTGGGGGGGGGGGAAGGAGGACGGGGCGGGGCCTTTTTTGAAGCTGAGGAGGTGGTGGTGCCACTAGGGCATTTGGTGGGGGTGGTGGTGGTGGTTAGTGTTTAACGTCCCGTCGACAACGAGGTCATTAGAGACGGAGCGCAAGCTCGGGTTAGGGAAGGATTGGGAAGGAAATCGGCCGTGTGCTTTCAAAGGAACCATCTCGGCATTCGCCTGAAACGATTTAGGGAAATCACAGAAAACCTAAATCAGGATGGCCGGAGACGGGATAGAGGGCATTTGAGGGCAGCGAAAGGGTGAGTAGTGATATGTGGGATGGGAGCAACAGGGAGGTGGCGGGAAGTGGCAGGCCCTGGCGTGGACGCAGTAGTTGGGCGCCGGAGATGGCGATGGTGAAGGCGACGGCGACGGCGATGACGGTGATGGCGAAGGCGAAGGTGAAGGCGATGGGGAGAGCTGGGCATGTGCAGTGGCCCGTTGGGCCACCACCCTAGCTGGAGCTGCAGTGACAGGCTGAGAGAGTGGGGGGAAAGGATCAGAGGGGGGGGGGTGCGGGAGGAAGAAGCTGCGGAGGGGGTGACGAAGAATGAGGGCGAAGGGAGAGTTAGAAGAAGAGGGATGGAAAGATGGGGGGGGGGGCGAGTGGGCACACCATGTAATGGTGGTGGTGGCGGTGGAGGGGAAGTATAAACTATTGCGGTAATGGTGGTAGTGGTAGTGGTGGTAGGGGCTGACATGAAGACAAGTAGGAACTACGACAGTACAGGACGAAGACGAGAGAGGAAAACCGGGGATGGACAAAGACGGACAAAGATGGACGAAGACGGACAAAGACGGGTGCCGAAGTCCCACGCTGCTGGCGCTGGTGCTGGCGACTGCTGGCAGGAAAGCTGCAGCTGCTGCTGCTGCCGCTGCTGCTGTTGCTGCCGCTGATGGCTGGACCGCTGCTACTGCTGCTGCTGCTGGTGTTGCTGTGAGCTGGACCGCTGCTGCTGGCTGGCTGGACCGCTGCTGCTGCTGCTGCTGCTGCTACTGCCGGCTGGACCGCTGCTGGCTGGCTGGACCGCTGCCGCTATCCGCTGGCTGGCTGGCTGCTGGCTGGCTGGCTGGCTGGCCCCTGCAAACCTAACACTTCGATTAGTGACAAAGCACGAATCGAAGGGCGGTACTCATTGCGTGGTACCGCCGGAGATGTGACTCCCTCTTTCACTACTACTCGTTTTACAGACGATTCTCAGACGGCGTCCCTGACTTTTTGGTGTCCAGCGCCATCTGTTGGCCAGTTTTGGGTTCATTTTTCACCTTATTGAAACCAAAAACGAGTGCAAAAACTGGCCAACTTATCATTTCAGACACTGAGTTTAGTTTTATCTCTTTACCTACACTATTCCGCGCATTGGTGCATTTTCAAATGTTAACGGACTTTTGGGTCACACAACGTTATTAGCAAAAATTTCGTGGATTTCTTGACCGATTTATTTCACATTTTTTCACGATACTCTAATAAACCTTCGGATGAACATAGGCTACATATTTTGTAATATTATGTGGTATATAGATACTACACTATATAAAGAGGGAAAGTTCTTAGCAAAAATCTGTAAAGGTTCTTGACCGATTTAGTTCAGATTTTTACACGATTCTGTAATAAACGTTCTGAAGGACGTATATGTATATATATATAACTCCAAACTTATGACAGTAACTGAAAAGTTTGTGAGACAAATGTTGCATGGGACACTGGGGGCCATAATATGACGTTGGTTTTTTGTTGCTAGGTGGAGTCGCATCAGAGATATGAAGATCAACTTTGTTTTTGTTTTTAGAAAGGGATGCTATAGTTTGGTACTTATTTTCTGTTTGCGGCTATTGAGGCGACTACAATGATGTGTAACATTAAGGTCTTTGAAGGTCAGAGAAGGTGTTCGAAGTGATGACGATTGATAACAGAGCAGTGCTGTAATCTTCTTACCTTGGATTGAGTGGTATTCCTTATCACTTCGGCGCTTATCGAAACACAAGCTCTGACCATTCTCTCTCGTATATCGTCCAAATACACTCCTGGAAATGGAAAAAAGAACACATTGACACCGGTGTGTCAGACCCACCATACTTGCTCCGGACACTGCGAGAGGGCTGTACAAGCAATGATCACACGCACGGCACAGCGGACACACCAGGAACCGCGGTGTTGGCCGTCGAATGGCGCTAGCTGCGCAGCATTTGTGCACCGTCGCCGTCAGTGTCAGCCAGTTTGCCGTGGCATACGGAGCTCCATCGCAGTCTTTAACACTGGTAGCATGCCGCGACAGCGTGGGCGTGAACCGTATGTGCAGTTGACGGACTTCGAGCGAGGGCGTATAGTGGGCATGCGGGAGGCCGGGTGGACGTACCACCGAATTGCTCAACACGTGGGGCGTGAGGTCTCCACAGTACATCGATGTTGTCGCCAGTGGTCGGCGGAAGGTGCACGTGCCCGTCGACCTGGGACCGGACCGCAGCGACGCACGGATGCACGCCAAGACCGTAGGATCCTACGCAGTGCCGTAGGGGACCGCACCGCCACTTCCCAGCAAATTAGGGACACTGTTGCTCCTGGGGTATCGGCGAGGACCATTCGCAACCGTCTCCATGAAGCTGGGCTACGGTCCCGCACACCGTTAGGCCGTCTTCCGCTCACGCCCCAACATCGTGCAGCCCGCCTCCAGTGGTGTCGCGACAGGCGTGAGTGGAGGGACGAATGGAGACGTGTCGTCTTCAGCGATGAGAGTCGCTTCTGCCTTGGTGCCAATGATGGTCGTATGCGTGTTTGGCGCCGTGCAGGTGAGCGCCACAATCAGGACTGCATACGACCGAGGCACACAGGGCCAACACCCGGCATCATGGTGTGGGGAGCGATCTCCTACACTGGCCGTACACCACTGGTGATCGTCGAGGGGACACTGAATAGTGCACGGTACATCCAAACCGTCATCGAACCCATCGTTCTACCATTCCTAGACCGGCAAGGGAACTTGCTGTTCCAACAGGACAATGCACGTCCGCATGTATCCCGTGCCACCCAACGTGCTCTAGAAGGTGTAAGTCAACTACCCTGGCCAGCAAGATCTCCGGATCTGTCCCCCATTGAGCATGTTTGGGACTGGATGAAGCGTCGTCTCACGCGGTCTGCACGTCCAGCACGAACGCTGGTCCAACTGAGGCGCCAGGTGGAAATGGCATGGCAAGCCGTTCCACAGGACTACATCCAGCATCTCCACGATCGTCTCCATGGGAGAATAGCAGCCTGCATTGCTGCGAAAGGTGGCTATACACTGTACTAGTGCCGACATTGTGCATGCTCTGTTGCCTGTGTCTGTGTGCCTGTGGTTCTGTCAGTGTGATCATGTGATGTATCTGACCCCAGGAATGTGTCAATAATGTTTCCCCTTCCTGGGACAATGAATTCACGGTGTTCTTATTTCAATTTCCAGGAGTGTAGTAAATATTCGCCGAATACAGCTTATCCATCTAATGTGCCATTGACATGTAAACGCCATTCGACGGTTTCGCAATACAACACTAATATGAGTGGTAAGACTAGTATTGTCGAATCAATCGAATGTGAATGATGTATTCCTTTGAAGAACAAGTCGACATGCTTCTCATTCAATGAGAATGCCAACGAAATTCAGTGAGAGCTAGAGACATACACGCTGAAAGATATCCTCAAAGTACTCACCCTACACGTCGTACATTCAAATACGTGTATGATAAATTAAGAACAACTGGATCTTTAGTGCATCAGAAAAATATCCAGTAAATGAATGTTACTAACGAAGAAACGGAAATTGGTACTTTTGCCCTGTGGTTCGAGATCCTTGTGTTAGTTCGCCTCAAATCGCAAGGGAATCTGGCATGAGCCAGACTAGTGTTGTTCGTGTTGTAGAGGACAAGGTGCTATTTTTAGGAAATATGGTGCGAAATTGTGATTTAGTGTGTTTCAGTGCGCGTTGCGCCAGTCTCGCGGCAAACGGCGGACAAAGGCTGTACCAGCGCGTTATGCAGGTGACACAGTTTTGCAACGAGAATCGGTATGAGTGTACATGCACGGCAGCCATCAGAACGCAGCATCAGCAGAATTACGCAGGCGCGGGCCGCGTGTGGCGCTGTTGCGTTAGCCAACTCATCGAGAACCTTCTAATAAACACGCCGCCACGTAACCGGTGGATTCAGCAGCGGCGTGCACTATTTAAGGGCATCAGAGTTGGACGTCGGCATTCGGTTCGACCAACTGGGCGTTCGGTCGCTGTCACGTCGTCGTCATCAGTGACGCTGTCTCCGAGGACCGGTTGGTGGGGGGCGTAGCCCGCTGCTTCACCGGCGACTCCCGGCGTTGTCACGAGCGAGTTAGGCCGGGCCTCGTGCTGCTAACCTACTGCCAGTGAAGCCGCTAACCGAGCGCGGCGTCGCGTTCCCCGGACTGCGCGCATCAGCACGTCTCCACCACGACACAAGTGGTGGGGCTGAGCTTGCAAAAAGTGTATTGGGAGAACCAACAATAAAGAGGAAGACTGCTAAAAACAGCCACCTTCTTCTACCCAGCCATGCCTTACAACCCCGACCATGTCACCCGCTCCGGTCATCCTATTACAGTGTTCTGCATCGCCATAAATATCATCCTCACCATATCAGTCTCCACCAAGAATTAACTGGTACGGTTTGTATGTGTCGCATTGAATTCTGCGGATGGGCTCAACTTCAGATTCAGAGGGATGACAAATTTATTAATTTGATTTTATTTACTGACGAGGCTACATTCACTTACCATGGAAATGTTAATTTACATAACGTGCATTATTGGGCAACTGAAAATCCATGTTGACTGCGACAAGTTGCACACCAAAAACCATGGTCGGTGAATGTATGGTGTGGGATTCTGGAGGAGAGAATTATAGGACCCTATTTCATCGAAGGAAATCTTAATGGTAGGAACTACATCACATTCCTGCAAAAACATTAGATGTGTTATTGGAAGAAACCCCTTTAGGAACAAGGAACACAATGTGGTATCAACACGATGGGTGTCCGGCACATTTTTCGCTGATGGCTAGAAATGAGTTGAGAGACCATTCCCAAGTCGTTGGATTGGACACGGAGGAGATGTGTCGTGGCCGGCTCGTTCGCCAGGCTTGACGCCTCTATATTTTTTCTTGTGGAGATTCGTAAAAGACATTGTTTATAAAGACAGTCCAACTACACCTGAAGATATGCGAGAGAGAATTGTCAGAGCATGTGCTTCAATAAGTGCCGATGTGATAAGGGATACCACTCAATCCATGATAAGAAGATTGCAGCATTGCATAGATACCAATGGTCACCACCTCGAACACCTTCTGTAAATGGACGTTCATGCCACCTTTGCGACCTTCGTTGACCTTCAAAGACCTTACTGTTACACATCATTGGATTCGCCTCGATAGCCGCTATCAGAAAATAAGTACCAAACCATAGGACCCATCTAAGAAAAAAAAAAAATCTCTGCAGCGACCTCACCTAACAACAAAAAACTGACGTCACATTATGGCCCCCGTTGTCCCACGCAACTTTTATCCCACGAACCTTTCAGCTACTCTTATACTTTCGGAGTTATTCTTAAGGGCTCGTATTATTACCCAACAGACAGATTGCAACAATATTTATAAAGCGCATTTTTTGTGCAAACTAAACGTTTTTAAATGGAACAATGCCTATTAACATTAACGAACTAGAAGTAGGTTGTATTAGAATGGCAGTAGTGTTTGTTGCTGGATTCTAGTGCGAGTCTTATACAAGATACCACATTTTGAAAAGTTTCCACACCGACACTTGTACAAACCTCTAGCAGCACACACTAAAGAATAACATAAATGCATACATTAGTTATGTGGATTCTGACCAGTAATGAGACAGTTGGCCGGCCAGGGTGGCCAAGCGGTTCTAAGCTCTACAGTGTGGAACCGTGCGACCGCTACGGTCGCAGGTTCGAATCCTGCCTCGGGCATGGGTGTGAGTGATGTCCTTAGGTTAGTTAGGTTTAAGTAGTTCTAAGTTCTAGGGGACTGATGACCTCAGAAGTTAAGTCCCATAGTGCTCAGAACCATTTGAACCATTTTTTGAGACAGTTGACCATCACAGGTTGTGACCAAAATGGCCAACGGCACAGGCAATACCCACTTCCAGTCTGGTACGGAACGACTGCTGCACACGTGCAATCATTTCAGCGGAGATCTTCGAGGAGGCTGCAATAATACGTCGTTGCACATCATCGGGTGTAGTTGACATGTCCTTGTAGACAGCGTCTTTCACCTTTCCCCACAGAAAAAGTCTTTTTTTTTTGGAACATAGCTGATAATCTGTGTATCGTCTCAGAACTGGTTTAAAAAAAATACCGTCAATGTTTTTTAGTCCTGTGCCAACCTCAATTATTTTGCCAGATGTATTGCATCCTCTATCTTCTTCTTCAGTTTTAGCCCTCTACAGCTCTCTCTGATACTGTGGAAGTCATTGCCTGATGTCTCCACAGATGTCCTATCATCCTGTCCCTTCTCCATGTCAGTGTTTTCCACATATTCCTTTCTTATCCGATTCTGCGCAGAACCTCCTCGTTGCTCACCTTATAATTCCAACAAACTTTCAGCATTCGCCTATAGCACCACATCTCAAACGCTTCGATTCTGTTCTGTTCCGATTTTCCCACAGTCCATGTTTCACTACCATGCAATGGTGTGCTTCAAACGCACATTCTCAGAAACTTCTTCCTCTAATTAAGGTCTGTGTTTGATACTAGTAGACTTCTCTTGGCCAGAAATGCCCTTTTTGCCATTGCTAGTCTGCTTTTGATGTCCTCCTTGCTCCGTCCGCCACTGGATGTTTTGCACCCTAAGTAGCAGAATTCCTCAACTTCATCTATTCGTGACCATCAGTCCTGATGTTAAGTTTCTCGCTGTTATCATTTCTGCTACTTCTCATTACGTTCCTCTTCCTCTAGCTAACCAAGTACGCTACCCCTAGACCACTCCGAGGAACGGACGTGACTTCACAATTTCACTACGCGAGATTTTATTATATATTTCTGTTTGTTGTCATAAAGTTCTATTTCTACTAAACAGATCTCCTCCATAAAGCGCCTTATTCACAGTAACGAAATTTCAAAGAGAACTGATACGAAGAAATCACGATAAACATGCATATTAACTGCCCACTACTGACTAAGACAAAGAACACGCAATCCGCGCACAGGCTATGACGGGTTAAATGGTGGATGACGACGCAACAACGACTGTACTACGACTGAATGCTTTGGTGCAGATTGTGTGATGTGTAATAGAACATGAGCTTCTGGTGTGTTCTAGAAGCGGTAATGCGTCGAACTGTTGTATACATTAACTTCCTGTTTTTGAGTAAGGGAACAATTTAAAAAACCGATGTTTTGAAGTTTACAGTGTAAATTATATTAAATAGCTTTGGAATAAAACTTTTGCAATGCTGTAATTGCCACGCACGTAAGACAATGAAAATTTAGCTTCTTCTGTGGTGTGAATGTATTTAAGGGAGAGTGAGTATGTTTTTGAAGCATAATAATAATTTTGTATTTGGTGAACAAATAAGATTCATGAGGAATTACATGATTAACATTTTGGAGAAATCTGCAACCTGTGACTTTTTTTGTAACTCACGTGGAGCGGAATTTATAGGATAACTAATTTTCACATGGTGCGACATGGTCGCTGTTTAAAGCACTGAGGCAGGAAGCTCAGAATAAATTTCTTTTATTTCCGTCAGTGATCACAAAACGTTTGGTCCTTAGACTACCGATTTCGGTTAGAAATGACCATCTTCAGATCTGCAGCACAAAATATGGGGCCCGAAATACAAGTAATAGGCAGATTATAAATTAAACTAATAAATGTGCCATAACGAAAAATTATTACTTCATGGATGTGGAAACGTATGCTTAAAATATGACGAAGCTACAGCAGTACGTTGTGGCTAATGTATAGTTTATTATGAACACTCCGCCAGCAGTGTGGCCTAATTTACGTCTTATTTGAAATTGTGAGATTTTGTTTATATTTTGTTACGGTGCCACTATGGCTTTATTATATTAGGATATGTTATAAATCAGGTATGCTTCGTCATATTTTAAGCGCATGTTTTCACATCCGTGAAAGTACTAAGTATTCGTTATGACATATTATAATGTTTTAAGTTATAATCAGTCCACTACTTGTATTTCGTGTCTACATTTTGCTGCAGAAGTTGGTCATTGCTGACCGAAACAGTATGTGATCGTTGACGGAAATAAAAGAAATTTATTCTAACTAATTTTCGTAGATCAAAATTACCTCTTTGCATTTAATCAGAATTATTATTACGTTATGAGAAAACTTGAAAAATAGACGATATCGCAAATGCACCGATACATACCGGAATTCGCGAATTCATACTTTGTAGCGCTACAACAAACTTCGGTAAACCCAGAAAGTAGCCACAACTCACGGTTTGTTAAGTCATTTATTTATTTATTTATTTATTTATTTATTTATTGTTCCGTGGGACCACATTTAGGAGAAGTCTCCATGGTCATGGAACGAGTCAATACATGAAATTATAACACAATTATAACACATTATAACACATCATAACACATTAAAGAAAATACATACTGTGAGGGCAATGTCAAAATTCCCAGACTATTGAATAGGGGTCGACAAGAGGTTTTCGAACTTACACCATACATAGCTCGAACAGCCCGTTTTTGAGCCAAAAATACCCTTTTTGGATCAGAAGAATTACCCCAAAAAATAATACCATATGACATAAGCGTATGAGAATATGCGAAGTATACTACTTTTCGTGTTGAAATGTCACTTATTTCAGATACTGTTCTAATGGTAAATAAAATAAATTGGCTGTGACCTTTAAAATAAAATGTAATCTTATCGTGACTTCGCTTGGTTTATATGTTACGAAGCAGATCTCAGTCCGCCGGGTTCCACAGTTTACGGAATCTGCACATTGCAGCAACAGCATTTCAAACTTCTAATGCCACAGACAACAACACACACCATCGCGAAGAATAGACGGAGGGCCACCCCGGTTAGTCTGACGAACAGGTTCCGGGAGCTATTTGTGACTGACGAAGTCCCTGAGTCGGTTGAAGTCACTCGCTCTGTTGCAGAGGAACCCTCTGGGCGAGTAAGGCCTGGGCGTTAACAGAGGGTGGGTCTGCTGGCGGTATGGACCTCAAACGTTAGGTGCGTAGTGGGTCCCCTTTGGGACATGGCTGCCAAGGAGGGGTGAGAGGGGGGGGGGGGGGGGGGAAGGAAAGCAGCGCGCTCTCTGTGTGCATACCGGGAGGAGCCATTTCAGATATGGTGTTTCTCGATACGATGAAGGGCACAGGGTGCAGCCAGCTGCAGGTGCTAGCTCATGTCGGAACTAATGATGTGTGTCGCTTTGGATCAGAAGAGGATTTCTCTGGTTTCGGGGGGAGGGGGGAAGGGGGGGGGGATAGATGAAGCAGTAAAGGCTGCCGCGTGCGAGATGAAGGTGGAGCTCGCCGTCTGTAGCGTCGTCTACAGAACCGAGTGTGGCTCTTTGATGCACAGCCGATTGGAGGGTCTGAATCAGAGGCTCAGACGGTTCTGCGACCGTACAGGGTTATTCCTCAACTTGCGCCATAAGGTAGCGGGTTTCCAAGTTCCGCTTAACAGGTCAGGGGTCCACTACACACAGGAAGCGGCTACACGTCTAACGGAGTGTGTGTGAAGGGGACTGGACGGTGTCTTGTGTTACAGGATCGCGAGAAACTACAGAAAGGGCGTGAGTCTAAATTGGTACAGGACGAACACAGGAAATTAGACCGAGGAACAATCGGTACTGTAGTTGTAAATTGTCATAACTGTGTTGGAATAACTGCACTAAGTTCTAACAGAAAGCACTGAAGGTCAAATCGTTATAGCTACGGAAAACGGACTAAAGCCGAAAGTAAGTTCAGCTGAAAGTTTTACAAAGGACCTAACTGTGTTCAGAAAGGATACATGAAATACAGTTGGGTTGGAGTCACGAGTAGTTTACCTTGTAATGAAATTGAATTACATAGTTCCTGTGAGCTAGTATGGCTAGATGTTAAGCCTGACAACTCGAATAAATTAATAATTGGTTCCTTGTCCTGACCCCCCCCCCCCCCTCGATTGAGATTATACAGTTGTTGAACAGTTCAAAGAAAACTTAAGTCTCATTTCATATTGGTACCCCACTCATACAATTACAGTTGGTGTTGACCAACGAAACATTATAATTAAATACAGAAAGACAAACAAAAAACTACATAAAAGTAAAATCTATCCTCGATACGTTGGCCGAAATACCTGTTTAAAGTCGACGGTAGGCATAAAACGTCTTCCGAAATCGTACTGAAAACGTTTTCAGAGTGTAAATGTTTGCGAAAACATACTTGACCTCTTAGCAACAGATAATCCTGAGCAAATATGGAGCATCGTGATGCATACAGGAATTAGTGACCACAAAGTTGCAGTAGAGAGACTGAATACCGGACCATCCAGACCCACCAAAGTAAACAAAAAATACGTTTACTTTTTTTTTTAAAAAAAAAAGCAGGTAAAAATTCGCTTGAAACATTCTTAAGAGACAGTCTCCACTCCTTCCAATTGCGTAGACCAGATGTGGTTTAAATTCAAGCAAATAGTATTGACGGCTGTTGAGAGATATATACCTAATAAATTAGTAAGCGGTGTTTCTGATCCCCCATGGTACACTAAACAGGACAGAACACTGTTGCAGAAGCAACGAAAAAGCATCCCAAATCTCAAAGAATGCAAAACCCTCATGATTGGTGAAGTTTTACAGAAGCTCGAAATGTAGCACAATCTACAATGCGAGGTGCTTTTAATACTTTCGAGTACGAAACTCTGTCTCGAAATCTGGCAGGAAATCCAAAGGGATTCTGGTGCTATGTAAAGTACACCAGCGGAAAGAGATAATCAACACCTTTACTGTGCGATAACAATGGTGATGTTACTGATGACAATGCCACTAGAGCAGAATTGCTAAATAAGGTTTCCTAAAAATCATTCACCAAAGAAGACGAAGTAAAATTCCAGAATTCGAACGAAGACTACTGCCAACATGAGTAACTTAGAAGTAGATATCCACAGTGTACCAAAGCAGCTTAAATCAGTTAATAAAGTCAAGGCCTCCGGTCCTGATTGCATACCAGTCAGGTTCCTCTTAGAGTATGCTGGTACAATAGCTCCATATTTAGCAATCATATACGACCATCCGTTGAAAAATCTGAACTTAAAGAGCAGACAGTTGCACAAGTTACACCAATACCCAAGAAAAGAAATAGGAGTAATCCGCTGAAATATAGACCCACAATAGGATTTTGAAACGTATACAATTTTCAAGTATTATATCTCGCAGAAAACGATTTATTGAGAAACAGATGACACTGAATCAGAAAATATCGTTCATGTGATACACAACTAGCTGTTTGTTCTCACGAAGTAATGAATGCTTCTACAGGGATGTCAAACTGATTCCATATTCCAGAAGGCTTTTGACAACGTACCTGAATAGCGATTTCTAACGAATTTGCGTGTCTGTGAAGTATCGTCACAGTTGTGCGACTGAATTTGGGATTTCCTGTCAGAAAGATCCCATTTCATAGAAACTGGTGGGAAGTCATCGAGTAAAACAGAAGTAATATTTGGTGTTCCCCAAGGAAATGTTATATGCTATCTGTTGTTCCTGATATACAAAAACTATTTACGAGACAACATGAGCAGGAGATTGTTTGTAGATGATACCGTTATTTATCATCTTGTAGTCATCAGATGATCAAAACAAATTGGAAAACTTTTAAGACAAGATATCTGTATGGTGCGGAAAGTGGAAATTGACTCTAAATCATGAAAAATGTGAATTCACCCACAAGAGTACAGAAATTTATCTGCTAAATTTCAGTTACACGATAAATCACACATATCTAAATGCCGTAAATTCAATTAAATACTTTGAGATTACAATTACGAATAATCTAAGCTGGAACCATCATATTCATAATGTTGTGGGGAAAGCAAACCAAAGTCTGCGATTTATTGGCAGAACACTTAGAAAGTTCAGCAGGTCTACTAAAGAGACTGATTACACCATACCCGTCCAAGCTCTACTGCTGTACTGCTGTGCGGTGTGGGATCCGCATCAAATAGGATCGACGGAGGACATCGAAAAAATTCATACAAGGGTAGCTCGTTTTGTACTACCTTGAAATAGGAAATAGAGTGTCACGGACATGATACGTGAATTGGGGTGGCAATCGTTAAGACAGAGGCCTATTTCTTTGCGGCAGGATTTTCTCATGAAATTTCAGTCATCAACTTTCTCATACAATTGCGAAAATATTCTGTTGGCGCCCACCTACATAGGGAGGAATGATCATCATAACACTATAAGAAAAATCGAGCACGCACAGAAAGATTTAAGTGCTCTTTTCTCCCGCACGCCTTTCCACAATGGAACGACAGAGAAATTGCTTGAAAGGCGTTTCGATGAACGCTCTGCCAGGCAACTGACTGTGAATTGCAGAGCACTCATGTCAATGTACAGGGTGTTACCAAAAGGTACGGCTAAACTTTCAGGAAACATTTCTCACACACAAAGAAAGAAAAGATGTTATGTGGACATGTGTCCGGAAATGCTTAATTTCCATGTTAGAGCTCATTTTAGTTTCGTCAGTATGTACGGTACTTCCTCGATTCACCGCCAGTTGGCCCAATTGAAGGAAGGTAATGTTGACTTCGGTGCTTGTGTTGACATGCGACACATTGCTCTACTGTACTAGCATCAAGCACACCAGTACGTAGATCAACAGGTTAGTGTTAATCACGAACGTGGTTTTGCAGTCAGTGCAATGTTTACAAATGCTGAGTTGGCAGATGCCCATTTGATGTATGGATTAGCACGGGGCAATAGCCGTGGCGCGGTACGTTTGTATCGAGACAGATTTCCAGAACGAAGGTGTCCCGACGGTAAGACGTTCGAAGCAATTGATCGGCGTCTTAGGGAGCACGGAACATTCCAGCCTATGACTCGCGACTGGGGAAGACCTAGAACGACGAGGACACCTGCAATGGACGAGGCAATTCTTCGTGCAGTTGACGATAACCCTAATGTCAGCGTCAGAGAAGTTGATGCTGTACAAGGTAACGTTGACCACGTCACTGTATGGAGAGTGCTACGGGAGAACCAGTTGTTTCCGTACCATGTACAGCGTGTTCAGGCACTATCAGCAGCTGATTGGCCTCCACGGGTACACTTCTGCGAATGGTTCATCCAACAGTGTGTCAATCCTCATTTCAGTGCAAATGTTCTCTTTACGGATGAGGCTTCATTCCAACGTGATCAAATTGTAAATTTTCACAGTCAACATGTGTGGGCTGACGAGAATCCGCACGCAATTGTGCAATCACGTCATCAACACAGATTTTCTGTGAACGTTTGGGCAGGCATTGTTGGTGATGTCTTGATTGGGCCCCATGTTCTTCCACCTACGCTCAATGGAGCACGTTATGATTTCATACGGGATACTCTACCTGCGCTGCTAGAACATGTGCCTTTACAAGTACGATACAACATGTGGTTCATGCACGATGGAGCTCCTGCACATTTCAGTCGAAGTGTTCGTACGCTTCTCAAGAAAAGATTCGGTGACCGATGGATTGGTAGAGGCGGACCAATTCCATGGCCTCCACGCTCTCCTGACCTCAACCCTCTTGACTTTCATTTATGGGGGCATTTGAAAGCTCTTGCCTACGCAACCCCGGTACCAAATGTAGAGACTCTTCGCATCAGGGATTCCATGCGACGGAGGGTGGATGCATGTATCCTCGCTAACGGAGGATATTTTGAACATTTCCTGTAACAAAGTGTTTGAAGTCACGCTGGTACGTTCTGTTGCTGTGCGTTTCCATTCCATGATTAATGTGATTTGAAGAGAAGTAATAAAATGAGCTCCAACATAGAAAGTAAGCGTTTCCGGACACATGTCCACATAACATATTTTCTTTCTTTGTGTGTTAGTAATGTTTCCTGAAAGTTTGGCCGCACTTTTTTGTAACACCCTGTATATGATACGGAAGCTGCGTCAGAATGCTTGGCATTGGAGGATCTGGAGGATTTGGTAAATGTTTGGTGAAATGGAAAGCCAAGTGGCCATAAATACAGGGCTATTACAAATGATTGAAGCGATTTCATAAATTCACTGTAGCTCCATTCATTGACATATGGTCACGACACACTACAGATACGTAGAAAAACTCATAAAGCTTTGTTCGGCTGAAGCCGCACTTCAGGTTTCTGCCGCCAGAGCGCTCGAGAGAGCAGTGAGACAAAATGGCGACAGGACCCGAGAAAGCGTATGTCGTGCTTGAAATGCACTCAGATCAGTCAGTCATAACAGTGCAACGACACTTCAAGACGAAGTTCAACAAAGATCCACCAACTGCTAACTCCATTCGGCGATGGTATGCGCAGTTTAAAGCTTCTGGATGCCTCTGTAAGGGGAAATCAACGAGTCGGCCTGCAGTGAGCGAAGAAACGGTTGAACGCGTGCGGGCAAGTTTCACGCGTAGCCCGCGGAAGTCGACGAATAAAGCAAGCAGGGAGCTAAACGTACCACAGCCGACGGTTTGAAAAATCTTACGGAAAAGGCTAAAGCAGAAGCATTTCTTAAACAGGAGATTGGAAAACCGATGGATCGGTCGTGGTGGAGATCAAGATCAACAATTCATGTCATGGCCTCCACGCTCTCCCGACTTAACCCCATGCGATTTCTTTCTGTGGGGTTATGTGAAAGATTCAGTGGTTAAACCTCCTCTACCAAGAAACGTGCCAGAACTGCGAGCTCGCATCAACGATGCTTTTGAACTCATTGATGGGGACATGCTGCGCCGAGTGTGGGAGGAACTTGATTTGATGTCTGCCGAATCACTAAAGGGGCACATAACGAACATTTGTGAATGCCTAAAAAAACTTTTTGAGTTTTTGTATGTGTGTGCAAAGCATTGTGAAAATATCTCAAATAATAAAGTTATTGTAGAGCTGTGAAATCGCTTCAATCATTTGTAATAACCCTGTACACTGAACAGCCAAAGAAACTGGTGTAGGCATGCGTATTCAAATACAGAGCTATGTAAACAGGCAGAATACGACGCTGTGGTCGGCAACGCCTATATAAGACAAGTGTCTGGCGCAGTTGTTAGATCGGTTACTGCTGCTACAATGACAGGTTATCAAGGTGTAAGTGAGTTTGAACGTGGTGTTATAGTCGGCGCACGAGCGATGGGACACAGCGTCTCCGAGAGAGCAATACAGTGGGGATTTTCCAGTACGACCATTTCACGAGTGTACCGTAAATATCAGAAATCCGGTAAAACTTTAAATGTCCGATATCGCTGCGGCCGGGAAAGAAATCCTGCAAGACGAACGACGACTGAAGAAAATCGTTCAATGAGACAGAATTGCAACCTTTCCACAAATTGCTGCAGATTTCAATGTTGGGCCATCAACAAGTGTCAGCGTGCGAACCTTTCAACGGAACATAATCGATAAGGGCTTTCGGAGCCGAGGACACACTCGTGTACCCTTGATGACTGCATGACACAAAGCTTTACGCCTCGGCTGATGACTGGAGACATGTTGCTTGGTCGATCGAGTCTCGTTTCAAATTGTATCTAGCGGATGGACGCGTACGGATATGGAGACAACCTCTTGAATTCATGGACACCGCAAGTCAGCAGGGGATTTTTCAAGCTGGTGGAGGCTCTGTAATGGTGCGGAGCATGTGCAGTTAGAGTGATATGGGACCCTTGGTACGTCTAGATACGACTCTGACTGGTGACACTTACGTAAGCATCCTGTGTGATCACCTACACCCATTCATGTCCATTGTGTATTCCGACGGACTTGGGCAGTTCCAGCAGGACAAAGTGACACCCACACGTCTATAATTGCTACAGAGTGACTCCAGGAACACTCTTCCGAGTTTGAACACTTTCGCTGGCCACCAAGCTCCCCAGGCATGAACATTATTGAGCGTATCTTGGATGCCTTGCAACTTGCTGTTCAGAAGAGAACTTCACCCCCTCGTACTCTTACGGATTTATGGACATCCCTGCAGGATTCATGGTGTCAGTTCCCTGCAGCACTCCTTCAGACATGCCGCGCCGAGTTGCGGCACTTCTGCGTGCTCGCGGGGGCCCTACACGATATTAGATAGGTGTACAGTTTCTTTGGCTCTTCAATGTATTTCCATCGGTTCCAGAGTAAATCTTCACTGTGAGTTTCCACCAGATTCGTTAACATTAGAAAAATCGTAATATCGCCAACGAAGACTAGTTAAAGGTAAATTGAGGTATCAGAACTTTTGTTTTCTTTGTTTGATAGTACGGTTCACGATGCTTTTCAGATCAGATTTGTGAGGCTATTGTCACAATAAAAGAGTGCGCCTTTAGCTGGTACGAAAATCGTGAAACGTTGGCAGCGACCATGTGTGGGTGGGGCGACGCGCTCGGCCTGGGGCGGAGTGCCCGAGCACAGCCGCTGCTGGCTGCGCTCCTCATGCGTCGCCGGGCAGCGCCCTCCCACCCTCCATCGGCATTCCGCATCGCGAGGCGGCGCCAGATCGAGGGCCAAATGCACTTTGCCGGGAAATGCTATTGCATAACGCGGCGCGTGTATTGGATATGATATGAAGTGTGCTCGCGGCACAGCTCTCCCGCTTCCGAGCGAAAGGCAGCCTCGCGAGCCCCGTGATCGCTTTATGGCAAAGGACGGTTGCTGAAGGTGGAGAAGTAGCTGTGTCAGCCCGAAACGATGTAAAGTTTGGGTCGTTAAGCCAACAGCGTTACGTAAACTGCACTTGTCCAGAAAGTCATTGATTTTACTCTGTCACACACAAAAACAATTACTCAAACACGTTCTATGCCGTCATACCATTGTATGGAACATATTGTCCCAGAAATTAATTATTGCTACCTCCTATCCTCCATTTGTTAAGCGCTGTCGGGCGTGACCGGCACTTGGATGGGTGACCATCCGGGCCGCCATGCGCTGTTGCCATTTTTCGGGGTGCACTCAGCCTCGTGATGCCAACTGAGGAGTGACTCGACCGAATAGTAGCATCTCCGGTCAAATAAAACCATCATAACGACCGGGAGTGCGGTGTGCTGACCACACCCCCTCCTATCCGCATCCTCAACTGAGGATGACACGGCGGTCGGATGGTGCCGATGGGCCACTTGTGGCCTGAAGAGGGAGTGCTGGAGTGCCTATCCCCCATTTCGGATCGTGGTTTTTGGGGTTTCTGCTTGCTTATAATGCAAACGTCTGAACTGGGAGTCTCTCCCCTCCCACCCTCGAAAAAATCTTCGACTGGGATCCTCTAGCAGATCGCCTGGTATTTGGCTGAAACGAATTAGGCCTTTTAACTGTTCATACCCTGAATAACTATCTCTGCGATGTTTTGTTTAGTCATCAGTCTTTTGACTGATCTGGTGTGGCTCGCCACGACTTCCTTCTCTGTACCAACCTCTTTATCTCAGAGTAGCATATGCACTCTACATTCTCAGAGTAGCACTTGCACTCTGTGTTCTCGGTTATTTGTTGGATATACTCTTATTTCAATCTCTGACTTCCCCTACAGTTTGTAACTTAACAGTCATTTTTTGGACTGCATATCTTTGGATTCAGAACCTTTCTAAAATTTGTTGTTGTGTTTGCACTGATTTGTCAGGGGACTGACTGAATTTATTCGGAACAGTTAGTGCTGACTGTCTCTCTGGCTTTTATTTTATTTTTTTTGAGCCAAAAGTCCTCTGACTGATTTAACGCGACCCGCTACGAATTCCTCTCCTGTTCCCACCTTTTTCACCTCAGTGTAGCACTTGCAACCTACGTCTTCAATTACTTACGGATGGATTCCAATTTATGTCTTCCTCTACAGTTTTTACCCACTACAGCTCCCTCTAGTACCATTCCCTGATGTCGTAACACATGTCTCATCATCATGTCCCTTCTTCTTGTCAATGCTTTCCACATGCTCTCCTCCTCAGCGATTCTGCTGTAAACCTCCTCACTTCTTATCAGTTCACCTAATTTTTAATATACTTCTGTAGCACCACATCTCAAATGGTTCCTCTTCTTTTCCGGTTTTCTCATAATCCATTATTCTCTTTCTTACAATGCTGTGCTCCAAACGCAAAATCTCAGAAATTTCTTCCTCATATTAAAGCGAACCAGGAATGCCTTACAGACACAGAACGATTAAAACAAACAAAAAAATGACGTAATGCCCTGTCTATCTACACCGCCGATGTGCCTGAACCATCCCCTAGTGTTCACCTTCTAGAGTTTGCCGATGGCACTGCTTTCCCAACTCTCTACGCTACATGATCAACGATCCCTCCAACTGGATCTTAACCAATTTATCTGTTGCAGCTAAACTGGTTCCTCAGAATAACCAATTCCAAATTCCAAACATTAATTATTAACGATCTGTCCACAGCTTCCTCCCCCCCTCCCCCCATGGCTTACTCCTATCATTCACCATCTTGTTTATTTAACTATCACATTAAACTACCAAAACCTCAACTGTAAACCAACATGCAAACTGTCTACTAACCATTCAACAAGAAGTTCACAATAGAGTAAAACTGTACTGTCTGTTCAAGGGGCAGCATCTCTCCACCATTCTCCACATCGAAAATGGTTCAAATGGCTCTAAGCACTATGGGACTTCACATCTTAGGTCTTCAGTCCCCTGTACTTCGAACTATTTAAACCAAACTAACCTAATGACGTCACACACATCCATACCTGAGGCAACATCGAACGTGTGACCGTAGCAGCAGCGCGGTTCCAGACAGAAGCGCCTAGAACCGCTCGGCCACAGCGGCCGGCTCCCCACATCTACAAAGTCTTGATCTAACTCATAGGACTATAGTCGTCCAGACATCCGCTCCGTCCAATTTGGCTCTAAATCTTTCAGTGACGTACACTCCGCCTCGCTTACCGCATCTCCGTCCTCTCGTTTAATCTAATCATTTAGCATCACGTCAAATTTCCCTCCCTTCTCATCCACAGTAAGCCTTTATGGATTGTAATATATCTCACAAACTTCAATCCTTCAGTTATTTCGTTTTACATCTTCGTCTATACTCCGTAAACCACTTTATGGTATGTACCTTCTGCTTTCCTGTTCCAGTCGCGATGAACTATTGCCGATAAGGCTCTACATGGGCTCGAATCTCTCTAATTTTATCTTTATGGTCTTTTCTCGAAATATATGTTGAAGGAAGCAATATATATTTGTTGACTTTTCTAGGAACGTACGCTCTCAGACCTTTAATAGCAGACCATACCGTGATGCAGAACGTCCCTGCTGGCCGAGCATCTCCGTTACACCTCCGCCCCTACTAAATGAACTTGTAATGAAACGCACTGCTCTTCTTGGACCTTCTCTATTTCCTCTATCAATCCTACCTGGCATGGACCCCATGCTGACAAGCAACATTCAAGTGTAGGTCGAACGAGTGCTTTGGAAGCTACTTCCTTTGCTAGTGTGCTACATCTCCCGAGTATTTGTCCAATGAATCTCAGCGTCGTATCTGATTTATCCGTGATTTATTTTATGTGGACGCTCCACTTCAAATCGCTCCATGCTGATACTCCTAGATATTTTGTGGAAGTAACTGCTTCCAGTGGCTGTCCTACAATCATGTAATCACACAATAGATGTACTCGCAGTACGTTGTGGTCAGCGTCAGTTGCTACTCCCTGCACGAAGCGTCGATGCTTTGCAGGTCTTGTTGCATTGCGTTATAATTTTCTAGCGTTGCAACTTCTCTGTACTCAAAAACATCATCGGCGAAAAGCCTCATGGACCTTCCGACTTTATTTACTAGGTCATTTATATCATGTATATCGTTTCTCAAGTCAACATCTCTTTTTCTCAACTCATACCAATCGCACAGGGATGAATGAGATATCGTTACAAAGGTTTTTTTGTCCACTTAGGACTCTGCATACCGATTTTGAGCTAAAACTTACTGTTTATTAAAATTTTTAAAATAAAAGATACTTTTAATTGTCACAGGCAAAAGGGAATCACGAATGCCAAGCTTCATACCTTCTGATGCCCAGCTCCATACCTTGCCTCTATTCATCTACTATTTTCTGGACCTTGTGGATGAACGGAGTGAGCTGGGTTTCAGAAGATCATTGTTTTAGGAACCTATGTTGAGTCCTGTAGAACGTATTTTCGGTCTCCAGAAATTTCACAATACGCGAGAATAAAATATACTCCAAAATTCTACTACAATCCAACATCAGAGATGTAGGCGTCTACTTTTGTGCATCTTTTCGACGAGTCGTATTTTGACTACCGGAAGGCGTTCGATACAGTTCTGCACTGTCGCCTGATAAACAATGTAAGAGCCTACGGAATATCAGACCAGCTGTGTGGCTGGATTGAAGAGTTTTTAGCAAACAGAACACAGCATGTTCTTCTCAATGGAGAGACGTCTACAGACGTTAAAGTAACCTCTGGTGTGCCACAGGGGAATGTTATGGGACCATTGCTTTACACAATATATATAAATGACCTAGTAGATAGTGTCGGAAGTTAGATGTGCCTTTTCGCGGATGATGCTGTAGTATACAGAGAAGTTGCAGCATTAAAAATTGCAGCGAAATGCAGCAAGATCTGAAGCGCATAGGCACTTGGTGCAGGGAGTGCCGACTGACCCTCAACATAAGCAAATGTAATGTATTGTGAATACATAGAAAGAAGGATCCTTTACTGTATGATTATATGATATCGGAACAAACACTGGTAGCAGTTACTTCTGTAAAATATCTGGGAGTATGCACACGGAACGGTTTGAAGTGGAATGATCATATAAAATTAATTGCTGGTAAGGCGGGTGCCAGGTTGAGATTCATTGGGAGAGTCCTTAGAAAATGTAGTCCATCAACAAAGGAGGTGTCTTGCAAAACACTCGTTCGACCTATACTTGAGTATTGCTCATCAGTGTGGGATCTGTACCAGGTCGGGTTGACGGAGGAGATAGAGAAGATCCAAAGAAGAGCGGCGCGTTTCGTCACAGGGTTATTTGGTAAGCGTGATAGCGTTACGGAGATGTTTAGCAAACTCAAGTGGCAGACTCTGCAAGAGAGGCGCTCTGCATCGCGGTGTAGTTTGCTGTCCAGGTTTCGAGAGGGTGCGTTTCTGGATGAGGTATCGAATATATTGCTTCCCCCTACTTATACCTCCCGAGGAGATCACGAATGTAAAATTAGTAGAGAGATTCGAACTCGCACGGAGGCTTTCCGCCAGTCGTTCTTCCCGCGAACCATACGCGACTGGAACAGGAGAGGGAGGTAGTGACAGTGGCACGTAAAGTGTTCTCCGCCACACACCGTTGGGTGGTTTGCGGAGTATAAATGTAGACGTAGATGTAGATAAAAACGGGAGTTACTGGTGCTTTTTTCCCATTGCTAGCAACGCTCTGCTCCTTCAGAGGCGTACGCTACATTGCGGCTAGAAGATGTACGAGTCTGTCTGTCTGCCCGTCCGTGCGACTTTAGAAAGCGTTAGATGTATCAAATAGAAGTGGTCTATGGTCCCTATACGATGTAGAAAATGTAAGCTTTTGCGTCAGCACAATCGAAAGATACGGCCATTTCTGTCACATATTTTGATATTCGCAAACTCACTCATCAAAACCTATAGGGTACTTCCGGTTGACCTAGAATCACGAAATTTAGCAGGAAGCAAAGTTACACAGTAGAAGTAAAAGAAAAAATTGCAAAATTGTTGATTTGTTATGATAGGTCGATAAACAAATAGTTTCTGGTCATTTGTTATTCGACTGTCAGTCTGTCCGACTGTTATGGTCCTGTTTTCTCAGGAAAGGGTGGATGTATCAAGTTGACATTTATATCATCTACTGTCCCTTGGCGGTGTAAAAAAACACAAACTCTGTCATCAAAATCTGTGGTTTCCTCTCGACATAGTATCATATAATTTGGCAAGAAATTAGGTTCTACCGTACAAGAACAGGATAAATATGAAAATTACTAATCTATAATTATATCATACGATTTTTTAATCCATCTGTCTGTCTGTCTGTTAGGACCCCATTTCCTCAGAAACGGGTAGACATATGAAGTTGAAATTTACGTCACATACTGAGATATACCGTCCCTATACGGTGTCAAACGTTTAAGCTGATAAATCAATCCAATCGAAAGATATGACCATTTATGTCACATATGCTGACGCTCGCTAATCCACTCCTCAAAACCTAGAGGGTACTTCCCGTTGACCTAGAATCATTAATTTTGGCATGTAGTAATGTTCCATACTATAAATAGAGAAAAAAATCCGAAAATTGTTGATTTGTAATTACATCACACGAAACATATTTTTTGTCCTTTGTTTTCAGATTATTCACTATCCATCTGTTAAGATCCCTTTTCGCGTGGACGTATCAAGTTGAAATTTGTGTCACATACTAAAATCTGCGGTCACTTGGCGGTCTAAAAGGAAAGGAAGGAAGATCGAGTTTAACGTCCTGTCAACACTGAGGTCATTAGAGACAAAACATAAGCTCGTATTGTGTCAAGGATGAGGAAGGAAAGCGGCCGTGACCTTACAAAGGAACCATCCCGCCATTGGCCTAGAGTGATTTAGGGAAATCACCGCTGGCGGTGTAAGAAAATTTATACTTCTACGTATATGCAGTCAAATGAAACGGTAATTTACGTAAATAATTTTGATGCTTGCAAACTCGCTCATCAAAACGAGTAGGGTATCCCCTTCCCCATTGACCAAGAATCATGAAATTTAGCAAGCAGCAAGGTTTCAAGCTTTCAAAGCATACGTAAGGGGAAAAAAATCCGAAAATTGTTAATTTTTAATTACATCACACGATTTTTTTCTTTTCTTATGCTACTGTCTGTCTTTACGTCTGCTAAGACCCGTTTTCTCATGAGTTAAAATAGGAGATCTAAAATTAGATAAAACATTTAAACCAAATACATAACTGAAAGTCTTGTAATTCGCGAGACCGATATCTTGTCATTATCACTCTCTATAACAGGCCAATATCGTCGATATAGATAGTCTCGATTCTTGGAATGGATGAACTATCCGCATACATAACTGAGTTTCTCCAGCCGGCCGCGGTGGTCTAGCGGTTCTAGGCGCTCAGTCCGGAACCGCGCGACTGCTACGGTCGCAGGTTCGAATCCTGCCTCGGGCATGGATGTGTGTGATGTCCTTAGGTTAGTTAGGTTTAAGTAGTTCTAAGTTCTAGGGGACTGATAACCACAGCTGTTAAGTCCCATAGTGCTCAGAACCATTTGAACCATTTTTTTTTTTTTTGAGTTTGTCCAGAACCCTCGGAGCACGAGTCCTATTCGCGCTAGGTCAATTTTTATGCCGGCCGTTGTGGCCGAGCGGTTATAGGCACTTCAGTCAGGAACCGCACGACCACTACGGTCGCAGGTTCGAATCCTGCCTCGGGCATGGATGTGTGTGATGTCCTTAGGTTAGTTAGGTTTAAGTAGTTCTAAGTTCTAGGGGACTGATGACCTCAGATGTTAAGCCCCATAGTGCTCAGAGCCATTTTTTCAATTTTTATCTATCATGAATGTACACTTAATTGTTTCACTTTAGGCAGTACTCCTTAACTATTGGTGTTTTGCTTAAAAGGCTCAGGACCACTTGGCTTTCCAGTTCATTAATGGTGCTTCTGTGCCTTACGTGTACATAAACCGTGGTAGAATCAGACTCTGTGTAGCACTATCAAAAAGCCATTACTTACACAAACATGGCACTACTGAATGGTAAAAGGTCTGATGACAGTCACCTGCACGAAACTATTGCACTTAGGACACATCATTCAGAAAGGAAGATGCCACCGAAGAAGTCTGCGATAACGAATATCTTTCTGATATTGGTGAATGAGCCTCGAAACGACTTCGTACACAACAATGAAGTAACACTATTTTAGACGAAGTTTAACGTGGACTACAAGTTAGGTGGTAGGCCTAGTACATCGACACGGCTTCCGTTCTTGTTGCATTCCTCTAGTCGAGGTAGCGTCTTAGATCTGCTGGTGACAAACAGATCCAAAATTTTCGATCCATTTGGCGTAGAAGAGTGAAGCAGTGACCACAAGGTCGTTGCAACATCACTGAATACGATTTTACATAGGAATACAAAGAACGGTAGGAAGATCTTCCTGTTTAACGACAGCTGACGTGGCAAGTCAACATGAAAATTTCATCTTCAGCGTTGACGATGTTCAAGAGCATTTTACAATAGGTTTTAGAAAGGTATATCCCGACAAAAGTTGTGAGGAGTGGACAAGACCCGCCGTGGTTCGAAAACCGTGTCAGCAAGAGTCTACGAAATAAAGGAGAGCTTCGCTACAAGTCTAAATGTAGCCAGGGTCTCACAGACAAACTAAAACTAGACGAAGCCTAAATCAGCTCAAGTAGGGTCATGACTCATGCGTTCAACGAATTAGGAAGTAAAATTATATCTATCCACTTGCCAGATAATTCTAGGAACTTCTGGTCTTATGTTAAATTAGTAAACGAATCGAAGCCACCTGTCTAGACGCTGTATGGTCATAATGGCGTAGAAACGGAGGATGGCACAGAAAAGGCCGAAACAGTAAACGTCTTTTTCCGAAACTGTTCCGCAGAGAAAATTTGTACTGTAGGTCTTCCTTTAAATTGTCGCACGAACGACAAAATGACAGATATCGAAATAAGTTACTAACAGACGGAGAAGCAACTGAATTCGCCCAACAAAGCGATCCTATAAAGGTTTCTGGTTTAACGATTGAGGTACGGAATCCTAAAAGTCCAACTATTAATAACAGGTGACTGTAAATGACGTATGTAATATAGGTAATTTCCAGTATTCCTGTAGTGTTAGCAAGAAAATCGATGAAAGATGAGAAACGTTATTGCCGTAAAGTGACAATGGGCACTTGATCCAAGCCTGAAATGACCCTTAGAGGCCTGTTGACAAAGTCGCACACAAGCCGTTTTGTCCTGGACACATCTGAGACACAGCCAAGTCTGCTGAACTACTTTGAGAATGCAAGTTCGTGCAGAACTGAGCATGCAAGAGCGTGGTTTATGTCTTCGGCATCTCCAGTCCTTCGCATACTTGGTTCAGGATTATCTTTTACTCATTGTAATACTCGCTCGTCCATATCCCGCAGAAGGACAGTACGTTGCCTAAGCTGATCCCTTGCTCGTGTTGTGAATAATCCTGAGTCTGCAAGTCGATGGAACTGCCGCTGAACTTTTTTCACATGTATTTCGACGTACATGCCACGTGTCTGTCGATTACCCAAGGTAAAGTACTATGTCTGGTACTTCCCGCGTGGAAAAATAGGACGCCATTTTTAGATTGTTCAGACTTGGTGGACACATCCATTGCGTAAGTCTTGCGGTCAATAGCGAAACTGAGAAACAGCTTTCGGTGGTTCATTTAAACTCACCTCGAGAGAAGTTCTTCAGCACACGATCAGGCAGTATACATCACGGCAGAGGCAAGTTAGATCGGTTGCGAAATGGAAATCGCAGTGAAAATCAAAAACACTTTATTTGCAACATTTAGCTATACCTCTCAGCTACTCATCTACATGGTCGCCGCTCCGACTTGGACACTTCTCGTAGTGTGATACCAACTTTTGAATTCCATCTTCATACAAGGCAGCCGCCTGTGCTTTCCGCCAGTTCTCTATGCTGGTCTGCAGCTCGTTGTCTGCCAAAATCCTCACATCCAGCGGTTCATGTGAGCAAAGAGACGAAAATCACGGTGAGCCGAGTACGGGCTGTATGGTGGGCTATCAAACCCTTCCCATCGAAAACGTTGGAGGAGCGTCTGTGTTGTAGCTGCAGTGTGCGGCCGAGCATTGTCATGAAAATGGACACTGTCTGATGACAATATTCCTCTGGGCCGGTTCTGAGTTACCATTTGTCGACGATTTTCTCTAATAGCCTGATCCACTCGCTGAAAAAGATCATCAGTTGACATTTCGCCCCAGAGTGCCTGCATCAGGAACGTCTGTCAAGTCCCTCTTCGAAGTTAATCCAAGATTGCCACACTATGTTACCTCTCATGACAATTAAGTTACGTGGGCTGCATGAAACCAGGCAGAATCTCTCAGCATCTAAAAAATGGAATGGCAGCACCAACTTTTTGACGGAAGACTCTATTGTTCTAGGCAAGTGCTCACTGTCGCCTCAGAACTGAAAACAACGATCGACGGGAAGATTATAGACACTGCACAACACATCTGAACAAAGCTTCATCTGATTTTTAACTGTTGTTTTAATTTCGCGACCGATCGGATCCTGAAAAACAGATGACCCTCACAATTCTTTTATGTAAGCTACTTTCTACATCTTTAATGTCTGTTGCTGATAGTAAGCTACAAATATTCTGTTTTCCGCCTCTAGCCTCTGCGGAGTGCTCCCTAGATTCTCACGTCCCACAGGAAGCAAGCATTGTCGCTTTATCTTTGCTCGCGTTCCTCCCCTCGGAGCAGCACAACCGGAAGGCTTGTCTCTCTCATCCTGCTAGTCGCACGCCATTCGGAAAGTTTATTACCGGCGCATTATTCATGAGCCAGTCCATTCTTAGTAGTTGAGCCGTGCGCAGTGCCGGCACCACTGCTCGTAAACCCGGCGCCCCGTGGTCTTACTGCAGTTGCCGCTTGTTCTTTATTAATTTGCTATTAGACCTCACTCAACTCACAACCCTAATTCATTCCGCTGGCAATTCTCTCATAGTAAGCTGTGCCTTTAACGTTGCATAGAATCCTTGCTATTTCAAACATAATTCATTGCCCAAAACCACAGTTACAAATATTACCACTCCACGTATATTCCCACCAATATAGTTAGCTAGCTAGGTAGATAAATCCATTTCCAAATGGGTTAATTGGGTGCTTTCAATCGTAATTGTGCGGAACGAGTCAATTTGCATTCGCGGATTTGGCCACAAACTGAAAGCTTACAGCTAAATATCACGATGGCTTAAATTTATCAACAGAAATGAAAGTATTATTTTCAGTAACCGCTCATGCGTTTTGTGAAACACATTTTAAACAATTAACAAAAGTAACCGTATCAGTCTTTGATGCTATACGTAAATTTAACAATCAAAGTAAATATGAAATTTCCTGGAAGAGTAAAACTGTCTGCCGGAATGTATCTGGAAACAAAGCGATATGTTGATCAGCTTCACTCAACATGCTACTAGTTTTCAATTAAAAATTATGTCATAAAGAAGAGGTATTTTACCTGTAGAAAATATAGTCGTTTATAGTGAAACACTGGGCGAAATCGACCGTTCTCAATAATTTTCTTCCAATGAGATTTCGTACGTACAAATCCTCTATTAGTTTCCAGTGAGTTTTCAGTCGGAATTAATCCAGCATCCAGATTAGATTCCTTATCCCTAACAGGGCTTTCGCCATCTTCCGCACTCGTCGTCGCACTACCAACAATCTTTCCTTTGTTATTATAATAGTGGAGCGTGCTAGCTTCAACTTAGATTTAAAAGGTTGATACGATAGCAAAGAGAGTTTAATGTTCGATTTAAATGAAGTCAAAGGCTGGTTCTCAAAGAAAGGCTGAACGTACCGAGAGTGAGTGTTAAGAAGCGAAATGCAAGAAACATTGAATGAATTCGAATCTAAAATTTTGTCAAACGATCTGACGGAAAATCCTAAGAAGATTCGGTCTTATGCATAGTCAGTATGCGGATGGAAATCATCTTTCCAGTCGCTCAGTGATTATACTGATACCCAAATGGAAGACGACAGACAGAAGTTCGAAATAATGAATTCGATCTTCGGAGATTGTTTCACTGCGGAAGAATGTAATACGATTTCTTCTTCCAGTCGTCGCAGGAACGGCGAATTGTCCGCTATTGAGATAAGCCTTCATGGAATAGACAAACTAGTAAAATTACTCGACAGTGGAAGAACGGTTGGACCTGACGAGATACCAGATGCACATAACTATAGGTTTACATCGTTGACGTCAATCTGGCGTAGAATTATGGAACATACTTTACGCTCATGTGTTATAACGTTTTGGAGAACGAAAATTTCCTCTATGAAAATCAACATGGATTCCGCAAAGAGAGCTCTAGTGAACCTTAGCTAGATCCGTTCGTCCATTACATACGAAGCGCCTTAGATAAAGGTGTTGTGTTGCTTAATTTCCGGAAAGCATTCTATACAGTTTTACATTGACATTTAATGAAAAAATTACGAGCTTTTCTAGTATTGATTTGTGTTTAAATCCAGAACTTCCTTAGAGAAGAATTCTACGTTCTTAAAAAACAAAAAACAAAAAAATCGACAGTTACTAAGGCAATTTCAACAATGCCCCAAAGGTATGTCATAGGTCCGGTATTGACTACAATTTGTGTGAATGATCTAGTGGAGAGCAATGAAGGTTCTGCGACGCTACCGGCTATTGTCTGTAGCAATGGTTTCCAACCTGGGGTAATTACCACTGAGGAACAAAATTAAATTGTCTGAGGGGAAAAAACTCAAGATTCGATTCTGCTTCAGTCATGAAACTGAATTATTTTCAAAAGATTATTACTATTATCACAATTTTGGAGGACTCTAATATTGGTTACATATGTTATCAATAGTTACTTTTTCTCAATTAGTGGCATTAATGCTTTGTCCAGTACATCGTTGATGATAAAAGAGACACATGTAAGTAACAACTGCTAAATATCTCAAGAAAATGTATTCTTCAAGTTGTAGATAGTACCTACAATAGGCCAAAATTTGGTTCATTACAAGTTTCTAAATAGATAAATGAATTAATTGACAGCGCTACTCAGCAGTGGCTACACGAGGGCTGCTATAGTACTGTACACAGTACTACTATTAATGTTACTATTAATGGGTGTGATCAGACAGAAAGCATTAACAGCCTGAAGTCTTCCAATTTCTGCCAGTTCAGAAGGAAGGAGTGTAGCGATCAAGTGATTTATGAGCAAAAACATAGTTGATTTTAAATGGGGTTGCAGTGTGCAGGTCAAGCAAGTGCAGCAATGGAGAGGAGTAATGCAGGGGAAGAAGTACGTTTTGTAGCAAGTCTCTACCCTCATTGTGGATAGTTAGCATTCTTATCTGAGAAGGAGTTGTGGTTAGCTCTTGCAATACATCACGAATTCCTTCTCATTCATTGTAACAGACAGACAGACACACACACACACGCACATACACACAGACTAAACATCATTCATCTTTTATTATTTTGAAAATAAAAGTGTTACAAGAAAAGTCTTTCATCCTATAGTTTAGTTAGATTCTGAAGTTTGTGATAATGTGGGGGCGAGGGGGCAACAGAAGGCAGGGGGGGATTTAGCTTATGTCTGATTGCACGGAGGGGTAATGGTCTAAGGATGGTTGGAACCGCTGGTCTACGGGAAGGTTGCATCGCTAGGGACCGATAGCGAAATGCAGGAAGAATTACAGAGGATCCCTTGTTGAAGAAGGGACTGTCAGTTTTCTATCAACGCAACTAAACGGATTGTCCATCAACAGACAAATGACTGGGCGCAATAATTACCGTAAAGTACATAGGAGTAGCTATCCGGAGCGACGTAATGTGGAATGATCACGTAACACAAATAGTAGGACAGCCAGATGCCAGACTGAATTTCAGTGAGAGAATCTTAAGGAATTTAATTCATCCACGAGTAGTGAAAGTGTCTTGCACATTGTGTCGTCAGCTACCTTACAGCCTTTGCAACAAGTTTGTCTCATCCAATTAGTGTAAATAAGGGGTTAAATGTAGCAAACACTCGTTTAAATTCGCGCCTGCTCCAGTTTGTATTCGCTGCGTGTCCGGGCGCTTGTCAAATGTATCCGGCTTTGTATAGTCAGACTGTACACTAATGAGGCAAAACATTACGACCACCTGCTTAAACGCTTGTTTTGTCCGTCTTTGGAAGGAAATACATAACTGATTCTGCGTATCAGGGATCCGGCAGTTTGTTCGCAGGCTTTTGGAGGTGTGTGGCACTAGATGTCTACGCACTTGTGATGTAACTTGGGTAAATAAAGAGACGCAGATTTGCGTACGCGATGATGGCGCGCGATAGCGACCCAGATGGTTTCCATAGAATTTACATCAGGTGTATTTGGTCGCCGAGACATCAAGTAGAGTTCGCTATAATACTCCTCAAACCACTGCAGAACAGTTCTGGCTCCGAGACACGGGCAAATATACTGCTGAAAGGTCGCATCGCCGTCGGCGAACACTTCAAGCATGAAAGTATGCAGGTGGTTCGCAGCTGTCAGCATGTCTTCGATTACTACCACAGGTGCCATACAAGCGCAGGAGAATGTCTCCCATAGCATAATACCGCTCGCAACGGCTTCCGTCCGTAGTGCACTGCATATTTCGAGCCGCGCCGTTCACTCCGTTGATGGCGTTTATGGAGACGACCATCGAGCTAGTGTGGCAAAAATGTGAGCCGACACGTTTTCACTGATCGACTGTCGAATCCCGGTGGTTCTGTGCCCACTGCAATCGTAAACTGACGATGGCGTTGCGTCAACATGTAAACACGTAGGTGCGCTCCGAAACGCTTGTGCACGCACCAGCATTGAGCTCTTTCTGCAGAGATGCCACAAATCACCATCCCAATTTAAAGAGAAGACAAGCCTTGAAACCTCATATTCTGTGAAGAGTCGTGGACGTCCAATTATTTAACGCCTAGTGGTAGTTTCTCTGCCCTCCAACCTCTTTCCGTAGATGCTCTCCACAGTGCCACGTAAACATTCGACCAGTTTCGCCGTTTACGAGATGCTCGTTCACAGGCTCTGCGCAATAATAATCTGCTCTTTGTCAAAATCTCTTATCTCAATGGAATTCCCCATTTGGAGCCCATATCTTCGCTAGACTGATCCCCCGTTCGTGTCTGCTCCGCTTACATCCTTTTGTTTCTGCGGCATGTGCCAGCAACGCCGCGGTGGTCAGTGGTCATAATGTTTCGGCTGATCATTGAATATCTGAGAGTCGTTGGAAATGAAGTCTTGTCTAACTTGGATCTTATTCCTAAGTAAGCGTATGTTTGTTTAATAACAAACTTGAGTGTTGAGAGATTTTTGTTTTCTTTGCCAGTTTATAGGAGTTTGAAATCATATGCCCCCCTCCCCCCTCCTCCCTCCCCCCCCCCCCCTATCCCCGACGTTTCCTGATTAATGTTAGGTTTGCGTAGTCAAAATTCCTCAATACTATTTTTATTTATTCTAAACAAAACTTGTAAAATTGGCCTGTTTAATGTGACACAACCACCGAACACACCAACATTGTAAAGAACTGGGTGTCACCTACATTAGTCATCCTTAACCATCCTGTCCATTATTCATCTGAAAAGTTTATAGTTTCTGGAAATACACTGAAGGTAAAAAATTCGCAACACCAATAAATAATTAAAGTAATAAAACTTAGCGAATACATTTGTCTAGGTAACATCTTTAAGTGATTAACATTGCAAGTTCACTGGTTAACATTTGCGCAACATAAGCCATTGCAAATGTGAAATGCTGGCCCATTAATAACCGGTGTAGCCGCCAGAATGTTGAATGCAAACATTCAGATGTGTGTGGATTGTGCTTTACCGGTGCTGTAAGTCAGTCTGTGGGACGGAGTTTCATGCCTGTTACACTTGGTCGGTCAATACAGGGACTGTAAAGCTGCTTGTGAATGAAGCTGGAGTTGCTGTTCGATGATGTCCCATGTTGTGGCGACTTCGGCCACCGAATGTATCAGGATGACCAAATGTAGCGGGAAGACACCAAATGTAGTGAATGGGTGCCACGAGGTGCCGTATTAAAACCCGGCGAAAACTTTCCAAATGATCTATTTGTTTCCTCCACAGCGTCTTGATCACCTTGGTTCGTGTCACGGGGTCCCACAATGCTGAGACCACTGCCCCAGCGGCCCAGTGCAACACGCTGCTGTGTGTCGACCTTGTAGAGCCGCGTCGTCAGCGCAGCGCTGGCAGCCAGCTCAGCAGTCTTCTTCCCCGGTGACTCAGCGCTGCTCTTCTGGGAGCCACCGAAGGTCCACTGCTTCCTTCCTCGCTGGCGCAGCTGAGGTTGTGGCGACTGCAAGCGCCTGCGATCCAGTGTCCGAATCTGTGGTCCTCGCCTCGGAATGTCTCCGGCATGTGTCGGGAGCCGAGACGAGTGCCCGCGGTAGCGAGCTGAAGAGTAGCTGGCCACTGGCTGGCTGCGTACCTCACGTCAGCCTCAGAGGGGCGAACCAACGATCTGCCCTGGACTAGGATGCTGACGCCCCATCTGTTGCTGCATGTAGCCCGATGGTGTGATACGCCATGCCGTCCAGGAGAGCTGCCACTCTTGAATGAATCTCGTTAGAAAACGGCACATATGTATACTCAGCTGTGCGCCTCTGTTATGCCTAGTGCACCCTCTTCTGCCTGTGACTTGCGTTATGGAAACTGCTGTGCGCGCCCTCTCCGGCAGTTCTATGCCCCTGTGGCCTCTATTCGCCTTCGCAACTGCTGGTATGCGTAACTTACTGCAATCCGGTCAGCAATTGGCTATAACTCGTGCTCTGAATGTCGCACAAAACTAACTTTCCCTATCCTAAATGGCGGTGCCGCTACACACACATGTACCTGGTTGGAGATAGATCTCGTTTCAAGCAGGCTAAGGCCGCGTGTCAACACTCTGTAGAGCATGTTTGGTTACAACAGCGGCATGTGGGCGAGCGTCTTCCTTTTGGAAAAGACCCCCTGGAAAGCTGTTAATGAATGGCAGCACAACAGGTTAAGGAGCCAAACTGACGTACAAATCCGCACTTAGGGTGCATGGGAAAACCACGAAACCGCTCCTGCTGTCATACGAAATCGCAGTCCGGACTAAAGCTCTAGGTGTAGGTCCAGTGTGTCTAGCACACAGGTAGGTTGTTTGCCGGCCCTCAACTGACCTCCTTCTAATCAACACACGGCTATCACGGGCACCGAAGAAGAACTAGCTTTCAACAGAAAACACAGTAGATCTCCACCATGCCCTCCAATGACTTCTTGCTTGACGCCACTGAATTTGCAAACGGCAGTGGTTTTGGGATTGTGGAATGCATGCTACAGGGCGTCTGGCTCGGCGCTGTCTGTGAAGTAACCAAATTCTAACAGTTCGTTGCGTCATTGTGGTGCCAGTTGCTGCTCGCATCACTGGTGCAATGCAGTACAATGCGCCAGAGCCATACGCTGACACGATGGTGTTAGCTCTCAGTAGTGTAACGTGGCCATCAGGAGTCCGGTCTTCTTGCGGGCGTACATTCTCGTGTCCACCACTGCCAGCAATCACGTGTAGTTGCTACATTCCTGCCTCGTCTTCCTCTACAGGTTGTGCCCTCTACAGTTCCCTCTAGTACGAAGGAAGTCATTCCTTCATGTCTTAACTGATGTCCTATCATTCTGTGCCTTTTCCTTATCAGTGTTTTTCTCATATTCTTTCCCTCTCCGATTCTGCGCAGTACCTCCTCATTCCTTACCTTAACAGTCCACCTAATTTTCAACATTCGTCTGTAGCACAACATCTCAAATGCTTCTTGATTCTCTTCTATTCCGATTTTACCACAGTCCATGTTTCACTACCATACAATGCTGTACTCCAGACGTACTTTCTCAGAAATTTCTTCCTCAAACCAAGGCCGATATTTGGTATTAGTAGACTTCTCTCGGCCGGGAATGCCCTTTTTGCCATTGCTAGTCTGCTTTTGATGTCCTCCTTGCTCTTTCCGTCATTTGTTATTTTACTGCCTAGGTAGCTGAATTCCTTAACTTCATCTATGTCGAAACGTCAATCCTGATGTTAAGTTTCTCGCTCTTCTCATTTCTGCTACTTCTCATTACTTTCGTCTTCGATTTACTCTCAATCCACATTCTGTACTCATTAAACTGTTCATTCCATTCAGCAGATCATGTAATTCTTCTTCACTTTCACTCAGGATAGCAATGTCATCAACGAATCGTATCTTTGATATCCTTTCACCTTGAATTTTAATTTCACTCTTGAACCTTTCTTTTATTTCAATCATTGCTTCGTCGATGTACAGATTGAACAATAGGGGGCAAAGACTACATCCCTGTCTTACACTCTTTTTAATCCGAGCACTTAGTTCTTGGTCGTCCACTCTTATCATTCCCTCTTGGCTCTTGTACATAATGTATATTACCTGGCTCTCCCTATAGCTTAACCCTATTTTTTCTCAGAATTTCGAACATCTTGCACAATGTTACACTGTCGAAGACTTTTTCCAGATCGACAAATACTATGAACGTGTCTTGATTTCTCATCAGTCTTGCTTCCATTATCAACCGCAACGTCAGAACTGCCTCTCTCGTGCCTTTACCTTTTCTGAAGTCAAACTGATCGTCATCTACCACATCCTCAATTTTCTTTTCCTTTCTTCTGTTTAATATTCTTGTCAGCAAGTTGGGCCGGCCGGTGTGGCCGTGCGGTTAAAGGCGCTTCAGTCTGGAACCGCGTGACCGCTACGGTCGCAGGTTCGAATCCTGCCTCGGGCATGTATGTGTGTGATGTCCTTAGGTTAGTTAGGTTTAATTAGTTCTAAGTTCTAGGCGACTGATGACCTCATAAGTTAAGTCGCATAGTGCTCAGAGCCATTTGAACCATTTTTGAACCAAGTTGGATGCATGACCTGTTAAGCTGATTGTGAGATAATTGTCGCACTTGTCAGCTCTTGCAGTCTTCGGAATTGTGTGTATGGTTTTTCCCGAAAGTCAGATGGTACGTCGCCATACTCATACATTCTACACACCTACGTGAGTAGTCATTTTGTTGCCACTTCCCCCAATAATTTTAGAATTCCTGATGGAATGTTATCTATCTCTTCAGCCTTACTTAATCTTAAGTCTTCTAAACCTCTATTAAATTCTGATTTGAATACTTTGTTCCCCATTTTTTTCTAAATCGACTCCGGTTTACTCTTCTATCACATCATACAAATTTTCCCCCTCATAGAAGCTTTCAATGTATTATTTCCACCTGTCCACTCTTTCCTTGGCATTTAGCACTTGAATTCCCGTTGCGTTCTTAATGTTACCACACTTACTTTTAATTTTACCGAAGGTTGTTTTCACTTTCCTGTATTCTGAGCCTGTCCTTCCGACAATCATTTCTTTTTCGAGTTCTTCACATTTTTCACGAAGCCGTTTCGTCATAGCTTCCTTGCACTTACTGCTAATTTCATTCCTCAGCGACTTATATTTCTTTATTTCTGAGTTTCTCGGAACATTTTTGTACCTCCTTCTTTCATCGAGCAAATGATCTATTTCTTGTGTTACCCATGGTCATTTCTCAGTTTCCTTTCTTTGTACCTATGTTTTTCTTTTTAAAACTTCTGTATGGCCCTTTTTAGATATGCCCATTCCTCTTCAACTGTACTGCCTACTGAGCTATTCCTTATAGCTGTATCTATAGCCTTAGAGAACTTCAAGCGCATCTCGTCATTCCTTAGTACTTCTGTATCCCCCACTTCTTTGCGTATTGATTCTTCCTGACTAATTGCAAACTTCAGCCTACTGTTCATCACTACTATATCGACATCTTAGTCTATATCTGATCCTGGGCACACCTTCAATCCAGTATCTGATTTCGGAATCTCTGTCTGACCATGATGTAATCTGACTGAAATCTTTCCGAATCACCCGGCCTTTACCAAGTATGCTCTTGTGATTCTTGATCAGAGTATTCGCTATTACTAGCTGAAACTTGCTACAGAACTCAATTAGTCTTTCTCCTCTTCATTTCCCTACAACTGCATTCCAGTCACCCACGGATACTAGATTTTTTCTCCCTTTACGTACTGTATTACCCTTTCAACATCCCTATATACTTTCTGTAGCTCTTCATCTTCAGATTGCTACGTCGGCATATATACCTGAACTACCGTTGTCGGTGTTCAGACTTAGTGAGGTGTTAATATTGGCGTCTTTGTCGCCTTGTAGGTAGTCTTGAGTAACATCAGCTCACCATGTCCAATGTACTAGCACCATTCTTCTGCGACTGTGCGAAATTTGAATAGACATCATCTTTCGGATGTAGAAACACGCCTACCAACGTTCGTATATGTCGCACAACTCCTTCTCGGTGTTGCGATTTTTAACGTCAGTATATTTTAAGTGAGTTTTTAAATTAATTATTAAATATCAGGATTTAAAATTCATTTCGAGACATTGGATGTGTTATTCATTCCGGTACGATTGAAAAGAAATGACTTACCAAGCACCTGGCCGACCGAGTCGTGGCTATTATTCGTCAGTCTGGGACCAAGTTGGATTAGAAGGGACAGAGAAGATTCAATGAAGAGTGGCGTGTTTTTGTCACTGGATCATTAAGTTAACGTGAGAGTATTACAGAGAGTCTCAAAGAAACTATAGTGGCAGATATTATGACACACGTTGTACTAAACGAAGACTTTAACTGCTGAAATTTTGAGAGACTAGACGGTAAACCTACTATTTCCTCTCACATACATCTTGCGAAATGACCATGACTTATCAGTCGTGAACGGAACAGGGGGTTAAAGACGGTCGTGGAAGATGTACTCTCTACGAAGTCACATGTACTCTCTGCTAGACATCGTGAGATAGCTTAGGGAGTATATGCTATCCAATCAGAAGTATTCGGACACCTGCACGTGATGTTTAATTAATCACTAGATGCCACGAGAGGTGGATCCACGAGTATAAAACGAGGCGGCGAGTATTGTGTTACCAGAAGCAGCAACAACAGGATGGATTGGTCTGAAGAGCTCAGTGACTTCAATGTGTAGTCAGTGGACGTCGCCTGAGTAACAAAACCATCAGGGAAATTTCAAACTACAGCTAAACCCAGTCCAGGAGCGTCTCATGTGCTGATGGAATTGCGGAGGGTGACTGTAAAAATCGCATAAGGCCAGTGGATGGAATCACTCATCAGTTAGAAACTGCTGTTATCACTCCACCTAACACAGTGACAGTTGGTAGGGAGTTAAAAAGAATGGGGTCCAATAGTCGAACAGCTTCCCATAAGGCGCACGTTTCTGTCGTCATCGCTAAGAGACGCTTGTGGAAGTGTGAAAAGCGACGCTGCTGGACACTGAATGACTGGAAACGAGTGATTTGGGGTGATGAACCACGCTACGGCCTGTGGCAAGCCGATGGAAAGGTTTAGGTTTGGCGAATGCCTGGAGAACGTTGTATGCTATCACCTGTAGTGACCAGAGTGAAGTACTCAAGACGGTGTTACGGTATGGGTGTGGTTAGAGTGTGGTCCCCTTATTCCACTTAACGCGGAAGGATATATACACATTTTACGGTCTTGAGTGATACATACAGTAGAGGAACAGTTCGGAGACGATAAAGCAGCATTTGTGAGGCAGACGTTTTTGGACATAACAATCCGTAAATGGACTGCCCTGCCCATAGTTCCGACCTGAACCCAATGGAACACATTTAGGACTAGTTAGATTGTCGACTTCGCTCCATACCCCAGCGTCCAAATTCACTACCTTGTCTGGTTTCAGCTCCTTCACAGACCTTCAGACACCTCACTGAAAGGGTCTTCGGCAGAGTTCAAGGCGTCATAAAGACGCATGGTGGACACATCGAACATTAATCTCCACTAATAGGTGTCCGGATTGTTTTGATAAAATAGTGCGGATGCAAAATACTCTGCTGGCACTGGAGGCATACTTAGGTGCGTGACAACAACACCCTCACACAGTGTGCGAAATTCTGTTCTCCCAGTTTATGATGTCTTTTTATTTTTGTAAATGTATACATTTAACAGAAATTTTAAAAGTCCAAAAGCTTCTATAGCATTTCTAGCTACATAGATTTTTTAAAAACATTGTGAGGTTCTAGTGGACGCTTCGAAATAACTTTTTGATATGTGACCAGATTTGATAGCCAACGTCACTTTTTAATTAACTTATGAATAAATAAAGGACGTGAGCGGTTACACGCCTCTGATTTAATTGATATGAACAGACGTAACGAGGGGAAAAAGATTTTATCGCTATCTAGATGATACCCTGGTATTCAATATATCAGAAGTTTATTAACTATCCTGTCAAGAAATAGGACAAATTATTCATACCAATCACTGAATTTTGCACTGAACATAAAACCTAAGGAACTCGAGAAATCTCAGGTTGTGATATACGGTCTAACGAAGGAGCAGAAGACTGAATTTTAAAATACGATAATCTTAATTAATCTTACAAAAGAGCCAGTTGAAACACACAAAAGAAATAGAGAAATTTTAGTCAAAACAAAAGAAAGACCATGAAGTCGATGAAAAATAAAAAAATTATCATGGATTGCCATTCAAACAGCTTAGGATGTGTTCCTCCTACCTTCGAAATTAATGGATGTTCCTCTGTCGCATTCCAAAATAATATTTTCCCAATAAATATGTAATGCTGGAGGTACTAAAAAATTATGTTCTCCGATGTATCAGAGGAACCACAGCGGAGGACATAATATGAAATAGGTACAAGCTACTGCTTTTATTCCTGTTAAATGTTCAGAAATAAGAAACATGAAAATTAGGGCGAATGTTGCTCTTAAGTGACCAATATCATCAACTCAGCTCCTAAAGCGCCAATAAATTTGTATTTCTTTCTCAGAAATTGATCACAATAGCAACTCAAACGGAAACGTGACACGCCATAGAGTCGTTAGTACACAGCTTCTGTTATCTGACAAATGTAAAAGCCAGATCGGTATTTAATTACTCGCGACGACCTGGAAATTAATGGAGCAGGAATCAACTAAGTTATTTGCTTCAGATATTAATATCGTCAAAACAGTTAAGGATATTAGTGTTGTTTTAAAGCGTGTGAATAAAATCGAAACTTTCAGTAAATGGTGTCTGTGGTGTCACCGCCAGACACCACACTTGCTAGGTGGTAGCCTTTAAATCGGCCGCGGTCCGGTAGTATACGTCGGACCCGCGTGTCGCCACTGTCAGTGATTGCAGACCGAGCGCCGACACACGGCAGGTCTAGAGAGACTTCCTAGCACTCGCCCCAGTTGTACAGCCGACTTTGCTAGCGATGGTTCACTGACAAATTACGCTCTCATTTGCCGAGACGATAGTTAGCATAGCCTTCAGTTACGTCATTTGCTACGACCTAGCAAGGCGCCATTATCATTTGATATTTATCTTGTGATGCATGTACCGTCAGACCGATGTTCACCAATTATGGATTAAAGTTAAGTATTCCAGAAATCACGTACTATTTTTGCTACTATAAGACCTTGACCTGTTCCAGACCTCACGCCAGCCTGCGTGAGCTTTAACGCGTGCCTTTCGGCTACCCGTCACTGTGGATTGGCTGTCTTGTCAGTCCACAACAGTGTCAAACTTTCTATAAAAGCTGTGCTGGTTAGATAATTTAGCAACTTTAGAGGTTTTAGTATACTAGTTATTTCAACCCTACGTTTATTAAACAAATCGTGGACATTTACACCAGTTGGAGTGGGCCCACTGCAACGACGGATGACGACGTCCGCGGTTAGGGGAAATGCTCGCGTCATCAGTGGGCGACGGTTGCACACGCAGTGATTTCATACACCTTACTAGGTATCTTTAATTTCAGTGTGACCATAACAACAACTGAAAACCAATCATGATGTTACCACACAAACCACTGCACACCCTCTAGCATTCTTTACAGTGGCAGAAGACAGTCTGGACTTTGCGATTCTCGTAGATTCTCCGATGTCTGAACAGTAAGGAACAGTGTAAAATAGGAGAAACTACTGTTTTCTTAATTAGAAGATGTACGGGTTGAACCATTTAGAAATAATGCAGTAGAAATATCACTTAAGAACAAATTCGACTGTATGATGTATTCCTTACTTTTCTTCTCAACTGCATAAAGAACTGTGCTTGTTGCTAGTTACCATAACTCTATTTACAATCTCTTAGCTTTTTTGATCTCTGTATGAACTTTAGTGATCAATTAACTAAACGAGACCGGGGCAGTGGTGGACAGTGATCTCAATGGATACCATTTGCAAACCACCTGTGTGCCGTAAAACTGCTGACCACACCACTCAAATCACTGGGGTCAAGTTGACATACATTGGCCAAAATGGAAAATGTAACATTATGAACACTCTGACAGAACACTTACCAACTGATACTCCAATACATCAGTTCTGTTGGATGTGATGATCAAAATTTTATCCTTAAACACGCCGATTTGCAGTACAGAAAAAACCATTCTTGTAGATGAAGAATAATGTGAATACATGTCGGTTACTGGGCGCCTCTAACGTTACTGTAACGTCTCAGGTGGAGAACGCCAGATTTCAAATTCTGAGAAAGATCGAATTGTTAGCATGATGGTTGTGGCAGCACCATGCCGACTAATAGCAGGCTGCAGCGCAATGACTGCAGAACAAGAGATCACGACATGGACTTAGGGCAACAGTGTAGATGAGGGTCCTTCCAAAAAGATTACAACGTGGGACTTCTCGACTGGCCCTGGCAAATAGACGTGTGACGACAGCTGAATCCCGGGCACAAGTATGGGCCGTCAGATAATTCATTCATAAAACTGCACTAAATCCTTACTTTTTCAGACGAGATCATGCATTGTTGACCGCGATACTTGGTGCTCAGCTGTTCTGTTGCGAATGGATTTGATTGGAAACTGTTCAGTCGGCTGGGTGACCGCAGTTCACGTTTCTTCCTGTGTTTTCTCACGTCCAGTACGCAATCTGTCTTTGACACTGCCTGAAACAAAAGCGCGTCTCTCCCAATCAAACAGCGTATTTTACGAGGTGGGACATTGCCAAAGTTGTCTGTAAACGCACTTGTTATCTATTTCGCTGTTTACCCTGACTACAGACGTTCGTACACCCACAGACACGCTACTAACCGCTCCTGAACTCTATATCCAGGTCCACTCACATCAGTCAAGGTTTCACAACTGAAACTATGCCGCACCGAAACAAAACAATACAGTACTAACAGCATGCTTTCCGTCGCTTGAAAACAAGGCTACCAATAAGAATACTATTTATTTGACCAATTGTACAAACTCAAGGAGAATACAGAGACTTCTCACACACTGCAGCTACGTTATAAATGTGAATCAAAGTCCACTGCTTCAACAGAATTTCTTTATTTCTTGCCTCTTATGGCTATAACAGAAATTGTCAAATTATGTGCGTATTATACACAGAATTTTGTCATTTTCTGCTTAATTTTTTTGTATTTTTATTTTAGGCTATTTTGTGTGTACAGAATGGTACTTACTTTTAATTATTCTTGACTTCCATTTCACATTGATGGGTACTGTCGCTTATTAAATTGCTTTCTATGATTTTGTGATCTATCATCGTATTTTAGCAAATTTGTGACAGCCTGTTGGTACTTGGATGCTGTCCAGCGGATTTTGTTACATATTTTATAGTAATGAATTTCCGACAGCACATTTGACAACTGTACCAACGATGCTACATGGTTACAAAGTTTCTTGATTACCCGTTTGATCTTTGCTCTTATTTTTGTCTTTGACTATGAAGTGTTTTAGTTGTGTCTATTTTTATCCGTATTGTAATTTCAGATTTGCATAAAATTTTCTATATAGTTTTTATGTTTAAAGTTTGTTTGTTCGTTTAGTATGTTCTGTTGTTGCTTAAAGGCGTGGATATGCAGGTTGGGCAAATAAAAGTGGCCTGGAGAACAGAGTTCCATTCTACAAAGAAACACAGCGGAGGAAAGGAAACACAGTGGTAACCTGAATATAGAAGATGCTGAAAATGATCACCATTCATCTCTTGACTCCTCAGAGCCCTGGTTAGCAAGCTGCTGAAGGCGGATAGAAGCTGGACTGCTGCAATTGCTGCAGTCTCATCTGAAATGTTCTGCTGCAGTTCTTGAAGACTATGAGGGTTGTTGCGATACACCTTAGACTCGAGGGCTCCCCACACGAAGAAATCGCACACTGACGGATCAATTGACGTGGGTGGCCAGCTAGGACCACGACCACACTGACCTGTGATAACAACTCCTCTCAGTTGTGAAGATTGTAAAAATGTGTTCCAAGGTTCAGCTGGCTGAATGGGCAGTTGCTCCATCCTGTTGTACGTAACTGTAGGTCTTTTCCTCCTCCCTTAATGCTGCCACAAATGGTTTCAAAATGTTGGAAATGCAACGTTCCGGAATCTGGCCACTTTTATTTTCCCCATCCTGTATACTTCCATTTCTTCAAGAACGTTAATCGTTAGTCCCTTTGGTATCATGTGCAGGGTTTTCATTGCTTGTTCTATACGTTCTGATATGTGGATCCAGATTTTAAGTGTTAGACTAAAGTAGAAACATTAGTCTCGTAATCTGTAGTGTGACCTCGATATCTGATGTCGAAATTGGGTCGTCTTTGACTATGTAAAATTTTTCACAATTTTTATATTCGTTTTTATATATGCCTGAGTTGGCGTGAACGGGTTATTTCGTTTTCCGTGAGTGGGTGTGGGTGAGTGAGTATGTTCCTGATGTATCATCAGTATGAAGGTAGTTTGATGTTCAGTTGGTGAGTCTCTTATTAATTTTATATGCTTACAAAATTCACTGCATATGGTTTTAGTGTGTTTTTCATTGAACTGTAGTACTATGTATGGGTTGAAATCGTTCTGCTAAATATTAGAGTACGGCAATTTCTTTATATATGGGTTTATTCTAGGGATAAATTGATCATCCTATTAATCACTGTGTGGAAATACGCGTATTTATGTCCTTTAAGATGACAGACTTGTCAATTGGATATATTATTTGTCGTTATGGGTTTCCTATAAATTTCAGATTTTACAGGAGTTAAACAGGAGGAAATTTTGACATTCCATGTAGAACGAAGTGCTCGGATTAAAAAGGGTTTAAGACATGGATGTAGTCTCTCGCCCCTACCGTCCATCTACACATCGAAGAAGCAATGGTGGAACCAAAAGAAATGTTCAAGAGTGGAATTAAAATTCAAGGTGAAAGGATGTCAATCTTAAGATTCGCTGATGACATTGCTATCCAGAGTGAAAGTGAAGAAGAATTACAGGATCTGCTGAAAGGAATGGACAGTCTAATGAGTACAGAATATGGACTGAGAGTAAATCGAATAAGACGAAAGTAATGAGAAGTAGGAGAAATGAGAACAGCGAGATAGCTAACGCTATGATAGAGGTGAAGTTAAGGAGTACTGCTACGTAGGCAGCAAAATAACCCATGACGGATGGAGCCAGGAGGACATCAAAAGTCGCCAAGAGATGCCTACTATTATCAAACATAGGCTTTCATTTGAAGAAGAAATTTCTGAAAATGTACGTTTGGAGCACAGCATTGCATAGTGAAAAGAAGAAAATCGAAGCATTTGAGATGTGGTGCAACAGACGAATGTTGAAAGTTAGGTGGGCTGATAAGGTAAGGAATGAGGAGGTTACGCGCGGAACTGGAGGGGATATGATTATATGGGAACCACTGACAAGAAAAACGGACAGGATGATAGAACATCTGTTAAAACATCAGGCAATAACTTCCATGGTGCTAGAGGGAGCTGTAGATGGTAAAAACTAGAGAGGGAGACAGACTGGAATACACCCAGCAAATAATTGAGGACGTAGCTTGCAAGTGCTACTCTGAGATGAAGAGGTTGGCACAGGAGAGTAATACGTAGCGGGACGCATCATACCAGTCGCAAGACTGATGAGTTAAAATACGAGAACAACAAAGCAGTCCGTATAGAATAAGCAATGAAAATCCTGCACATAATTCGATAGGGACTAGCCATCGACATTTCTGAAGAAATGGAAATATACATGTACACATCTGAGCAACCATGGATCGTATAGAACAGACAAACTTCACACATAAAACTGTATAGAAAATTTTATTTAGATCTTAAATTACAGTGACGGTTGAGCTTAGACGCAACAAAAAGTATAAAATTAGCAGCAATGACCAAATGTTTAATGAACCAATTTCATCACGAAGGTAAGAAAAGAAGGGAGTACTTGTAGTGATTACTCACAAACTTGAAGCCCATATTCGCAATCTTACATAGCCCACAATATTAGGTTCATCACATTCATACTTCCTCGTAGCGCAGCTCTTACGTGCTCGTGCCCGTTTTCGACCCTTAGGGATATCTATAGACTTTCGTCGTCGTATCCCAAGTAGCATTGTGCCAGTTTGCGTCGTTTACGGGTGTACTAATCGATCAGATCGCATTTTAAAGTTTAAAAGAATCACATTCCATTCGTAAGTGAAGCTCTTTAAGCAATATTTTATTCTGTGTACAAGAATTATGGTTACGATGTTAACTTTTACTTTAATGGTCTTATTTCTGTCGTTTGACTTTGGATTTCCTGTCAGTCCAACTTGCAACGCTCTCTGGGTGAACGCTGTGAGGAAAGATTGGGAACCAACGGGATTTAGCAAAACAAGTTCACGACGTTTTCGGGAAGAGGACATAGACCGAAGATCAGTTCGGACAGAGCGTATCAGGGAAAATGCTGTGCCGTCGCTTTTTCCTTTGATTCCTCCTCTTTAAAAAAGTGTAGAATATTAATTCTGAATTCAGCTTCTACAAAATTATCATATAATTTTTTTTTGCCAAGGCATCAAACGTTGTTTTTGTTACTATGTAAAGTCGTGTTCAAAAGTATCCGAACGACCTCAATTGCATTTCGCCTGATTGGCATGTACCCACCCCGAATAACGCAGCTGTCTAGCACGTCCTCTACTCGCTCCTTGGTACAGTCGTTTGACTATTGAAAATGGTTCCAACAAGTCACCACTAGAAAAAACTGCTCTGTATCGTAATAACTCAAGATGTAGGGTTATACCACGATACTAGAAATATCAGGGAACACCTTATCCCAGATAAGACTGTCCTTAAGGCTTGTAAGCTCACATTTATTGCAATAAATGACATACCTGAAATGTTAGCACTCTCATTATTACGTCAGATACGTAATGCACGTTGTAAGTTCGTCGTATTCATGATTTCCTCTTCAAAGTAACATATCGTACTTGTTATTTAACACAAAATGACATTAAAACTTTAAGTTATTCATGAGCATGTAGTTGAGAATAAGTATGAACTTCAAATGACATGACGAACCGTTTCGTTCTGTATATGGATTCAAACCCAGGTCATGCAGACTAAGATTTCGTGACTGACGGAAACAAACAGTCATTTCTGACTAGACATACAGAGAGTGATATACCTCGATTTTAGAGTGTATCAGTTAGCAAATATTAACTTTAAATTACATAATGTAAACATTTTTGACGGACGCGAATTCCTACCCAGCATCTACTGTTCCTGTTAACGAACTACGAGAGATATTAGATATTGCTTATTCACAAGTAACTTACTTGAAATGCCGTGAGGTAAAGCTTTGCGTTCAACAGGGACTCGAACCCAGAACGTAATCGGATTGTTATCGAAGCACAATCAACTGTGACATATCCGATTTTCTCGGCAGTAGCTAGATGTTTTAACTGCAATGACGAGACGAAACATTAATGTTTTCCTTCCCAGGACTCCAACCCGGCACCTATTGCTGTTATATTCTAGAGAAACCGAACGTTAAATATGGATCTGTCACATCAGCAGCGACATGTGATCATGTTTGAACTAGAAATAATAAGACGAAGAGTTCAATGCTGACTGGATATCGAACCCCACACATATCGTTGTTGACTACACACAAAGAGATGTCAGCTACCGAATTTTTCTCCGCCAGCAGCTCGGAATAACATCCTTGAACTTACAGTGATCTCTCAAATAGTTCTGTGTCGCACTGGGAGTCAAAAACGTCAGATTTCGTTAGTGTTGACAGCGACTGAAAATGCATTAGAAATCAAAATTATTATCCACCAGCAGATAAGTGTTCTCGTGCTAGAGCTTGATAATACATAATGAAAACTTTAGTGCTGGGCCAGGATTCGAACCCATTCCCGCGCAATATGTGGATATGTTGAGGAATCTGCCGTTTTGAACAAACAACAAATAGTAGTCGAGCTGTATTGTCACGAAGAGATCAAATTACGCGTTAAGGGCGGTCTGAGTTGTATTCCAAGTTCATCGACATACAGAAGCTCAAATAAAAGATGGAATAAGTGTCCTGTGACCCTACATAGCGTTTGTTTCGTCACTAGACATAAACAACTAGTAGAAGAAAGGTTACTGGTGATAGAGTTCCCAGATTTCGCCACTCCTGACTTTATTGTGGTTCAACCTATTGTCTACTTTGTAGAGAAGGAATATCATGTTTTATGTGAATTTCAGACCACAATGCCATTATAGCTTCTTCACTTGGTGTAGCCAGAAGAGAATAGAATCTGTCTCTCCCTATTAAAAATCATTGGAAGAAGTTGGAATCGAACCCAGATCATGAGCATAGCAACATATCAGCTATCCAACAGACCACCAAATCATCTTCTGCATGACACATTTTTCTATCATAACACCGTTGCAGCACACTCAATGAGAATTCTGACACACAGCCTCCCTGTAGTGGTTTGCAGCATGTTCAGTACATTCATTTACTTGGTTGACCGAATCGCCATGAACTAGCTGCATCGGCTACCCAGTGCATACTTTCGACTCTGTCTTGTAATCGCCGGAATAAAATCACGTAACTGCCACCTACACAGAACTGCCAACATTGTAGGATGCAGAAATTTAAATAGGAAGTGTTCCTTTCCATTTGAGCTACTCTATTGCGCTATCTGTTTGTTGAAAACGTCGTGCAGTGCAAAAGAAAAGCTGTAACTGTCTGTCTCTCAGAGGTCTAGATCCGGCCATACTCATTATCTCACAGCACTGTGGAATGCGGAAGTTCCGGAGGACCTGTTCTAGACTTCTGGAGGTGCTGTTGCTATGTGACAGGCAGTCGGCTCGCAGCCGTGCTAGCGTGCGGAGCTGCTCCGCACGCCGTGTGACGCTCCGCTCTTGGCGGTGTTTACTTCCGCGTCGCGGTGTTTGTGTCTGAGTCCAGTACTAACGTACACCATGGCGCACTCGTACCGCCGTGCAACGATCAAAGTAACGTTTCAGGCCGAACATCCACGACCCAGAGCTTTCGAAGTCGAACAGTTCATACGTGAGGATCTACGTTTGAACCCCCAGGACGTAATCGGCATACATTTTTCCATCACTGGAAGTGTTGTCTACATCAAGATGTCGACGGAGGAAATTTGCAATGACATAATTCACCGTCATGCCACCGGACTGAAATTTAAACACTCTGATGGACATATGGGTGCTCTGACAGTCGCCCATGCTGGATTCGGTCTCCGGACATTGCGGGTGTTTGAACTCCCGTTCGAGGTGCCTCAGGATGTGGTCATTGCCGCTTTCCAACCATATGGCACCGTCTTGGGTCACGTCGTGGAGAAGTGGCAAACATTTACGACCTACCCCGTATTAAATGGCGTCAGGCAAATAAAAATTGAGCTGACGAAACATGTCGCATCGTACCTGCTGATTGGCGGTGTGAGGGCCATCGTCATGTATGATGGACAGCCACGAACGTGCGCAGGATGTGGCCAGGAGGGACATGTACGTTCCGAATGCTTACACCGCCGTTTAATACAGACGCCGTTACGTGAAGGGACCCAGGCTTCGACGGTCACGTCCTTACCCATCACCTACGCCAAGGTTGCACAGGACCCCGACGTACCAATCTCGATTGCGCCAGCAGCATCGTCAACGCCACCCGCCGCAGCACAACGCGCCGAGGACACAAGCACGGCGTCACCTCCAGTGCTCGCTTCAGGACCGTCCGGTTTGCAGACCGAAACCGATGTTCCTGTTGGAACCATGGACGTCGACCTCGGTGTCGTGCCGACGTCTGCCTTTGTCCAGACGGGTTCGGCGTCAGACGACGGGCGACCACATTCTGATTCAGAAAGCCACATCAGAAAACAGCGGTCGCCTCGCAAACACAGGAAACGACGACGAACGCCTTCCGATGACGCCCTTTCTCAGACGGCCCCACGAGATGTCGACCTGATGTCTGACGGTGATCTCCCACATTGCGTCCAGTCACGCGATGTGGCAGCAACAGGAGCCCCTCCTGTGACGCCTACTCTCCCAGCCAGGGACGTGGCCTCGCCGTTGTCAACGAATGATGACGGCGGTCCCCCTGCCACTCATGTTGCGGAATCCACAACACCCGTTCCGGAAGTACGTGACCGTCACATGTCCACGTCGTCAGCTTCCTGGGCCGATGACGTTGAAGAAGAAGCGGAACAGACTGCCAGCCTGTCTGCACAGTAGTCCACCTCGGCGACACTGGGGCTGGCGCCCCGCCAGTAATTATCACCACTGCGGGACCACCGGCGGGTCTCCACCTGCCGGCTGCTTCTACCGCACGTTCTGCAAATACTGAGGATGGCCGCACACAGCAATATCGTATCGCCACGATGAATCTTGCCACCATTCGTGCCCCCCATTAACTGGCCATGTTCAGAGACACTATTTACTCTGCGGATGTGGATATAGCACTCTTACAAGAGGTGTTTGTGGCTGACTTCCTAGTTCCCACCGGATACAACGCCCATGTTTCCCCCGCATCCGATACCGGTAGCGGCGTCGCCATCCTGCTACGCGACGGACTCCCTGCAGAGGACGTCATCTACCTCCCCACTGCGCGAGGTATGGCCCTCATACTGTTCGGCGTGCGTATTATTAATATCTACGCTCCGTCCGGTACTGGCCGCCGTCATGACCGACAAACTTTTTTTACCGAAAGCGTCACAGCCCTCTTCACCGGTCCGCAGGACGATTTGGTACTCGGTGGGGATTTTAACTCGACACAAGAGCCCGCGGACCAACTCCCGCGACATTCCCCTTTTGCATCTCTCTCAGTAGTCATCGACCGTCTCCGACTTGTTGACACATGGAAGAAGCTCCACGGAATTCAACCGGGCTATACATTCTACACCTCTCACTCGTCAAGCCGCATAGATCGCATCTACGTTACCCGCTCCCTTGCTGATGGCACACGTCATGCGGAAGTCTGGCCCTTGGCCTTTTCAGACCATGATGCATACCTCTGTGACGTCACTCTCGCCCGACAGCAAGTGTGGCATAGTCGTGGTCTGTGGAAACTCAATGTCGCTCACCTGACCTCCTCAGACTGTCGCCGTATGGTCGAAGAAGCGTGGGCACGCTGCCACCATCGTCGAGAAGCCTATGACTCCACCTTATCATGGTGGCTCTCCTGTGCAAAGCCGACCCTCAGGAAGACTCTGATGAGTTTTGGGAAGGAATTAAAGGCGTGGCAAACTAATACCCTGCACTTCTACTACACCATTCTACGTGACTGTGCGACGATGCCTTTCTCGCCAGCCCGGCAGTCGATGGTCCATCGCACGAAGGCGCAGATCTCCTTGATCATGCGGCGTAACTTGGAAGGCACTGTAGTCCGTTCTCGAGCTTCTAATCGAATCCCTCAAGAACGTCCGTCGATGTACCACCTCCTTCAGGAAAGACAACGACGACGACGAGCTCTGATCCAAGTCCTCACTGATGTGGAAGGGCGCCGGCACGACACCCAACAAAGCATCGGTCGTGCTCTCCATGCTCATTTTGCCGGGCCATACGCAGCCGTACCGCATTCTGCTGCACTGATCACAGAAGTCGCTCAGCTCACTACGAACACTCTTCTGGAGGATGCAGTGCATGACCTCCAAGACGACGTAACCACAGATGAAGTGGTAGATGCTATCAAGGCGGGTTCCGATAACAGGACTCCTGGACCTGACGGCATACCCATCGAATTTTATAAAAGTTTTCAGTATTTGTTGGCTTCCACGTGGACGGCAATCGCACAAGAACTGATGTCACCGAGGACAGTGGTCCCGAGCGCCTTTCTAGAAGGAATTATTATCCCCGTACATAAACCGCGCGGGTTATCGAGGGTCCAGGACTATCGACCAATTACTTTGCTCAACAGCGACATGAAAATATTCACACGGCTACTGGCATCGCGACTCAAGAAGGTCGCACGTTACGTCACATCCTGCGACCAGACTTCCCTAGGAGGCGACAACAACATCCGTACGGCCCTTTGCCGTTACAGAGACATGATAGCATTAGCGCATCATCAGTGTCTCCCTGGCGCCTTGGCTTCACTGGACTTTAGCCAGGCTTTCGACCGTGTTGACCACTTCTATTTACGGACAGTTCTTCAGCATATGGGTTTTCCTGGCGGTATTGTAACAGTGGTTATGCGCCTGTTGAGTAGTGCAACCTCTAAAATCATGTACAATGGTCGTCTTACACCGTCCCTGGTCATCGCACGATCTGTACGGCAAGGATGCCCTCTTTCCACGATTTTGTATGCTTTCGCCTTGGAACCCCTGCTCCAGGGCATGCGCCAACGTTTGGAAGGCATGGCTGTGCAAGACCACCGTTTTTGTTCTACAGCCTACGCAGACGACATAGTACTATATCTGCGCAGTGAAGATGAAGTACGAGCAGCACTGACATGGGTGGCGACTTACGGCGAAGCATCGGGGAGCTGCCTCAACGTGTCAAAATCCAAGGTCCTGCTCATTGGTGAGGGCTTGCCGGAGAGATGCGCTGCCCCCCTTAGTGTCGCCGCCACCATACGGTGTCTTGGACTTGATTTCACAGCAAACCTGCGCCGCTCAGTGGCTATCAATGGTAGACGCTTGCTACAGACAATCAGAGCAAATCTCGCAGATCACCGGCTACGAGCTCTCGACGTTATCCAACGCGCGCAATACGTGAACATGTATCATGCTTCCCGTATACCACACGTGGCTCAAGTACTACCAGTCCCAAATCTCCTGGCGCGACGACTGTTGATGGCTTTCGGCTCCTTCGTCAGCTCGGGGATGTTATTCAAGGTGCAGTATGAATCCCTTGCACTGCCACGAGATCGTGGCGGGGTGGGACTCATCCACGTGCCGACTCGTGTCAAGGCACTATACGTCAGCTCCCAACTCAAACTTTGGTATCGTTGCCCGCAGAGCCTTACTAGCCTCCTGCTTCACAACTTTGCACCGGCCTCCTTCTCCGCCCCAGTACTGATATCGACCATTCCAACCCCCTTTTATTACATCCAACGATTTTTCCTGGAGTTCAGTTATATCTACCGGTCCTTACCACTTACACGTTTGTACCTCACGAAAACAGTCTCCGAATTGTTACAACAGTGCCGCCCGTCCAACCCCATCGAACGTAAGTATCCACAGTACGTGTGGCGACACATATGGAAGGCGATCCATGCGCGTTTTCTCGAATCAGACGTTCAGTCAGCGTGGTACATCACCGTGAATGGCAAACAAGTTAACCGAGATCGTCTGCACCGCATCCATCTCGCCGATTCATCCCTCTGCACCCACTGTGGCGTGGATGACACGGATGTCCATCGGTTCCACTGTGGCACAGCGCTAGACGTCTGGACACTTGCGCGGCGAATTTTGGCGTTTCTTACTCGCCAGACACCGGCTCAGATCGACGTCCACATGCTTTTGTACCCCGATAAGACTTTCTACCTCTCCGCCAAAACAAACTCTGTGAATTGGATCTGTGGCCACACGATCCGCTATCTTTTTACTTCAGGCGACAAGTCTACGCTAGGATATTGGACTTATCTCAACGAACGACACTGCGTCCTGATACGCAACCCACGCTATAAACAATATTTTTCTAATTTCTTACGGAGCACTTTCGATGACCCACCTAGTAGCTGGAACGTCCAAGCCGTGAGAAGCTGAAAACTGCATAAAACGAACCGAACTGAATAGATCTGCTACCCAGAACTCACGCCTACGCCATGAGAAGACACGTTTGGATGAGCTGGCATGCTGTAGGCGGATACACTTCAGGAGCTCCTGTAAGAAATGGACTTTAACTACAAGTCGCATGACAACTTAAAAAGCTTTTCCTTATTTCTTCCTCATAGTTTGTTCTTAAAGGAAAAAGAAATTTGATTTTGACTTTGAGAAACTTTTTTTTGTTCCAAAGGATTGCTTCTTCGCCAACAAGACGAAGGAGACTCATTTTTGTTTACTGGAAGGAGAAACCAGTATAATCGGAGTCTTTGTTTTCTTTCGAAAAAAAAACTTTTCCTTATTTATTCCTCACAATTTGTTCTTAAAGGAAAAAGAAATTTGAGTTTGGCTTTGAAAAAAAAATTAAAAAAAAGAAGATGTTTAGGTCTCGGAGTCTTATGGCAGAGGTCTAGGGTTCGATTCCGCCTCTGCAAAAAAAAAATTCTTTTACGGCTATCACGCTGGAGGTACCGCGTTCGAATCTTGCTTGTGTACTTTCTTTTTTTTTTTTCAAAGTCGACCGAGTTTTTCAATTTTATTTCAAAGAATATCAAAAAACAGTGTAAGGTGAGCGAAATTATAAAGATATATTCAATTATTAATTTTTCTGTCATACAATATTACAAAATATTTTTTTTCATCGTCCACATTGCTTGATATGCCAGAACAAAATGACACAATGATATTTACCATAAAAACAACCGAAGCACAAATTTTCGCGGCACCGCGCGCATTTTATGAAAGCAGCCGTCTTGCAGGCTCATGGTTTCTTCGTGAGCGATATCGGGAAACACAATTATTTTGCATCCAAAAAGATTTCTCTTTCATCCGCTAATTTCGATACGAACCATGTGTATCTAATCATGCTTTGAAAATTAGGTGCTCTGAATTGACGTAGGATTAGCGGATGTAATTTTATCGAATCTTCCCTAGAAGCGATCTCTCTATTGTCTCTCATCATGTCTGGAGCATTCTAAATAATTTTCGTGAAGATTTTCACCTGTCGGTATAAATAAACATCGCAGGGCTGGCTATAGGGAGTGCACTTTGGTGGGACCACTTTTAGGGTGCAGGTGCTCGCTTTTCTTTCATCAGTGAACAGATGATCGTGTAAAGTTGAATCGGTTTGCTCTCCCCACGAATCGATAATGTAGTCGCATAAGGGTAAGCATCGCGCTCCGTAGATAAGACGTCGCGAGTTCTAGTATATTCGGTGCTACATTTTTTAAAACGCAATTATGCTGTCTGCTGAAGTTATCAATTTAATGGAACTTTGAACATAGTTCCCTTCACTTCTCAACCCAAAATAGCCGCATGTGGAAAAAGGGCTAACTTCTGCGACATATTGTTCTTTTCAGGTTTAATAGACGGCCAGGCAGCAGATGCATCTCGAAGCTTTTGTATTATGTATGGGGAGAGCGCATCGTGCCAAAATAGCAAAGTTGTCTGGTAGCGACACTTTATTCTTCTATCAAACCTTGTTTGACAGCTTTAACTCAGAACAAGTTTTCTACATGGATGTAATCAATAAACTGCATGTGCATTGTCAGACTGTTATAGATAACATCAGAGAATTCGCATGTATCGTTGATGATTAATTTCTCTCTCATGTTTAGTATTGTTTTAACAACACTAAAAGAAATGTTACGAAAATTGTGCACTGTATTATAAGAAATGAAACAAAACTAACCACGATAACCTTACGACGAAAGTTTGTTTTAATAAAACTGAGTATCTGTACACAAGCGTGCCTCTATTGGCACAAATTAATAAAATACTACTCACTTAGATTTCAATTGGGACTATGTTTAATTGGTATGCTGTGGTATAGTCAACAGGTATGCAAATGTGACGTTTCATAAATAAAGTTATGTATTCCTAGAAACCCAAAATTTGCTTGTCAGCAGCAGAAAGAGGCGTCACCTGTTGTGCAGCATTGTAAGTTTTTCACCATTGCACTATGAGCTGAAAGTATTTTCTTGCAATTTCCTTATCGATGTTTGATCTGACTGCTTGTAGCTCTTTCACAGAAGGGATAAAAACGTTACAGTCTGCGAGACTGCAACCGCGAACCATAACAGACACTTTTTCACAGCTCAAAACGTCACCACACAGCTACCGGAGAGGTATGTGCTGCGCTTTCCTCTTACGATCCCAATAGGGGATAGAACTCGTAAACAGCTATTTAAAGGACGAGATTAGTTGCGATTTACACGTGCAACGGCTTTCCTGGGCTGAAAACCGTAAATTTACAATCTTTTGTTACACCTCAAGCGATAATAAGTCAGATTTTTCAATGGAAATGACAGGAAATGTCAAGTGAACTATGAGGCTTAATTCCGTGCACACCAGGAAGTAATTCGTCGATCACAGAGTTGCCAAACATACCTTGCCTTGTTGCCAAATCTCACAAGGGAACCTCCCCATAGCACCCCCCTCTGATTTAGTTGTAAGTTGGCACAGTGGATAGGCCTTGAAAAATTGAACACAGATCGATAGCGAAAACAGGAAGAAGTTGTGTGGAACTATGAAAAAATAAGCAAAATATACAAACTGAGTAGTCCATGAGAAAGATAGGCAATATCAAGGACAGTGTAGCCACCCGAGAGCCGTGGTCCCGTGGTTAGCGTGAGCAGCTGCACAATGAAAGGTCCTTGGTTCAAATCTCCCAAGTGAGGAATTTTCTTCCTTTATTTTCGCAAAGTTATGATCTGTCTGTTCGTTCATTGACGTCTCTGTTCACTGTAATAAGTTTAGTGTCTGTGTTTTGCGACCGCACCGCAAAACCGTGCGATTAGTAGACGAAAGGACGTGCCTCTCCAATGGGAACCGAAAACATTTGATCGCATGGTCATAGGTCAACCGATTCCTCCGCAGGAAAACACGTCTGATATATTCTATACGACACTGGTGACAGCATGTGCGTCACATGACAGGAATATGTTGTCGACCCACCTAACTTGTACACTTGGCGAATAGGTAAAAAGATTCTTCTACCTTGCCCGATTTAGGTTTTCTTGTGGATGTGATAATCACTCCCAAAAAAGTGATGAAAACATAAGAGTTTGTCACATAAACTGAAAATAAAAAATTAAAATTTTCACTCAATTGAAGACTTGAACCAAGGACCTCTCATTTCGCAGCTGCTCACGCTAACCACAAGACCACGGCGCTCCTTAATGCGCCGTCCTTGATGTTGTATATGTTACAGACGGATACTCAGTTTGAATATTTTCTTATTTTTTCATAGTTCCACACATCTTCTTCCTGTTGTCTCGATTGATCTCTGTTCAGTTTTTCAAGGCCTATCAACTGTGCCAACTTACAACTAAATCTGAGGGGGGTGCTGATAATTGTCCATTGTTCAAATTTCCTCGCCCTTTAAAACAGATTTTGGCTTGAACAACCGCAGACAGTGGTCGTGTGTGTGTGTGAGTTTTTTTGTATGTGGTCGTGTGAATGTGTGTGTGTGTGTGTGTGTGTGTGTGTGTGTGTGTGTGTGTGCGCGTGCACGGTTGTTTACATTGCTTCCTTTCTGAAGAAGGCTTAGGCAGAAAACTCTTTACACAGTGCCTGCCTGCCACCCAGAGTGTGAATAGCAATCTATCCACTTCACAGTACAGTTTTCCCTCATGAAATTTATTGTACATAATCCGCTGCAATTTATCAGGAACAATGATGTACATAATTACAACAACAGAAAAAAAAGAATGTCTTTCATACGCCACGTTAAGTTTGTCTGTAGCACAAACGGGGGTTCACAATGCTGCAGTCAAAAGTTTTTATCACTTACCCAATGACATAATATGCCTGACAGACAGCAAAGTAAAATTTGAAACTAATCTCTCTTTGACAATTCCTATTCTGCGGAAGACTATCTGTTATTGTAATCTGTAAATGGTAGTGTGTAGGAGTTAACTGGTTAACATCGGTCTGTCTTTAATTAAAAAAACAAACAGTTAATAAATGATCGAAATGGAGGCACTATATATAAAAAATAACTCGTTCCACATCATTACGATTTATCATGCAAATGATTCATGGAACATGAAACTAAATAACTACTGGTCTATCACAAAACATGGTATACGCTTATATACTTTTGATACCTCAAAATAAAAAAAAAAAAAAAAACAAAAGATGATCAAAGTAGACGTTCATTCCAGTTGTGATACGTTTTGTTATTCCTGAAAAACCGACAATGGTACTGGTGGTAAATGTCCTGGGAAAAGAGGCAAACAGGCTACTGTTGGAAAGGTTGGCTTCCATTTTACGCAGGTTAGTCTATTATTACTAAAAAAAGACTTACATAGATGTTAAAACAAAATATCAATTTTGTAGGGTCTAAGCGTTAATCACATTTCTAGCACTGCACAGTGCTGGAACATTTTTTAAAAGATTATATCATTCTGTAGGCTGTAAATTGCTATTATTAGCCACACGCTGAATGAGGCATCATAGGTAAGATTTCAGAGTGGGAAGATATCTAAACTACGCAAGACTAATGCACTGTCAATCTAATAAACCTCTACACAGTTCTGTTTCTTTGACATTCAATAATCGTTCACTTTGCTGACATGCACAAGACACGGTAGCATGCCTCACTTATTTTCTCACGGCACGTGTTTATGGGCTAACAAAGAACATGTAGGTAAGACTTTTGCAAACATGAACCCTAAAAATATTGTGCATACGAACTGAAAGCTGAAAATGTAGCGAACAATATGCAGTGCCAACAAGCAAACAAACATTGATTTCGGAGTTCAAGCTTCATTTGCTATCGATACAAACACATCAAAAGTGCAATTAAATGGTTTACGAAAGTATACGTTTCATAAAATATGACTCTTTTCTCCGTTAGTCAAATTAAAAAAAAAAAAAATTGCTCTGAGTACTATGGGACTTAACATCAGAGGTCATCAGTCCCCTAGAACTTAGAACTACTTAAACCTAACCAACCTAACTACATCACACACATCCAAATGTGTGTATTACTAGAGCACATTCAAGAACAGAACAACGTTCGAAATTGCCTTCCTGACACTACGTTATTCATGTAAGCACAGAAGGTTTTAGCTTTTTTAAACAGCCGTAACGAGCAAACGACAGAAAGAAGGAACAATTAGCAATAGTAAACGATGATCTTATAATGTTTTGAGCTATTTAAGATCGGGGCAGGCCCCGCCCTTTCTGGCTTCGAAACAACGCACAGCCTGTACCCTAAGTCTATAGTGGCAATCCTTTTTTTACCTCAGTGAATTTCACAGACTATATAAAACAGTTTTGTAATCATGGAACATCTTTAATGCAACTGTCAAACGTACTGCCAGAAATACGTTACCAAATAAATATACGGTAAATTCAAATACGTTCAACCGTACCGTCTAGGTCGAAAACGATCACCAAACTGTCAGAAATTCGCTAAAATACGAAGATAGATCACAAAATCATAGACAACAGTTTATTAAGCGTCGGTACTCACCAGCGTGAAATCTAAATCAAGCACCTCGTTTACATAGGGATCCAGAAACCGGATTTCGTAAACGGATTACCCAATAACGCTTCTGAGTGGTCATATAAACACTTCAAAATCGATTGTGGAAATTCGCTTCTATTTGTCGGTTTTCCAATTCCGCAATAAATTTTGGCTGCCATGTAGACGTAACCGATTTGAAACGTGTTTGGGTTGTCAAATTACGTCTTGTTTCAGAATATTCTGTTAATATGGACTCACTGTGGAGTGAATGAGAAGCAGAAATATTAGACTGAGCATGAAGCTGTCCACCTATAATACTTACGTGAAGAGAAATAACGACTGTTCTGACTGAATCAGGAACTGGATCAGCTATTTTCCAGACGCCATATTTAACTGGGCTGGCAAATCCACTTCAGACCTTAACATGTATGCACGGCAGCATAAAACTGTTTCCAAAATTGGGTTTTCCTGTTTCGGAAGATCTGTCGCACGTAGTGAGTAACAACTAGGCGTAGTACCAATATGTACACACACCGTATACCCACAACACGTAAATACCAAAAAAAGTACGTAAATAATGATAAAATTTTATGTATTATTCGCAGATGGCTTGACAATGGCAATTATAGCCAAAGTAGGCCTGTCGCAATAACGAAATTCAACTGAAACAAGGGACTTGGATTCATATTTATAGTGTCATTACAAGATTTATGTCACGCTGCGGGTGCAGATGAACATAAATTAATCCTTGTAGTTAGGACAGTTATCTAATTAGACTACAAGGTATATTTCAGTTAACTGTAACTCCTGAAGAAATAAATATTGCGTAAGTTTAGGGCTACGTTATTTGTAAGTTAAATTTTTTGCATCATGCCAAGTGTGTATAATACATGTTACATCTATAATCTGAGACTGATGCTTTCTGAGCGGCATTAGGGCAGCAGACACGTCACACATGATTGTCCTTTCGTGACTGCATACAGAGTAAGTAGTAGGAAAAGTCGATGCAAAACAGAGATTCATAGGAAGAATTTTAAGGAAATGTAATTCATCCACGAAAGAAGTGGCTTAGAAAACACTTGACATAGAAAACAATTGTTCTACAGATTACTGAGTATTGCTCATCACTCTGGGACCCATACCTGGTAGGACTAATAAAAGAGATAGAGAAAATTCAACTAAGAGTAGGGCTTTTCGTCACACGTCGTTTGGAAATTTGTAGTAAGTTCCTGTGGGACCAAACTGTTGAGGTCATCGGTCCCTTAATCTAACTTAAACTAACGTACGATAAGTACAACACAGGCAGCCATGCCAGAGGGAGGACCCGAACCTCCGACGGGGGAAGCCGCGCGGACCGTGGCAAGGCGCCTGAGACCTCGCCGCTACCCCGCGCTGCACACAGCTCGTTTAGTCGGCGCGAGAGCGTTAGAGAGATGCTCAACAAACTCTAGTGGCAGACGTTACAAGAGAGCCCTTGTGCATCACAGAGAGGTTTACTGCTGAAATTGTAAGAGAGTACTTTCCGGGAAGAGCCGAACAACATTCTGTCTCCCATATACATCTCAAAAAATCAGCCGCGCGGGATTAGCCGAGCGGTCTAGGGCGCTGCAGTCATGGACTGTGCGGCTGGTCCCGGCGGAGGTTCGAGTCCTCCCTCGGGCACGGGTGTGTGTGTTTGTCCTTAGGATAATTTACGTTAAGTAGTGTGTAAGCTTAGGGACTGATGAACTTAGCAGTTAAGTCCCATAAGATTTCACACACATTTGAACATTTTTTTCAAAAAATGACCGCGACGGGAGTATTCGAGAAATTAGAGCTAACGCAGAGGTTTACCAACACTCCTCCTTCCCACGCACCATTCGCAAATGAAGGAGGGAAGGGGATATCAGTCGTATCAGACGTACCCTCACGTATTGATGTACATGTAGATTATAATAATAGAACTGTAGATCAGACAACATATGTGTAATTCTGTCAGGCTTTGTATTTATAGTACATGGACTGGTTCACATTTTGTATGAGGAGTTTGTGTATAATGATCAGATAATTATTTCTTATATAACCTGAAGACGGCTCTAAACTCATCGAAACTTATTTTACAATAAAGAGAAAAGAAAAAGGTTCAGCTACGTAAATGTGCAATGAAATTTCTCAAGTTAATTGCAAGCGTTACCATTGATTGCTGGGTGCCAGATTCTGAGATGCGACACCAAGAATGTAAGCATATCCAGGAATATACGAATCCAGTATAATTAGATACTGGGAACTAATTTAATTCAGTCGCCAGTGATATTTTCACCACTTTATTCTCATCATCAAATGACGGAAACTAAATTCAAACAATTATTACAACTAACTTGAGATCCCCTCTCAAAGGTCGTTATGTGATCAATTAGGTTAGAATGTAATAACGGATAAACTTCAATAAGTTTACACGCTACCAGCTGTTATGGATTTATCTGGTACTGGGACGTGCTTGCATCACACAGCTAACCCTCGTAGGCGACTTAAGCAGCTGCTGTCATTCGGGCCGGCCGCGGTGGTCTAGCGGTTCTGGCGCTGCAGTCCGGAACCGCGGGACTGCTACGGTCGCAGGTTCGAATCCTCCCTCGGGCATGGGTGTGTGTGATGTCCTTAGGTTAGTTAGGTTTAAGTAGTTCTAAGTTCTAGGGGACTTATGACCTAAGATGTTGAGTCCCATAGTGCTCAGAGCCATTTGAACCATTTTTTTTTTTTTTTTTTTGTCATTCGGCATCTCACGGTCCGCCAGTGGTCTCTCGTAACAGATATATCGGTGTCTGCTAGACTGTGCACTGCGTTGCGTTCATTATGTCTAGTTATGACGTATCCGTCAAAAGAATGTGGTCCGAACAGTCATCGTGATTATACACTGATGAGTCAAAACATTATGACCACCTGCTTAATAGCCGGCCTCTGTGTCCGAGCGGTTCTAGGCGCTTCAGTCCGGAACCGCGCTGCTGCTACGGTCGCAGGTTCGAATCCTGCCTCGGATATGGATGTGTGTGGTGTCCTTAGGTTAGTTAGGTTTTTAAGTAGTTCTCAGTCTAGGGGACTGATGACCTCAGGTGTTAAGTCCCATAGTGCTTAGAGCCATTTGAACCATTTCAACCTGCTTAATAGCTTGTTTGTTCGTCCTTGGAACGAAATACATCGCTGATTCTACGTGTCACAGATCCGACAGGTTATTCGTAGCTTTGAGGAGGTATGTGTCGCCGGAAGTCCACTCACTGTTCATGTAATTCGCGTAAATAACGGACCGCTGATTTCCGTACGCAATGATGGTTCCCGATAGCGACTCATATGGGTTCCATAGAATTTACATCAGGCGAATTTGGTCACCGAGACGTCAGCATAAGTTCACCTATAATGTTCCTCAAGCAATTATAGTGCCGAATGATGACATCGCTGTCGGGGAAGATATCAAGAATTAAAGAATGCGGGTGGTTGGCGGCTGTCAGCTTGTCGTCTATCACAACCACAGGTCCCATGCAAGCGCAGAAGTGTATCTCCAATAGCATAATGTTGCTCCCACCAGGCTGTGTCCGCGGCGGGCTATACGGTTTGAGCTGCCGTCCACCTCGATGACGGCGTTTGTGGAGACGACAGTCGAACTAACGTAGCAGAAAGTGTGATTCACACGAAGAGCCGACATGTTCCCACTGATCGACGGTCGAATCTCGATAGTACCATACCCAGTGTAATCTTAATTGACGATGTCGCTGAGTCAACATGTGAACACATAGGGATGGTTTCCTGTGGAGCTCTACGTTCAACAATATACGATGAATGGTGTGCTCCGAAAAACTTGTGCGTGAACCAGCACTGTGCTCGTTTGGCAGAGGTGCCACAGATCACCATGTATCCTATTTTACAGAGCAGACAAGTCTCCGAACATCACATTCTGTGAAGAGTCGTGCACGTCCAATCATTTAGCGTCCAGTGGTAGTTTCACTGTCCTATCTCTTGCCGTAGATGCTCACGACAGTAGCACGTGAACATTTGACCAGTTTCGCCGTTTTCGAGATACTTGTTCACATGCTCTGCGTAAGAATAATCTACGCTTTGGCAAGGTCGCTTATCTCAATGGATCTCCCCATTTGCAGCCATATCTTCGCTAGGAGATCACCCTTATGCTCCCCTTAGATACTTTTGTTACCACGTCACGTGCCCAAACAGCCATCAGGCGGCATCCAACGCCGAGGTGGGCAGTGGTCACGTTTTGGCTTATTAGTGTGTACAACCCCATGTCATAACAAGTGATGGGTTCTTTTCCATCTCTTGGACTTAGCTAGACTAGACTAGCTAGACTAGGAAAACACATTCTTCCCATGTGAACCGAGAAATATCCAGCGTTCATCAGGAAATAATCTTCTTGAACGAGGCACGGAATTTGGAAGCAAGCTGCAGGAGTTGGCTGCTGTACAGTTTGCGAACGAAAAATAAATATTAATAGGAACAGAATTGTAGAAATCAGCGAGTCGGGTTGGACTTATCTGAAAGGTGGCACTGTGAAACACAACGAACGTTACGAGGGAAAATTACATCCAATCAGAAGCAGGAGAAAGGGATGAGATAGGCGATATGATGGGAACCACAGTAGAAAATGTGACATTCACTTCGAAGATGCGATAAAATAGACCCTTCTGTACCATACGCGGAAGTTGTAAGAGCTGCTGGTACTTCAGGCCGCCAAGCAAACTCGTGACTTTTAGTTGTTAGAAGTCAGGAATTTGCATCCCGGCACAAAGCCCTAGCAGATCTTACAACTTCCGCTGCTGCTGCAAAGGTGTCTATTCTACCGCATCTCCAAGGCGGATCCCACATTTTCTACTGTGGTTCCCATCGTATCGCCCATCTTATCCTTTTCTCCTGCTTCTGATTGGATGTAATTTTCCCTCGTAACGTTCGTTGTGTTTCACAGTGCCACCTTTCACGCAAGTGCATCCAAATTCGCTGACTCCTACATTTCTGTTCCTATTAATATTATTCTTCAGTCACAAATCGTACAGCAGCCAACTCCTGTAGCCTGCTGTGCTTTATTGGCAAAATTTCCAAATTCTGTGTCTCGCTCAAGAACGTACTTTCCTAATGAATACTAGATACCTCGCAGCTGACGATGGAAGAATGTGGTTCCCAAGACCAACAACAATCCACATTATGCGCAAGAATTAGAACACTCGTTTCATGATACGACACGGGGTTGTATGTAATCACGTAATTTGGTCGGATCACATTCTTTCGACGCGTAGGTCAAATGAAATTCACACCTGGACACGATGAATTTTAATTGCCTTACCTCGAAGATAAGGGAATCATGGGTTAGTGATGTTACAGCAACGTGGAGCTCCAATAGACTTTACCACGGAGGCGAGTGAGTTTCTTGATGAACAATTTCGAGGCCGCTGGATCTACATCTACATCTAAAAACGTGCTCCGGAAGCCACCGTATGGTGTGAGGCGGTGGGTACCCAGTACCAGTAGTAATCGTTTCATTTCCTGTTGCATTAGCAGATAGGGCGAGGAGGAAACGATTGTCCACATGCCTCTGAATGAGCCCTAATCTCTCGTATCTTATTTTCCTGATCCTTAGAGCGAATGCATGTTGGCGGCAGTACGATCATTCTGCCGGTTCTCTAAATATTCTCAGTAGCGTTCCTCGAAAATAAAATCGTCTTCCCTCCAGGGACTCCTGTTTGAGTACCAAGGCATCTCTGTAACATATGCGTGTTGTTAGAACCTACCGATATCATATCTAGTAGTCCGCCTCTGAATTGCGTCGATATCTTCCTTTAATCCGATCTAGTACGGATCCAAACATGCGAGCAGTTCTCTAGTGTAGGTCGCACTAGCATACTATATGCTGTCTCCTTTACAAATGAACCACACTTTCATAAAAATTCTCCCAACAAACCGAAGTTATCCATTCGTCTTCCGCTGGCCGGTGTGGCCGTGCGGTTCTAAGCGCTTCAGTCTGGAACCGCGTGACCGCTACTGTCGCAGGTTCGAATCCTGCCTTGGGCATGGATGTGTGTGATGTCCTTAGGTTAGTTAGGTTTAATTAGTTGTAAGTTCTAGGCGACTGATGACCTCAGAAGTTAAGTCGCATAGTGCTCAGAGCCATTTGAACTAGAGATGGGCAAACTGTTCTTTTCAGAGATCGGATCAGAACTGTTCACTCCCTGAAATGAATTAGCTCTTTTTCATGACTCACCACTCATTCACAACAGAAAATAAATGGAAGGCACATTGCCCTTTAAACTTGGTTTATTCCAGGACTATACCTGTATTTTGATCTTATTTGATCCTATTTTGAAGTAACACAGATAATGAGTAAGAATTTTGTATTGTTTATTGAAATTTCCACGATAGGACAAAGTTTTTGATTATTGATTTATTTTGCACTATCGTGGTTTTTTGGGTGATCGGAAAATGTTGTAACTTGAGATTTACATTAACAATATATTTGGCTATAATGTATTAAAATTTCATTAACCTCGTACAAATACATCGCAAGCCATATATTTTTAAAGTGAACATTTCCTTCCAAAGACGCCTAAAATCGCAAAATCCGTACTACAATAAGAAAAAAATATATAAATTTGACTGTAAGACCAAAGTGCTGCATATAGCCTTCCGCAGAATAAAACAAGGAAAAATTGGTGTATCACTTTTGCTATACGTTTATCGGTTCGCTCGTAATTAAAGTGTAAATTCGAGTGACCATAATAAAAAATCCTATAGTAAGAGGAGCCATCAGGAACCTAATCTGATAAGTTTAAACAAATAAAAATAAAATAAAAACAAATGATGTATACATAACATAATTATGTAATGTACATAACGGTATTACTACAAAGAACACTATCCAGTAGAGACGAACTCCGATGCAGAGGCGCTGAGTCAAGCAGGTCGAGCCGTGAGCTGTATTACTGCGCGAGCTAAGACCCCAGAGACCAGAGTGACACCTGAGTTGCTTTGCTCAACGCTCTGGCAGAGTCGAGAACGGTGGGGTGAGCGTTGAGCGGGCGAGTTCCGAGGATGGGGGGAGCGGTGAACGGCCACCACTCACCCGCTCCGAGACAAATCGTCCGTTCTCTTGCAAGCAGGTTGTTGCAAATAGTTCTTATGTTCTCCGCTAGGAGGCTCTCTGTCCTGTTGCTCGCATCAACTGCCCAGAGGGCAGGACGTGCGACTGAAACGATCGCTGACGGAGTTCAGGTGCGCCAGACACTGCACGCCGCAGAGGAAGCACAGAGACGGCACGGCATGTGTGAAACACAAAATCCAATGGGGCACTGCACAATGCAGGCAGCCAAGGCAGAAGCAGGGCAGAGGCCGGCGCTGGCTGTGTTGTGTGGCGTGCAGTGTGCTCTGACCAGCAGAGGCCCCACTGGTCTGCTCCGACTCTCTCTCTCTCTCTCTCTCTCTCTCTCTCTCTCTCTCTCTCTCTCTGCTGTGGGAAACGTTTGGAGCTACCGTTCTTTTTTTCTGAATCACTGATTGTTCACTCCTTTGAAAGATTCAACTCTATGAATTAGTTCAGGAGCGGATTCCCCATCTCTAATTTGAACCAGCCATTCGTCTTCCCTACCACAATCTTCACATGCTCGTTACGTTTCATATCACTTTGTAAAGTTACACCCAAATATTTAAACGACATGTCTGTGTCAAACAGGACATTACTAATTCTGTATACGAACATTATGGGTTTGTTTTTCCAACTCATCGGCATTAACTTACATTTTTCTACATTTAGAGCCAGCTTCCATTCATCACAGCAATATCTGAGTCCTCTTGAAATGACCAACGCGAAGCATGGACTTAAACACGCCAGGTTATTCATTATGGCCGCGGGGGATTAGCCTAGCGGTCTAGGGGCTGCAGTCACGGACTGTGCGGCTGGTCCCGGCGGAGGTTCCAGTCCTCCCTCGGGCATGGGTGTGTGTGTGTGTGTGTGTGTGTTTATCCTTTGGATAATTTAGGTTAAGTTGTGTGTAAGCTTAGGGACTGATGACCTCAGCAGTTAAGTCCCATAAGATTTCACACACGTTTGAACATTTGAACATTTATTCATTATGTGGAACAATCAAGTCCGACTTGTTCGACGTTGGTACAAAACTACTGACGAATAGCGTAAAAGTATTGAGGAAGCCTAATCTCTGAGATGCGCCGCAAGGTGGCTAGGAGGACACGTAAACGGATAGATTATTGTGTTAGGCAAGATGCCGTATGTACAGATCCGCTGGATACATACACTCCACAAATCTTAAGGATGAGCTAGGTGAGTTTTAATAATATATTAACTACTCGGTGGAAATGAATGAAATAGTGGGCCCGTGTTGCCAGAAGTGTCCCAGTAGTGCGCAGGAAGCTGGACGTCACGGGCTGAGGTCAGCGTGACTATGGTGTCAAATGGAGTTGGCCTCCACAACACGAGGTAGTTACAGGAACTGGAACGGGTAGTATGTCTCAATCAGCTTGCAGTTGGGGTGCAACTATTGTTATATTCTACATTACAACATGGTCCAGAGTCAACATATAATAGGAAGAATCATCGGGAAAATGGAAGATGGACGAAGTGTGATGAATGTAGCCCAAGAGTTTGGTATTTCTCTCAGCACTGTTTGACACGAATGGCGAGTTTACCGAACCACACGTACTGCTGTCCGAGGGAGAGGAGGTGGTCGATCAGGGTAAATTACAGCACAGATGGTACAGTTGCTACTTTGTGCAACAGACAAAAGGGGACCAGCGTCAAACAGCGTGTGCATTTATAACCACATTTTACTGGACTGCAAGTCACGCTACCTCTCGTTCCGCAGTGTCAAACCGACTGCATGGGGATGGTTTCTTTCTCCAACGACCATGCTCTGTAACGTTGATGCCCGCACATCGGTGGCAACGTTTGGGACTGAATGAAAGAGGAGTGGGATAGCGTACTCTTTCGAATAAGAGCAGATTCAGTCTGAATAGTGATTCGGGAGGTACCCCCGTATGATGAAAATGGGATTACATAATGCGCCCAGGAACATTGTCGAGCACGCAAATTTTCCTAGTCCAGATGTTATGGTGTAGGGAGGCACATTGTTGAACTTGGTATAATCACTGGTCAACGTTATTGTGACACTGTACATTCCCAGTGTGCGTCTTTTCAGGGTTGAATTCAGTGCTGAGTTTACTTTTATGAATGACAATGCGCGATCACGTCGAAAAGCGCAGGTGGAGGAGTTCTTGCAATAAGAGGATATTCAGCGAATGGACTGGACTGACCGTTTCCCCAACTTGAATACCATCGTGCAAATGGGGGATGCGGTGCAGCACTTCCATATCCACCAACGACCGCCCAGCAGTTGTCAACCGCGCTGGTGGAGGAACGACCTGGTGGAGAAACAATGTACAATTCGTAATGGATACACACTTCAAAAAAAGTTTTGCATCGTCCCGGTTCCCAGAACTCTGGAAGATAGACGTTGACTGTGTATATTGTACCACAGACACAGTCCTTCTGACTGTTCAGAGATGTCACTGAACCCGCCCAAATATGTAAACTACCACTCATGAGCAACGCCTATTAGGCGGATGGTGTCCGACAGCCGATCAGTTCAAGTCATTCCACCAGGAGGGAGGTACACGGGTCGTGTTGTCTGTAGTTCAACCACGTCTAGACGGTCAATACCGCGCTTCAATCGCGTCCACATTGCTACTTTGTGCGTGGAAGGGCTCTCAACAAGGGTCGTGTCCAGGCGTCTCGGAGTGAACCAAAGCAATGTTGTTCGGTAATGGAGGAGACACAGAGAGACAGGAACTGTCGATGACATGCCTTGCTCAGGCCGCCCAAGGGCTACTACTGCTGTGGATGTCCGCTACCTACGGAGGAACACTGGCAGCATTTTGGATAATACCTTTCGTGCAGCCACAGGACGTCGTGTTACGACTCAGACTGTGCGTAGTAGGCTGCATGATCCGCAGCTTCACTCCCGACGTTCATGGCTAGGTCCGTCTTTGTATCCACGACACCATGCAGCGTGCTACAGATGGACCCAACAACTTGCCGATTGGACCGCTCAGGATTGGCATCACGTTCTCTTCACCGATGAGTGTCGCATGTGCCTTCAACCAGACAATCGTCGGAGACGTGTTTGGAGGCAATACCGGTAAGGCTGAACGCCTTAGACACACTGACCGTGGCCGAGCGGTTCTAGGCGCTTCAGTCTGGAACCGCGCGACCACTACGGTCGCAGGTTCGAATCCTGCCTCGGGCATGGATGTGTGTGGTGTCCTTAGGTTAGTTAGGTTTAAGTAGTTCTAAGCTCTAGGGGACTGATGACTTCAGATGTTAAGTCCCATAGTGCTCAGAGCCATTTGAACCAACACACTGACCAGCGAGTGCAGCAAGGTGAAGGTTTCCTGCTGTTTTGGGGTGGCATTATGTGGGGCCGACGTACGCCGCTGGTGGTCATGGAAGGCGCCGTAACGGTTGTACGATACGTGTATCCCATACTCCAACCGATATTGCAACCATATGGGCTGCATATTGGCGGGGCATTCGTCTTCAGGAACAATTCGCGTCCCCACGTGATCCACCAACCACTCTGACGGATCTGCGCCGAATCGCCGTTGAGGAGTGGGACAATCTAGAGCTAGACCGACAGTGCCTTGATTGACTTGTGGATAGTATGCTACAATGAATACAGGCAAGCGTCATTGCAAGAGGACATGCTACTGGGTATTAGAGGTATCGGCGTGTGCAACAATCTGGACCACCACCTCTGAAGGTCTCACTGTATGGTGGTACAACACGGAATGTATGGTTTTCATGAGCAATAAAAAGGGCGGAAATGATGTTCATGTTGATCTCTATTCCAATTTTCTGTTCAGGTTCCGGAACTCTCGGAACCGAGGTGATGCAAAACTTTTTTGATGTGTTTAGTACACAATCACAACGCTACAGTTAAAGAAGCAATCTTTAATTAGCGACTGATGCTCTTACAGTGGAATTAGATCAATAGACAGGTTCCATGTGCCGATTTTTTTTGTTCCTGCATGCAGAATGAGGACTTTAACAACAACCCAGCATATCACACAAGATAGAAGCAGTTCTGAAAGAATATTTATTTATAATACAGTGGAGTGGTTCATAGTCTGTAAAAGAAGAGTGTGTATGATGCTCAGCTTGTGGTCACTTTCAAGGCTAGGGACGGTGATACACAATATTAAGTTACGTCTCCTGGAGAAGGCAATTTTTTTTGTCCGATGTGCTTATCCGTGCAATGATTCACATTTTTTTAAAAAAGTTTGTTTATGAGCTCAGATAATTACTTCTTATACAACTTAAAGATTATTATAAACTGACCAAAACTGGCTGTTTAATGAAGAAAAGTGATAAAGTACAGCTGTGTCAAAGCGTAATGAAATTTTTCACGTAACTAGACTTTAGTAATAGCCCAACGAATTTTTACTCATTTAAATCAAGTATCAATTATAACTGTAAATTATCATCGCAGTTAATTATCCTGCTATTTCTGTCCTTACACAATATTTATTTCATCGTCCGGTGTATAAACTTTGTACATAGCTGGCCATTAAAATTGCAACACCATGGCGAAACGAAAAAAAATTAAAGTGGTATGGTGTACACTATATGTTTGGGTACACAAATGGTTAGCACAGCTACGAAAAGTACACTGTGCAAAAGAAATAAAGTGTCACTTATTTGAAACTCCGACATTTTCCCTCATTGCATGTCAGCAGTTTGAAATTTGGCTTAAAGGTGTAATAGTGCAACCCTGCGACGTGTCCCTCGCGTTCGGTGGCGGCGCCTCAGACAGCAAGATATCGACAGATGCGAAAAAAAAGAGCAGATTTCAGAAGTTCATGTGAGGTGCCTGTGGTGTCACCGCCAGACACCACACTTGCTAGGTGGTAGCTTTAAATCGGCCGCGGTCCATTAGTACATGTCGGACCCGCGTGTCGCCACTGTTAGTGATCGCAGACCGAGCGCCACCACACGGCAGGTCTCGAGAGACGGACTAGCACTCGCCTCAGTTGTACGGACGACGTAGCTAGCGATGCACAGTGACGAAGCCTCGCTCATTTGCAGAGCAGATAGTTAGAATAGCCTTCAGCTAAGTCAATGGCTACGACCTAGCAAGGCGCCATTAGCCTTACATAGCTTGTATCTAAAGAGTCTCACTTGTATCGTCAAGAGCGATGTACCACAAGGATGGATTAAAGTTAAGTATTCCAGGAGCTACGTACTTTTCTTTATAGCATTCATTACGTATCCTGTTTCAGACCTATTTACTAGCCTGCGTGAGTTAACGCGTGCCTTTCGGCGTGGATGTCTTGTTACGCCACAACAGTGCCAAGTGGGTTTATGAAATCATATGGGCACCAAATTTCACACATTTCTGCCCAACGTCGCGGTCACATGTCACACGGCGGGAAGGTAGGCACCTCCTGCCACTCTTGCACTTACCTACCCTCTCTTGGGTGTGCAGGAGGCGACATCTGCAAGAAGTCTTAGTGAAGTAATGTGCTGCAACGGGTAGGCGTGGTTCGTCCGTTACTTTGCTCATTTCGTTTTGGCAATGTGTCTTCCTCTAAGCCATCAATTCGTGGCTTATTTACTTTAAAGGAAGGAAGTAGTTTAGGATGATCTTGTGTTGTTTGACTGTCGTTCTGTGTCTTCACTGTATTAAGTCATTTGCGTAGCGGTTAAATTATTCATCTTAAATGTTTAGTACAGAGTATTTACTAGTGATCCCCTAATATATCTGCAAATGAGGAGTACTTATAGCAATAAAATCTGTTTAACATGACAATGATTTACTTAGTACTAGGTTGATATATGGTAGTAAGTTTGGCATTCTGATTATTATTGCTGTTGGTGATGTGTATGTTGTATCATAAATCGATACCAACCTCACAGGCGTCCCACAGTTGGGAATAGAAACGCAAATTTCCGACAGGCGCGGACAGCGGTCGCGCGGGGGCATGGTGGATCCAATGATGGCACCCGCTGAGTCACCCCTCACTGTCTATGACTGCTAGCGTCCTCTGCCGCATCGATATGCAGGGTGGTCCATTGATCGTGACCGGACCAAATATCTCACGAAATAAACGTGAAACGAAAAAACTACAAAGAACGAAACTTGTCTGGTTTGAAGGGGGAAACCAGATGGCGCTATGGTTGTCCCGCTACATGGCGCTGCCATAGGTTAAACGGATATCAACTGCGTTTTTTTAAAAATAGGAACTCCCATCTTTTATTACATATTCGTGTAGTACGTAAGGAAATATGAATGTTTTAGTTGAACCACTTTTTTCGCATTGTGACAGATGGCGCTGTAATAGTCACAAACATATGGCTCACAATTTTAGACGATCATTTGGTAACAGGTAGGTTTTTTAAATTAAAATACTGGACGTAGGTACGTTTCAACATTTTATTTCGGTTGTTCCAATGTGATACATGTACCTTTGTGGACTTATCATTTCTGAGAACGCATGCTGTTACAGCATGATTACCTGTAAATACCACATTAATGCAATAAATGCTCAAAATTATGTCCGTCAACCTCAATGCATTTAGCAATACGTGTAACGACATTCCTCTCAACAGCGAGTAGTTCGCCTTCCGTAATGTTCGCACATGCATTGACAATGCGTTGACGCATGTTGTCAAGCGTTGTCGGTGGATCACGATAGCAAATATCCTTCAACTTTCCCCACACAAAGAAATCCGGGCACTCAGATCCGGTGAACTTGCGGGCCATGGTATGGTGCTTCGACGACCAATCCACCTGTCATGAAATATGCTATTCAATACCGCTTCAACCACACGCGAGCTATGTAGCGGACATCCATCATGTTGGAAGTACATCACCATTCTGTCATGCAGTGAAACATCTTGTAGTGACATCGGTAGAACATTACGTAGGAAATCGGCATACATTTCACCATTTAAATTGCCATCGATAAAATGGGGGCCAATTATCCTTCCTCCCATAATGCCACACCATACATTAACCCGCCAAGGTCGCTGATGTTCCACTTGTCGCAGCCATCGTGGATTTTCCGTTGCCCAATAGTGCATATTATGCCGGTTTACGTTACCGCTGTTGCTGAATGACGCTTCGTTACTAAGTAGAACGCGTGCAAAACATCTGTCATCGTCCCGTAATTTTTCTTGTTCAAAATGGTTCTGAGCACTATGAGACTTAAATTTTACGGACATCAATCTCCTAGAACTTAGAACTACTTAAACCTAACTAACCTAAGGACATCACACACATCCATTCCCGAGGCAGGATTCGAACCTGCGACCGTAGCGGTCGCGCGGTTCCAGGCTGTAGCGCCTAGAAACGCTCGGCCACAATTTTTCTTGTGCCCAGTAGCAGAACTGTACACGACGTTCAAAGTCGTCGCCATGCAATTCCTGGTGCATAGAAATATGGTGTGGGTGCGATCGATGTCGATGTAGCATTCTCAACACCGACGTTTCTGAGATTCCCGATTTTCACGTAATTTGTCTGTTACTGATGTGCGGATTAGCCGTGACAGCAGCTATAACAAATGGCTCTGAGCACTATGGGACCTAACTTCTGAGGTAATCAAAATGGTTCAAATGGCTCTGAGCAATATGGGACTCAACTGCTGAGGTCATAAGTCCCCTAGAACTCAGAACTACTTAAACCTAACTAACCTAAGAACATCACACACATCCACGCCCGAGGCAGGATTCGAACCTTCGACCGTAGCGGTCACGCGGTTCCAGACTGCAGCACCTAGAACCGCACGGCCACACCGGCCGGCTCGTTCGTTGGAGGTCGTGGTTGACGTTTCACATGTGGCTGAACACTTCCTGTTTCCTTAAATAACGTAACTATTCGACGAACGGTCCGGACACTTGGATGATGTCGTCCGGGTTACCGAGCAGCATACATAGCACACGCCCGTTGGGCATTTTGATCACGATAGCCATACATCAACACGATATCGACCTTTTCCGCAATTGGTAAACAGTCCATTTTAACTCGGGTAATGTATCACGAAGCAAATACCATCCGCACTGGCGGAATGTTACGTGATACCACGTACTTATACGTTTGTGACTATTACATCGCCATCAATCACAAAGCGTAAAAAGTGGTCCAACTAAAACATTCATATTTCTTTACGTGCTACACGAATATGTAATAAAAAATGGGCGTTCCTATTTAAAAAACGCAGTTGATATCCGTTTGACCTATGGCAGTGCCATCTAGCGGGCCAACCATAGCGCCATCTGGAGATATTTGGCCCGGTCACGATCAATGGACCACCGTATATATATACGTGTGTGTGTGTGTGTCTCACGTCCGCAACAAGATGTGAAACAATCCCCTCGCTCTGATCGTCGATCTTGACCCTCGCGTGAACTTGCTTTTTTGCGCCAAACGCGGATATTTTAAGTCCGTGTGCTTAAAAAGACGTAAGACTACCTCCTTCTGCTACTCCTTCACGCAAATATAGGTCAACAGCAGTGTTTAGTGTGTTTTAAAAGCTCCGAAAAAAGCAATGCAACGAATGCGAAACGTTATGTATGTATTTCTTGAAGTCTCCTGAGGTAGCACGCCAAGCCCCCGTCACTTCCGACAGATGGCGTAGCTGCAGGACAGTTTCAAAATGGCGTCTGCAGGCGATGTACGTTACAAGCAACGTGCCGTCATTAAATTTCTCACTGCAGAGAAAGAAACTGTGGAAAATTTCACAAAGGCTTGTGCAGTCTATAGAACATCTGCTATCGGCTGAAGTACAGTTAGAGCGTGGGGTCATCAGAAGACATTGAAGGAAGCCATTCGGGACGACATTTTGAAGACGATGAGGAGATGATTCACACAGTGAAGCACTGGTTGCGCCACCAGGACAGGGAATGGTACCGACAGGGCATACACGCCCTTGCTTCACTCTGGAGGAAGGACAGACAACGGGATGGGCACTACGTGGAAAATAGGGTGTGTAGATAAAACAATATTCTTTCGTGTGTGTAATTCTCATTATGTTCAATAATGGGTTAAAAAAAAGAAAACGAACAAGCGGTGCATAACTTTTCTGGGCAACCCTCCTATTTTCTGTTACTTTCTAACACATGTGAGACTGGTTCTGATCTACCTTCCTACCACAGTTGCACGTGGACGCTATGTGACTGTTTTAGGAATTTCGTGCTGAACCTACGGCCTGCAAGGTTGGAAGATACCATCTCACGCATGCGGAGTTCAGAAGAGTACAGCATACGGACAGTGATGTAATCAGACGATGATCTCAATGTTGGTTCCACTACACTCCCTGTAAAGGATACGCTATCGCTAACAGAAATTAGTGTACGGGTTCAGGCGTAACTATATGGTAACAAAAAATTAAAATCTTAGATTTCCGTTATTAAGGTTTATTTTTACTCTAAGTATGACTTCATGACATAGCAATGCTAGCCATATTACGTACAGCATGGTAAAATATTGATACTGGGTGTTCGAAATTGTGAAGCAAAATTCCTAACTATTACAACGTTCTTTAATGGTAAGATGGTTGATGATCATGTCTGGGGGTCGATAAAAATACAAACAAATTAAATAAAATTGGGGGCAGAGATATCAATTACGCTAAAGTGCACAATGCAAAGACTCAAAATTGAATGGGGGTCGGTAAAGAGCAATCAAACAGAAGTACACAATTTAAAAAATTCATAATTACAGTCGCTGATAAATCCTTTTTGTTAGCTCGGGCATTTAGTATGTTGCTTCAATTAAGCCTGACAATCGTGAGTATGTTTAACTACAGGTCATGGCTGAATGTACGAAAATCAGGGGAGACAGAGACGACTGCAGTTCTGAGAGTAAATTGAATATCAGTTGCTGGCAGGCGCGAGCGAGTGTGATTACCTCGGGTCGGCAGCTGCAGTGGCAGCTGTCGGCGCGAGCTGTGAATATGAGAATCTATTCTAAATATCTCTCAACTGTTAAACACCAGTCTGATACATTTCCCACGTCATCGGTGAAGCCAAGACTCCTATTTATTCCCTAGATAAGTTGATTGGCATGGTACACGCTATTTGGCTCGAATAGCGCGTACGTCGTTGCCCTCAAATCGCTTGCAAGCTTTAACTGTCAGTGCTCGGTGCGATTCCCTGTAGCCGGAGACGTTGCATTTTAACTCCTTATGAGTTGACACGAGTATGTGAACAGGTGTTCATATAATGACTCTCGCAATCGTCTCAGTGTAGCGCGAGTCGCCTTGCTCAAACGGTTGACAATTTTCTGGAAGAGAAGAAGCCCAGTACTCTATCTTCAATTTGCCTATATCACAGCTGGTGGTCACACGTTTTCTTTCTGGCCAATCATGGCGCTTGTACTTGTTATATCTCCACCCACTATAGTTTTTGTAGCCTATCACAGGTGTAGATTCTTTCGTAGGGGAGAGTTTAACTTCTGCTACGTAATACTGACATAAACAGCTATTTCTCTCCTGCGAGTTTTAACGCAGGTGGCTACAGTGAGTCACCATGTTTTGAGTTGATTTTTTCTCGACGTTTATCTGTGGTCTCCGGCCATGTTCCTGTAGAAAGGCTTTCCGAACGGCCCTCGTGAAAAGCAGGGACAGGCGTGGAAACGCACGTTTCAGAACGACGCCGGTAGCAGTCGCACGGAGACCTGGCAAATTCAATGATGGCCGCCTGCTGAGCCGTGCTTTCACCGGCTCCAGCTACAAGTGTCCTCTGCCACTATGATATAGCACGGTTGGCGACAGCTACAAGCCCAGTCTGTCACAATGTTTAACGCTCTTCAGTCTTAGTCTTTGGCAGTTCGCTGCTGTTTCAGTAGTGGGAGTCTCACTGTGCAGGACACTCTTTAGTTTACTTCTTGTGGACTTTTTTGGCTTATTGTTCTTCTGTAAAGTTTCTTAGCAACACTTCGAGAAAGCTACAAGCTAAATAAAACTTCTGTTTACTATATTTATACGTTCACTATCGACGCGAAAGTCGACGAAGTGGCGCTAATTCGAAAGACCTGCACCCGGCGGGAGGCCTTAGTCACACGACATTTACATTTATATGTTCACTAATGATTTCTGTTCCTGTCCAGCTTCCTTACAACGTCAGCTGCTGGATCACTTTGTAGCTCATATTATGCAGCTATTACGTGCAGAATGTTGAAATGTCCATTGTGTTACAGAGCACAGGCGTGAGAGCATGGGTTGAGAACAAGTGCGCTAGGGTGTTATAAGGGAGGCCTCAGTCTGCTGGATTCCGTTCGTGATGGAATACGACCGGCGCTAGCAAGACTAGGTCACGCAGTGTGCCACAAAAGTGCAACCACGCCATGTACCGTTCATATGTGGCTTGCCTAGATAGTTCTTACGAAATAGCACACCCATATTCCTTCATATGTGTCGAACCAAAGCCAGGGTTTTCCGCTAAACCCAGCCAATTGCCTTCATATCGTTGCAGTTGAAAGCATGTAGTGATATACCTGTATTTTTCTTCCAAGTTCAGTTGAACTCTACGTGCACCTCGTATTTTAGAACCATTGTTGCTGCAAGAGATGGTAGTTCTTTGAAGTAAAATATCTCCTTGCACATTCCCAAATCATCTTCAAATTTAATCTTGTCTTCCTGCTACTAGACAATGAGGTGACAAATGTCATGCGATACCTCCTAATATCACGTCGGACCTCTTTTTCCCCGGTATAGTGTAGCAACTCGACACGGCATGTATTTACCAAGTCATTGAAAGTCCCCTACAGAAATATTGAGCCATGCTGCCTTCCCCAGCCATCCATAATTGCGAACATGGTGTCGATCAGGAGTTTGTACACGAACTGACCTTTCGTTGTCTGCCGGAGTGGCCGAGAGGTTCTAGGGGCTTCAGTCTGGAGCCTTGCGGCCGCTACGGTCGCAGGTTCGAATCCTGTTTCGGGGATCGATGTGTGTGATGTCCTTAGGTTAGTTAGGTTTAAGTAGTTCTAAGTTCTAGGCGACTGATGTCCTCTGCAGTTAAGTCCCATAGTGCTCAGAGCCATTTGAACCATTTTGACCTTTCGTTTGTCTCTCATAAATGTTTGATGGGATTCACGTTAGGTGATCTGTGAAGCCAATTCATTCGCTCGAATTGTCCAAAATGTTTTTCAAACCAATCGCAAGCATTTGTGGCCTGGCGACATGACGCATTTTTGTCCATAAAAATTCCATCGTTGTTTTAGAACATAAAGTCCACAAATGGCTGCAAATGGTTTCCAAGTAGCTGAACATAACAATTTCCAGTGAACGACCGGTTCAGTTGGACGAGAAACGCAGTCTATTCCCAGCGCAGCTCACACCATTATGAAATACCACCAGCTTGCAATGTGCCTTGTTGACAACCGGGGTCGATGGGTTTGTGGTGTCTAGACCACACTCTAACGCTACTATCAGGTCTCACCAAGTGAAATCAAGACATATCTGATGAGGCCACTGTTTTCCAGTCATCTACGGTTCAACCGATATGGTCCTGTGTCCAGAAGAGGCGTTGGAGCTGATATCGTGCTGTTAGCAAATGCACTTGCGTGGGTCGTCTGTTGCCACAGACTGTTAATGCCAGATTTCGCCGATCTTTCCTGACGAATACGTTCGTCGTGTTCAAGCAGTGTTGCTTGTCTGTTAGCACTGAGCCGGCCGCAGTGGCCGAGCCGTTCTAGGGGCTTCAGATTGGAACCGCGCGAACGCTACGGTCGCAGGTTCGATTCCTGCCTCCGGCATGGATGTGCACGATGTCTTTAGATTAGTTAGATGTTAAGTCCCATAGTGCTCAGAGCCATTTGAACCATTTTGTTAGCCCTGACAACTCCACTAAAACACCGCTGCTTTCGGTCGTTAAGTGAAGGCTGCTGGCTACTGCATTGTCCGTGGTGAAAAGTAAATCCTGAAATTTGGTATTCTCGGCACACTCTTGACACTGTGGATCTCGAAATACGGAATTCTCTCCTGATTTCTGAAATGGATTGACCCATGCTTCTGGTTCCAACTACCGTTCCGTTTTCGAAGTAAATTGATTCCCATCGTGCGGTCTTTTCACATGGATCACTTGAGTACAAATGACAGCTCCGCCAATGCGCTTGCCTTTCATGCCTTGTGTACACGATACTACTGCCATCTGTATGTGCATATAGCTATCCCATGACCTTTGTCACTTCAGTTTACTGTATACGCAAAATAAACAAAATGTTGTTGTTGCTATCCTCTCTGGTGTTGGAAGCAATGCCGTGGGTCGCGCCGTCCTGGCACAGCACTGCGTGCAGACATTATTCAGGTGGGAACGAGCACGCCCTGCCGGACACACTTTGCAAGGCAAGCACGTGGGTTGCCGGCTGGCAGGCGCAGCGCCTGACGGATGCCTCTGCGACGCCAGATAGCGCCTGATTAATGCCCACCTTGTTTATCCTCGCTTCTTTCCCTGGCAGACCGCCCCGCCCAGCACGTCCGGTTCGGTGCGGCGCCTGCGTTCTTGTCGCCCGCTGTCCTTTGTTTCGTTACGGGAGCTTACCGAGCGAAAGGCCGCTTCAGCTGACGTAGCCAGTTGCGAACCCTCCTAAATCCTCTCTCAACTTTGTCCTAGTACTGCATCCGGTATTGTCTCCTTCTTTACCCACTGCAGGGGAGACAAATAGTCGCGACTGGAAAAGACCATAAGTCACTCTTGTTTAAAAAAGGTGGCCAAATTCGAGTAGGACTAGAGCACTGAGAGTTCCGTACAAACATTGGGAATCACGAGTTTTGTCTGTTATCGCTGGCAAGATATTGGTCCCAGGAATTTCAAGACTATATTAAAATCTCTACAGTGTTTCCTCAGGCTACCCCAGACATACAAAAAGAAGCGAGGGGGGGGGGGAGGGGGAGGACTTCAGTTTGTACATGATGTAGAGAGAGTAACTTTAATGAAACATTTTTCATTTACTTACATAACCATGACTGCAACTTATATTTTATGTTTGCACGTAGTAATGTTCGTCTATTATGGTTTTGAGAGATTATGAATGCAATGTATTTTGAAATGGCAAAAAGTCATTTTATATGATATAATTTAACAAATTTCAGATTTTTTCTTTATTTGTAATGTGAAATCTTGCTTCTTGCCGAAGTTCACGACCCTAGGTCAACAGGAAGTACCCTATAGGTTTGGACGAGTGAGTCTGTGAGTACAAAATTTTATGACATGAATGACCGAATCTTTTGATTGCATTGACTTAGAAGCTTAAATTTTTAACACCCCCAAGCAACCGTAGACTCTAGAACGTGACATAAATCTTAACTTGATACGCCAGCCTGTTCCAGAGAAAAAGGGATCTTGAAAGACGAACAGAAAGAGTGAGGGTTAAAAAATAACAAATGTTTTTGTGTGATATAATTGCAGATTAATAATTTTGGGCTTTTCCCTGTACTTTTACTGTGAAATATTGCTTCTTGCCAAAATTCAAAATTCTAGGTTAATGGGAAGTTCACAATAGATTTGAGATTGTTTTCGAGTATCAAACTACATGACATAAATGACGGAATATTTTGATTGAATTGACTTAGAAGCTTAAAATTTTTACATCGACAAGAGACTATAAACGTTAATATGTGACACGAATTTGAACGTGATATGTGTATCCGTTCCTGAGAGAAAGAGGCTTTGAACAGTCGGACAGACTGACAGAAACAGAAAGACGGACTACAGAGTGATCCTATGCAGAGTGATGCACCGAACCCTAAAAAGGGGATAAAATAATAGCTACACAGACGTTCGCCTTTTGCCCGTTTATAGAGCAAACACTGCGTGCATTCGTAACCCCTATGTTATGCGGAGATGACCCAACATATCACGAGATGCGGACACACTAGTGTCTAAGGAGGTTGGGCTATATTACTGTCCACTTACACTTTTCATCAGATAGTGTGTTTTAAGCTCGAACACTAGGGCGTTCCTAAATGAAAAGAAACGTTCAGAAAAGCACAAGCTCTAGAGAAACGAATCGTAGGAAATAAAGCTTGTTTTATTCAGGCACGAAGATTTTGAGAAGGTGTTCGACACTGTATCAGCGATAATTAAGAACCAATATATCCCTTCAGAGGCAAGTGATTCACTCGATGAATTTTTGGTTAATAACACGCATCACATTACAGTAGTGGTCGAATGTCCAACAGAGACAAAAGTAAGAGTACTAATGGCCTAAATATGCATAAAAAATGTGTCAGATTGGATGAACAGCACTGTCAGATCGTTCGCTGAGATAATGGAAAGTATCATTCGTGAACGATGGTGGAGAATTTCAGAGTAACTTGGACATAATATGCACTTGATACAATGAATGCTAATTCTCTTTAAATGTAGATAGGTGCTAATAGGAAGAACCGCATAATATCTGATTACTATTAGTGACATACGTTTTTTGTATGTGGGCAGCCGCAGCGTAATCAATGCATAGTTTACCTAATGGATGGGTCTTTCAGCATCCATTGCATTTGATGACGATAGGATGTTCGCCTTATAAAACGATGGGAGATCGTATTAATTTAGTGGCTTAATGTAATGTAGCCAACTTTAACCGGAATATGCGATTCATTATCGCGTAATCGGTTATGCCTTGATTCCATAAGAAAAGAGGATTAGTATAGGAAAAGTTGTAAAAATGGGCACAGATGCAATTACGAGCACCCATCACTAGGAAGGTATGGGAAGTGCTGCAGTCTGGCTACCAGGACTGAAAATGGTACCTGTTATTGGTAGACGAAAGCAGTGAATAGTTGGAAGCGTTGTTTCAAGCGGTGTAGTTCCAGCGTCCGTTATTGTATGAATTGGTGTTTGTTCAGGACTGCAAACGTTTGGCAGGTATGTGAAAACGTTTTCTTTTATATCTTTCTGATTAGTTTAAAACAATTTTTCAGTGATATTCAGAATAACGGAATCCTAAGCTACTTTTAGAAGTACGTTTTCCTTTACACTCGCTTTTAGGTTAGACATATTGGTGGCCATGTTCTTAAGAATGGTTGGTGTAAATATGGGGCCATTGGGTTGGTGTTAAAATGGGCCCCTATTTAAGGAAGGCCGATAATCACACCATCTTTCCTCTTAAACATTTAAATAATTTTATGGGGATATGAGTAGTCGAAGTCACACAGCAACAAACAAACAAACAAACAGAATTTACAAATTCCGATAATAGACCCTAGCGCTTTCGCTCGTCCTTGCAGAATGCCAAAACGAAGAAGGGCTACGAATGTAAGAACCAGAGGCATCGGTGGGATGAATCTCAGATGGTACGTGCCATAGCAAGGCTTCTGTGAAAGGTGCTGCAAGAACGTTCGCAGTGCCTCGTACCACTTTGCAGAGATTTCTTAACTTGATAAAATCCCTGAGCAAGCATATCAAGAGAAACCTAGGAAGGACCGCGATTTTAAATGCAGACTTCGAAAAACAACTACACTACTGGCCATTAAAATTGCTACACCACGAAGATGACGTGCTACAGACGCGAAATTTGACCTACAGGAAGAAGATGCTGTGATATGCAAATGATTAGCTTTTCAGAGGATTCACACTAGGTTGGCGCCGGTGGCGACACCTACAACGTGGTGACATGAGGAAAGTTTCCAACCGATTTCTCATACACAAACAGTAGTTGTCCGGCGTTGCCTGGTAAAACATTGTTGTGATGCCTCGCGTAAGGAGGAGAAATGCGTACCATCATGTTTCTGACTTTGATAAAGGTCGGATTGTAGCCTATCGCGATTGCGGTTTATCGTATCGCGACATTGCTGCTCGCGTTGGTCGACATCCAATGACTGTTAGCAGAATATGGTATCGGTGGGTTCAGGAGGGTAATACGGAACGCCGTGCTGGATCCCAACGGCCTCGTATCACTAGCAGTCGAGATGACAGGCATCTTATCCCCATGGCTGTAACGGATCGTGCAACCACGTCTCGATCCCTGAGTCAACAGATGGGGACGTTTATAAGACAACAACCAACTGCACGAACAGTTCGAAGACGTTTGCAGTAGCATGGACTATCAGCTCGGAGACCATGCCTGCAGTTACCCTTGACGCTGCATCACAGACAGGAGCGCCTGCGATAGTGTATTCAACGACGAACCTGGGTGCACGAATGGTAAAACGTCATTTTTTCGGATGAATGCAGATTCTGTTTACAGCATCATGATGGTCGTATCCGTGTTTGGCGACATCGCGGTGAATGCACATTGGAAGCGTGTATTCGTCATCGCCATACTGGCGTATCACCCCGCGTGATGGTATGGGGTGCCATTGGTTACAAGTCTCGGTCACCTCTTGTTCGCATTGACGGAAGTTTGAACAGTGGACGTTACATTTCAGATGTGTTACGACCTGTGGCTCTACCCTCCATTGGATCCCAGCGAAACCCTACATTTCAGCAGGATAATGCACGACCGCATGTTGCAGGTCCTGTACGGGCTTTTCTGGATACAGAAAGTGTTCGACTGCTGCCCTGGCCAGCACATTCTCCAGATCTCTCACCAATTGAAAACGTCTGGTCAATGGTGGCCGAGCAACTGGCTCGTCACAATAAGCTAGTCACTACTCTTGATGAACTGTGGTATCGTATTGAAGCTGCATGGGCAGCTGTACCCGTACACGCCATCCAAGCTCTGTTTGATTCAATGCCCAGGCGTATCAAGGCCGTTATTATGGCCAGAGGTGGTTGTTCTGGGTACTGATTTCTCAGGATCTATGCACCCAAATTGCGTGAAAATGTAATCACATGTCAGTTCTAGTATAATATATTTGTCCAATGAATACCCGTTTATCATCTGCATTTCTTCTTGGTATGGCAATTTTAATGGCCAGTAGTGTAGTTTCTTCTCTTCTTAAAGTGGAGCAAAAGTTGTTTGCGTGCACTTTGGCGGATTTGAGAAGAATGGCATTTTTATTTTCTCAGAGAAATAGGTTGACAACGCCTTTCAAAAGAGGAGAAGCAGGACGAGCTAGGGCTGACCTTTTTCTTGAGAGACACAGGAATCAGCTGTCAGTTCGCAAACCTTGTGGAACTTCATATGCCAGAGAGTATAAAAAAGGAATATAAAAGAGAATACAACGAGAATGTGATGGTTTTCTTTGATTTATTGACAGACGCTTTCAACAAACACTCATCCAGCAGGCCGAGTATATAGCGTGGACGAGACAGGCCTGTGCACTGTCCAAAGCAAAATTCCAAAAATGATACGGATGAAAGGGAAGAAACAAACTGCAGCAGTAGCGTCTGCAGAAAGAGGGACTACAATCACGTTTATCGCCTGCACGGGCGCTTCGAGACATTATGTCCCGCCAATGATAATTTTCTCTAGAACCACCACGTCCCAAGCTGTAACTAGAGGCTGCCCCCATGGTGCAATTGGTAGAGCCCATCCTTCAGGATAGGTTCAAAACAATTTATTCACCGAATGGTTCGTTCGGTGGACTTGATATCTACAATCTGACGCCTATAGATCACTGTCATCGATCGTCCTTCATACAGTCCCAACTTGGCGCCATCAGATTTTCATCTGTTTTCGAATCTTAAAGAATGTCTTCGAGGACTTCACTTTGACAGTGATGAAGCGGTGCAAGAAGAGGTGAAGTTATGGTTCCGTCAACTAAGCGAATAATTCTACAGCGACGGTATGAAGAATTTTGTCTCCCGCTGGGGTAAATGTGTTCGTAGATGAGATATGAATATGTAAACATGAAGAATAAGGACGTAGAACATTATTAAAGTTTGTTTTATTTAAAAAGCTTTAAGAGTTTTCGGAAACATTATTTTTCAGAGCGTTCTCGTATAACACGTAAGTATCATGGGCATAAGATGAGATAGAGGAGCTATTTTTCCCTCGCTCAATACGCGAATGGAATATGTCAGAAAATCGATAATATTGGTACGAAGTACCCTCGTCATGCACTGAACAATAGCTTGCAGAGTATGAATTAATAGAAACACAACTGCTTGTGCGCTACGGATATTCAAAGAAATTGAGTTGCAGTCTTTGGAAGAAAGGCGATAGTTTTCCGGCGAAACCCTGCTGAGTAAAATTAGAGAAACGGAATTCGACTTGGACTTTTCAATAGCTTTCCTTTTTCGATCTTACAACGCACGCAGTGACCTTCAGAGTAAGGTAAGGGATAATAGGATAAGAGATAACAGGACGCTTTCCGAGGCATTTGCCTATAGTGACTTTTTGCCTTGCGAAGTACGAGAATGAAATTGGACAGACGTTTGAAAATATTACGAGTAGCAAAGCAAACATCCACAAGTATCTGCTCAACTGGGTTCCAGGGATTGCACAAAATGATGTGATATTGAATCATTGTTTCATTGATAGGAATTTATAGATTTACTTATCTTTTTTGCGTTTCGTGATATTCAGAAAAGGACTGCTTTAAAGATTTTAAAATCCATAGCACTTTCGTACAATTGTCTGAAGCTTCCTGTTGTAATGAACGTAGCACCCTAACATGCGAGTTTTGTGTGGTATTTGTTGGGAGAAATGCCCTGCAGCCACTTGAATTACAAATAAATTACTTTCCAAATCGTTGTTACAAATATCATCTTAATTTTCATTTCCTGAAAATATAAAAATCTCTCTGTGTATAATGTGTTTAGAGTAAACACAGAAACTATTACTCAGAGCAGCACACACGATACCGCTAAAATCACAACAGGGAGGGTCAAGGTTTGTAACTAATGATGATATGCTGAGAAGTATCGGTAACAAAAACACATGCGACTCACACTTTTTATTAGTTTCCTCGAGAAAATCTTACTGTGAAACCAAGGTTTACTTCATATTAAAAAAATTAATTAATGAAAGAAGACTGCGATCTCGTGAATACTGAGTTCCCCTTTTAACGAGTAGCCATCTTGCATGAAGAGAAATGTAAATATGAGAACTATTATTCTTTTGCTTCCGTTGCTGGGTATCATATGAAGGAGGGAACAAACATTTCTGGGTTGATTAGTATACACAGAGAAATAATGAAGAAGGAATTTCCTTTACCTTTGCTTTCATCTGACACTTGAATTGTAGGCATCCAAGACGTACTCGTCTGCGTTACTAAATAAATCCGTCTTTGAAATCTTTTTACGCAGCGTTATTCTGATTGTTATGCCTCTTGTAATGACAACAATCTATATATGGTGGAATTCTTCAGAAAAAAATCATGTAATTCAAAGAGCCGATGAATAGGAACTGATCTCTCTGGCATTATATTCCTCTATGTAGAGAGGAAGACAATTGAAAGGTCACAGAGCAAAAAGTATATAGTTGTCTTGCTCCAGGTAGCAGAGGACAACATCTTTAAATAATAAATAAAATGTACTTACAATGCTGGACCGGTAAACATGAAATAAATATCACATTAACCCGAACGCAGGTTCACATTATGTAGTTAGATATTTTCGACTCACGTTTACGTTGGAGTTTTGTAAATTGACTGTATTTCCATTACTTCGACAGATGTAATGAAGGGGTAAGCTGAAATAACACAGATTATTTGTGAACGTTTGTCTTTCACAGAATGACATGCTGCGTTTTTTCGGTTCGCATCTAGCTGCTCAAGATTTAAAGTTTTTCAGCTAACAATAATTGTTTATCGGTCTTTAGATTGTAAATTACAAGGCTTCGAAATAATACTTCGCACATACGCAAATAAATTACATTTTTAGCTGTAAGCAAACAAAATGAACATTAAATACAAATATTAACGCTGAAGGATAGCACTCTTTCTTAGTTTTTTAGTACATTAAATCATCAGTTTTTCTTGTCACTGAATATACTGGTATAAAGTTATTTTTGGTGTAGCATATATTGTAACAGTGGTGAGTTTTCAAACTAACACAACGTACAATTTACATGTTTCATAGTGCGAACTGAGCCTGGCTTTTTTTTCCCCGGAAAGCTATTGACTCTGCATCAGCTGGACTACTGGGAGGTGTATGTCTTCACCAATGAGATCGGCTACTAAATTAATAGCTGTCGAGCAACAGAGTGAACAGTATCAAAGTGATGGCGCTAGTAAATAAGTCATTGGTGTTGACCTTAACAAAATCAGTACGAGTAAACTGCATGGAAAAGGGATTCACTACTTACTGAATTAAAGCCTTGGTTCAAGTGATTCCAAAATTCATTCCAATCATATTCAACGTGCCTAGGTCATTCAGTGACACTAACATAAGAGTTTATTCAGCGCACCATAAAAATAAACATCTAATAAGAACAGATTATTGACATACACTGACTTGGCAAAGTTCTGAAACATGGAATCATGATCAAAAGTGAGACTCCGAGAATATCAGTTGTATGAAACATATCCGTGACAGACATGCAGTGTTTGTAAGATTGTACCAAAATTAAGTGAAAATAACGTACAGTGTCAATGCTCGCTCGGCCTTGGATGAGTTTTCATGAATTCGCTAAGTATCAGTAAACGTCTAACTTCGCTCATTCCTAAGCGGCCGACGTCTCTCAAAATTCCTACCATGACTGTTGTGTCCAAATGTCGACTGTGGATGGTGCAGGTGGCTGTCACGGGAACTCAGCCGGGTCTCAAGCCGCCTTTCAAAGGTAGAGTTCTGCTTGCTGCGCTGCGTCGTTCCACTTCCGAAAGAGAAATGTCTGCTGTAAGTCTGGAATCGAAGTTTACTACTGGTCGTAGGAGATGAAGGAGTCTATTCTACTATAAGCCTGAGAAAGAAGTTGAGGGTAAAAAACCACGTCTCCTGCCCGTGCTCTGCGCTGTGTCCGCGCCAATAATATCATTCACCGATGAAGAAGTTCTGCACAGCACAGTCCAATGGTGTAGAAGTTCCATCACTGAGATATGTGAAATGTGTTCTCCAATCAGCTGGTTTTCTGCCTACGCTGTTTAGAGAACATTTTGGGTCACATACATACCACACTGGTTATCTGTTTTAAACCACAAATGCGCAGCTTTCCCGCATTCAAATTTCAGAAAGACAGCTCCAAACCGCCCACTCTCAATAGGATTTTTATGAGTGCCCAATAAGCTTCTTTTTTGCACGTTACTGGGACAATCCCCATCCCACCAGGGCTTGGCATCTGGTGGACGTCACGTGTTTTCACCCGGTGGCGAACAAGCACAGGAAAGACAGCTGAATAGCCCGGATTTCTTTGTGTTCGACAGGAATATAAACATCTCTTCAAATGGTTTGCTCCCTCAACATGAATTCCGATAAGTTGCCAGACTGTTCACAATGCCAATTATAGAGGGTTTTGACGTATCTGGGCGTAGTTATACAAGTGGCCATTTATTGGCTACAGGCGTGTCTTGACGATTCATCGTTTTATACGTTTTAGATGGAGCCTTGCACTATACGCTGAATTCCTACAGGTCATGGAAAAAGTTCGTGAAGGCAGCTCGGAGGATACCGCACAGGAAAATAAAGATTGACAGCTTAACAAGACCAGATGGACAGAACTGTTACTCTCCCCTTGTCAGTGGTGTCTCGCTAGTCTGCCTGTGTCCCTAGGGAGTTCCATAGCGGTAATCGCGTCCTGTTGTTCCTGCATTGGCTAAGTGTTGGCTTTGCGGACCTCAACTCACAAGTAAAATCTAACATTACAAATGCACAGATTCTCAGTCAGACTAGAAAAGGTTAATGAATAGAAAAATATGGCTCCACCATTACAATCACTGATTTCAGTAGTTAGTATCAAAATCAAATTGATTGGTCGAAACATGACTCTAATAGTGATTAACAGAATTAGCTTATAAAAATGAAGTGTCAGGTCAGAGGCGGACTCATTACTCTGTGTTACATGAATGTATATGTACTTGCTCCAGCATAAATGTTGGATTGAAAGGACATTCACTTATAGTTGTTTTCAGTATTATGATTACAAATTTTGCTTTGTATGAACACCAGTCTTTGTACTTTTACTACATTCTGAGAATGTTAAAAATTGGTTTTGACGATGACATACTGATTGGTGTTCGCGTATCTTTTTTTCTAGAGGGACAAGTTCTTCTTCATCCTTGTATTAGTTCTGTAGATGTGGGAAAACCCAACCTAAAAACCCGCAGCATAGCGGTATCCGACATCTTAGTATCATCTGGATACATGAATTGTAGTACATGTTGGAAAGCAGACATGCAGGATATCTCGACAACAGTAGCATGGGGTACCAAGAGACGTTGTCGATAGGACAATGGTTATGGTTTATGGGATGCAGCTCATTGTGATGAACAGATAACGAAACAAACATTAGCATTGCAGACGTTTCAACGATCTCTATGGAAAACTCAGACTTGTCTACCGTTGTAGCATAGAGAACAAGGGCACAAAAGGTGCAGCACATGTAATATTAACAACTGCATGAAACATGACTAGTCCAGATGTGCAATTAGATTGCTAAAGTTACTATAGATTGGATACGTTTCGACTAGTATCCTGTTTATTAACAATGAGTCTGCAAAATAATTCAAAACAATTTACACTGTATGGGTGTCTGACTGCCACCAGGAACGTAGACAATGCAAAGAGTATCCATGTTACTCTAATGTACACCACAGAGGTGTGAGTCAACAGCTCGCCTTTTGCAGTCATTCTCTGCCTAAGTGCAAAAACATCCTGGTGAACACACCACGACCAATACGTAGAAACAGCCAACACACTGCATTTTTGGTCACATAATTAGAGTTTATCCAACTGTGCAGCATGCTGAAAACGCGCGCACAAGTTACGTGGTAAGCGATTCAGTACATCGCATTTGACAGCATTCGCAAGTTCATGTCCAAGTGCGTAATTCCGCAGTCTTCAATCCTCATACTTCACACCAATTCGTTCACATAAGGTAAGCTACATTCACTTTAAACTGGCATTACAATTAATATATTCACCCCCTTGTTATGTGAGACGTAATGAGTACTTGTAAATTAAACATCATAGCCCCCGACATACGTTTGTCGATAGAAATGTTCCACTAACGCAAGCATAATGAGTTACACATTCATCTTACCAAATAGCAGATCAAACTGAACTGAAATGACCAGTCAAACAAGACTAAATTATAACTGATGGACATACCTCTTGGCGTGTAGAACATTCTTTGTGAATAGGAAGACCCACAATAACAATTTTGTTACTTGTTTGCAAGTTGGTAGAGACAATCGTGGCTTTCGTAGTGTATGTTATTGGTCCTTCACAGGCAAACAGTGCTCTGATTTTATTCTTGAAAAATTCCAGGAAGAAATGCTGGGCATAATCACATCCGATCAGGACAGGACAGCGTATCATTGACAAATAGACCTTAACAGCAGTAGATCAGCATTAAATGTACACAACAACTGCAAGTAATGGAACTACTTCGTTCACTTGTGTCTCAACTACATAGCACAGGTTATCCATGAAATGCTCAGTTCTACTGAATAACACCTGTGGTTCCAAACTATTATCATGAAACTTTCTTAAGCTAACATGAAAAACCAAAACATCTTACTTGCTACCACACATATAAAAAGTAAAGCTGCTCAGCACAAAAAATCACATAAATTAACGCCATAAAACTATATACAGATGTACACTTGGGTTCACACATTTGTTTATTTATAGAATGGTTTTGTGACCTGCTACTGATACAAACTTCGTACGGCTGGAAGCAAAATTTATCAATACACATACTTGGTACTACAAATCAAGCGTAGTAAAAATATAGAGTGCTATTTCTTCTTTTCCTGTAGCAAAAAAAGTGACCCCTGTTGAGATACGTTTCACAAGCAAATGAAATACCCTTGCATCTTTCTCCTCAAAGTTTTAAGTCAAGTTGATTCCCAATATCGAATGAGAAATGTTAAGGTGTCTATGAAAAGCATATATGAAATCTACGGTACTTTTAAACGGGTTCTGTCTTTAGTAGAGATGTAATGACGTCCAAAATCTGCTGAGCGTTGAAGGGCGAATCTCATGCCGTGCCAGAACCACCTGTCTTTGGGGGGCAATGTATGCTGACAACAAAAATTCTGTTATGCTCGTCTTAATGCTCACTTCATGTATCTATGCTGTGACAATTTTGTTCGCTGGTCACCTCCGAAATGGAACACAAAAAGTCGATAGTTACTTTCCTTTTTCTCGTTCCTTCATTCAGAGAAGATATTTTTACAATTTAGTTATTTCGTGTACTAGTTACCGCAGTCATACTGCGAATACGCAGTTTGTACTTAGTAACGATTCCGAACAATTCAGTTATCTTTGGGTCACTCTGAGAGGTATCCAGAAAGTATTCTTTGAGATCCGGCAGTTCACAGGCCGCCTCGCTGAGAACGCTGGCGTCAAATTTTGAAGAAGACATTCCTGTGTCCTGTTGCACTGCAGGTCGGTTGCGTTTTGGAATCTTATGCAACTGGTAGTTGTTCTGCTACACGGTGAGGTGGTGATGCGTAGTTTGGTCGTGTGCAAGCGATTTTGCTAATCATTTACAGCGAACGTGTGGTTCATGCGTAACTATTTTTTTTTAGTCACGTTATGGTTACTTTAATTTCCATGGGTTGGAAGTGTGTCTCAAGTGTGGATTTGGTCTTTGCGTCTTTGTGAGGAGAGTGTGTTTCGAGATTTGGCTCAGAATCTGTTCACTACATGTTCATCCAAATAGTAGCACAGTCAGTTTTGCCACACTCAGTGTCAATCAAACTTTCTCATTGCTTTGCGACTTTTTGGTATTACACTTTATTTGATTTTCTTACACACTGGAACTCTGTGTGCCATGTTTTTTCTGAGCATTATATTATACATAATAATGTAGGTGAATTATTTTCTGTGGATTTTCATTCAAATACTGTTTCGTATGAGTTTTCGTAGCCACTTATGTTCCAATTTAGACGAATCACGTAGACTTGGATTCAGCAGATGGAATATGAGAAATTGATGTGGAATGCACTATTTGCATTCAACAATTGGAAGAATATGTACGGAGTTCTTGCTGCAGTTAATATCAACAAGAGTAGTGTACATTATATTTCATATTTCTTTGCATGCTGTTCAGCAGGAAAGGTAGGTGTTGGTGTTGATGCAGATGGCTGCGATGTAGTACTTTATTCTGTAGAACAGTGGTTTTCGAACTTTATCGAAACACAGCTCCGTTGACCTGAACATAAATATCCGAGACTCCTTTTGCATACGACATCCAACTCAAAGAGTGGGATAAATAAACTACTTTTTCTGAAAAATTGAATAATAGTTATTTGTTCTTTAGATGTTGGCATAACAAATTTTAATCTACTTTTACTTTTGCTACGAAATTAATGTGAAGGATGAGCTTGCTTCTTTGTGAAGAGTTCCTCAAATCACGGCACAAAATTGGAAACTGCGACATACATCTCTTTTTCCACATTAATTTGCTATCTGTATTTCGTGTTGACGACTGCCAATTCTGAACAACTCACCTCGTATTAACAGGATCTTGCAACAGATTCGCCACTCGTAGGGCCATGTTGTCTATTTGCGGATACTCCTGCTTCACCAGTCTCCAAAAACTCAAGCAGTGGTGACGAAACGAACTTCAGTTTCAGTGTAGACTCTGGTAGTGTGGTGTTTGAAGAAATACCAGTAAAGTGCTCTTGTGGATCAGTTGTAAGTGCTGATGGACGTTCTGTACTGAACAGATCTTGATTCAGTTGTGTTGATCAACTTCTTCTACAAAGTACTTCAGAAAGTAATCACGAGTTCGGTTAAATTACCCACAACCACGGACTTTAATTATTCGTTAAACTGAAAGTCACTACTATCTTCTAAAATAGCGTAAAAAGCAAGAAAAAATCATCATAATCCAAATTTTTCTTCCTCGATAGTTTCCTCTTTCACAAGACTGAAATTTTGTCAGACAGTTACACAATGTTGGTATCGTTACCTTGATAGGATACATTCAATGAAATGAATTTTTCGAAGATGTCACGAAGATTCACCAGCTTCAAAACAAAGTCGCCTGTTGACGAACTTCTAGGAACTAAAATGTTTCTCATGTAAAACCGAAACGCACTTAGCTTTTGTAATACGTTGTATTTTCGTCTATCAGTGTCTTCAGAAATGCATGATTCATTTGAAATATCACGTTTTGTATTTACATTTAAAATTTTATCGATGCTGATAGAGAAACACAAACCACGTAAGGGAAACAACAATTGGAAATGATCTGCAATCGACAAAACTAGCCTTCAGACTGGCTGTTACTGAATAAAAGTTAATCAGTCACGTGATACGGTTCGACTGCCGTGCTCCGCGCTGCCTTGGTAGCAACACTTACCTTCCGGCCCACTGGGTGTTACTACATGCGCACATGTTGTTCCTTTACTCGGAAACTGTATGAACCAAACTGTTATTTTTACGAAACAACCGCAACCTCCCTACTGTAACGCAACGACGCCCCTGGGAGGCGCGACGCACAGTTTCGAAAGACGTACTGTAGAAAATGTGCTTGTTTGCTGCCTTGTATGTGTGAGTTATTATAACAGACTGGCTCCACATGCACACTGCCGTGAAGCAGGCCAAAAGAAACATTGCTTTACACACCGTCATGCTTGGTGGGACATTTGTTGCGATTGTTCGTGTTCACTTAAAATGACTTTTCTTTCGCTGTGCTCAATGTAAACTGGTGCTCGAAAAAGTAAATGTTCACTGTCCACGTAATTTTCTGCGAACTCTTTGCAGTCGTATCGCGTTACTTTTTAGATTCATGGATCTAATACTGTGTTTAACAGGTCATGTTCTTAATTCAAGGCATTTTGGGACTTACTTTCTGAGGTAATCCATCTTTAAAACCTAGCAGGAAGCTTGCAGGGCTTTGATGCGCAATATTGTTGATTGTATTTTGAAATACAAATATACATGAGTTGAGTTCAATTTATGTACCGGTGAGTTGCAAGACACCACGTTAAATAAGGTTAAATAAATCAGGTAAAAAACAGGAGGAATAAAAACAGAGAGAGAGAGGCAAGGAATATTTTTCTGGGGACTCATGCTCGCAAATAGGTCTCACTTGTTCGGTAATATCCAGAACCGGTAATTTTTTGTTCAAGTTCAGGTTCTCATTGTCTGAAAATAGACACTTTGGGCTACATCATACACTTCGGTTGGTCAAAAATATTGCTGTTGTGACTTAAGCCTTTTCCTGTAATTCACCACAACTATAAGAAGTTTTGACATAGCAGCTTCACTTAATTCATTTTCGTCGCTGTTGTCATTGACAGTGTCTTCTCCAGGCGCGCTTCTTGTGACGTACGAATCGTGTACCACTACCGTGATAGCAGTCGACGTTTCTCCAATTCTGTAGCTGTGCACACACTGAATGACAGGTCAATATACTCGCAGAAAATGAGTATCTCTTCTGCAGTATACTTCAAGCTAAGTTATCTTTCCGAAAACTCTGTGTATTTGTGAGTATAAGCAGAAAATGAATGGGCGTGTGCCAGGCTACTGCATTAAACGAGCGGGGTTCAATACCCAAAGGCTCATATGTCAATTCTGTGACAGCTATCGCTTCCTTCTCCTCCTCTGTACTCGAAAAATGCCAAGATGGCGGATTTCGTAGTATACTATAGCCCCTTGTTCCTACAGATTATTGAGTAAGTGGATTTACTCACAGATGAAATGAAATATTCGTGTGGCATTGAAAGGCAGTGGCATACCATTTCCAATAGATCCATGCTAATACAAAACTGTAACACCTTTTTTATTCATGCTGATCACAAGAAATATTATAATGAATAAGTTTTACAGAAATTATATTGCTGAGAAGAAGTGAAACTCACGCCTATGGAATACAGAACTGGAGATGGAGACAGCGACGCCAAATTCAGTATTACACCTCTTGCAGCGACTAAATAAAAAAAAATAAACAGCAAGGAACTTTCCAGTTTAGCTTTTCAATGCGGTAAAGAAGGAACTGATAGTTCAGACGTAAGATAGATTTTATAAACAGAGAACCTCATTTTATGACGCGGGCTGGAGAGGAAAAAAAAAAAAGAAAAACACAGTGGGACATCGATGGTGGTTCAGGAAGCAGTCAAGACACGTTATATCGAGAGAGGCTTAATTGACGGAAAATATTGGGTGTTGGTGGCGCTGTTGGTGGCAGAACGGGAAACTAGAGCAATCTCAGTCCCGGCTGCGAAATGGCGTGCGTGGCAGTAATTAGCCCTGGCTGCGAATGCATTATGGCGGCGCCGTGGTGTATTTTGTAGCACTTGGCCGCTGTTTGCCCTCGACGTGTTACTCGGCTCGCCGCTTTATAATTCGGGGCACAGAGCGCCGGGCACGCTACTCTATCGGTTATTTCGTCGGCATGGCCTCGTTCGCTTATCGACTGGGTGCGAGCGCTGCGCCCTGGCCCGCTGAACCGACATACGTGACCTATCATCCTTGTAACGTCCTCGAATTCTGGCTCCATAAACACGGTATGAATAAAGCCGTCCAAAGGTTCATTTGCAGAAAACACCTAGATCTACGAGTATTTCAGACACTGGCATTTTTGCGTACGAGCAGTCATTATTTTCTAGCTTACGATTGTGGCTAATAAATATCAAGTAACAGTTTAGTGTAAGCGTCCTATGTCTGTATCTAAATCTGTTAAAACCGTGCGGTAAATCAAATTACCACTTCCAAGTGATGAAACAGAGGCCAAATTTCTGTTTAGATTTCTAAAATTCTTAATTTGGTGTTGGTACATCTACATTTATATAATTTTTCTGCCATCCACAGACGCTTTCAAACTATTTCTCTAATAGCACATGAGAGGAAAGAATACCTTAATATTTGCGTGCGAGGTCTGAACAATTATTTTATAACGATGGTCATTTCGCTCTCTTTAGGTGGGCGACAGCGAAATATTTTTTTATATTCGGAGGAGAAAGATGGCGATTGTAATTTCTCGAAAAGGTCTCGCCTCAACGAGAAACGCTGTTGTGTCAATGAATACCACGTCAACTCTATCACATCTGTGAAGATATCCCCCTTATTTCGTGATAATATAAAATGATCTGTTCTCAGAACTTCGATGTCCTCTGTCGATCCTATCTGGCGAGGATCTCATACAGCATAGAAATGCTCCAGAAGAGGATGAACAAGCGAAGGCATTTTGTTTAGGAGTTTTGTTGCATCTTCTAAGCGCAAATAAAATAATCTTTCGTTTGTCACCCCAACGTCATTATCTATGTGATCGCTCCAATTTAAGTTATCTGTAATTGTAATCTCTAGTAGATATTTAATTGAATCGACAGTCTTCAAATTTATTGATTTATCGTGAAATGGAAAGTTAACTTTTTTATGTCAAAACGTCTATTTTCTCGTCGATCGAACTTTCTGGTGTGGCAGAATACTTTTAGATGTGAAGCTGTGATAACTACGAGACTAACAAAAAAAAAAGAAGGTTCAAATGGCTCTGAGCACTATGGGACTTAACATCTGAGGTCATCAGTCCACTAGAACTCAGAACTACTTAAACCTAACTAACCTAAGGACATCACACACATCCATGCCCGAGGCAGGATTCGAACCTGCGACCGTAGCGGTCGCGCGGTTCTAGACTGAAGCGCCTAGAGCCGTTCGGCCACTCCGGCGGGCCGAGAATAACAACTTCTAAATAGTAGTTGAGCCTAAAATGGATAGATCATGTCTGTAAGTGTTTGTTGCACGGAATTCGATTTGCCTGTGAGGTCATCGTACCAATGTAAATGCATGCGGAGGATTGTTACGAATCAGCTTTGTGCAAATTTATAAACTGGTGCGTCGTGGAAACGCATTTAGCTAGGGCGTTGATTGGGATATCATTGCGGATAGCTTTCGAAGTACTGCTAGGACTAAGTGAGACTATAAAAATATTCGCCAGAATATTAGAGGAAATCGGTACCAAATGTCATATGACTCGTAAATACAATCTGAAGTACAGAAAACGCCGCTCAGAGGCAAGCTTAAGCCGAAACGTGTCCAAAACGTCTAAAATGCCTTGCGCCGAGCGAACGCGATTACCGTGGTAGCATCGAGAAGGAAATGAAAAAGCCGGCCGAAGTGGCCGTGCGGTTAAAGGCGCTACAGTCTGGAACCGCAAGACCGCTACGGTCGCAGGTTCGAATCCTGCCTCGGGCATGGATATTTGTATTGTCCTTAGGTTGGTTAGGTTTAACTAGTTCTAAGTTCTAGGGGACTAATGACCTCAGCAGTTGAGTCCCATAGTGCTCAGAGCCATGCATGCCATGCGAAATGAAAAAGCGGCGCAAAGTGATTACGTAGCTGACACATCGGGCATACAGCAGCCAGCGACAGGCTGACTTTGTGATATATTTGTTCTGTACTACTGTATGTAACCACTATATTAAAGAGTCTGATACTTAAATTACACATTAATACGAGGAATTTGTTATGAATTTATCCAGATGTATTCACGAAAAATCGACCGCGCAAATATGAACTCCGCACACAGTTTTTTTAAAACTCATGTGGGTGACGTGACACTTGTTATTTTTAATTTGACACTTCTTGCACCGTGCACATATGTTTTCTTAATCATTTGTAATTTACTTTGATCTTCTAATGACATTATTAGACGGTAAAAGACAGGTTCATCTGCAAACAATCTGAGAGGGCTGCTCGTAAAGCATTTATACAGATAAGAACGGCAGAGCGCCTGTAACACATTCTTGGTGAACAACATATATAACTTCGGTTTCACTAGATGACTTCATTTACTACGAACTTTGACTTCTGAGACAGGAAATCACAAATGCAATGTGATTAGAAGCCTCATGTTAGGAACACCGTCAAAAGAAAAAGCCAACCCAGGAGAGCTCATTTCACCGAATGGCATTCCATGTGGTGAAACTAGATTCTTTTTATTTCCCTGAACTATGGAAATAATTATGGAGAGGTGTAAATGTCCTGTATTCATAGCTTCTGCTCTCGGAGAACCAAGGACTCCCAAGTCTTTGAAGACGATTTTTGAAAGTAGTGTTACTTATATAACGTGGGTACAGAGCTCTGGTGTCTGATCGTAGAACTTTGGTGTGTCTGGAAATTCCCAACTGCTGCAGTGTCCGCAATATTGAAGTCAGGCAAAATCTTTACGTAGGTCGTGCGTGATTAAGAATTATTTATTTATTTTTGGCTATAAACATAACGTCATTATTTGTAAAATTGTCCGAAGCAGAAAACTTATCAGTACAAGACTGCAACCATTCGTTACTAAACGCGCACGTAACTAAATTAATTGCTTCCTTCACATAAGCTACGAAATTTAAAATCACTCTCACGATGTTGTTCCAGCAAATGGTAACAAAAAAATCAAGTGCTTCAGCAATATCTTTGTTGTATTCATCCAGCACGAAACTGACAATCTTTTGCAACACTGTTCCTGAAATCCCATGTCTGTCACTTTCAGTAGATTTATTCCCAAAATAACCCAACAGTACCCAGATCTGTAGACAGTCTTCTCAAAAATTAAGTATTTAACACCCTGCTAAGAGAAATACGTTGCTATATTAGCAGTATGTGTCTCGATGACGTTGAGTGGCGACATAAATCCTAGTAAGCAAGGTATTACTCCCGGTATCTAGCTTGAAAACTGTATTTTGCTTTAGATTAAGAAATAGGACTCCTCCTACATTTTAGCATCAGATTATACTTAATGAGTACTTGCTTCGTTCATCTGTAACTTTTATCGTCAGTAGTAGCATATCTAAGCAAACAAATTCAACATTTAAAGCATCTCCAGTGGCTGTTTCGAGGACATACAGTAGAGTTAGTTCCATCTGTGTCAGTGCAATAAGGGTCAAGGTGGAGGTCACTCCTCCTTTCCCTCTCCCCTTCCTCCCACCCGCCTCACCACTTCCTCATCCTCCTTGAAGCCAACATGGCGGATCTAGCCCACTTGTCCTAACTTACAAGGGCAAAAAATTCCTCTCCCACTGCTACTAGAGGGAGGGGTTTTCAGTGCGTGAGAACCATCCGTTGGGAAGCAGATAGTCCATCTGATTCGTTTCAGAATGGCCCCATTTCTGTTGTTGTTTTGTAAAACTTGATATGATAGGGCATGTGAAGCTGGAATAAAACTATAGAATCTTCAACGAAGTACGAAGCTGGCGTTCACTGAGGTGGAGAAGGGAGCAGTTGTTTAGTAAGCTGGCATATATTGTGGGTTTGATGACTATAGAGTAAATTTTTCTCCACCCATCGATATCTTCACACAGCATTCAGCCTCGATAAGCGTGAGGATGCTATTTTGAAGATTAATATCAAGAACAGCAGGCTGTGTGCTGTGTATTTATCTGCAAAATTTGAGAGTTGTGAACCTGGATGGTGTATTTCAAGCATTATTCATCATTACAGATAACCTGAGTCGATGGCAACCGCAAGTTAATTCCGATATAAACTATGTTCTGAAATATATGACTGAGAATGAAATTAAGGGGGAGAAGTTATTGGACCAGAGCATATGGTTGTGTCTAAAGGCTACACCTCAGTTTGCTAGCACTACTACAGACTTGAAATCCATACAAACAGAATTTACAACATTCAAAAAACATCTATTTCAACAAAATTGTTGGTTACGATGCACAGATGTAAAAAAAATTAATAAAATCAGTCACATGTTTTATGAAATTATTTGTTTAAAAGTAAGAAATAAAATAGCTTGGAGAAACATATGCCACAACTCATTTATTGTACCTGATTTCGAGCACAATTTCTCTAATCTGTTTTATTTATTACTTTTAGAAAAATCGTTTCGAAAAGCATTTAACAGATATTTTTCAATTTTTTTCTTTAATTTTCAAGTTATGTTCAGTAACCATGATATTCACATATGATTAGCTTTTTTGACGTGTTCCGCTCTCGAAATATCCTAAATTAAGTACTTGATTCGAAGAAAGGCTTTTCGACAGTTAAATATCACACACTATTTGACTTCTTGAAATACAATACGACAGTTGCTTGCCACTAGCCAATGGCAGTGCTACGCATTGTACAACTGTGACTTCCCTTATCCCCTCCCCTTATTATGTAGAGCTCCGGTTTATATACAAAGAAATTCAGACATTTTATTTAAGAAATTTACTACTAGAGGGAGCTTACGTAAGCTCAAAAGATTCTAATACAAAATTCGTAATAAAATATTAACATCGTAATTAATCATAATAATTGAATTTGTGTCTTTTTAAATGCATAAATTAAATTAGAGAAGAGCCTATAAAAATATATATAAAACTGTCTTCCAAGGAGACAGGACTTTGTATTATGTTATTGTATTTTATTGATCATTTATTGTATTTTTTGTTATATGTTACGAAAATTCTTTGGGTGGAGGTCAGGTGCAGCAGCAAATAAAGTCAGAACATGTCACTCTTACTGTCTTGACTAGCTTGTACCTCTACCAAGCTGTACGTTTCTAGGTGCTCTTGTCGAATAAATAATTACCTGGTACATACCTTTGGTCGTTCTTTCTAGCAGTACTAGGATTTTTCTCTATTTTCTTAGTAGTGTTCCTCAGAACAAAGATCATAGAAAATCTGGTATTTCTGTTCTATTCTTAACAGTGATTAGCATTCTTCTGTGTTTTGTCTATGTGGTGAGATTATATATATATATATATATATATATATATATATATATATATATATATATATATATATATACACTCCTGGAAATGGAAAAAAGAACACATTGACACCGGTGTGTCAGACCCACCATACTTGCTCCGGACACTGCGAGAGGGCTGTACAAGCAATGATCACACGCACGGCACAGCGGACACACCAGGAACCGCGGTGTTGGCCGTCGAATGGCGCTAGCTGCGCAGCATTTGTGCACCGCCGCCGTCAGTGTCAGCCAGTTTGCCGTGGCATACGGAGCTCCATCGCAGTCTTTAACACTGGTAGCATGCCGCGACAGCGTGGACGTGAACCGTATGTGCAGTTGACGGACTTTGAGCGAGGGCGTATAGTGGGCATGCGGGAGGCCGGGTGGACGTACCGCCGAATTGCTCAACACGTGGGGCGTGAAGTCTCCACAGTACATCGATGTTGTCGCCAGTGGTCGGCGGAAGGTGCACGTGCCCGTCGACCTGGGACCGGACCGCAGCGACGCACGGATGCACGCCAAGACCGTAGGATCCTACGCAGTGCCGTAGGGGACCGCACCGCCACTTCCCAGCAAATTAGGGACACTGTTGCTCCTGGGGTATCGGCGAGGACCATTCGCAACCGTCTCCATGAAGCTGGGCTACGGTCCCGCACACCGTTAGGCCGTCTTCCGCTCACGCCCCAACATCGTGCAGCCCGCCTCCAGTGGTGTCGCGACAGGCGTGAATGGAGGGACGAATGGAGACGTGTCGTCTTCAGCGATGAGAGTCGCTTCTGCCTTGGTGCCAATGATGGTCGTATGCGTGTTTGACGCCGTGCAGGTGAGCGCCACAATCAGGACTGCATACGACCGAGGCACACAGGACCAACACCCGGCATCATGGTGTGGGGAGCGATCTCCTACACTGGCCGTACACCACTGGTGATCGTCGAGGGGACACTGAATAGTGCACGGTACCTCCAAACCGTCATCGAACCCATCGTCCTACCATTCCTAGACCGGCAAGGGAACTTGCTGTTCCAACAGGACAATGCACGTCCGCATGTATCCCGTGCCACCCAACGTGCTCTAGAAGGTGTAAGTCAACTACCCTGGCCAGCAAGATCTCCGGATCTGTTCCCCATTGAGCATGTTTGGGACTGGATGAAGCGTCGCCTCACGCGGTCTGCACGTCCAGCACGAACGCTGGTCCAACTGAGGCGCCAGGTGGAAATGGCATGGCAAGCCGTTCCACAGGACTACATCCAGCATCTCTACGATCGTCTCCATGGGAGAATAGCAGCCTGCATTGCTGCGAAAGGTGGATATACACTGTACTAGTGCCGACATTGTGCATGCTCTGTTGCCTGTGTCTATGTGCCTGTGGTTCTGTCAGTGTGATCATGTGATGTATCTGACCCCAGGAATGTGTCAATAAAGTTTCCCCTTCCTGGGACAATGAATTCACGGTGTTCTTATTTCAATTTCCAGGAGTGTATATATATACAAATTCATGTATGAGCCCAATAGGACCACGAGAGGTACAATCAATCAATGTAGCATTTGATGGTTGGCCTTCAATTGAGTCCCAGTTTGTTTCGTCCTGTCAGAATGAAATCTCTTTCCTTCATCAGACCACCGTGTTCCAGTCCGTTTTCTAGTTTCCCACTGACAAACTTTCCAATCAAATATCTTTTGTCTGAATTTTTTTTTGTCTGTAACGTCTGCCTGAGTTATACAGGCTACTTTAAGATCCTCCTTAATCGCAGTGGTACATTAATTGGTTCAGTTTCGTGTTCAAAAACTTTGTTGCTTGCTTGTTCCATTCCATATATTCCTATTGTTCGAATGATGTTTGTAGTCCTACTTTTACCGCAACTTCTTTAAGAATTTCTACTTGTTTTTGAGCTGTGGTAATATCGCTAGCTAAAACTGCCAGATCATATGCAAAGGCGAGGCAATTCACTCTAATATTAATTCTACCTAACTTAACTGATTGATCTGTATTTTGGCTCGACTTTTGCTTTCTCCATTCTGTAATTACCTTTCCCAAAACCTAGTTAAAAAGTAATTGGGAGGGTCCATATCCCTGTCTAACACCAGTCTTTATATCGAAAGGCCGGCCACCGTGACCGTGCGGTTCTAGGCGCTTCAGTCCGGAACCGCGAGGCTGCTACGGTTGCAGGTTCGAATCCTGCCTCGGGCATGGATGTGTGTAATGTCCTTAGGTTAGTTAGGTTTAAGTAGCTCTATGTTCTAGAGGACTGATGACCTCGGATGTTAAGTCCCATAGTGCTCAGAGCCATTTGAACCATTTTTTATATCGAATGGTCTGGAAATTTCTCCCATCAATTTAACTTTAGAGCTAGTATCGGTCATCGTTTTCTTAATCAGTGTTATAGTTTTATTATCTAGCCCTTGTTCCTTTAAAATTTGGAATATATATATATATATTAATACTTAGCCAATGAAGGATTTCTAACAATATGTGTGTGTGTTAGGGATATTCTGTATTATAATCTGATAGGAGATATAGGTTCTTGTCTGAATTTCTTTGTGTGTTATGGTAAAAATCCATGCTCACTTTAAGAAGGTGCTGGCAAATTTAATTAATATTCGATTGGTTCACGAGGTAGTTGTATATGGAATATCTAATCCACCAAGCCAGGATCCATTACTCTAAAATCTGCAGAAATCGATAATTCTAGTTGAAAAACAGACAGATGTTACAGAATTAATTGCAAACACACAGAGATGACCATTCATGAGCCACAAAGCATAAGAAAATGGCTACTAAGAAGGACGATATACCCACTAGGATATATCTGGCTGGAGTGAACACTCACGTTACTGAGTTAGCTGAGAAACAGGAAGCCAAAGTGAAAGAATAAGCGGAGAAGATAACGGAATTGTGAAAAGCTCAAGGGTTAATTCCTGGAGCTATAGAGAATCTATCAACTGAAATTAACAAGATACGTGCTAGTCAGAAATCCCTATGTGAAACAGTAGATGAACTTTCAGAGCGAGTGACTTATTTGTCATTAGAGCAAGATGGAGAACAAGTAGCATGTCTCAGCAGACTTACATGCTTAGGCAAAGTCTAAGAAAGATCAAATCGCACAATCTGTGAATAAGCAAATCCAGACAGTGGTTATCTGTCAGGTAACGAAGTTCCTGTTGGCAGTGGGCTAAAGAAGGACGAAGTAGGACCTGATATTTCTCAGTGGAGAAATAAAATATCTGAAACAGTCGAAAATGTGAACAGAGAGTTAAAAGATATCTGGGCGGGCTTGGTTGGGGGAGAATTGCAGGAGTGGCCAAATGAATTGCATGAAAACGAAAGGCTCAAATCAGACTACAACAATCCTAATGCGTATCAGCCTGTTCGAAATATTTTGCTTCTGCGTGTGGCACACTGCCGGTGACAATGCTAAATGCAACAATGATTATGGATACTTAAGTATAGACGGTTTCAAATATATTGACCAAATAAGAAGACAGTAAATCTTGTGGTATTCATCCATAGATTTAGAATGATCATGGACAAAAAAAAAGTTTTGTAATCGGATCTGGCCTTATAACATAAACAAAAACGGCCTTGCTGTGCTGTTACAGCGAACTGCTGAAAGCAAGCGGAAGCTACAGCCGTAATTTTTCCCGAGGGCATGCAGTTTTACTGTATAGTAAAGTGATGGCGTCCTCTTGGATAAAATATTGCGGAAGTACAATAGATCCCTATTCAGATCTCCGGGCGGGGACTACTCAGCTGGACGTCATTATCAGGAGAAACAAAACTGGCGTTCTACGGATCAGAGTGTGGAATGTCAGATCCCTTAATCAGGTAGGGAAGTTAGAAAATTTAAAAAGGGAAATGGATAGGTTGAAGTTAGATACAGTGAGAATTATTTAAGTCTGGTGGCAGGAGGAACAAGACTCTGGTCAGGCGAATGCAGGGTTATAAATACAAAATCAAATAGGGGTAATGCAGGAGTAGGTTTGATATCGAATAAAAAAGTAGGAACACAGGTAAACACGAACAGCATAGTGAACGTATTATTGTAGTCAAGATAGACACGAGGCCCACTCCTACTACAGAAGTACAAGTACATATGCCAACTAGCTCCGCAGATGGCGAAGAGATTGAAGAAATGTATTATCAAATAAAAGAAATTATTGAGATAGTGAAAGGAGACGAAAACCGAATAGTGATGGGGGACTGGATTCGATAGTAGGGAAAGGAAGAGAAGGAAAAGTAGTAGGTAAATATGTAATGGGGGTAAGGAATGACAGAGAAAGCTGCCTGGTAGAATTGTGCACAGAGTATAACTTAATCATAGATAACACTTGGTTTAAGAACCATGAAACAAGTTTGTATACGTGGAAGAGGCCTGGAGACACTGTAAGGTTTCATATAGATTATATGATGCTAAGATAGAGATTCGATTTATTATACATCTATTGGGAAAACACCTCCAATGGTACTGACTACTAAGAAACAGAATAATTTACAATCATAAAACTTTACCAGACTGATTAATAGCAAACAGACTAAATACAATAACAAAAACTGTAGCAGTAACATAAAATAACTAAAGATTCTTTCTCGAAAGAAACTTTAAGATTTACAATCCGAAATAGAAGGATATTCTGCAAATAAGTACAATATTAGAAAATTACTGTACCGCCGGACAGCGGAAGTTGACAAGGCACGCAAGAGAAATAACCAGACAAAACTCATGTTAAATATTGAGAACTGAATGGTACAAACAGTCAGAGTGAACCTGTATGAAATTAAGAGATCTTAAATCTCCTAGTGCTTGGCCAGTTCAAAAACCAACATTTCAGTTGGCCGAGCCATACTCGGATAAACACATTTAAGTAAATAAATCTAGTAATTACTGAATTGACAAATCAGCCAGTTGACACTCCAACAATTTGCATGAGCTAGAAATAAAAAAAAATTAAAAAGGAGTGCTGCAGTAGGAGCGGAATGATTAAGACACAAATACATGGACTTATTATGCAACCCCGTCTTGGTGAGGCGCGGTGGGTTCGGAGAGATTAAGTGGTGCAGGACCACCTGCAGTCGTCTGGCTGTTCGATCGAGCGCCGAACTGGATTCACATTCGGATGGTGCGACTGCTCTATCATCCAGATAGAGTTAGCTGAGAAACAGAAGTGCCACAGAAAGAAACACCATGATAGTCTAATTAACAGAAAAATACAGAATTTGGTACAGGAACTGGGCCAGGCTTCTACTATAGACCGAACGCCTCCACACGACAGTCACAATTACAGCAACAAGAAAAACAAATAATTTTTCACTGAGTTAACGGAGTCAAATAAATGAAAACCTTAAGGGCCAGCCGTGGTGGCCGAGCGGTTCTAGGCGCTTCAGATTGGAACCGCTACGGTCGCAGTTTCGAATCCTGCCTCGGGCATGGATGTGTGTGATGTCCTTAGGTTAGTTAGATTTAAGTAGTTGTAAGTTCTAGGGGACTGGTGTCCTCAGATGTTAAGTCCCATAGTACTCAGAGCCATTTGCAACAAAACTTTAAGGCGGCCAAATCCTCAATACAGTTCCTGATGCAGTTATCGGGCAGGAAGTTTGAAGTCTACCAAACTCGCACCACACGGAGCCGACCACTAAATCCCAATATAAAGCATTCGGGTGGCTAACGAACCCCTGACTAACAGAACAGAACCTTTTGAATATCATTAGAGCCACGTATAAGATAGCAGCAACATATGCAGAATAAAGTCCTCGCTGCTTAATAATTGAGATTAAAAGGCCCTAACATTTCAAACAATAAAAAACACAGACTTGGTAGTATAAACTTTCAATAAGGCAATAGATGAAACTGTGCGCTCCACTAATAGTACATGCAGCATGTGGCACATGAAATGATCCCACTTAATATATAAATGCCGGCCGCCATAAATCCAACGACTTACAACAGCCAACTAAGAAGCTGAGACCGAAATTGCAAATAACAATCAGACGAAACAAATTCAGTAGTTTTACAGGAGTGCACACATAACTTTCCTGCATAGAGACAGAAGTGGTATCAGTAACTAGAAGACCTCTTCTGGAGCATTTATTTTGAACAAACAACCAGAAAACTGTTGAACTAACAGTTTCAGTACTGATATAGGAAATGCTCATTATAGCTATGGTTACTACCGATGCTCACCTCCCTCGTATCCGATAAACAAAGCCGGAAACTCACCAGTTGTATCCGTATAACGCTCCAGGAAGGACAGCGTGGAGCCGTGACACAACTTCAACACAGCAGCAGTCCGCCGTCCGCCTCCAGGTCCAGTCGGTCGCTGAAGAACACCACTCGCTCCTTCCCTCAGTACGCGCCACGATCGAGCTAATAATGGTTCACAATCCAGGAACCCGCCTTCCTAGTACGAGTACATCGCTGCTACGCTCAGAGCCGGTGACTGTTGACTGTCGAACTTGTACTAGATATGAACCGCCGGCACATTACACATCGCCGCCAGTTTCTAACTCGGCTGCCTCACCCCGACCTGAACTGTCTCACATTCCCGGTCTTACTGTCACTGTCTCGCCTCCAATCTCCACGCAAACCACGCACAAGTCAAAGATGGTCTACGAGACAGCGTGGCACGGCCTATCGATCGCGCTACGGTTCAATGAACTAATCCATTTCCTAATAGATAGCTACATCAATTGAGTTTTGCTCATTTGTATTCGAATAACTTTGCATTTTCACCGTGCTAGCATGGATACTGAGGGTCCGATCGCGATCGTTCTGTCATACCCTGGATCAGCCCAGTTTCCTGTCCATCCCACACCCCGGTTGATATCACGAAAGGTTTCAGTGTCCATCAGCCCAAGTTCATAACCGCTTTCCCTTCGGTCTTCTTACAGACATCGTGGTGACGTCATTGCACCTAATAAATATAATTTTAATATTCCTTCAAATATTGGTATTGTAACTATATATGATGGTAGTATCTGTTCCCGAAAGAAAGAGAGTCGGCCGGGGTGACCGAGCGGTTCTAGGCGCTACAGTCTGGAACCGCGTGACCGCTACGGTCGCAGGTTCGAATCCTGCCTCGGGCATTGATATGTGTGATATCCTTAGGTTAGCTAGGTTTAAGTAGTTCTAAGTTCTAGGGAACTGATGACCTCAGAAGTTAAGTCCCATAGTGCTCAGAGCCATTTGAACCATTTGAACCGAAAGAAAGAACAGATACCATTGATTAACGTGCAGCTTCTCTAGAATGAAATAATAATTAAATCGACACCCTAGCTGCAAACACGGGTTGATATACATCATTGGGGACATTGAAAATGTGTGCCCCGACAGGGACTCGAACCAGTGATCTCCTGATTACATGGCAGACGCTCTATCCATCTGAACCACCGAGGGCACAGAGGATAGTGCGCCTGCAGGGACTTATCCCTTGCACGCTCCCCGTGAGACCCACACTCCCAACATGTCCACACCACTGCATTCGTAGTGCGCCTAACAGATGTTTGCCCATCACACTCATTACTCGTGGAAGATTAATCTACCAAGTCCCGTACGAGTTGGGGCATAGCGTGTGCGTTCGTGCAAGAAGGTCAATGGCCGGGTAGCCACATTTTAACCACATAAGAAGGTAGTATTTGTTCCTGAAAGAACGGATACTATCGATGACCGTGCAGCTTCTCTAGAATGAAATGATAATTAAATCGACATCCTAGCTGCAAACAGGCCTTGATATACATCATTGAGGACATGGTGAATAGGTGTGCCCCGACCGGGACTCGAACCCGGGATCTCCTGCTTACATGGCAAACGCATGTACAAGGGATAAGTCCCTGCAGGCGCACTATCCTCTGTGCCCTCGGTAGCTCAGATGGATGAGCGTCTGCCATGTAAGCAGGAGATCCCGGGTTTGAGTCCCTGACGGGGCACACATTTTCAAGATGTCCCCAATGATGTATATCAACGCCTGTTTGCAGCTGGAGTGTCGAATTAATTATCATTTATTGGTATTGCACCTAATCCTCCACCTAATAAACTTTTACAACACGTACAGATTGAAAATGTTTATGTAACCCAGATTATAATTATGTACACATCGAAGCCTACCATGCGAACCAGCTTTTCAAATAATTTTTGGTGAATGTAATACGCACAGTTAACATTTGAACACTATTAGGATAACAAACATATATGATATACAATTAATGCAGTATTAAAAAATATTAATTTTCAGCATATTATCAGCAACTTTATGATTATGTTGATTCCTTATTTTGAACCAAAATTGACCACCCACCATACTGACCGAGATCGCTAACGCACGCTTGTGCGATGGCGCTCGACCCTGGGGGGGGGGGGGGGAGGGGTGTAAACTGGTTCGCCATGGTGGTGGAAAAATTTTCACCGCCAGGAGGAGAGTGGGGGCGTAAAGTACCTGGTCACCGGACTTCGCACCGATGTCCTGGTTTAAACACCAAACCTCTCCGTAGTGTCTCTTGAAGTGAGGGTAAGTGACATTGTTGATGTTATTCTATCTCTTGGATGGAGACGTTAAGCTTGGAGGCCCATTGGTGCTACTGGCTAGGGGTAGGATATGTGCCAGCACTGGGTTTCACTTCTCTTCTCTCACCATCATCATCATCATCATGCAACACAAACATTAAACACACACAACGGCCGGCCGGTGTGACCGAGCGGTTCTAGGCGCTTCAGCCTGGAACCGCGCGACCGCTACGGTCGCAGGTTCGAATCCTGCCTCGGGCATGGATGTGTGTGATGTCCGTAGGTTAGTTAGGTTTAAGTAGTTCTAAGTTCTAGGGGACTGATGACCTCAGAAGTTAAGTCCCATAGTGCTCAGAGCCATTTGAACTATTTTGAACACACACACACACACACACACACACACACACACGCATACATACACACACACACACACACACACACACACACACACACACACACACACGCATTACATACATGTATCATTACAAATATTGTAATGGAGTATGTTCCAAACAAATAAAAAATTATTAACCGAGATCCCTCTAGCTTCACTCGAAGTTTTCCGTGATTTTCCAATGAGCTCTAGCCCAAATCGAAACCATGGGAGCATTAGCTGATAATGAGCAGAAAAAAGTACTAGTTGCCTAGACTTTGTCAATCTTGGGACATTTTAGGTAGCAAATCTACATCAGCTACAATTAGGGACACACTATCTAATTAACAAGATGTCCATGACATATTAACCAGGCAGTAATACTAACTGACAAAGTTGCTATGAATCAGTTGTAATTGAATTGTCATCCTATGTGAAGAAACAGCGAAAACCTTTAACAAACAACAATTTCAAACTGAAATGATCCAACACAATTATCTTATCTAACGTTTAATTAGATCAAGTGAAACGCTTTAAATGAATGAACATTTACATGAACTATATATGCATAAACATTTAAGAGACTTTGGAGCAGATATTCTGCTGATTTCTGTAATATTCTCTTCAATCAATTTTGCTGTAATGTTTCGAGAATAGTTAATAAGTTCACCCTGACAGCTATGAGTCCGCAGCTCGTGGTCACGCGGTAGCGTTCTCACTTCCAGGGCACGGGGTCCCGGGTTCGATACCCGGCGGGGTCAGGGATATTCACCAGCCTCGAGATGACTAGGTGTTGTTGTGTCGTCTTCATCATCATCATTAATCCCCGTTACAGTCGAAGGAAGGCAATGGCAAACCACCCCCACTAGCACCTTGCAGAGTAAAGCTGTGCGGGTCTCCCGCATCGTCCCCTACGCTCTGTTACGGAGTATGAGACTTCATCATCATCAGCAGCTATGAACAAAGAATGCTAACAGGAATATGAATGCTTTAAGATTTTGCTCCCCTGGGTGGGGGGGGGGGGGGGGGGAGAGGGGGGGAGGGCATGTAGTGTGCCTTCTTATACTTTGCTGGAGCACCCCCATACGTTGTGCGACAAAGATGACAATTCACGTCCGCTGTCTGTGGGTGTACAATGTGGCGAGATCTTCGCCCATTCTCTTATCTCGTGACTCATGGGATGAAAGAAAAGAAATATCTCGCTATTGTTAACCATCGTGTGATACAGACGAAAGGACTTCTGCTCTTTTGTAATGTTATGCAAATAAATAGTAATCATCTTAAACTGTCCGGGTTGTGGACGATAGTAATATTCACAATAGTACTAGACGAGGAGGCAGCATTATTGCATTTTCTCCAAAAGAAACTTCAAAGTGAGGTTGTTATTTCAGCGACTTCTGATTGCTATTAACCTGATCTATGTTTATATGTATATGTCTTTTGCAGGTTGGAGGGATCAGCGGCTGGAACCTGCCAACCGGATTGACCCCTGTTTTGGGAAATTTTCATTTAACTTCTTGAGATACAAAACGACGGTTGCTAGCCATTATCTAATGAAAGTGCTGCACCTTGCAAAACGTGTAGCGCCCTCTCCCCCCCCCCCCCCCCCTCCCAGTTTGTAATTCTGTAAAGCTCTGGTTTACGTATAAATAGGATTATGACATTTTATTTAAGTAATTTACAGCTATAGCGCAGTTGACGTAATTCAGTGCACTATTTAAGGTAAAAATGTTCTAATACGAGTTTCACCACGAAAAATACTAACACCATACTTAATAAAAAATAATTAAGATTATCGAAAATCGTTTGCGCATTAACTGCGGCTTTAAAGTCTCCACAGATTACTCAGAGAACCACCTACTTTCTCGCCGACAACTATCAATGTAGCCCATTGGCTACTCTTGATCAGTTCGATGACAACCTTCTCCGTGCAATCGTTACATTTCCAAGTTAAGTTGCTGTCTCAAAATGCACAATGCTTTGGAACATTCGGGTACAGCTGTAGACTTAAACGAGATATGTGCTTCATAGTCCCTGCCACTTGTGGTTTTGCTATCAAAAATCTTCCCGTACGTGTTAAATAATTCCAAAACGCAATCTTGGAGTAACGTAACATGTACCTTATTTTCAGAGACATGGCCAACTTAAAGAAAAGATCCAGACCTGGGATACTACTAACTGCCTGTGACTTGGTCGCAATTGATCTTGCTAAGACTATGGTATCCTTATATTGCAAACGTCTATGTTGTCGTTACTGTAACTAGTGTGATGGAGTGCCGGGATCTTCTTGGCCACGGGTGTTCTTCTCTGGGACATTGGAAGGTTCGGAGAACACACTATCACTGTGTTTCCCAGCGCAGCTTTTCTTGCATCTCCTTTCTTGTCATCGGCTGCGCTACTGATGCTGCGTCAGGCACCGTGGACGTCTCGTGTAAGTGAGGCCTCTAGCAGGCTCGTCCACGGTGACAGCTGTTGTCCCAGTGAAGGTGGCCAAGTGATGGTTAGGTGACTAAGTACACTGCAGGATGAACGGTTGCAGCTGGCTGCGTCGTGCCCCACTGGCGAGGGCTGTGGAGAGACAAGTTGGAGTCACGGAACTCGGGAAGGCGGCTGGATCCCGGCAAGTAAACGCACAGTGACGGCAGAGCAGAGGGCTGCCAAGAGCCTGGGCGGTCACTCAACAGTCGAGGTTTCAAGGCCTGATGATGGTGTTGGCAGCAGCGTCGATGTTTTCTTGTGGAGGGGGCACGAGTGCAGATGTGCGGAGAGCTCGAGGGGATTCCCCGGGTACATCGTTGTCACGGCAGCGTTCGACATGCAATGGGCACCATAACGTAGCCCAGCTGTCCAATGATTACTGGCTGGCGTGGGGGTATAAATACTGCTTTCAGAAGGATAGTTATAAGGAAGAGATGACTGCTGCATTCTTCTGTCACGTGGAAACTTCCCGAAGGGTTAGTGTACGAGCGAGGAAGCGGCTCTCTGCTGAGGGTGCTGTGTTGGCATGTGTGTTGGCTGCGGAGGCAGGCACCGTTTCATTGTTTACATTCTTTTCTCCTTAGCTGATTTCAGCCCTCCTATCTAACGTTTGAAAATTGGCTGCAACAGAAGCTCTGGAATATTTTAATTTATATACACTTTGTGTCTTCCTATGCGAGTTCTAAGAGCACTCCTGGTGCGAAATTTCAGTTATAGTAGCACTGTTGCTTTTCTATATATATGATTTTATCTTTTCACTTATACTAGGACGACACAGAGCTTTTGAGTCGTGATTTCCACGGTCCTATGTCAGTTCTTCGTTAGGGCGACCACATGGAACAGAGCAGGTATCACGATGGTTTCCTAACATTACAACCATATTTACGTTTATCTGTTCCTTCCCGTATCATCTTTTACATATTCACTGTAATAATTTACTATCTTTCTCTTACGACTATCAAGCAGTTTACACATAGTGTAAGGTAGGCCCTTCACTGACCCATGGGGATAAAACTGACCAGCATGACGGAGTTGTACGTACACTGCCCCCATGTTTGGTGATACTGGCCAGTGTGAACTCTGCGGTTTTTACAATTTCCATTGTACCCTATTTTGTATCACAATCGATTTAGAGATATTTGCTTCAGTTGTGCTAATATTTATTCAAACCACGATTGATTTTTAAATTCCCAAAACCTGTCTTGGTTTGAATAAATATTAGTACAACCGAAGCGGATCTCTCTAAATTAATTATCAGGCCTCTCAACTGTGGATGTCCTACGTTGCAAATCTTGTGTATTTTATATCTTTGCAGTTAGGAAAAATTATTCACATCAGCAAGGAATCTATGGTAGCGTTCATTTAATCGCATTCTGAAGAAAGCATAATTAGGGATTCTATCAGAACTTTCATTATTACTTTTCATTAATTCGTCTCGCTCTGGGAGATTTATGCAATGCACCACACTTTAAGAGCTCTCCGATACCACCGACTCCGGTACAGGCGCTGCATCAGTTTCACCCATATTGTCCAATAATCCCGTAATTCTCCTTAATTCTTCCCTTGCACTATACCAGTTCAACTTGTGTAGTATACAAATCTCTTTGCTTCCACATATCGTCCTAATAACTAATAACTTTGCTGCTATGATCTTTCACTTGGATGGCTATTGTCTACCACGAACATTATTTCTCGAATCATCAGGAGTGGTTCAGTTGATGACGCCATTACCAGTGACTTATCTGGCGTCTTGTGGAATGTCAGCGCTTTGCTGTTTTGAGCCAATGCCACGTAATGCGAAACCAGTAAGTAGCGTCTAATAAAAGAATTTTTCCGGCCCTAAAAAACCAGATAGGGTCACCTGGACAACAACGCCACACAATAATTTAATTTCATCCTAAAATATTCTCTCTGTGGCAGGGCTTCACAGCAAACTTGCTCCGCGAGGAGTCGGTGAGCGCAGGACTGCGAGAGGCGAGTACTGTACCTCTTCCATCGCCACCGAAAATACCGTGGGGAGCCGTGTTTGGACTTGTATAAAAGAGGAAATACACTGAAGAGCCCAAGAAACTGGCATAGCCATGCGTATTCAAGTACAGAGATATGTAAACAGGCAAATGCGGCGCTGCGGTCGGCAACGCCTATACAAGACAGCAAGTGTCTGGCGCAGATGCACTACGTAGCTATCAGCTGACTTGAATTTATTTCCAAACAGCCTCATCGCCATTTTATCTGCGTCCATCATCATATTGAGACGTACGGCAAGCAAAGCTTTTGTCTTAGTTTATAAAGGTGGCTGCACAACTAGAGAGTGACATCACTGAATCAAATCACAAAATTTATAAAAACGAAGTAAATACAGCTTTAATTTCCATGCAGAGTGTGAACGTAAAACACAGGTTTGCTAAAGATCAGTTAGCCACCAAGTCGTCAAGGGAACTGGTTAGGATACACGTTGAAAAATTGCGTTTTGAGATTTGACTGTCAGAAAACCTCGATTCTTCTCTGTGCTAGATAATGTGTCTGTTTGCATAACCAGCAATAAAAACTAAATAGTGATATAAGGACTCAGGCGTCCTTTAAATCACCAATTTGCTGCGACCCTTTCTTTGAAATGGAATATCTTCGCCAATTTTTAAGATAAATTCATAGGGGAACTTTTATTTTACTTATCAGGTGTGTGGCTAACCGATTTTTCACACGATGTTCACTTGTTTCAATATAGCGTCTGTTCTTTGTTTTTAACATGTAAACAAAAGTTTGCTATATTTGAAATCGTGCTGTGGGTCGGGTTTTCTGTATGCATACATTTTGTTTTTCATAATACCACGGGCTAAGAAATTGTTTCCTAAACAAAAATTTCGAGGTAATGCATACACGAGTGCAAAAGAACATTCAGTAACTAGTAAAGGTAATGAAAATAAAAATACTGGTGTGTTACAAGAAAACGTTCCACGTGATCCTACTTCTCCTCCAAGTATGTCGGGAAAGACGCTTCGTGGTGGTGGTGGTTTGTGTTTAACGTCCCGTCGACAACGAGGTCATTAGAGACGGAGCGCAAGCTCGGGTTAGGGAAGGATTGGGAAGGAAATCGGCCGTGCCCTTTCAAAGGAACCATCCCGGCATTTGCCTGAAACGATTTAGGGAAATCACGGCAAACCTAAATCAGGATGGCCGGAGACGGGATTGAACCGTCGTCCTCCCGAATGCGAGTCCAGTGTGCTAACCACTGCGCCACCTCGCTCGGTAAAGACGCTTCGTAATTCGAAAGAAATGTAGGTGAGACTACCGTTAATATAGATACTTTTTCTATATTTGTAAATAATACTAGTTGTAAATATTGTTCAACTCAAGGTTCTTTGTACATAGTAGAGGATAGAAGTGTTAGATTTGTGTTGTATAGCAAGTTGGTGATTACTTGTAAAGTTTGTAGTGAATCTAATTCAACAAGGACTTCAGAGCCTCCAAGACACAAATACGACCTAAATTTAAGAATTATTTATGGTACATGGTGCACTGCCAAAGAACAACGTAGTGCAAAATTATAGTGTGGAATGCTGGATTTTCTATCACCAGTTTTTCAGTTACTATGATATAATTTTAAGAAACTTGGAAGATATAAGTGAAGGGAGTGTGAAATTTCTACACAAGAAGCTGGGTCAACAAATGATGGAGTGAAAGACATTTGTGTAGCTGTCGGTGGGACCTGGCAGAAACGTGGCTACATGTCTCATCATGGTGTTGTTGCTGCGACACCAGTTGATACCTGTAAAGTTATTGATGTAGAGGCTGTAACAGCTTATTGTCGAGGGTGTAGTAATGAAGTGACTAATCATAAATGCGGTTCTAGTGGCCGTATGGAGGTCCACGGTGCTGTAGAGATTTTCAAACAACTGGTGCGTGGACGTGGTGTGCGTTATTACAGTACCTCGGTGACGATGACTGTAAGGCTTACACCAAGCCTCATGGTGTTACAGTTGAAACTGTAAAACTGAAGTGTGTAGGGCACGTCCAAAGAAGGGTGGGTACAAAGGATACGAAAATTGTAGTCGCAACAAAGTGGGAAAAAATTGAGTGACAAAAGAGTTGGTGGGCCTAGCTGAATTACATACAAAGACATAAATCATTCGAAATATATTATGGTAATGCCATTAGAAGTAATGTAAATAATCTAGAAGCTATGAAAGTTGCGGTTTAGGCTTTCTTGTTGCATAAAGCTTCAGCAGATGAAAAACCTCAACATACATTGTACCATAAAGAAAGTGAATCTTGGTGTGGTTTTCAACGGCCACTGTTGCTAGTGAAGAGTACAGTGATAATCAATCATCTCCTTACGCTATCATTCAGACAATAAAACCTGTGTATAAGAAACTGAGTGATAATAAGTTGCTGATCAAATGCCTTCACGATCGAGCCCACAACTTGAACAAAAGCTTCAACAACTGTATACGGGAGAGCCAGTCAAAAACTTTTTTTGTGAACTAAAAGCTATGCAAATTGGCGTGTATAATGCAGCTTTGTGCTTCAATAGTGGTGTAATAAACAGGACAACAGTTGTGTGTGAACTTGGAATGAAGTCAGGTTTCAGCAATACCGAAGCTCTTTGCCAGACAGATGAAAAGCGAGTCTTCTGTGTAGATCGAGCTGCAGAGGCTTTTTCGAAGAAGAAGAGGCTTCAGTGCGGTTTCAAATTGATCGTGGAGCTGGAGTGTTCTGAGGTAACGAAAGCAATAAAAACACTTCTTTAAATGAATGCTCCTAAAAACCGCAGTTTTGGTGATTTATGAACCATTTTCCAAAAACAATAACAGATATAACACTGAAGTTTGGCATTTTATTTTAGACGATCCATACTATATTTGGCCTAACTCTTACTTTAGTATGGGGTGCTTTTTGAGGGCAAAACAATACAAAACTTTCAAATAATTTCTTTATCAAACAAAATTTTGTAACAGATGAATTATTCGTGCCAAAGACATAACACTTTCCGCTCTTCAATATACTATAGAAACCAAATGTAAAGTTTCATAAAAATGGTATTCATAATTTTTGAGTCCGACCCCGTAGCGGAGCGGTAGCGTTACCACCTACCACGCAGGGGGCCCGGGTTCGATTCCTGGCAAGGAACTGGGTGTTGTTTGTCCTTCATCATCATTTTCATCATCATTGACTCGCAAGTCGCCGATGTGGCGTCACCTAAAAAGGACTTGCAATACGGCTGTCGAACTCGCCAGAATGGGGCCTCCCGGCCAACAATGCCATACGATCATTTCGTCTCATTTCATAATTTTTGAGAAAATTGTACAACCTAGAACCATGAAAATTAATACTAATGCTGCTTGAAATATATACTGTGTGTAGTAACATATACATTGAAACGCACTGAGAATTTTAAGAGGTATAACGATTTATGTTAAGAACTGCAAGTGTATACTCTCCAGTTCTCCTAACAAAGTAATCTGTTTGTCCCACACTCGAAGTCCATTGAGGGGCATTGGTTCACATGGTGTCGTTCAGGAAGTATATTCTCAAAGACTGCCGGACCGCCGAGAAGCTCTCAGTGACACTCGAATACAGCTCGGTGTTAACTCGTATACAACTCAAAGACAACACGTTGCCTCTGACGGTGTGGCCACCTATATACTAGACGAGTGAAAAGATCCTGTCACACTCTAGTTAACTGCATGTGAATGGATGGTAAAGTAGTGCCACCACTGGCAGAGTTGGTGCCATCCGTGAAGCTAATTGGAAATGTGTAGTGGTTACGCTGCTTACGTCTGCGTATCAGGCAACCCTACAGACATAGCTGTAACACGGGCGGTAGCGGTGCCCCTTGGATACAGAAGTATCCAATGATGATTTCGTCTCTAGCCAATTGGTGTGGGTTGTCAGTTCGTTGAAAGTTATAGCGAGAAACAAAAATGGTGTGATGGAAAGGAAGGTTTCAACGGAAAAATACTCCTGTCAGAGCACAAAAAAGGCGAACATCTTCGTCTTTATAAGACTCAGACAGATCAGTGGGTAACCTTCCACCTTCCTCACCAAAAAGTTTGGCATGTGAACATATTTGTGCTCTTTTATCACCGAACAGTTTGAATTATTTTACTCGGTCTCTCTTTGTAGTTAAGCCTTGTCACATTCACTATATTGTCTCTCCCACGGTCACCTTCTTCTCCCATTGATTTATAGTGTATCCCACTGCGGCAGGATCCTCTCTCTCTTCTTTTGTCTTTCTTTCCCGCTTCCACTGTCTCTGCCATACCTCCTCAGATCAAAAAATCTTGGGGGGGGGGGGGGGCTTTTCTTCCACTATATCCACCTATCTAAAGTTTCTGTTCAAATTGTGCCCTGCTCTATGCCTACGCGTTAAAGTTTGGCGGTCTGGGTGGGTCCAGACTCCCTCGAATTTATGTGTGGTCTTCACTCATATGTATTTTTCATTTCCCCTCTCTCTTTCGTTCCTACTATCTCCATAAATCTCTCTTTCGCTTTTACTGCCACTATCTCTCACAGACCATCAATATCTTCTCTCTCTTTGGCTCCCACTGCTATGCTCCACATCTATCTCTCTTTCATCACCACTTTTTGTCTCCCACCATCACTACCTCCTCTTTCTTTCTCGCCTGCAGGCACTGTCTCTTCTCTCTTCCACCTTCATAGTCTCTTCGCTAATCTCTTTTAGCACAAAGAAGCGCGAAAATGTCCGTATGCCAAAATTCGGTGGTGAGGAAGGCGGAATGAAGATGAGTCAAATGATTCTCCAGTTTTCTGTCAGAGCCTTTTAAAAAGGAACGTATTTATCTTTCTGTGTTCCGACAGGAGCATTTTTCCGCTCGTTACGGCAGGCTACAGGTTACGTATTCTATAGGTCAGTAATGCTTTGACCGTTTATGTATATACTTCGACATATTTATACGCTTTGATACATACAGACAACAAATAAGTAGAAATAATATCAGGTTAACACAAAATCGCTTGCTTTACATTTTTTTGGGTACTTTGCTTATCGATTTCAGTTAATCGAAAACGCTCATCTTACAATTGGTATCTTAAAGGAGTAAAAATGTTGTTACAGATATTTTACTGAGTTTTCAGTCTTTCCAGTTTTACATAATTGTTGGCAGTCATTTTAAATTTATTCAGATAAGTTAAGACCCTTTTTAGCTCATTTTTTTGTCCCTGCAGAAGCACTTAGGGCATATTTTTATAGGTGTGAAGTGTCTCTCATACAGAGACAGCATGCCATAATGTTTTACTGGAGAAAAAATACTCACTATAAGCATAGTCCGGTGACCTCAGAAGCCTTACAATCACCCTGGAACACTTGCCATGTGTTCACTACGTCAGTTAAATCTACATTTATATCTCGGACCTGATATTACTGGCTTATTTTACGAGTATAAATGCGGTAATTTTGAGTCTCTGGATTTCGGTAATGGGTAATGGTATCGGAAAACGTTTCAGAGTCCCCCGAGATCATCATCTTAAGAACAAATGGTAAAAATTTCGACGATCTGACATAAAGTTTAAAACGTAACAGCTCATTCATTTTTTCATAAATTAAATAGATTCTAGAGTTTCAGACACCTGTAAGTATGGTTTGTATACTGTGCAAAATTCATCGAACAGTCTCTCTTACTTATGAAGAAAAGTGTAACTATAGAAGCAAATGCAGCCAATATTAAGTGAAAAATGATGAAATTTCACATGTAAAAAAGTTATTTTGTTATGTTTTTGAACTTCCGCTGCTACGAGTGTGAATCCTGAATCCTTCCTGGTGATGCTGACAAAGTTTTATGAATTTACTTGTAAAAGTGTAGACAGTGGAAATTAAAATGTCCTGTGGTGCCTATCCTGCACCAAGTCGGCCCGTTTGACGTCCTACCCCCCTTAATATATTAACACGGTCTGTCTGTCTTCGATTCATGGAACGCAATACCTCTCACCATCACGAAACGAGGCGTAAGTATAGTGGTCATAAAAATATCATAAGCGACAAGTACCGGAGGCGGATGTTACACCTTCTCAGAGGCATTCGGCTTCGGACGGGACAGAAATTACTGCTGTGAGAAATGCAGGTTCAACTCAACCAGCTACCGAGCGAATGGAACTGTATGCAGTGATCTTGTGTATGCAGGTACGTCGCGAAAGCTGCATATACTCAGTGGGTCAAACAACAGAGTAACTGGATAGTAACTGACTGAAAGAATGTAGTGTAGTCCGACGAGTCGGGATTTTGCCTCTTTTCAAATGATGCAAAGGTCAAACAGGGCGTTTAACTCTCCGTCTGTGGAGGATGTAGTTCAAGAAATGGTTTGGTGGTATTTTGGAGATGCTTTTTGTACAATGATTTGGGTCCAATCATTTAGGTTCCCGTGAACATGAACCAGGACGCCCTTTTCTCTACATCTCCGTGATGAGTTTGCTGTGGATTCTCTTGTCTTTCAAGATGACAGCAGCTATTTTTACAGGAATGCAAGCTTTCATTCCAGGTATCAAGAACACTCAGGCGGCCTCTCGCTTCTTGACTGTCTCGCTCAACTACTCGATCTTAATAGAACAGAAAGCGTCAAGGAGTATCTGAAACAGACTGTTAAACGCAGAGGTCAGCATTCCGTAATTTGGCCCCTTTATGGAAGCTGTTCTACAATGAGTGCTTCAGCAAGATATTTCGTAACTGAAGAAATTTGTGGACTGTCTTCCTCGCCCATCTGAATTCATTATTCAGGCTAGAGGTGATGCTACACAATAGTAGCTTGATGTCTCCTGAGGGCGACTAGTTTTTCGGCCGGAGGGCTTGGCAATAGTGAGTGTGAATACAAGTTTGTAGCCTTCTTAACAACTGGATTTTAGGACATTCACCAAACAAAACATACTGTATGTGATGAAAAGTATGCTGACATCTGAAAATGACTTACAAGTTGGTGGCGCCCTCCGTCGGTAATGCTGGAATTTAATATGGTGTTGGCCCATCCTTAGCCTTCATGACAGCTTCCACTGTCGCAGGCATACATTCATTCAGGTACTGGAAGGTTTCTTGGAGAATGCCAGCCCATTCCCCACGGAGTGCTGCAATGAGGAGACGAATCGATGTCCGTCGGTGAGACCTGGCACGAAGTCGGGGTTCTAAAACATCCCAAAGGTGTTCTATAGAATTCAGGTCAGGACTCTGCCCAGGCCAGTCCATTACAGGGATGTTATTGTCGTGTAACCACTCCGCCACAGGCCGTGTATTATGAACAGGTGCTCGATCATGTTGAAAGATACAATCACCATCCCCGAATTGCTCTTCAAAAGTGGGAAGCAAGAAGGTTCTTAAAACACCAATGTAGGCCTGTGCTGTGAAAGTGCCACGCAAAACAACAAGGGGTGCAAGCTCCCTCCATGAAAAAAACGACCATACCATAACACTACCGCCTTCGAATTTTACTGTTGACACTACATACTCAAGTAGATGACGTTCACCGGTATTCGCCATACCCATACCCTGCCATCGGATCGCCACATTGTGCACCGTGATTCATCACATAACGTTTTTCCACTGTATAATCCTCGAATGTTTACGCTCCTTACACCAAGCGAGGCGTGGTTTGGCGTTTACTGGCATGATGTGTGGTTTATGACCAGCCGCTCGGCCATGAAATCCAAGATTTTTCACCTCCCACCCAACTGTCATAGTACTTGCAGAAGATCCTGATGCAGCTTTGAATTCCTGTGTGATGATCTGGATAGACGTCTCCCTATTACACATTACAACCCTCTTCAACTGTCGGCGGTCTCTGTCAGTCAAGAGACGAGTCGGGCTGTACGTTTTTGTGCTGTACGTGTTCGTTCACGTTTCCACTTCACTATCACATCGGGAACAGTGGACCTAGGGATGTTTAGGAGTATGGAAATCTCGCGTACAGACGCTTGACAGAAGTGACACCCAATCACCTGACCACGTTCGAAGTCCGTGAGTTCCCCGGAGTGCCCCATTCTGCTCACTCACGATGTCTAATGACTACTGAGGTCGCTGATATGGAGTACTTGTTAGTAGGTGGCAGCACACTGTACCTAATTGGGGTGTCCGGATACTTTAGATCACATAGTGTATTACCATGCTTAATAGGTCCCGGCGGAGGTTCGAATCCTCCCTCGGGCATGGGTGTGTGTGTTTGTCCTTAGAATAATTTAGGTTAAGTAGTGTGTAAGCTTAGGGACTGATGACCTTGCAGTTAAATCCCATAAGATTTCACACACACACACACACACACAAACATGCCTAATACGATATAGGGGTAACCACTGGCATTCAAAACAGCTTCCACTTGTTCCAGAATGGTTAAATACAGCTCCTGTATGGTTTCAAAAAGAATTTTATACCATTCTTCCCTCAAAATGCTGATAAGTTCAGAAAATGATGATGGAGCGATTACGCACCCTCATTACCAAAGTAGACACCAAAGGCGCATTAATATTGAAATTTGGTAACTTGGATGAGCAGCAAGATGTGACAACTCATCTTTATGCTCACAATACCAGTCCTGGACGATGCAAGTTGTGTGAACCGTGGCCCTGTCGCCTTGGAGCACAACATCACCATTGCACGGCATCACTGAAACGTGGTTTTGAGATTCCAGATAGCCCTGTTTTGGTGCCGTCAGGGTTCGCGAGTGTAACATTGAATTATGCAGTCATATTTTCAGTAGTCGTCCTCTTCAATGAGATCTGTCTCAATTAATCAACACAAAAACTTTCGTCCGCTTTGTTGACTTAGTGGATGTTTTTTTCCGCTTTCCCTGTATTCGGTGTAAATCTTCCATAGGCTGCCTCTTGGAATACTAAACACAGACTAACTTGGTTACAGAAGCACCATTATACGAGCACCAGAAATTTTCCCACTTTAGAATTCACTTAGATTCGATATAATGCATTCACAGCTACACAGAACACCGTTATGACCACGACTTACACTTGTAAAATACTGAGGACATCACATAGGTGGCGTTTGTGGCAAAGGAAGGAAGATTAGCACTTAACGTCCCGTAGACAACCAGGGCATTAGAGACGAAGCACAGACTCGGGTTGTTTCAGAGGGGGAGAAGGAATTGGTCGTACCCTTTGAAGGGCACCATTTGTCTCGAGCGATTTAGAGAAATCACGGAAAACCTAAATCAGGATGGCCGGATGCAAATTTGAACCGACGTCCTCCCTAATGCGAATCCAATGTGCTACCCACAGCTCTACCACGTTCGGTGCAACCTGCAGGCTTAGCTAGATTCTCCATTTATATACACGCTTGCATTTTTCGCGGTGTTCGAATACTTTTGTCCAGCCCCCGTACTGTGCCTAAATTGGATGAAGCTATGCATTCATGGGTTTTTTGAGTATTTTACCGGACATTCGACTGGAATAATATTATCACGGAAGCTTTGGAACGTTCCTGGAATACAGCGCTGTGAAGCGAGCATCTGAAGCGCCCACCTGCACCGCATCAGAGGCGGCTTTTGCTGTGACTGGCATCGCCGTGTGTTGACGTGCCTGCTAACAGGGATCGCTAATGACGGCCCGGCAGCTGTCAGCTCGCGTATTACACGCAAACCAGTGCTGAGCCAGCCCTCTGGGACTGGCCGGCGATCTCATTTGCATAACTACCAGCTACGTGGCCGGCACGCGAGATCCGATACCAGTAGTACATGTTTTATGCCTAATTCTTTGCTTCCTGCTTACCGACAAGGCCCATGTTAGTAATATATAACATTTTGCTCACTTAATCATTCATCATAAATGTCTTTCTTTTCGTTTGTCAATCCGACTAACGAAATACAATTCAGTACTTCAGTCTGTCAAGCGTAATCGCAATAGTGTATTCATAGAGGATAATTATCATAGATTTTCTTGCGTGGCATTGTGCATGATGTCACTTCCTTTTAAATATACTGAATAGCGGAAAGGCTTTTCAGGATTCCTGTACTCCTATATTACTCCCCACTCTTTTGGATACAAAATCCAAGTTTTCAACATAATATCCGTTCAATGCGATGGCCTTACGCCACCTTTACTGGGAGGCCTGTATGACCACATGGTACCACTCTACTGGTTGACGTCCGAGCCAACACCTTGTTGCATCTATAATCTCACCATCATCCGCGTACTGCTAACAGCGGAGTGCATCTTTCATTGCTCCGTATGGCGTTCTGTTAGCCAGCGAGGAACCCAGTGGGCACATAGGTTTGGGTATCCCAACTGATGGGCGAGTGTGTTAGCGCTACCAACAGAGACGTCCAATTGTGCAGCGAGGTGTTTGATTGTGATCCGTTGATCACCTCGAATGAGAGTGTCCGCACGTTCCAATTTTTTTTCTTTATTTTTATTTCACTCTCCCAAATGGGGCGGGCTGGCAGTGGCACAAGATGCTGCTCTTCAGCCAAAAGAGCTACAGAAGAACATTGTCACATGAGAAAAGAATACATAACATAGAATGGTATAAATTGGTGAATATACAATAACAAAAACAGATGAGTATAAATGGTAGAGTTAAAAACGACATAGACGAGAGGTACACACACATGTGGAGAGTGAACACTGTGAGTCGACACGAAAGCAAAGAAACACCACAGTAGGAACACAAATGAATGATTCTGGCGACACTGTTGGTGGTGATGGGACGTAGCACTGCACACGGCACTGGAGAAACACTGACACCACAACTAAAACGTTAAAAATCACTGCACCAAAGGAGACCTACCACCAGGTGAAGGGTAGGAGGGGGAAGAAAAGGGAGGGGGGAGAGATGGCAGGGGAAAATTAGGAGGAGGGAGGAGGGGGCGGTAGAGGGGAGAAGGAAAGGAGCCGGAAGCCTGGGGGGAGGGGAAAAGGAGAAAGGTGTTCAGCAGGGAAAAGAAGAAGGGAAGGGGGAGAGGGAGGGAGAGAGGGAGCCCTGAGGAGGGGGGGGAGAAGGAGGGATTAGATCTGGTAGGAGGGGTAGACGGAAGGCACAAGGACATTATCCAAGAGGAGGAGTTGGCGGAAGCCACCTTGGGCAAGGGTATGGAGTGTGTGGAGATGGAGACCAGGTGGGACACTGTGGTATAGGCACGGCAGCGGGCTAGGGTGGGATCCAGTTTGTAGGAGACGTATAGGATCTGTATTCGTTCAGGGAACAGGAGGAGATGGGGAAAGGGAATCAAATCATTAAAAAAAATCCGCGTGTGGGACAGGAGACGGATGCAACAAGCGAGGCAGAGTGCATGGCACTCAAGGATTTGGGGCATTTGTAGTAGGTAAGGGGGGGGGGCGTCGGAGATCCAAACGGGGTGGGCATAACGTAGGATGGGGCGGATGAGGGACTTCCTTAGTGGAAGGGTCTAATCCCCATGTTCGACCAGTTTGAGAAGACAGAGACAGTTACGTATGTTGGCTTGGACTGTGAGGAGATGGGGGGTCCAGGAAAGGCTGTGGTCGAGGGTGATGCCAGAGTACTTGAGGATGGGAGTGAGGGCAATGGGGCGGCCGTAGATGGTAAGTTAGAAACTTTCCAACACTGCGGGAATCACACCTATGTGAGACCAGTCGGCACGCAGGATAACACACAGGTTTGCGCGACCTTGTTGCAAAGATAACAGACGCAACACCCAACGAATCACCGTGCTTTTGTTGGCTGTCAGACTTCCGTAGATATTCTGCAAGCGTCTATGTATATTTGCGATGCACTGGTTTTCCGCCTAAAGAAATTCACAGACAGTTCTCCGCTTCTCATTACAGAGGCCATTTTGAAGGCGGCTAGTATAGCATCGCCACCAGTCGGAACTGTAGGGGCTGAAGCGGAAATATTCCACAATGTCCCACAACAAGTTCTACATTTTATTTCAGCCAGAAATACGAGAGAAAAGAAGTGTTGCATTACTTATTGAACGCACCTCGTAAAAATAACTTTCCAAAATAACGATAGTGGGTATCGTGACGAATACGAGGATAAGCGACCACAAGACAGTTGCTGCTAGGCTGAATGCTGTAACACCTACAACCATGAAAAAGAAACGCAAAGTATACCTATTTAAAGAAACTGATAAAAATGCTCTTAACGCCGTTATAGGAGACAGTCTTCACTCCCTCCGATCTGATCATGTAAGCGTAGAAAAGCTGTGGAATGATTTCAGAGAGATAGTATCGACAGCAATTGGGAGATATACACCACACAAATTAATAAATGATGGTACTGATCCCCCATGGTACACACAATGGAACAGATCGCTGTTGCAGAAGCAGCGAAAAAAGCATGCCAAATTGAAAAGAACCCAAAATCTCCAAGAAAGGCAAAGTTTTACAGAAGTTCGAAATGTAGCGCATACTTCAATGCGAGATGCTTTTAATAATTTCCATAACGAAACTCTGTCTCGAAATCTGGCAGAAAACCCAAAGAGATTCTGGTCATACATAAAGCACACCAGTGGCAAGACGCAATCAATACCCTCACTACACGATAACAATGGTGAAGCCACTGAAGACAGTGCCACTAAAGCAGAGTTATTAAACACGGTTTTCCGAAACTCCTTCTCCAAAGAAGACGAAGTAAATCTATCTGAATTCCAATCAAGAACAACTGCCAAGATGAGAAACATAGAAGTAGAAATCCTCGGTGTCACAAAGTAGCTTAAATCAATAAAGGCAAGGCTTCTGGTCAGATTGTATACCTGTTAGGTTCCTCTCAGAGTATACTGATACTATAGCTCCAAATTTAGCAATTATATACAACCGTTCGCTCACAGGAAGATCCGAAAATAAAGACTGGAGAATTGCTCAAGTCACACCAATACTCAAAAAGGGAAGTAGGAATTCAAATGTTCAAATATTTGTGAATTCCTAATGGACCAAACTGCTTAGGTCACCGGGCCCTAGACTTAACACTTCTTAAACTAACTTATACTAAGAACAACACACACACCCCTGCCTGAGGGAGAACTCGAACCTCCGGCGGGAAGGGCCGCGCAGTCCGGCGCCTGAGACCACGCGGTCACTCCGCGCGTCGAAGTAGGAGTAATCCGCTGAATTACAGGTCCATATCACTAACGTCGATTCGCAGTAGGGTTTTGGAACATATACTGTGTTCCAACATACCTCGAAGAAAACGATTTATTGACACATAGTCAGCACGGATTCAGAAACTATCGTTCTTGCGGAACACAGCTAGCTCTTTCTACTCATGAAGTAACGAGTGCTATCGACGGGGGATGCCAATTTGATTCCATATTTTTAGATTTACAGAACGCTTTCAACACCGTTCCTCACAAGGTCTTCTAACAAAACTGCGTGCCTATGGCACAGCGCCTCAGTTGTGCGACTGGATTCGTGATTTCCTGTCAGAAAGGTCACAGTTCGTAGTAATAGACGGAAAGTCATCGAGTATAACAGAAGAAATATCCGACGTTCCCCAAGGAAGTGTTATAGACCCTCTATTGTTCCTGATCTATATTAACGGTGTAGGAGACAATCTTAGCAGTCGTCCTAGATTGTTTGCAGATGATGCTGTCATTTACCGTCTTGTAAAGGTATCAGATGATCCAAAACGAATTGCAAAATGATTTAGATAAGATATCTGTATGGTGTGAAAAGTGGCAATTGTCCCTGAATAAAGTAAAGAGTGAAGTTATTCGCACGAGTACTAAAAGAAACCCACTAAATTTAGATTACGCGATAAGTCACACAAATCTGAAGGCTGTAAATTCAACTAAATACTTAGGGATTACAATTACAAATAACGTAAATTGGAACGATCACATAGATAGTGTTGTGGTTAGAGCAAACCGAAGACTGCGATTCATTGGCAGAGCACTTAGTACATGCAATAGGTCTAATAAAGAGACTGCTTACACCACGCATGTCCATCCTCTTCTGGAGTATTGCTGTGCGGTGTGGGATCCGCATTAGGTGGGACTTACGGATGACAACGAAAAAGTACAAAGAAGTGCGGCTCGTTTTTTGTTATTGTGTATAGTGCCACAGACATGATACGTGAACTGAGGTGGCAATCCTTATAGCAAAGGCGTTTCTCGTTGCGACGGGATCTTCTCATGAAATTTCAATCACCAGTTTTCTCCTCCGATTGCTAAAACATTTTGTTGGCACCCACCTACATAGGGAGCAATGATCATCACGATACATAAAGAGAAATCTGTGCTCGCATAGAAAAATTTAAGCGCTCGTTTTTTCCACTCGCCGTTCGAGAGTGGAAAGGTAGAGAGACAGCTTGAAGGTGGCTCATTGAACCCTCTGCCAGGCACTTTATTGTGAATAGCAGAGTAATCACGTAGATGTAGAATCGTCGTTCATCTATCTTAAGACCAACCTTGGTCCATAGATCTTTAATGGCATTTTCTTATTCACCAATCCACCAACGGTGAGAGCTGTTTTTTTTCTGTCTATTTTTGAAGCCAAACTGATCTCTGTACAGCACTGTTCCGACTTCTCTTGCTATTTTTCTCTATACACTTACTGCCAGTAAATTACTTGCGTCACGTTAAGAATTGGATCTTACATTCGCAACTTTCAATCTTTCACTATTCAATAATTTCGCGTATTAGTTAACGCAGGTGTTCTGCAGAGATACCATTATGTAGATAATTATTGACTGCGAAGAGCATAGATTATCTTTGGGTCAGTTAGGAAAGGGTTTCAGGAAGAAATGTTTGATTTCCGGCTGAGCTAGCCAATCAGGTCACAACCATTCCCGGTGCGAATTCTGTGTCGCGTGTCCTAAAGGACATCCTTGGTTATCGCAAACTAGGATGTCTTGTTTTGTAGTTTGATGTTGGGGGGGGGGGGGGAGTGAGGGGGGAGGGTGCCCTGCTTGTAGCCTTGCAGTGTGGTAAAGTGTACTTTGATGCTGTTAAGTATGAGTACTTTTGTAGTATGAGCTTATTATTCGTCCACGGAAATCGTGTAGCACATATATAGTTATTTTCTTGGTTCGCGTCACCGGAACTTTCATTGTCGGAAACATATCTCCCACGCAGATACAGTATCTGTTATTTATGTCTATCAATGCATCTTTGTCAACATTTTACAACTTGTATAGATTTAGCTTTTTTTTAATTTTCTCGCATGTCGGAACTCTGTGTCAGGTGTATTCTGAGTATTAATGTTACATGTGCCATCACTTTCTGTTTAGACGAGACTATGCAGACTTTCACGCAGCAGTCAGCCTATGAGCACTTGATGCAACACATACTGCTTGCCTGCAGCACTTAGCATTTACATTGTTTTCTCACTAACACTATAATACGGACTGATGTCCCTCAAGGTGAATATTGTTTTTGGCGTTTCTACGCATGGTTTTTCAACATAAATGGTAATAGTTGGAGAAGATGCAGCTAGCAGTGTATCAGCCTTTCATTCTATATAAGTTGTGATTACATGATGCAAGTGTGAGACATTATAATAGACTGGGTCCATATGCCCACCGCACTGCACGTGGCTATAAGCCTATGCCGGAGGTACACATTTTTCACGCACGGTGATACGATTGTTACTCAGGGTTACGTGCTACGTGCATTGTAAATCGTTGGGCAGAACAAGTGTTCCCCTTTAGGTAATATTTTACAAACTCTTTGTAGCCAGAGTGCGTTACAAATTCCACTCATATTAGTAAACATTATCTATGAGAGAGCATATGTCTTAATCAGAGGCATATCCAGACTTAGTTTCGTAGGAAATCCTAATGTGAATCCCTTATGCTCATGACACCCCCCTCAAACTTCTCCTCCCTTTGTTCTCCCCTCTCCCAGTCTTCCTCGTCCTCATTTTCTCCGCTCTTCCATCTTTCCTCCCTTTTCCCTTTCCCAGTTGTGTGCTTAAAACATAGGCGACAGTTACATACAAGAATGCGTAGTTCTATTACAGACACGACTGGTTACTAGCACAACTACGAACATAAATTCAACAGTTATGTACAGCGCTGTGCTTTCACGAGACGTCACAACTCCGCGGCAGTTTAAATGCGGAGCCAACACGACCTGCGCCTGGTGACAGGTAAGCATGCCGCTGAGTATCGTTTTGTCGTAGTGCTCGTAGAGCTCGCCTCTGGGGGTATGCGCTGGAAAACGGGACTTTTGGTTGAATGCTTAGCTATGGGGTGGATCGTTGGCTGCGGTGGTTAGGAGGACACAACACGATAATCTCTTGGGCGTTTCAATAACTGCATTGCATGAATGCCATAAGTGGTCAATATTTCTCTTAAGCGACTAATAGAAAGTTTTTTGGATGCAATTACGGAATTGGATTATCACTTTAGTCGTCTGATTTGTAATTGAGGCAAAGTTATAACTTGTACATCCAACGATAATTTAACTGATGTGTGGTTGATTGGGCCTTATTCGAGTAACTGTGTAACAACTTTAATGATTACATTGTGGTGAAATTTTAATTTTAAATCGCGGTTAAGTCCAAGTTATGATCTCAGTGATTTATAAAATTAATGCATTGCTGATCCCACGTACCACGATCATAGATCGCTCGTACTATCTCGTAGGCAGCAGTTAGCCAGTCGGTACTGGTCTAAGGCCTAATCTGTGGCTGGTGTTTATGTTTAATGACTACTAGTGAGTACCCAGGGTTGCTCGAGTATGTATTCATTCCAGTTCTATTAGTCCATCTCCTCCCTCCTCTCCTTCTGTCACCCTCCAATCCCCCACTCACTGTGGATCTCCTCTTGCCCCTCTATTCATCTGCTCTTCCTCCATCTCTCTTTCACCTGTTTCTTCCCCCCCCCTTTCTCTGTCCATTCACTCCTCCTACTCTCTCTCTGACCATCTGCTCCACCCCTTCTCTCTGTCCATCTGCTCCCCCCTACAAGTCTGGCTGCTCCCTCCCCCTCACTCTGTCCATATCCTCTTCCTCCCTCCTCTCTCCATCTCCTCTTCCTCCTCTCTCTGTCTATCTCCTCCTGTTTCTGTGCTCCGTTCACCTCCTCCACCCATTCCCTCCATCCATCTCCTCCTCTTGTGTTTCTCTTCCTCCTCCTGTCTCTCAATCTCCTCTGCCCCCTGTCTCTGTGCATCGCCTCTCCCCCCTCTTTCACAGTCTATCTCCTCCTTACCTCTATCTATGTTCATCTTCTCCTCTTTTCTTTCTCTGTGAAATTTGTCCTCCCACTCTTCTGTCTTTTCATTACCTCCTGCTCCTCCCAGCTCTGCAGTATTTCTTTCCATATAGTGAGCAATGCCTGTACTAAGTTCGGTTGAACTCGATCCAGAGATACCCGCGGCTTTGCCTTAGTACGCACATGGTATGAAATATATGGTATGTAACATATTTCACATATATTTGTGCACATATTTCAACTCCAGTTTCGTTTTCAGCCAGTTCGATGTCTATGATGATATATTGCCTAAACTATACGGCGTCAAGTTGTATAATTTTGCAGGTGCGTCCATTGGTATACGTGGAAATTGTATACGAAATATGTTGCTAACAGAATTATTAGTTAGCAATACCAATATTGCGACCGTTTTATTGATTGAACATCAAAGATACACTAGGGGATTAACTTTTTTCCTCTCATCATTTCGCGGGAGGGGAGCGGAGTGCCAGCGAGGAAGTCTCGTAAAGATTTGAAATTATGTGTAAAGTTTGTTGTAAGTGAGTAAGTGCTCTCATTGTCAAATACTGGATGAAATGTCGTGTGGCTAGGGCCTCCCGTCGGGTAGACCGTTCGCCTGGTGCAGGTCTTTCGATTTGACGCCACTTCGGCGACCTGCGCGTCGATGGGGATTCTTCTTCTTCCGTGTCCGGATGCACCAATTATATCTTCCCTTCCCAGTAATTAGCAACGTAGATTGCTTTGTCATTGACTTTCAAAATATCATCTTTAGTGCATGTCATAGACATGTCTGGGCAGATCAGTAGGTGGTCCAAGTCCTGTATTGCTCCGCATTCACACCTATCGCTATCACTGTAACCCCATTTAAATAGGTTTAATTTGCACCCAGTTACTCCAGTGCGCAGCCGGTTTAATGACCTCCGAGTTGTAAAAGGTAGTTGAAATCCTGCAGATCCCTCCTCAAGTAGTTCCATTGTGGAGTGTGGCACCATTTCTTCCCAGAGAGATAGCCGCCTTGCGACGGGCTTGGTGGCGAGCTCTTCAGTAGTTTCAATGAAACTCCTGCGGGATTTCAGCCGGACACGTTGTTTTCGGTGCATATACATCGGGTGTCGAGGATCATTCTTTTGTTTTGATCTTTCGATCTCGGCGGCTACTTGTCTGCGGATAGTGGGTGGTGCTATGCCTATGATGGGGTAAATGATGTCTGTGGGAGTTGGTTTGAGGCATCCTGTGGCAATACGTACAGTTTCGTTTACGGCGACGTCAACTTGCTTAGCGTGGGCAGAGTTCCTCCAAACTGGCGCCGCATATTCCGCAGCTGAGATACTCAGCACCAGACCTGTGGTGCGCAAAACATGTGGTTGAGCTCCCCACGATGAACCTGTTAGCTTCCGCAGTATGTTGTTCCCGGCACAGACCTTTTTTTTAGTGTTGTGACAGTGCTGCTTAAAAGTAAGTGCTCTGTCCAATGTTACTCCCAGGTATTTTGGGCTGTTTGTATGTTTCAGCTCTTCCCCTTGCCACATGACTCGGAGTTTCCGTTTGGCTTGTTTGCTCCTAAGATGGAAGGCGGATACTTGTGATTTACTGGGGTTTGGTTTGAGATTATTGCCGTCGTAATAGGTAGCAAGTTCTGTTAAGGCTCCTGTGAGATTCTCCTCCACTTGTTCAAAGGTTTTATCCTGTGTGGCCACTGCTGCATCATCAGCATATATGAACATTCGTGTCTGGTGGCTGATGGGAAGATCATTGGTATAGATGTTAAATAATATTGGAGCCAAAACACTGCCCTGTGCAAGTCCATTTTTCTGTGTCCTCCATCGGCTGTTTTTAGATTGTAAGGTTACATAGTAGCGTCTGTTCCGTAGCATACATTGCACGAACACAGAAAGGGTGTAGTCCTTAGTGACATTATACACTTTCTGGGTAAGCAACTTATGGTTAACTGTGTCATATGCAGCACTGAGATCCAGGAATGCGACCCCAGTTACTTCTCCTCTCTGATAGCCGTCTTCGATGTACTGTGTGAGATTCAGGATTTGGCCACAGCATGATTTTCCTGGTCGGAATCCAGCTTGTTCGTTAATGAGGACTTTGTCCACATAATCAGCTATGCGTTTGAGGATCATTCGCTCCAGCACTTTAAATAAATGACAAAGGAGTGAGACAGGCCGGAAATTTTTAGCTTCAGCTGGGTCTTTCCCTGGTTTTAGTAACGCAATAACCCGGGCTTTCCTCCACAGTTTAGGAATTTGCATTGTTGTAATACATTTATTCATTAGCTCTAGGATCCATGCTTGTACTCCCGGTCCAAAATGTTTAATTTGCTCAGATCTCAGATCGTCGAGGCCAGCGGCCTTATTGTTTTTCAAATCTTTGATGGCGTCTTGTAGCTCCTGAATGGAGAACGGGTGAGCTAGGAAGCTAATCTCCTCGTTCAATTTTCTTTTAATTTTGCCGTTCCTGATCTTCCTTTTAGTTTTTCCGTTCATGAGTAGTTGGTGAGCTATCTGATCAGGTGTAACTTCACTGTAATTTGGTTGTGGTTCTGTTGGGTCGTTGTTGAGACTTTTGACCAGTTTCCATGCCTTCCTACTGCTGTACTTCATGTCCGTCTCTTGTAGGAGGTTGCACCACTTTTCCTTTCTCGCTTCGGAGATACCAGACATCAGTGCTTCACCTGCCTGGATCGTTTCCTCTGAGAAGGGCTCCTTATTGTACAGTTCTTCATACTTTTTCAGAGCTTCCTTGCTGCTACCATTGAGTCCAGCGATATACTGGGTGCGGCACCCTCTAGGTATGCGCCGACGAGAGATTTTCTTGACAAGGTCTATAAAAGTTTCATATGTTTGTATCTCTGGATTAATTTCCGGGATCTCCTTATCAAGGTCCTCTGTGAAAAGTTCCCAATGAGCTTTTTTGAAATTGAAGCGTCTCTTGAAGGGCATTACATCTGATTTGATTACTGCAGTAATGCAGCAAGTTATTGCTCTGTGTTGCGATCTTGGAATTGGGTCCTCGATTTGCTTTACAGTTTGCAGGGATACCTTTTCGGAGACAAAGATATTATCTGGATTATATCCTCGTTTCCATCTTCCGCTGTTAAATGATGCAGGCAACTTTGGGTCATGTATCAATTTCAGTTTAGTCTGGTCTGCCCAGGCCTCCAGCATTTCGCCATCGTCATTTGTCTCTTTATAACCCCATGCGAGACCGTGACAGTTAAAGTCTCCTAGTACAACTTTCATGTTTTTTGAATGGAAATTTCCAGGCTCCGTAAATTTGAACCTCGCACCGGGTGGTTTGTACACGGATGTTACAGTACATGAATGTAGCTCAATAGTTAAGATTTCTATGTTTTCTTCGTAGGTCAGAGCACAGGAGCGTACGTCTAAGTTCGGTTTCACAAATATAGCACTTCCGTACCTTTCGTGTGGTCTCTCAAGAACTAATTTCATGCCCTGTATTTTTGGTCTATGGCTAGTTGGTGCTCTGTGTGTTTCTTGTAACACTAAAACATCACAGTTGTTTCGTTTGCACATGTCAGATAATAAAATTTCTTTATTTGCAGATAAGCCTTCAATATTGCAGGAAGTTGTCACTAATGATGGTCTTGATAAAGGCCTTTTTTGAGTCTCTTCGGAGAGTTGTTTTGTCATCTTTGGTTTTGGTGCTCCGGTGTTTGCAGGATTGGCCGACTAGGTCGTTTCCAGGGGACGCCCGATTGCTTGTTGTTCGAGTGGTGAACGCAATCTTCGTGGAGGCTCCTGCAGTGTCTTTCGATTTGACGCCACTTCGGCGACCTGCGCGTCGATGGGGATGAAATGATGATGATTAGGACAACACAACACCCAGTCCCTGAGCGGAGAAAATCTTCAACCCAGCCGGGAATCGAACCCGGGCCCTTAGGATTGACAGTCTGTCACGCTGACCACTCAGCTACCGGGGGCGGACAAATACTGGATGAATATGGTTTGACTGTTTGCGCTTCATGAGCTACGTTCCTTTCTCACCTTCTATCCCCATCCCTTTGAAAGATATCTGGTTCCTACACCGCAGTAAGACCTTTTCGGACAGTAAGTGATATGTATAACTAATTTGACTGAAATAGATCCAATGGTTTTAGGAAGAGATGGTGAACATACATACATTCATATGTACATTATACGCTAATTCAGTACTTGCTGATTAAGGTTAAATATGTTTTACTCAGTGTTGTGGAGGTGGGCTTACAATTTACGCTCAACCATGAAATTATTCGTAAGAAAATGAAACACCTACAGCCGTCCTTAGGTTATCATCTGTTGTGTAGCTACCAGTTTTACCGCTTCAGTGCACCATCTTCAGGTCTGTATGCATAAACAGTAATGATAGCATTACCAACTTACCAACCATGCGATACAAAGACAAATTAAAAACACAATGAGAATCAAGGACAAGACTCTGTAAGTGAATTTACAGTAATCATTCGGTATAACGAACAGATACGTTCATTGTTGCAGACGTAAAGTATACCATGACGAATTTCCACACATTATATTGTACAAGTAAACTATTTATTAATAACTTCATTTTAGAAATATTGAATGACATTTACCATTTATGTTCCTTTTCTGATGCTTGATATTTACGCGGGGAATAAAATATGTTTATGAGTAATGATCAGTCACAGGTCAACCTAGCCCTATCAGATCCCTGTTTCATTATTGATACGTTTCTTCATTGTGTAAAATAATAGACAGTACATATTTAGTTTTTTTTTAATCTGAAGATGATCCAGGGAGATAGAAACTACTCGCACTATAAAAATACGTGACTGAGGCTGGAAAACAGACGATATATAATTTTTTTAAAGTGTAGATGTAGCAGTCAGGGCGAACAGGCTTAGATGGTGGGGTCATGTTACACGCATGGGAGAAGCAAGGTTACCCAAGAGACGCATGGGTTCGGCAGTAGAAGGTAGGAGGATTTCGCTTCGTAAGCTCTTTTCTGTTTATTTTGTTTTATTATTATTATTATTTGCGTAACAACGCATATACGAAAAGAGCCGCGAAATACCTTTTAGTAATGCTGTGCCATGAAGTTCTGTATAATCATTAATTCTCAACAAAACAGAATATATTGTATTCTTATTGTTCTGTATCTGGCTTTCTATTAAAGGAACATTTTTCGTTACTGTAACTCACTATAAAACTCAACGTATCTTCCCTACTTTATAGTTATTGAAAATGTTAATGAAAATTACTTTGTTATGAATACTGATGTTACAGTTCGCAATGATTGTTCAACAACAAAATTTTGCAGTGGATTTTTGTTATCAGTAAAACACCAATAAGTACCACGACTAGCACAAGAACATGAGACTATTATCGGAGAAAAATACGTTTTTTACTATAAGGTTAGCCAGACCAGAACTAAGCACAGCAAGATTCCTATTATATTACGAAGGTAAATTATCTTTTTTGTACTGTTAGTAATATATTATCAGCAGCCCGCGTCAACCTGCAAAACACGTCATAAAATCTGCTGCTCTGCTCTGCAAGTCCGGAAGCTGAAAGAAATAATTTTATTTCACTATTACCTTCCCGCTTCTTTGCGGTATGATAGATTTCATTTAATGCAGTTTGAATACGCCGCGGCAGCGGCTCGTTCGTTCGTAGCGCAACTGTGCACCACGGATAATATTTAAATAACTGAAAATGTCTTAAAGGGATGGGATAATATGCCAAGCAAGCTACTACAAATAATAATGCAAGGTTTCATTAAATAACTCTATTCAAAACATTTAAATATGTTAATTATTACACACCTTTAAAATGAGTACGTAATGGCGTACATCTCTCAGTCTCGACAAAAGAATGCTACGTTAGCATAAAATACAACGTCACAGGCTATCCTACTCACGTAACTCCAAGAAGAAGACAGAGAAATTAATGTTCGTTCTGTATTATTTATACCAGTTGCATATTCTCATCTTTGTTTGATATTTATCGCCTGTGGCGGTTTCAGTACTCGCCGACACAGATATTATCTAAAATAAATAATAAAAAAAGTACATAATTCCATACAATAACAAAACATGATACACAATGTGTTCTCTTTATCACATAATATGTCTTTTGCTAAGAGACGTTACAATGCCCCCTGGCAGCAATTGACTAACGTTAAGAATGTTCGGCAATATGCTGCCACTAACGTCCGTTTTGTCATTGTCTGTCACCTTATTTGGAATATTCACTGTTCACTTCTTTGCTCTTTTGCACTATAGTTTTAATTACACTCTTTATAGTTTTCTCACACTTTGCGAGGTGACTGTAAACCTAGTCCCAGGATCATTACAGTTTTCTGGCTCCCCCATTCGGGCTACGTGCGGTCAGAAAACCTGGGAAAACTGCGCCGGAGCCATGGTCATCTCGCCTGGTTTGTCTTAACACACAGTTTGATTGTTCATCAAAAAAGGTTGGACTTTGTCCAATGTTCACAGATAATAAAGGTTATTTATGACAAAATGTTAAACCTTTAGTCTCCTTGTTAAAAATGTACCTTCTACACTGTTTCACATTTGTGTTCTGTGTCACACTGAAAGTTAATCATTAAACAGTTTTACAGTAATGTAATGGATTGTCTCTACACTTACTCACGACAAATGTTCTACCATGGTATGGCATTCGTGTCAGTTTGCTTCACTAATGTGACGAAAACATACAACATATATCACTGAACCAATGAATATTTTGAGGCTATACACAGTAACTAAAGAAAAAAAATGTTTGTCACGTAATTTCGTGTCCAATAAATCATTTTCATATTAGTAGATTAACAACGTAGTTGGTAATGTTTGGTTGAATGTCAATAATGTACGGAGCGGGCGGCGCGAAGCAATTGTTGTGTAGCGTCGTCTGGAACGCGGCGTGCCAACGACCGCTGGGGTCGACGACCTGCTCGCAGTAACAGCGACGGCGTGCTGGGGTGGCGCCCGAGTAGTCGCGGACCGCGCCAATCATTCACCAATGTCGGCTTGTTGCAGTGGTTTCCCGCGACCGGCTGGCTGGCGGCACGGCACCCGTCTCTGCTTCTCCGCATGGCTCCCCGTCACAATGCATGAAACAAATATTCCACAACGGTGTACTGTCTTTAAGGATACAGATTATTAGCTGTGGAAGAAAATGCGACTTGGTTAAAAGCGTTTATTGTTCAGTAAGCCGTCGTTTCGCTGGTATGCACAGGATGTTTTGGCGTGATAACGGGTTTCTTGTGGCTTCACAAGTGAATCGCATTGTGACACTGGTATTCAGGGTTCGTCACACGCACGTTGTACTACACACTTCCACTTGTTCTCACGGTTGATACGCTGCCAGAGCGTCTCTCAACACGCGAAAATGTTTCGGTTCACACACACTAAATGTCTCCGTCGAGCGATGTTTGTTTGCATCGTCTCCGAACGGATCCCTAACTACCGTTTTTACACACAGTATATTGTTCGTTGAGCACTGCACTATGACAGTTAGTCACTCAACACTTGACTTATACCGACGTATATATTGGTGCAGATACAACAGTCATTTTCTGTCCCTACTACACACAATATTCCGTCCTTTCCGAGATTGTTTACGCACACAGTTTATTTTAAATGCATATCAAATGTTCTTAGCATAATCACTCTCATCTACATTGAGTCCATTGTGTTTACCTTGTCATTATACACTTTTAATACTATTACTATGCATATATGGCTTTTTTGTAATTATTTAAAGGTGTGTGATTTTTGGTACATAGCTTTCTTTTCCTTTTTCAGTGTAGCTTGCCAGGTTATCACCCATCTAGCAAACAGATTTTACCATGTGCATGACAGCTTGACTTGGGCATATTGCTCAATAAATACCTCATTTAGTACTAGTATTATTTTTAATGATCTGTCCTACAGGACTACAGTGTAGTTTCCGCGTTGATTGACTTGATTCGCGTACCGCGTAATGAATATTCAAGAATGTGTCCCAAGTACACAGGCTTCACTTGAAGCATCGATACATACAAAGCGTAGGTTACACGGAACGGGTTTGTTTTTGATTGAATTCTGCTCCAGTGTCGTTCTCATATCACTATTGGCAGTAACATTACATCACATAATTGTTTCGTACTACAAAGTCAATTTTTTGGCCAGTAGAGACTCACTCTCAGGGTTCCTTAATTCTAACACAATTACATCTGTTACATTACTATATGAGATTTCATCATTAATTGCACTTACTACAAATGAAAAATGATTCAAGAAATTAATCCTCATTTTATCAACAAAAAGATTGTTCATTGCTTGATGAGCATATAGTATTTTAATGACACTAATTGTCTGTAAACAAAGTCATCCATTTGCATGCTATTACTCAGTTTACTGATTCTACTTCCTCAAGGTTTAATTACACACAAATTCTTTCTTACAACTAACATACTTATCCTCTAAAACACAATTGAAATCTTCTAATAACTACTACTATTTACATCTGACATGTCACTGAATAAATAATTTTACATCTTTACGTGGATATAGTCCTTTTATTTTCCCCGTCTGGGGATGTGCTAACAAATAGCTACATTCGTGTGGCACCTTTATTACTTCAAAGGGCCCTGAATATACCAATTGCCACTTACTATTTTGCTTTAGGGTGGCTGAGGATTTGGGGTGGTTACGAATAAGCACCATGTCCCCTACATTGTATTTCTGTTTGTTAGTTACACCTCGGTCGTACTTCTTTTTTCTCTTTGCAGCACAGCTGGTTAGGTGGTCCCATATCTTTTTTATCTTTTCCTCTCTTGTTTCTGCCCTGGCTGGTAGTCTCGGTAAAGGCGTGAGCCATTCATTCTGTGTCTCATTAACCCCTTTCAATATCTCTACCGGTGGGTATCCTTTACTTGAATGGGGTGTTAAATTGTGTATCTCTACAAATTTAGAGACCAACTCAGGCCATTCTGTGTGTCGGTTCCCTATGTAAATTCTAAGGAACTGATTCAATTCTGTGAATGTTCTTTCGACTAAACTTGCTTCTGGATGGAACCGGGATACCAGAATATGCTGTACACCTTGTTCTAATAGGTAATTTTTCCAAGTGCGACCCGTGAAATAAGTGGCATTGTCAGTCGTTATAGCTTCAGGTTTCCCCACTTGAGGTAAGTATTCTTGATTGATCCGTCTGACTATGGTTTTGGCAGTAGCTGATTTTATACAATAAATTACCAAGTATTTGGAAAAAAATATAGTACATGGCCAGTATATATTTCATACCTCCTCAGGCCATGGGATAGGGACCTGCTACATCCAAAGATACTAATTGAAGCGGCCGGAGTGGAACTATGGGATGAAGTTCAAATTTTGTGGACCTATTATAGTGTTTTGCTTTCTGGCATATAGCGCAAGTCCTAACTGTTACCTGAATTTGGTTTTTCATTCGGGGAAAGTAGCAGTATCTCGCCATGATTTCTGCGCACTTCCCGATCCCTGCATGGCCCCATGCCAAGTGCGTGTGCCATATTATGACTTTTACGGACTGGTTAGGTATGCATACTGCCCAGCAGTCTTCTTTCTTGCTAAGTTTATGATACAAAATATTGTCCACAATTTTAAAACCCTGCTCATCTCCATTGTTGGCACCACTTTCAATATTGTTAATGATTTTTGCCCACATCGGGTCTGATCTCTGTAGTTCAAACATATTTTTACATATATATAGAAAATCCTTCCTGTAAGCATTGTCTCGTACTAAAAGCACTTTATACTCGGCGGATTGTTCTAAAATTTATGCTAACTCCGGTAACCCTACCGGCAGTTGCGACAAAGCATCCGCTACTATGTTATCTTGGCCTTTTATGTACATAATCTTTATTCGGTATTCTTGTAAGGTAAGCATCCATCTCCTTAGTCGGGTATGGAATAGCTTGCATGACATCAAAAAACTTAACGCCTGGTGGTCACTATATACTTTAATCTCCTTCCCATATAGATAGTAATTGAACTTTTTTTACCGCCCAGACTACGGCGAGCGCTTTCAGTTCGGTTGCCGAGTAGACTCTCTCGCAGCTAGTTAAAGTCCTACTGGCAAACCCGATAATCTTTATTGTTGCCGGGTCGTTGCCTTCCTCCCACTGGAACAGGCACGCTCCCAAGCCATAGGAACACGAGTCCGTCGCAAGACAAAAATTTTTTGATAGATCCGGGTGCTGCAAAATATTTGCATTCAGCAGGGCAGTTTTAATTGCTTCGAAAGCTTGCTGACATTTGTCAGTCCAAACCCACTGCACATTTTTTCGTAGTAGATTTAACAATGACGCGTCATTTAACAACTGATTAGGTACGAACCTTCTGAAAAAAGACGTAAGTCCAATGAACGCTTTCAATTGTCTCTTAGTTCGGGGGCTCGGAAATTCGCGGATCGCCTCTAGTTTTTTGTTATCTGGGCTGATACCAAGCGGCGTGATAAGGTGGCCTGAAATTTAATTTTATTGCGTCCGAATTTTGACTTTTCTAAATGTGCTGTCACACCTGCTTGCTTAAATTTCTCTAATACTCTATGCAGCAATTCCATATGTTCGTCCCAAGTAGCAGTAGCGATTACAAGGTCATCAACATATACTGTGATTTTTTCTAACAAGTCTGGACCCAGTACCGTGTCTAGAGCAGTAATAAATACTCCAGCACTTACATTCAATCCGAAGGGAAGTACCTTGAATTGGTACCTTCGCCCTCCGAATATGAAGGCTGTGTACTTCCTTGATTCTGGTGTAAGTGGGATTTGCCAGTACGAACTTATAAGATCGACCGAGGTCAAGTACTGCACTCCGTGGAATTTTTGTATCTGCTCATCTAAATTTTCTGGACGAGTTCTGACAGGTATAATAATTTTATTGATGTCCCGCGCATCTAACACTAGCCGGATTTTTCCGTTGGCTTTCGCCACTGCTACAAGAGGACTACTGTATGGAGAGGAAGAGGGCTCAATGATATCCCACTCTAACATCTTCCGAATCTCTTTAGCCACTACTTCCCTCCTCGACCAAGGGATGGAGTAAGATGCGCGACAGTATGTTCTGTGGGGCATCACCTCTATGTGATAGTGGTACCCTTTGACTATTCCTGGTCGGTCGGTAAATACCATTGTATATTCCGATAGCAGCTGCGTCAGCTGTTGCTTTTGTATGTTGCTTAAACTTTCAGATTCCTGTACTTTGGTCTGAAATGCATGAACATTTGTTTCAAAATTTCTATCTTCTATACTCGGATAATAGAGATCTGTCACAGGTGAATAATCATTGATGTGTAGTACCCAGGGGTTCCTACATTTGATATTAATTCGGTTGCAACATGGCACAGGTACCTCCTTCGATTTCATCATAGACAATTCAATCCTCCTACCTTTATTAACTATGCTTAGTTTTCCCGAAGAGAGGTCGATCACTGCGTCCCTCTCACGGAGAAAATCTACTCCCAGAATGCAGGCCACCTTTAACCCTTTAACAATGAGGAACGAGCTCACTATGGCTTCGCCCTCCTTACAAATCTCCACCTGCACCTGGTATTTAACTAATTGGCTCTGTGCACTTATAGCTCCCGACACCTTGCAATTATTAACCGGGAAAGTCGGTATGCTACGTCCCTTCCCCAGCGCTTTAAACAATTCTGTACTCATTACACTCACTGAGGCACCTGTGTCGATGATTATATTCACGGCAACATCATTGATTTTCGCTTCTATTATGGCTTGCACATTTTCGTTGCTATCTTTCTTACATTCATGCGGTTCGGTCAGTAGATCTCTATCCATACTGATACCGTCGTTGTATCGCAGCATATGTATTCCAGGGATATCATTGTCATTCGTGTTGCTCTCACTCCACCCCTCGGCCAGCGATGGAGAGCATATCGAGGCCGATTCTAGTTTGTTGGATTGCTTGCTTGCGAGGTACTTGGACGGCTATTGTCCGCGACCTCTACTATGTGTACGTTTTGCTTTGCAGGCCGCCACGACTGCGCAATAGGCGCGTTTTGCAGTGGTGGTCTGTTGTTGTCGTACCGGTCATTACCCTACCGCTCTGGGCTTGGTCGCTGATTCTGATTCCAATTGCGATTACTGTCGCTGTAATTGCTATGCCACTGACCTCGCGCATTCTTCCGCGGTTGGTCCCTGGCAGTCCGGAATCGTACCGGTCGTCAAATCGACGCTTTTTATTATGGGATGGTTGACCATACCCGTTCTGACTTCTCCCATTATTACAATTTTGCAAATGCTCTTGCCGCTTATTACCACCCCCACCATTTCCATGGTTGTGGTTTTGTGCACTATTATTTCTGTCATGTTTACACCCTGATCCATTATTCCGCGAGTGATCACACGCTGCTTTTGCGTCTTCCTGGATTAAGTCTATTGAATCTAGAACAGACAGGAAATGTTCCATGTCGCTTTCTGGTACGTGTATTAATTTCTCTTTGATATGAATGGGTAAATGTGATTTTAGGAGTCTTATTATGTCTCTTGGTGAGATAGGCTCGTCCCAGTAGCGCGTTTTGTTTATATATTTCTCGAAATACCGTCTCAGATTCCCAAGACGGGGTGAGTACGGTTCGGGATTGTATACTTCTTTTCTTAGCCGCTCTTGTATGCAAGGCGACCAGTATTTCGACAAAAACGCTCTTTCAAACTGTTCATACGTCATGCACCTGTCTGCTATTTCCGTAGCCCACAACGCTGCATCGCCCTGAATGTATGACATTACGTATTGAATTTTCTGTGCTTCGTTCCACACACTAGGCAAGATATTTTTAAAGCTTTTTATGAATATTACTGGGTGTACTGACTTTCGTTCAGTAGTAAACGTTTGAAACTGCCTATTTTTGATCAAACTTTCTTCAACTAATATTTTTGGACTATACTGGTTTGCTCCTGGGACATAGGCTGTGTGCTCCGAACCGAATATACAGCTCTTCGCATTATCGCCCAAAGATTCACCATTGTTGCGTCGCATATAAGTTTGTGCGTTGCCAAAAACATTGGCTGTCGGCGACATAGTTTCATGTTCAAGAGGTTTGCTGCTCTGTGCTAAACCCTTTTCCAAGTCGGATATCCGTTTGTTAATATTCACTTGCCACTGCGGAATATCCTCACTGAGTATTTGTTTGATGGTTTGCACGTCGTTCTGTACCTGACTATTTACTGCGGTACTGAACGATTCGGAATCTCTATCTGCCATGGCCGCTTGTACCTAGAAGTAATATTTTTGTCGATCTCACTCTCCTTCGCTTCTAGCCATGAGTTGAATTCGGTTTCAATTTTAGTCGCTTGTTCGTTCCACTTCTGGTCTACAAGCTGGGTGGAATCTATTTCTAGCTTTTCTAATCGGTTGGCTAAGACACCTATCTCGTCTACCCTGTTAGTGTTTGCTACTTGCAGGTTGTTGACCTGTACAGTCAACTCCTGCACGGCCTTAGGTATCGACTCTCTGTTTCATACAGGCAATCTCTTTTTTCATATTTTCTAACGATTGCACAAGTTGCTGGTCCCGCTCAGCTTGCTGGCGATCCCGCTCAGCCTGCTGGGCAAGAAACTTTTCCTCTAACCGGTGATCTCGCTCAGCTTGCTGGGCAAGGAAATTTTCTGTTAACTGGCGATCTCGCTCAGCTTGCTGTGCGAGAAAGATCTCAATTTTTTCGTCCTTTTCAGCTTGTTGTTGCGCAAATTTTGCCTGGTAATCCAGCACGCGCTCTAATATCGACTGAAGTGAATATCCACCAGGCAGATTACCACTCTCTGGTTCCTGCTTTTCTGTAGGTGGTGCAATTTCTTTATCTACCTCTCCTTGAGCACTGGTGGGCGGTGGCATCACTTCCTGTGTTCCTGCCCCCACATTTTCGCATGATATATCCTCAAAGAGAGTACTTGTACTGCTTAATGCACCCGTTTCTACATTTCCTGCACTAACTAATGGCTGTTCCTCAGTATCCATATTGCTCGGACGTTGACTACGCAATTTAACCATATTCATAAATTACCTACTCGAACACAAGCTCTGACAGTTTTTCCACTTGCACACAAAATATGTTAATTTATTTACAATACACTGCACACTAAAAATTACTATCTACAATCAACTTTGCCCTGTCATAAACACTAACGCCAAACTACGCACACCACTAGCGATATGAGATCACTTCACTGGAGTTAAGCTTCTACAAACAGGACAACTACACTGTAGTCTTACCTTTAGTTTATCTGATTTCGGGGTTCGGCTGCCCCCGGATTATGTAGTCGTTACTGTTTCTCAGTACTCTCAGGATCGTTTCCTCTGACTCGCTTGCAGTAGTGCGTTTTTTTATGAAAGAATGTTTGTACATTCATTAATACATGGCATTAATCATGATACACATACATACATTTATCACTAAATACATACATATATATAACAATAGACACTGAAAGAAAACACATAAAACAATTATTTTCGTGGCCACTGCAAATTCGGGCCCCGCGTTTTTGGGCGACAGTTTCGCTTCGTAAGCTCTTTTCTGTTTATTTTGTTTTATTATTATTATTATTATTATTTGCGTAACAACGCATATACGAAAAGAGCCGCGAAATACCTTTTAGTAATGCTGTGCCATGAAGTTCTGTATAATCATTAATTCTCAACAAAACAGAATATATTGTATTCTTATTGTTCTGTATCTGGCTTTCTATTAAAGGAACATTTTTCGTTACTGTAACTCACTATAAAACTCAACATATCTCCCCTACTTTATAGTTATTGAAAATGTTAATGAAAATTACTTTGTTATGAATACTGATGTTACAGTTCGCAATGATTGTTCAACAGCAAAATTTTGCAGTGGATTTTTGTTATCAGTAAAACACCAGTAAGTACTACGACTAGCACAAGAACATGAGACTATTATCGGAGAAAAATACGTTTTTTACTATAAGGTTAGCCAGACCAGAACTAAGCACAGCAAGATTCCTATTATATTACGAAGGTAAATTATCTTTTTTGTACTGTTAGTAATATATTATCAGCAGCCCGCGTCAACCTGCAAAACACATCATAAAATCTGCTGCTCTGCTCTGCAAGTCCGGAAGCTGAAAGAAATAATTTTATTTCACTATTACCTTCCCGCTTCTTTGCGGTATGATAGATTTCATTTAATGCAGTTTGAATACGCCGCGGCAGCGGCTCGTTCGTTCGTAGCGCAACTGTGCACCACGGATAATATTTAAATAACTGAAAATGTCTTAAAGGGATGGGATAATATGCCAAGCAAGCTACTACAAATAATAATGCAAGGTTTCATTAAATAACTCTATTCAAAACATTTAAATATGTTAATTATTACACACCTTTAAAATGAGTACGTAATGGCGTACATCTCTCAGTCTCGACAAAAGAATGCTACGTTAGCATAAAATACAACGTCACAGGCTATCCTACTCACGTAACTCCAAGAAGAAGACAGAGAAATTAATGTTCGTTCTGTATTATTTATACCAGTTGCATATTCTCATCTTTGTTTGATATTTATCGTCTGTGGCGGTTTCAGTACTCGCCGACACAGATATTATCTAAAATAAATAATAATAAAAAGTACATAATTCCATACAATAACAAAACATGATACACAATGTGTTCCCTTTATCACATAATATGTCTTTTGCTAAGAGACGTTACAAGGAGTCGGGCAGACCAAGGAGAAGGTACCTGGATTCGGTTAAGAATGATTTTGAAGTAATAGATTTAACATCAGAAGAGGCACCAATGTTAGCACTGAATAGGGGATCATGGAGGAATTTTATAAGGGGGCTGTGCTCCAGACTGAACGCTGAAAGGCATAATCAGTCTTAAATGATGATGATGATCAATACAGTTGTTTAATTCTCTGGAGACGAATATGTTGGCGTTAGTGTAGCGCATTGGGTTTCAACGCTGATTTGCCTAGTTGACTTGCGCTTAGATGTGCATATTTCTCTCTTGTTCTTTGTGCCGTGTTACAAAGCAACCCACTGTACATTGTGAGAGTGGCAGGGTGTCGATCGCAATCTCGGCGGGGCGCCGCACGTGTAATGACGGCCTACTTCGCCAGCGGGAAGAACTGCGGCCGTTGCTCCCGGCAGAGGTGGTTCCGCGTCTCAGGCCCGCTATTATCCCAGTGGGGAGCCAGAAGTCGATGGGCTGCGGCGACTCCTTCCGGGAACCATTTGCCTTTCCGTGGCCTGGCCTCCTCTCTTCAGACAGGCAACGCACCTCCGTTTCTGTGAGGTCGTGCGGACTTCTCGCGTGGTGCTTCGGGTCGACGACAAAAGCATTTTTAGACTTTGGATTGATTGAAAATGAGTCGCGTCAACGTCAGACTACTTAAACTCCGAGAGACCTCTTTACATAGCAACAGCTGCGCACTGCCGTAGGAAAAAAATGAACAACGTATGTGGAGGAGGGCTATACTAAGCGCCCAAAACAACCAAGTCCTCCTGCAAATCGACGCACATAAACCCAGAACGCTGAACAATGGAGAAAGTGTCCCTATTCCTTGAGAGATTGATAGGGCCCACTTCATGAAGACACAGCCTTGCGTTAACACGGAAAACGTTTCACTCCACTTCCGTTGTTTAACGCTCTCGTATCCAGCGAAGGGAGACAGAAGCTCTCGGAACGAAGTATTAGTCGCCCCCTTAAACGAACAAACTGATCGCTTTAGATCGTTGTAGATAGTATGGAAGTGGCAGGCGCCCATGAGGCACTGCACTGCCGATGCAATTCATGGTACTGAAGTGGTGTGTATGTGCCTGTTGGTTGCATGTAACCAGTGGAGTAAGATGGGATGACGTAGAGACGTGACAGAATGGCAGAAATTAGCTGTAGTCTTTGGCTCTGTCCATGGAGATACCGTAAACTAAGTTGCCCGATTTACTGGTGTACCAGCGTAATGCAATGTGTCTAGAAAGCAGACCACTCGTAGCAGTGTAATGTGAGTAAGAATACTGACCATAAAAAGGTTCCAAATGGCAGTGAGAGTTCATCGCTTGCTAATGACAGTCGGTTTCTGACCTGACGCAACTATTGATGCCAGTGACAAGTTTCCAAGCGAACTTTGCGAAGAGACTTGTATGTAGCAAATATTTGGAGTAGGATACCTCGCAAAATGCTTTTGGCCATATTAGCACACAAAGCTATACGCCTTTAATGAATAGTGGCTTACTGAAGGCTCGTAGTCACGATTTGCCCTCATTTCAAATGACGCGAAGTGTTATGTGCACCAACGGCCCAACGTGGCCTTTAAACCGAAGTATGTGTAGAAGGCAGAGTTAAGGAAGGATGTGGTTCTGTGATGCTTTGAGGTCGTTTTTCTAACAATGACTTCGGCCAGCAAATTCTCGTTAGCGTGAATATATATCACAATTTTCATTTAAACATTGTAGGTGACCAAATTTCAGCGTTATTCTACGCCTTCATGATGAGCGTACTACGGACATTCCCGTCTTCCAATATGGGAACGGCCTTGTTTAGGGCTGCAGGTGTACGTTCTTGGACTGACAAACACTGAGGCAGCCCATTGCACAGCCACTGGTTTAGTTAAACATTCAATATCAGTCGCTTAGAGAATGTCTTGGACTATTTGGAACCGAGATAAAAAAAAGCAGTCAACATTCCCGCAATTTGTTAGTTCTATGGGATAGCTTGATGCGGCATAACTAAAGACATTAAGACTATTAACAAGGGTAGAGTGGTATTACACGATGTAATGTGACGGCTGCTGGGAGGTGAATAATTTTCTTTTTTTTTTTGGTGCGGTGTGCTTATTCCCGAGATCACCATTTTTCAAACAGGAGCACGTTCGTTGCATAATGTCAGAGACAGTCAGTGTAGATTCAAAGAGCACGCATTGCTGTATACTCTCGAATATGCTATTGTCTGTTGTACTATCGGAGAGCAAATAGGACTGTCAGCACCTCTTATTCAGTGTGTACTGGAAGTCTTTCACAACGATTTCAAATAACACCATAACGAAAGTAAGTTTAGGATTAAGATCCGACCTTCGCGCTGGATGTAAGACGGAAATAACCCTTTTACAATACAAAGGCGGCGGTTTCTTTTATTTTCATGTAAGTGGAAATTTTTATTAGTTGATTTGTACGGTTTCAGCATTAGGATTATGGCTCAAGGGCGTGACTAATGCACTGCTGGCTATCAAAACTGTAACACCAGGAGGGATAGTATATTGTCCTCGACAGCGAGTGTTGATAAGAGACAAGGTTATCGTCGGGATTGCCCCATGGAAGTGTGATAGGACAGCTACTATTTTCTATACTCATAAGTGACCTGGCGGAGACGGTGGGCAGCAATCTGCAGTTGCTTGCTGATGACGATGTGGTGTTGAAATGTTCAAATGTGTGTGAATTCCTAAGTGACCAAACTGCTGAGGTCATCAGCCCCTGGACTTACAAACTACATAAACTAACTTGAACTAACTTACCTTACGAACAATACACACACGCATTCCCGAGGGAGGACTCGAAACTCCGGTGGAGGGGCCGAGCAATCCGTGACATGGCGCCTCATACCGCTCGGCCACTCCACGCGGGTGTTGTAGTAAATTTGGTTTTTCGGTAGGTAGTTTATTTTTTAAAGTTTAGGGGGATAGGAACTCGTGAATGAGACTACACCTGATTTTCGATCCGAAGTAAAATTGCCAAAAGAAAATTTATTTCTATGTGAACAAATTTCTATTAAAGTTTTCTAAGTCGCCAAAAGAAAGTGATTTTAATGCAGTATTGAGAATGTAACTTTTCACGACCGTATAGGACAATATGGGTCAATTTACTACAGAAATAACAACCTTGGATAATTTTTAAGATTTAACAGAGTGAATTTGCTTTTAGAATCCCTTTTTACCTAATTTTACAGTAGGTTGGGTAGATCTTCGTTTTCTCTTGATAGCTGCTGGTCAGGCTATTGTCTCCGTTGCTCTTCTCCCTCCGATTCTTGAAGTAGGTAGGTATGGAAATGATTTTTTTCTAACTCTTGATCTTGCTGTTTTTCATATTCATTTATTGCTTGTACTTATTTACGACCATACGAAATTGAGTTGCAATGAAATCTGACATTATCGAACCTTCAAACTGGTCGATATCATTTACAAGAATACATCAGTCACTTGCACTGTTCCTGTGAACTGCTCTACGTGTTATCACAGTAAGAGATCTTAATTGCAACTGCTGCCGCTCTCGACTCGCGGACGTCCATCAACGCTACCGCACCTCTTTGGTCAGAGATAGCAATGCTTTGTTTTCGCTGCTTCCGACCAAAGAGCGCGTTTACAAGAAAATTTATTTATTTATTTTAATATTAATTTACAAAAATGATAATTTAAATAATTAATTGCGTAATTTCATTTGATTAAAAAAAATAAACATTTTCCTTTTTCGTCATTTGCGTCAGTGGGGAGGGGTCTGTTCCACTACACCGCCCCCTGCTGTTCACTGACGCATGAGGTCACTTTCCTTGGATCATGCGGAGAGTGAACAGTACCTTTTACACTTTTACATATATCTATATAGATCTCTAAGAAAAAATTCAGCTCTGCTCTAAATCTAATTGAAGAAGTGCTATACTTGGTGATATTCTTAACTACTACAAAAAGTTTTGTTACATAAATTCATACATATACAGGGTGAGTCACCTAACGTTACCGCTGGATATATTTCGTAAACCACATCAAATACTGACGAACCGATTCCACAGACCGAACGTGAGGAGAGGGGCTATTGTAATTGTTTAATACAAACCATACAAAAATGCACGGAAGTATGTTTTTTAACACAAACCCAGGTTTTTTAAATGGAATCACGTTAGTTTTGTTAGCACCTCTGAACATATAAACAAATACGTAATCAGTGCAGTTTGTTGCATTGTAAAATGTTAATTAGATCCGGAGATATTGTAACCTAAAGTTGACGCTTGAGTACCACTCCTCCGCTGTTCGATCGTGTGTATCGGAGAGCACTGCAACATACATCGCGTTTCTCCAGAATGATCTGCCAACGTTGCTCGAAAATGTCCCACTGGAAACGCGTCGACGTATGTGGTATCAGCATGATGGTGCACCTGCACATTCCGCAATTAACACTAGGCTGACCCTTGACAGGATGTTCGACGGGCGTTTCATAGGACGTGGGGACACATAAATTGGCCAGCCCGTTCTCCTGAGCTTACACCTCGGGACTTCTTTCTGTGGGGTACGTTAAAGGAGAATGTGTACAGTGATGTGCCTACAACCCCAGAGGAAATGAAACAACGTATTGTGGCAGCCTGCGGCGACATTACACCAGATGTACTGCGGCGTGTACGACATTCATTACGCCAAAGACTGCAATTGTGTGCAGCAAATGATGGCCACCACATTGAACATCTATTGGCCTGACATGTCGGGACACACTCTATTGCACTCAGTAATTGAAAACGGAAACCACGTGTGAACGTGTACCTCACCCCTCATGCTAATGTACATGTGCGTCAGTGAAAAAGACCAATAAAAAGGTGTTAGCATGTGGACGTAATGTGCTGTTCCAGTCTCTTCTGTACCTAAGGTCCATCACCGTTCCCTTTGGATCCCTACGTAATTCGGTGCTCTCCGATACACACGATCGAACAGCGGAGGAGTGGTACTCAAGCGTCAACTTTAGGTTACAATATCTCCGGATGGAATTAACATTTTACAATGCAACAAACGGCACTGATTACGTATTTTTATATGTTCAGATGTGCTAACAAAACTAACGGGGTTCCATTTAAAAGAAACGTCGGTTTGTGTTAAAAAACATACTTCCGTGCATTTTTGTATGGTTTGTATTAAACAATTACACTAGCCCCACTCCTCACGTTCGGTCTGTGGAATCGGTTCGTCAGTATTTGATGTGGTTTATCCAGCGGTAACGTTAGGTGACTCACCCTGTATACACATATATATATTACATACAAAAAAGATTTTTTGGTTTTACAATTGCGTTTTTTCCTCTTTTGCTCGCGTTGGCGAATCCTCAGATTCGTCCTGTTGGGATTGGATGCCCATTGTTTCCCTTACGGTTGGCGGTCGGCAGGCTTTTGTTCCGTGGGACCATTGTTTGGCTCGTGCGTCTAAGGCACGCATTGTCTTATCCCACACTGTCGTTCCTGTCCTCGCGCATGACCGCGTTGTCCCTTCACGTGGAGGCTGTGAAAGTGCTAGATTCCTGGTGGTAAATGCTACTAGAAGTCGCGTTGGTTGCGCCAGTACCCGCTCGACGCCCCTTGGTGTGCTCCAGGGCCGAAGCGCGATCTTCCAGCCCGCAGTATCACCTCACAGGTACGTAACACAAGCACTAACACTCACACGCCTTTTTCTTCACTTTCCTCCCTTGAGAGGTATGATTTTTCACAATCACTTAAAGACTTTTTCCTTTCACACACGTTTTTTCCGTTACTCTTGTCACAAGGCTCACTTTGTCTTCTTCCATGCCAATATTTTTTTTTATGACATACATCGTCATGAAAATATGCAAAACAAGAGGACAAATAATTATACTTCTGAAATTCCAGTTCATATATACTTTTGTTTTACATGAAAAATCCTTCATTCTTTTGTCGTTATTCTTTTGTGGCATCAGTTATCCTTAATACGAAATACATACATGTTACATAGCTTTGTTTACACATACATTTTTAAACATGAAATTTAAATACTTTATCCTAAAGAGCTGAACTTTTTCAACCTTTCATTTTTCTTTCTTATTTTCTCTCTTTTAGGGTGAACTCATGTTGTACATAAGTTCCATTCTCAAGGTTCAATTGCTACTTCGCTATTCACAAGGGTCTTCACCACTTCTTACTGCAAGTCGTGTTATTTTTACACTACAAGTAGAAGGTGAAGAAATATGCTAAAAACTACCAATCTACAATACCTACAAAGGAGAACATTTAACCATAAATATTTACGTTCACTCCACATTTACTCTTTATTTCTCACTTGTACACCAGTGATTTCTACAAGTTGTGTCAACTTAGTGCAAAATTCGTCTCTCAGCATATCTGAGGTCTGCGTTTTACTTTAAGCATCGTTTGTGTATCAGCGTTTTTTCGTGTTACAAGCTTGAAACTTACCTTAATTTTACTCTCCAGACTTCTTCTATTAATGTATTATGTACACTCTTAACAAACAATATTTAAGTAGGTATATTTTCAGAGCTTCATGCTGTGCATGTCTATCCATTGCATGTATCAAAAATCATGTCATATTCTCTGCTATGGCTATGTACAAGTCCTTCATGTGTGCTTCCCACTATAATGTGTGTGTGTGTGTACATGTATATAGTTTTGGGTGTAAAAGGATTTGTAGCTTAATATTGCTTAAATATTGCTTTTGCATATTCTTCCTGTTAAATGCAGATATGTCATACATTCTCCTAGCATTCCTGAGATATTGTTTGCTTATTAACTTCATAGGTTAGTTACTAGTTTACAGTAAGAGCAATAATCTTATTCAGATATTAGTGGTTCTTTAGGTTTCATGTAGCTTATCTTATGATGTTAGCTAGGCTACAGAATGTTAATTTGTTGTTTTCTCAACTACAGGTAACTGTGTGTATACACTTAAGAAATGTTGCAAAAATGCATATTGCTTCTTGTGTTATTTTGTGCCTTGAGGTGGTCCCTACTGAGTTGGCTTCAAATTTGAGCTATTCTCAACATAAGTGTGATTATTTGTGGTGTATTCTGTGCTTTTATAATGGAAAATTCTTTACACTTGCCATTGCTTATTATCATAACATACATGATTTCTAGATCATGTCAGAGGTTCACTGTGGCTTCATACTCTCACACATATTCTATTCTCATTACACACTCATTCACCTTAAATCTACAATATTTGTGTGGCCCTCTCATTAGGTACCAACACCTCCATTTCCTCAATACTACCATCATTAATGTGGGCTGGGCTTTATCCTCTGGTCTTACTGTAAATTCCTCCTTCCTTTAATAGTTAAAACTAAGTTAAGGCTCCCTGTAGGATTACCTCAGTGTTCACTCACATACAAAATTCTCACAAAAGTCCAACTTATATCTCTCCCTGACAGTTACCATGTATATGACATAAGTGTTGTCTATAATAGTTCAACAGTTTGCCTTTTCCTTACAACAAAATATCCCTCCTTGTTATTCAGCTTTCAGAATACTACCTTTTGTTCACACTTCAACTTATATTACCTTTTGTGCTTTTCATATGCATTTATTGTGTCTTTATATTGTTCCTTACTTGCTTGGCACTTCCATCTGAAAGAAAAGTAGTGTATACTATATAGTTTCTGCTTTTTCCTCTCATTTACTGTAATCTGTGCTTAATATTGCTTCAGTTTGCCTAGGCTTTACCTTGCACGTGTTTGTGTATAATGTTAGCTTGAGATGACATTTGTTTTCAGTGTTAAGTGTTTTCCCTTCTCTTACTGTCTGCCTTTTACACAGAATTAAGGTGGGTTTTGTAAATATTGTATATCATGTTCATAGCTATAGCTTTAGTGTTATGGTGGTGGGTTTTCCTTTCTCTTGTAATTTGTCATCCATCTTTTGTACATAGCTTTCCTTATTCCTATTTTTGGCTGTACATAGTGTGAACTTACTGTCTAACCTTGACTTGTTATGTACATGAAGTGTTTAGAACATGTAGTGTGTGTCTCGAGCACTCCACTATTCCACCTGTTCTCTACAATACCTTATTTAGTCTAGTTTCTTACTTAAATGTAACTTATTGCCTAAAGTAAAGTTTACTATTTACACATGTGTCTTTTCCATGATATTGTCATAGCTTCCAAATCAGATTATTCTTTCTCTCTCATACTAGGTGTGTGTCTTAAATACTTCCTTAAATCTTTATGTGGATATAATCCCTTTATTTTCCCAGTTTTTGGGTAGCTTAGCAAGTATGCTCCAGGGTGTGGAGTTTTACTCAATTTAAATGGACCAGCATAAAGCATCTGCCATTTTTTGTTCAGTTTCTTAACCTTGGTAGACTTAGGGTGTGTCCTAAGTAGTACCTCCTCTCCTACCCTGTGTTCTGTTTTGTTTCTGTGTCTTTTGTCAAATGCTGTCCTTCTATTTTGACCCTGTTCTTTTAAGTGTACTAGTGCTTCTCTGATCTTTTCTTCCAAAGTAACTTCATGATTGGTTAACTTAGGTAAAGGGTTGATCCATTCATTTCTTTCTTGTTGAGAAAACATTAGTTTGGCTGGTGTATAGCCTGTAGATGTATGTGGTAGATTGTTAAAAATTTCTTCGAATGGTGTAAGGTATTCTAACCATTTAGTCTGTTTATGTGGGATGTATGTTCTGATGAACCTGTTCCATTCTTTGAATACTCGTTCCACCGGATTTGCTTCTGGGTGAAATCATGAAATGAGTATATGTCTTATGTTTTGTTCTGTCATAAAACTCTTCCATCTGTGGCTCGTGAAAGTCGTTGCGTTATCAGTAAGAATTGCCTGTGGTTTGCCCACTCGTGTAATCTAATCTTCTTTGATTCTCTTAATGATGGGTTGTGAGGTAACAGTTTTTGTGGCAAACAATTTCAAATATTTTGTTTATACATCATATAATGCAATCACATACTTAGTTCCTCCTTTTGATGTGGGTAAGAGTCCTGCAGCATCTAAAGCTACTATTGATAAAGGCCTCTCTGGTATTATAGGATGTAACTCTGTTCTTGTGTCCTTGTTGTCGTGTTTTACCTTTTGACAAATGGTGCAATATCTAAGTACTTGTTGCATGTGCCTATGCATGTTTGGAAAGTAGCAATAAGTGGATATCTTACTCATGCATTTGGAAACACCATAGTGCCCCCAAACCCAATGAGTGTATTGTATAAAGTTCTCCACAGAGTCTTCAGGTATGCATACACACCAATGCCTTGAAGTGGGTGTACGCCTATAAAACAAAACTCCTTCAGATAAACAGTAGTGTGTAGAGATCTTGTTGTTCTCTCCCTTAATTAGTTGTTCTTTTACTGACTTTCATCGTGGGTCTTTCTCTTGCAGGAATTTCATATTTTTGCAAAGTTTTAGATAATATGGCCTGTAAGTACCATCATACATTAATAGGATTCTAAAGTCTGTTGTCTGTTCTGTAAGTTCTGTAAATTCTGTTAAATTTTGAGGTAACCTCGACAAAGCATCAGCTATAACGTTTTGCTTTCCATCCATATGGACTATTTCGAATTGAAATTCTTGCAGGTACAGACACCAACGAGCTAACCTGGCATGTAATAGTCTGCATGTCAATAGAAATGATAAAGCTTGGTGGTCACAGAAGACTTTAGTGCGATTATCCCACAGATAGTATCTAAATTTCCTGAATGCCCATACAACAGCTAGTGCTTCTAATTCAGTGACTGAGTATGACCTTTCACATTCAGTTATTGTCCTGCTAGCAAAGCTTATAATACATACAGTTGGTGTGTTGTCCATTAAACGTATCTGAAACAAGCTAGCACCAAGGCTTTGAAAACTTGCTTCAGTGGCTAAACAGAAATCCTGTGTCATATCTGGGTGATGTAATAAGTCTGCATTTACTAAAGCTTGTTTGATAGCATCAAAATCTTTCTGACATTCCTGTGTCCAAATCCATGTGTTGTTTTTTCTCAATAGGTTTAACAGAGCTTCACTATTTAAAATTTGGTGTGGCATAAACTTCCTAAAGAATTATGCTAATCCTAGAAATGCCTTAAGCTGTTTCTTTGTTTGAGGAGTAGGACAATTCCTGGTTGCATCAATTTTACTTGTGTCTGGTCTTATTCCTTCCTCAGAGAAGATGTGGCCCAAAAATTTCACTTCCTGCCTGGCAAATTTGGACTTTTTAAGATTTACAGTAACTCCATACTCTGAAAATTTTTTAACACTTTGTTTGGTAAATCTAAATGTTCTCTCCAAGTGGCTGTAGCAATGAGTAAATCATCTACATATACTGTTACACGACTACGTAATTCAGGCCCAAGTACTTGATCCAAAACTGCTATAAATACTCCTGCGCTGACATTCAGGCCAAAAGGTACCACACAAAATTGATAGCTTCTCCCATCGCATACAAATACTGTGTATTTACGGTTATCTACATGCATTACTATTTGCCAGTACGATGCTTTCAGATCGATGGTTGATAGAAACTTTACACCATAAAGCATTAGTAGTTGCTCGTCCAACTTACCTGGTTTTGTTCTTACCGGGATAATAATTTTATTGATGGCTCTAGCATCCAAAACAAGTCTTACTGTACCGTCAGATTTGGTAACTGACAAGAGGGGACTGCAGTAAGGTGACTGAGATGGCTCTATAATTTTCCATTTCAGCATTCGTTCTATCTCTTTGTTTACTGCCTCCCTCTTGGAAGAATGGAAAAAGGTTTCATGTGGTTTAACGTCCATTCTGTACACGTAATCCTTCACTACTCCTGGTCTTTTACTAAATACTTGTTTATGTGTACACAGTACATCACAAAGTTCACGTTGTTGCTCAGGTGTTAAGCTGTTGCACTCATGTACCTTCTCTATAATTTCTTGTATGCTCACATGTTCTGTGTCACCTCCAGGATAGTGTTGCTGTTGATTTGTAAATAGAATTTTGGGTAGTGTTAGCTCGAGATTAACCAAATGACAATATATACTATGCATTGCAGGTGTTCTTATCATGTCCACAGAAAATACCTTTCCCTCAAACTGAAATGTGCATTTACCTATGGCTATGTCCAGTGTAACTTGGTGTTGTCTGAAAAATTCCATTCCTAGGATACAGTTTACTATGAGCTTTTCAACTACTAAAAATGAGCATTTTATTTCTATGTTCGCCGGTGTAACAGGTGCTAGTGTCTCTATTTTAACTCCCTTTGACTTATTCCCCATAGCACTTAATATTTTGCAATTCTGCACTGGAAAGGTAGGCAATACTGTTGTCTTGTTAATCTGTTCGAACAAGCTGGTTGACATTACATTCACGGATGCGCCTGTGTCCATAACAATTTTCACAGGTACGCCTCCTAGTGTCCCATCAACCAACGCTTGTACCTCATATTCTTGTCGATGTGTACAAATTGTTTCGTCAAAACACAAATCTTCCTCCATCTCCGTGTCCATGCCATATCTGATAAGGTTTATTGTTTTCGTGTTATTGCCCCCTACTCCGCTGTCGACTACTGCTGCGAGGGTGAGCAGTGTCGCGTGCTGTTTTCCGCGATGTTGGCAACGCTGCCGTTAGCTAGTACGGGTGTACTGGCTGTGTTGTTGTCGTCATTCAATTCAATAATATTTACACTTGGCGTTTGCACTTGCCACGCATTGCCAGTTGCTGGATATGTGGCTCGCCCGTTTCCGAAAGTGTTGTTTCTGTTATTGTTCTGTGTGTTATTATTTTGCCAATGTGGATTTGGCTGAAATCTGCCCCGTTCCTATTTCTGCCGTTTTGATACCCGGGATTGTATCTGTTTTCCCTGCGGTTCCACGGTTTGTTTCCATATGTTTGACCATTCTGCCCCCGCGGGTAGTTAAGTTGTTGTGTTTGCCCGCCGGGTGTATTATTATTATTGTGATTGTAATTACTGTTACGGTTATTGCCGTTGCGGTTACTGTTATTGCTGTTGTTGCTGTTCTGCCTCTGACCGTCCTCGTGAATTAGGTCAAAGGTGTCCAGTACTGATAGAAAATAGTCAACATTATCTGCCGGTACTGTGGCGATTCTTTCTCTGATAGTTGATTGGTAACTTCTCTTTAAGAATTTCCAAAACATCAACGTAAGATATGGCTTTATCCCAATATCGAGTTTTATTTAGATATTTTTCGAAATATTTACGTAATCCTCCGCTTTTTGGATTGAATGGTTCAGGGTGGAATACCTCTTTCCGCAATCGTTCCTGAATTCCCTGGGACCAAAATTTGCCTAGGAATGCATTTTCGAAGTCTGAATAGGTGTGGCAGTATTCTGCAATTTCATTCGCCCATAGGGCAGCTTCTCCTTGTATGTACCCAATGACATACTGTATTTTCTGCTCCTCACTCCAATAATGTGGCAAAATGTTTTTGGATGATTTGAGGAAGACGACAGGGTGAACTTTTTTATTTTCCGCAGAAAATACCTGGAACTGCCTGTACTTCAGTAAGCTTTTGTCTATGAAAGTTGCATGTGGTGGTGAGGAATGACTACACGAGCAGTGCGGTGTATAATTGCTACTTGACGGCATGTTGTGTAAACAGCTAACAGCCGGTGAAGTTCTATTTTTCGCTTGTGGTGTGTACCGTTGCTGTACCTGATCTTGTACTCGTACAATACTCTTTTCATTACCAAATTCAATGCTTGGTGGTTTGCTTATAGCAGTGTCAGTAGTGACGGTTCTAGGTGTTTCTGTTTGTGTGTTTGTATCTACAGATGTTTGTTTGGTTTGCTCTAGGGCAGTCTTAACCTGTTTCGTTACTCTGTCAACTATTTCTGTCTCCTTTTCAGCTAGATGTCTTTCGAAACCTGTAAGGCATGTGCCGTATTCATGCACCACCTTTTGTGCCATTGTATTGTCTTCTACACTTTCCTTTACTAAGCTTAGATCTTCCTTGATCTGTTTTTGCTCTAATTCTAGTGATCCTATTCGATCTGACAGTTTTGTAACCTCTGTTGGAATGTTTCCGTAATTCTCCTGTATACTGTTTACTTCGGTTTTCATGTTTCCTACGTCAGTTATCAGTTTGTTCTGTGATGACTGTAATTGTTCTTGTTGTTGATGTAGTGTACCTAATTGGTTCTTAAATTCATTATGCTCCACAGTGAGGTGTTTTAACTGCACTGTGAGGCTCTGTACTTCGTCTTTTACCCCTCTTATCTGCTGCGTCATATCCCTCTTTGATTCTTCTACCTTCTGATTTAACCGTGTTAAGTCCCTATTCGTTTCATCCATTTTCTGTGTTAAGTCATACCTAGTTTCCTCGCTCGATTCGTCTATCTTTTGTGTGATCTGTGCGAGTCTGTCTCCTAGGAAAGTGAGCAAGGCCGCAAACGCTCCATTTCCTGCTACATCGCCTAATTGCTGTGCAGAATGCGTTGTGTCGGGTTGTGAAGTTACAGGTTGAGTGTTCTGCAATTCACATGCACTCGAAATTTGTGTTTGTGTTTGATCTCTGTTCGGTACGTAAATTATTTTCCTTATTGTGTTGGGACTATCGTAAGTTTCTGGGCCAAGCCCGTTACGGCTACTACCAGAACTTAACGTGTCCGAAGCTGTGTTAATCGGTTGCGTATCTTTGTCAACACTACACACTTCCATACTTTGTATGTTCAAATCAGTAATATTGACTGTCGCGTCTGTCATGTTGTTTAAATGTAGGTCAGCTGTGTCCATATCAACACGTTCGTTGACGTGGCCTGTGACGTCACCTGTAGTGCGCAACATGGCTTCCGAATCGTTACTCGACAATTGCGATATTATTGATGTTAAGATTTTTTACGAATACACAAATTTTGCACTACAAATGATGTTTTTCACTTTCAGATTTGTCAAAAATGTGAATTTAGGTGTTACAAAACTTCACTGCACTCGCGTATTCCGCCAAGCGTGCTCTAACACTGGGTACGTAAAGACAATGCTCTTTGACAATTCGGCTTACGTCACACGCATTCTCCAACCACACAATTGCAGCGTAAGCGATAGATATAGGCGGCAAAGTATGAACTACAAGATGTTACGACTTGCGTAAAGAAGCAGTATGAATTTGCATTTTATCACTCACCATTGGTGTCTTCTGATTGTTTGCTGATAAGAATGCACTTATGTACTTCTTTCACCGTTTTTTCCGTCTCATTTTTTAATATATTACTAATTTTCCTTTTATATGATGTGAATTGCTTATCCAGAAATGTTGCACTCAATTTTGAAGTTGTTACATGTAACAGAAATTGACGTTATGTTAACAATGACAAAAACAGAATCAATAAATACTTTTTTTAAGTCTACAATTTTTATAAAATTTTACACATTCTCATATTCGTGTCCTGTCACGGTCGCCAATTCTGTAGTAAATTTGGTTTTTTGGTAGGTAGTTTATTTTTTAAAGTTTAGGGGGATAGGAACTCGTGAATGAGACTACCCCTGATTTTCGATCCGAAGTAAAATTGCCAAAAGAAAATTTATTTCTATGTGAACAAATTTCTATTAAAGTTTTCTAAGTCGCCAAAAGAAAGTGTTTTTAATGCAGTATTGAAAATGTAACTTTTCACGACCGTATCGGACAATATGGGTCAATTTACTACAGAAATAACAACCTTGGATAATTTTTGAGATTTAACAGAGTGAATTTGCTTTTAGAATCCCTTTTTACCTAATTTTACAGTAGGCTGGGTAGATCTTCGTTTTCCCTTGACAGCTGCTTGTCAGGCTATTGTCTCCGTTGCTTTTCTCCCTCCGATTCTTGAAGTAGGTAGGTATGGAAATGATTTTTTTCTAACTTTTGATCTTGCTGTTTTTCATATTCACCGTGGTATTCGGGAAGGCGTTCAAGCTATAGGATGACAAAAGGTGACTTTGACAAAATTACAGCATTGGTAGTGTCCTGCTTGACACAGTCACTTAGTTTAAATATCTGGGCCTAACGCTGCAAAGTGGTATGAAATGGAACAAGTATTAGAGGATTGTGATAGGAAAGGCGAATAGTCGAGTTCGGTTTGTTGGGAGAATTTTAGTAAAGTGTGGTTCGTCTGTAAAGAAATAGCATATAGAACTGTAGTGCAACCTATTCTTGAGTACTGCTCAAATATTTGGGATGCTCAGCAGGTCGTATTAAAGAAGGAATCGAAGCAATTCAGAGGCGACCTACTATATTTGTTATGGGTAGGTTCGAACAACACGCAAGTGTTACGTAAATGCATCGGAACACAAACGGGAATCCCTGGAGTGAAGGTGACATGCATTTCGCACAAGAATCAGGAACATAACATACGAGAAATTAGGACTAATACGGAGACATATAGACAGTCGTTTTTCCCTTCCTTTATCAGCGAGTGGAACAGGAAAGGAAGCGAACGTACGGTGGCTTGCGGGGTATGTATGTATGTGTAGATGTAAATGCAATTTTACTTATTTTTGTGCGGATACAGTCTTGTAGGAAAAATGGATGGTTAAGCATGGCGTCGATTTACAGGTGTTCTGGACGATATATGTAACATGCACAGCATCCACTTCTGTCAGGCGCTTCAGTCCGGAATCGCGCGACTGCTACGGTCGCAGGTTCGAATCCTGCCCCGGGCATGGATGTGTGTGATGTCCTTAGGTTAGTTAGGTTTAAGTAGTTCTAAGTTCCAGGGGACTTATGACCTAAGATGTTGAGTCCCATAGTGCTCAGAGCCATTTGAACCATTTTTTTCTAAGTTCTAGGGGACTGGTGACCTCAGATGTTAAGTCCCATAGTGCTCAGAGTCATTTGAACCATTTGAACATCTGACGGTGTCAACGGCTCCAACCGGACTATCAATTCGATCGTAGCTGGAGTTGGGCTACGTCGTTTTATACTGCTTCAGCTCTGTGCTGGAGTTCACCGATCGTAGTACAACCAGGTGTTATCAATGGATGACAGATACGGAGAACATGGTCTGCTTTTATTGAGGCAGGCAAGCTACAGTCTTGCATTTTTTGAAAGAGAAAGACGCTCAGAACTCGAAGTTAAAATGTGTGTGAATTCCTAAGGGACCAAACTGGTTAGGTCATCGGTCACTAGACTTACACGCTGCTTAAACTAACTTATGCTAATAACAACACACACACACATGCCCGAGGGAGGACTCGAATCTCCGGCGAACTCGAAATTAGTGTACAGCTTAATACGTCATAAATGAAACATGTGCTGTCCAAATTACTCACTATCTCAACCAAAAATGATCGTGAGTAGTGGAGTTGTGTCATTCCAAGCACAGTCTTCATTCTTGCTGGATTTCTACTCTGCCCTTCTCCAGCTCCTCTGGTGTCATCGATGACGTCATGATTTGTTGCCAAATTTCTCCTCGCTCCTCTGAAATCTTAGGCCAATTGTCCCATGTGTAAATGTGGGAAATTAAAGGAAATGGCGGGGATTCGAAATAACTCAGTTGTGCTACAGTGTTTCCCCCATCTCTATGACTCCACAGTGGAAGTAGGCCACAATAGAGGTAAACTTTTAGTCAATAACATACCAGAACCAAAGTAAGTTAATATAGAATAGCATTTGGGACCAATACTGTTGCTCATATACAACAATTACATTCTCAACAGTTTCTTTTCTGATGGACCCACAACGTTCATTAGGTTGGGGGAAGACGTAGTATATATTTATCAAAGTTTCTGCTGCACATTTACTTAATCAACTCGTTACTGATACACGACGAGTTTCGTTTTGGGTACTGCATCATTTTCAAGTGTTCGTGCAATATTAATGATGATAAAATTTCTTGTATAAAATTATACAGTTGTATGTTGGATGGCTTACATCTATGTTGGTAATTATTTGCCTTACGGTTTACATGCAACAATGTAGCGTCTTTAAGTGCTTTGCAGAGGTTATCTACAGTTTTTGTACTGTTGGAATTCGCCAGAAATTATCGTATGGTGCTCACTTCTGTATTTACACTTACATTTGTTTGACAGGAAAGCTTACTTCACACACAAGTATATGTGTACAATGAGTTCATGTTTGCGGAAAATAAATAGTAACACGAGCACTGTTCAATAAGTAAAGCAACATTTTTTTTTCTGAATGCTGGTTGGCGGTTCCAATACACCATATTATTCCCCACTCTTTTGGATATAAAACCCTATTTCTGAACATAGTCTCCATTCAGCGTGACGGACTTACAGCATTTTACCGGCAGGCTTTGTACACGTGCATGGTTCCACTCTAGTGGTCGACATTGAAGCCAATGTCTTGCTGCATCAATAACCTCCCCGTCATCCACGTACTGCATCCCGTGGTGTGCATCCTTCATTGGACTAGCTACTTTCAGAATAAAAAACAATAACTTAAAGTTTACAGCTGTTGGTGAATTTTATTGGCATTTAAAACGTGTTTTCATTCACTGTCTGGTTTCCATAGCTATTCTGCAAATACCTATGAATCTCTGCGATGTCTGGTTTTCCTCGAAAAGAAACTAAAGGACTTCGTGGAACCCATCTCCGTCACAGAAGCCATTTTGAAGGCTGCGTATAGTGCCGCCACCTGTCAGAACTTCATGAAAATGTAGAGGCTGAAGCGGGAATATTTCTTGATGTCCCAACAAATTCCGCGTTTTACAACCGAAAAGGGCTGAGAAAAAAAATGTTGAAATACTCATTCAACGCTCCTCGACCGCCAGAGTAGGCGAGAGCGCTAACGCGCTGCTTCCCAGACTCGGGTAGGCGTGCCGGCGGATTAACGACGAGCGCCAGTGTGCCGCCCAGCCTGGATGCGGTTTTCAGGCGGTTTTCCACATCCTGCAAGGTGAATGCCGGGCTGGTTCCCACATTCCACCTCAGTTAGACGCGTCGCAGACATTTGAAACACGTCCGCACTATTTCACGATTTACACTAGATGCAGACAGTTGGGGTACACTGATTCCGTCCTGGGGGGTACGGGGTGGCGGCAGGAAGCGCATCTGGCCATCCCTACAACTAACATTGCCAAATTAGTTGTAATCACGCCGACCCTGCGATCGCAGCGGGACTATGGCGTCGGCGAAAGAAGAAAGAAGACTCATTGAACGCTCCTCGTAGCTCCCTTACAATAATCGTATTACTAAATGTTTATTGTGCATATATATGTATATATATATATATATATATATATATATATATATATATATATATATATATTGAGAATACTACTATTTTTAATTTGCTCGTCAGAGTCGTGAGGCGTTGAAATGAATTCTTCTTCTTTTACTAGTGAGACAAGTACACAGCCTTACTGTAGTCCATTCTTCGTCTGAAACTATGAAGATCGTCCCTCTCCAACTCGTACACAGCAGCACAGTTTTGTTATAGCATCTGTGTATTCTTTACCATTCCATCAGGCACAGTCCTTTTTCACAGGCACTTCCAGATTCTCTCCCTTGCAACATTAACAAATGCTTGTCTGACGTCTAAGAAGATTATTAACAGGTTCTTGCCTTTCTCCTAGAACTTTTCCATCAGCATGTGGGTACTAAAAAATTAAATCCACTCTTATTTCTGAAGCCATACTGTTCATCTTCGCCGGCTAGGATGGCCGAGCGGTTCTAGGCACTACAGTCTGGAACCGCGCTACCGCTACTGTCGCAGGTTCCAATCCTGCCTCGGGCATGGATGTGTGATATGTCCTTAGGTTAGTTAGGTTTAAGTAGTTCTAAGTTCTATGGGTCTGACGACCACAGAAGTTAAGTCCTATAGTACTCAGAGCCATTTGAACCATTTTTTGCTCATCTTCCAGTTGCGGTTCTATGCTCGTTCTCAATCTACGCTCTATGATCTTCTCTAGCATTTTCAGCCCCTGCGACTGCGGGCTATTCCTCTATAACTAGTAGGCTTCTGCCTTTCTTAAGCAGAGCAGTTATGACAGCCTTAGTCTACAGCCAACTTTTTCCCCACTACATAGAGTACTCTATGCATGCAGTCACTGTAGGCCCTGGACGCCTGCTGCCTGTACCATATCTGTATTCAGCTCATCCGTACCTGGGTATTTTTCTTTAGACATAGATATTATCCCATTCCAGGGTGCGCATATTAATTTTTAAAAGTTATTACTTGGCTCATACCATGCGTCAGTATCCGGAGCACGCAAAGAGTGCCAACGCTGCAGAAGGTGGAGCGACGCTCGAAACACATAGTCACAAGTACCGCCAGTTCCTGACTTCGACCTCATTACATAGCAGTCAACGCCTCACACAGTGCAGGGCGGTGAGTGAGAAGCAGTTTGTTCTGGCTGTTTTCGTTGGCCAATGTAGGATCGTTCATATTAAACTGAGAGCAAATCTCGTACAACTGTGTGAACCTCTTGAGCTTTCTGATTTTATTGTCAATTGTTATGTGCCTTCGCACTTTCCGTCAGTGCTAGGACGCTGTGGAGAGACAGACAATGGATAACGCCATGTTGCAAGTCTCAAAGAATGACGCATTGGGGGGCTGTCATACTGTGCCGTTTGCTCTCCTTGATTATGGCCTGGCTCGGTGTGGCGATGTGTTACGACCGGCATCCCGCCTTCTGCAACACTGGAATTCTGTGCGCGCTCCAGATGCTGATTGTGTCACACGGTGTGAGCCAAACCCGGTTCTCTGTCGTCTGCGTGTGGCGTTCGATGTGTTATTCAGTGGTTTGGTATTTAACTAATTTGTAAATGAAATTTCATTACAGTGAGTAATTACAAAATAATTTTTTCTCCCGGCTAAAGATTTGGTCAAGTTGCTAAAGAAATCCAAGTTAACGTTTTGTTATAGTGTTGTCTGTAAGTTGCGTAAATGTCACTAAATCACAGTTCATACAACAGATTCTATACAACTATTGATTATGATGGAAACAGTTGTCTTCAGCAAAATGATCATTAAAATCGCCGAATATCAGCTGCGCACAACACTGACGTATGTTACCTGAAACAATATTCTTCGCAACTCGTGCGTAATTAATTTCGGCTCCATACATCAGCAAGAAAAAGTTTGTTATATGGATCGTGCTATGAGCACTGTTTTTAAAGAACCAATCTGATTCGAATAATTTTCATTAAAATGAGTTCGGGATCACCGGTGCACATTTATTTTTACACAGTTTTATTACCTTCGGCATTTGTGTCTGCAGCGTTTCGTAATTTGAATTTGCCGCTGAGATAATTGTTAAGATGGCCGCAGACAATTGACAGAGACTTTCTATTGTTAGAGCAAATTTCCTTTTAACAGGATAAGTATCTGAACTAATGCCTTTACTTTTATATTGTGCACTATTTAGACTAATTTTCATCAAGCAAACCTTTGATACTTGCGTAAGAGACACAGATAAAAATGGGATACAAATCGCTATCATCAATGGCTGCGCTCCTTGCAGCGGATAGAAATAATTAACACAGATAATGCTTATTGAGAGAGGAATTAAAGTTACAAATAATTATTCGCTCATATTTATAATGATAATGAACTCTATTCTCAAGTAATAATTAACAAATAATTACAATTTCTTAACAGACCTAAGTTGCGTCCGCAACCTACAAAAACCAACCAAAAAAAGCTAAAAACAAAGGAAGACGATGCAGATCATAAAAGGAATTTACAATTATCATTGTCTTTGTATGACACACATCGATATGTCTAACTACATAATAAAATATTATGTAAATAATTAATGTTTATCATCGTTTTCTTTTATTTCACTGATTTTCTATATGTCGGATAGATAATTTTTATAACTGTTAGAGGCATAATCTCCTCTCTTTCAATGTTATTGTACACATGATAACATTATAGTTGAATCGAGTGACTGTACTATCTTGGAAGCTGCTGCGGATATTTTCCGGATTAACTTATCCCCCACCCCCATTTGGGGTCACTGGACTCGGAAAACCGGGAATAAAACCGTCCAAGGGGCGTCAAGAAAATACAGCCATCTACTTTTAACAGTCAGGCTTGGCATGAATGTAATAAAATATGCTGGAAAATTCAAATTTATGACTCTATTGTAAGCATCTGAGATAATGAATGTTTTTCATGGTGGTATATCATAAAATTTCCAAAGTTAATGTCACTCATTTGTCAAATGTCATAACAATTTGCCGCTGACGTCGTAAGACCGCCCCCGTGTTGAGCCGTTGCAACGCAGACAGGTAGTGGCTGCTGCTGGACCGCCCCCGGCCGAGTCGTTGGGGCGTCGGCTGCAGTCGGCAGCATCGTGGTTTGGACCTGCTGCTAGCTAGAAGTCGCGCTGCAGCAGGTCTTGCTTCTCCTTTCCCACGTCCCTCAGTTTAAGACGGGTACATGAAATGTCAAAATATAAGCATCCGTGACAAGATAATTATTATTCTCATCCTGTGGAAAAGTTTATTAGTGTCCTTTTCACTCGCATTCACACGGGTGGAATTAGACTGTTTTTGGAGTACGTTCTGTAATTGACACTGTTCAACACAATGTAGTGATTCAAATGGTTCAAATGGCTCTGAGCACTATGAGACTTAACTTCTGAGGTCATCAGTCCCCTAGAACTTACAACTACTTAAACCTAACTAACCTAAGGACATCACACACATCCATGCCCGAGGCAGGATTCGAACCTGCTACCGTAGCGGTCGCGCGGTTCCAGACTGTAGCGCCTAGAACCACTCATCCACACCAGCCTGCTCTAGTGATTCACATGTAAGTTTATCACAATATACACATTTTGAACACTGCACCGTTCATCATACAAGTGTCCGTAGTGTGCTTCATTTACTTTGGCGGAATGTAAATATTTTCGTGACGCGCTGCGTAGCGAACGTTGCATTATTGTTTTGCGGCGCGGCTTGCTGTACAGTCTGTCACATTAAATTTGGCACGCGAAGACGCTTCGTATCAAACTACTAAAAGTCATCAGTTCAAGTTAATTATTAATACAGTCAACAATACTCAACGTTCATAGCATTGCTGCTAACAAGAGCTTTCATAAGATTACATATCACAGTTTTTATCACTGTTCATCATTATTCACAATATAAATGACAGTTCTTCACTCGTCCACTAGTTCCTGCGAGACACGTTTCACTGTTTCTGATTGCTGTCAGTAATTTTCCACAGTACTTAACAGATAATCTATATGCAAATGACACTTTTCAAGTAATGAGGTCTGGTACACTTGCGCATACGTTCATATTATCATGACTGAATAACAAAATGTAAAATTTTACACTTTCACATAAACATGAGACAATATAAAACTTTAAGAATCTGCTACATAATCTTGACCATGAGATCATTACTGAACTGTCCAGATAACAGTGCATATAAATTTTTATTACAGATACATATATTTCTATTTTTTTGGGGGGGATTGTTATTTACCATGTTTTTGGGACAGATGTCCATGTTCGGTTTATCTAACCGGAATGTTGCTCATAAGAGCATTTTATATGACTTCGTAATGAAACCGTGTACGTAAATCAGTACACATTCAGATTTCGCTTCACTAGTGGTGAAAGTAGGTTGGTTTTATTTTTTTTTTTTTTTTTTTTTTTTTTTTTTTTTTTTTTTTTTTTTTTTTTTTTGCACACACCTCCACCACTCGCTACGTGTGTGGGACTACGTGACTCAATCTTATGAAGATATTTTTGTTATATCCATTCTTACACATGAACAAATACAAATATATTATTTAAGCATTTTAATCATTTCTATCCTACGTATAGGAAGGTAAAATTCCTCACATTTAATGCAATAACACTCAAGCGAACTTTTATCAAGTTATTGATCCCTTTTAGAATAAAAATACATTTATTACGGAGATTCTCTACTCCTTGTTCAAATAATTCAAGAATATTACAGTGTAATACTTGACATAAAAGCTTATAAACTAATACATACATAATATTATCACATTACTGCTAATTATTTTACGATAAAGATTATTTTTACAGTTATGGAATAGTGCACTTCTGATTGGTCCTTTGTATATTCCAACATTTAAATTGGTTTTCCTATTGCAAATATTTTTTATGTCTTTATGACAATACAGTCCTTTCCTCTTTCCTGTATTGACATCCTCTAGAATATAGCACCCCTCATATGGGATATTAGCTATTTTATGTGGTCCTTCATGCAGTAAATGCCATTTTTTACTTTTTCTCTTGATATCGATGCCTTGGAATGCGTCCTCAACAATATCACCTCATCGATACAATATAGTTGTGTTTTAGTAAGTTTTTTGTCAAACTTCGCCTTGCGGTTCTCTGCTTGGCGATTTATATTCTGTAGAGCTGTATCTAGTTTCTTCCGATAAGTTAATTGTTCCTCTTCGATCTTCGGTATTGGATTAACCCATTCGTTCACTTCATTCTTCTGTTAATTCACTAGTTAACTGGCCGTGAAACCTGTTATCATATGTGGTAAATCATTATACGTTTCCATGAAACTATTTAGGTATTCCACCCACTTAGTGTGTCTATTGTGGGCGCACGTACGGGTGAACCGGTTGAGTTCCTGGAAGTTCTTTCAACCGGGTTACTTCTCGGTGAAAACCTTGAAATTAGAACATTTTTGATGTTACATCCATCCATAAGGTTCTTCCACTTCTCTCCATTATCTGTTATGACAATCGATGGGCACCTGACAGATTTGAGGTAACCGTTTGTCAATCTTTTTGCAATATTACTGGCAGTCGATGTCCAAAGTGGGTACATTTTCACGTATTTTGAAAATAAATCATACACTGCAAGCACGTATTTCACTCCTCCTCTGGCAGTTGCAAGGGGTCCTGCAATATCGATGGCTACAATCTGCCACAGACATTTTGCAATAATAGGGAGTAGTTCAATATCTCTGCAAATGTTGCTCGGTTTGGCCTTTTGCATATTTTGCAGGTTCTGATAAGTTCTTGAACTCTTCTTTTTAAATCTGGGTAATAACAATTCTGACTTATCTTTATAGTACACTTAATAATGCCGAAGTGCCCCCATGCCCGATGCGTTAATTAAATTAAATCATCAAGCAGGTCTGATGGAATGCACACTCGCCATCTACTATTAGGATTGTCAGATTTGTAAAATAAAATGTCATTGTTCAACTGGTAATATTGGTGGAAAGCACTATCATCTTGCTGACACAATGCGTCCCTGATGTTCTTCCATATCGGATCCTTTTCTTTACATTTGACAGCCTTTTCCACAACGCTAAATATTTTTGTCTATTAGCTTTGTCCTTTATAAGTAGAATTTTATATTCTGTAGAACTTTCTATTAGAGCTGCAAACGGTGGTAATCCTCTTGGTAGCCTAAATAATGCGTCGGCAATTACATTATCTGGTCCACGGACATGTCTAATTAAGTGATACTCTTGCAAGGCGAGAGTCCATCGAGCTAAGCGCCCGTGCAATAATTTGCATGTTAATATGAAACTCAGACATTGGTGGTCACATAAAACATTGACATGTATCCTGTAGACATAGTATCTAAATTTTTTTAAAGGCAAATACTACGGCAAGTGCCTCAAGTTCGGTGACGGTGTAGGATCGTTCACATTTGGTTAAGATCCTACTTGCAAATCCAGTCATCTTGACTTCTAGCTTGTTGTTGATGTTTTCTGTTTTAACAGGCCTGTTCCGATCCCATAATTTGATGCATGTGTTCCAATAAAGAAGTCCTTTGACATATCCGGCTGATGTAAAGTGCTGATGATAAGTGCCTCTTTGATACTGTCAAAGTCTTCTTTGCATTTGGATGTCCAGCACCACTGTGCATTTTTCTTTAGCAAACTCAATAACGCTTCACTGTTAAGCTGTTGAGTTGTTAGAATGAGATTTTCACTCTGCAGCGGAGTGTGCGCTGATATGAAACTTCCTGGCAGATTAAAACTGTGTGCCCGACCGAGATTGGAACTCGGCACCTTTGCCTTTCGTGGGCAAGTGCTCTGCCAACTGAGCTACCCAAGCACGACTCACGCCCTTTCCTCACAGCTTTACTTCTGCCAGTACCATCGTCTCCTACCTGCCAGGAAGTTTCATATCAGCGCACACTCCGCTCCAGAGTGAAAATCTCATTCTGGAAACATCCCCCAGGCTGTGGCTAAGCCATGTCTCCGCAATATAATTTCTTTTAGGAGTGCTAGTTCTGCAAGGTTCGCAGGAGAGCGTCTGTTAAGTTTGCAAGGTAGGAGACGACGTACTGGCAGAAGCAAAGCTGTCAGGACGGGGCGTGAGTCTTGCTTGGGTAGCTCAGTTGGTAGAGCACTTGCCCGAGAAAGGCAAAGGTCCCGAGTTGGAGTCTCGGTCCGGCACACAGTTTTAATCTGCCAGGAAGTTTCATGTTGAGTTGTTAAAAATCTTCTGAAGAAAGATGCTAAGCCAATGAAACTTTTAAGTTGTTTCTTCGTGCGTGGGTGCGGAAAATTTGCAATTGCCCCCACTTTGCTAGGATCTGGTTTCATACCTTGTGGCGATTTTACATGACCAAGGAATTTTATTTCCTCCCTAGCAAACTTCGATTTCTTCAAATTTACTGTCACTCCTCTTCTAGAAACTTGTCTAGCACATTTTGTATTAAATCAAGGTGCTCTTCCCAGGTATCTCTTGCTAGCAATAGGTCATCCACATATGCTGTGACTCGATCTAATAACTGGGGTCCTAGTACGTGATCCAACGCTGCTGTGAACACACCAGCACTAATATTTAATCCAAAGGGAAGAACACGTAATTGGTAGATTCGGCCTCCAAACACAAAGGCGGTATAATTCCTGGATTCTTCTGATAAGAGGATTTGCCAAAATGAAGAACGCAAATCCAGTGAGGTTAGATATTTATTGCCAAAAAAACTTCTGGATTTGTTCGTCTAAATTTTCAGGTCTCGTTCGCACTGGCGCTATAATCTTATTGATGTCTCGTGAGTTGAGAACTAAGCGTATACTTTTATCTGCTTTGGTTATTGCTAATAGGGGACTGCTATGTGGTGAATTAGATGTTTCAATAATGGCCCCATCCACCACTTTTCGGATTTCTTTCATCACTTGTTTTTCCTTGTCCAGGGAACCGAGTAAGATGCTCTGCAATAGGTCTTGTGCGGATATAATTTCACATTATATTGGTAATCTTTTATGATTCCAGGGCGTTCAATGAATACTTCGAGGTATCCGGATAATAATTCTGTTGATTTTCTAACCTCTGAAGCATTAATGCAAGTTGCCTCCTGTACTTTCTCTTCTATTGTTGTGACGATGTCACTCACGTTGCTGGGTGCATCGTTATTTCGATTTTTGTGACACATCTGTGGGTGCTTATGACCCAACACTAACAGCTTCTGTTTGCTGACAGAAAGATTCATTTTTCTCATCAGCGGAAGGTTCGCACCGAACTCCCGATTCAGCATTAATGTTATCGGTGGTTGTTGGTACTTAAGTGCACATGTCCCACGGGCGAGATTAATTACAGCTTCCCTTTCCCGAAGGAACTCAAGACCCAAAAACACCGGTACTGAGTTATTCATTAGTAGAAACGTGCATAATAAGCGATCATTTGCCAAGGAAACTTCCAGCTGTGTTTGGTATTTTATACTCTGTGCCTTTTTTCCCAGTGCCCCTATAACCTTACAATTTGGAACAGACAAAATCGGCAATCTTATGATCTCCGATACCTTCTTGAAAAACTGCGTATTCATAACTGATACATTCGCACCTGTGTCAAGCAGAATAGTAGTTGTTACACATTTACAGCTCCGGTGACATTTGCTTGGGTATTTTCCCTTTGTGGCTTCAGAGACAGCAGGTTCCTGATATAGCTCATCTTCGATTCTCAAAAATGGCTCTGAGCACTATGGGACTTAACTTCTAAGGTTATCAGTCCCCTATAACTTAGAACTACTTAAACCTAACTAACCTAAGGACATCACACACATCCATGCCCGAGGCAGGATTCGAACCTGCGACCGTAGTGGCCACGCGGTTCCAGACTGTAGCGCCTTTAACCGCTTGGCCACACCGGCCGGCTCATCTTCGATTCTGTTGCCTTCCTAATACCGTATCATGTTTATTTTTTGTTTCGTCGACCTATTGCCTTCATTGTTGGCCTCGGTCACCTGGCGACGGCCTACAAGGACCGAAATTAGTTTGTTGGCTTCTGAGTGTTTTGTTTTGCTTCTGAAGGTACCTCCACTATTCTAACATTTGGTGAGTTTTCAGTTGGAGGTGGCCTGCTTGGATCCCACCACTATGGACATTGATTGCTTGGTATAGGTATAGCCTGTACATAATTTATTGGCTGACCTGAACTGATAGAATTTTGCTGCTGCTGCCAATGACTTGGCCCTGGCTGTCGCCAATATTCACCGTCACCCCGCATATTTTTAGATTTGTCTTTATATGGACTGTCTGACCCGTTGTCATTTCGTCTCTTTCGGTTGCTATTGTTATTGTTTGGATTTTCATTGTGGTACTGCCTCTGATTACCATTCGGTTGTTGGTGTTCTTCGGCCTTTTGATGTTTACTGTTATTATTATTAGGATACCCAAAATTTTGGTTGTATGGATTCGTACTATTATTATTGGTTCAAATGGCTCTGAGCAATATGGGACTTAACATCTAAGGTCATCAGGCCCCTAGAACTTAGAACTACTTAAACCTAACTAACCTAAGGACATCACACACATCCCTTCCCGAGGCAGGATTCGAACCTGCGACCGTAGCGGTCGCGCGGTTCCAGACTGAAGCGCCTAGAACCGCTCGGCCACAATGGCCGGCGTATTATTATTATTATTATTATTATTTGTATTGTATTTTCCGTTACTATATGCTTTAATTTTATATTTCTTTGGACTACCTTCGCCCCTATTTCCATTGTTTCCATTCCATGAATTTTTTCCATTAGGACTATTGGTATTGCTGATCAATCAGAATTTTTTCTGGCGTCCTCTTGCATAAATTCAGAGTATCAATTACAGACAGAAATTCTTTCAGATCAGTGTCTGTAACATTAAATAATTTTTCTCTAATATGTATGGGTAATCTAGCTTTTAGCACTCACAATAAGTCTCTGGTGGCTTCTGGCTCATCGCTGTACCGGGTCATGTTAACTTATTTTTCAAAGTACGTCCTTAAGGAACCTGACTTCGGATTGTACATTTCTGCATTGTAAACAACTTTACGGAGTCACTCTTGAGTAGACGCTGACCAGAATTGATCAAGGAACGCCTTCTCAAAGTCGTGGAAAGTCTTGCAAGTTTCTGCTGCATTTAATGCCCAGAGCGATGCATCACCAGAAATATGTGAAACTGCAAACTGTATTTTCTGTTCTTCCGACCATGATTTTGGAAGAACACTTTTGAAGTTTCGAATGAAAACTACTGGATGTATGTTTTTCTTGCTTTCTTCATTAAATATTTGAAACTGTCTATGCTTAATCAGGCTTTCTTAATGCATCAAAGTAGTTAAGTGCATGGAATTGCTATCATTCGCAGGTGGTGTGGTTACTTTATTACAAGTACATTCTACTTCACTATTATTGTTCCTTGATGTCACATATTGCTGTGGTAATATCGGTTGATTACCAAAATTTGGTTTTCCTTGTGGTGCATTAAACTTCGCCGTTAGATTATCTGTAATCTTTTACCTGTCAGTACCAGTGTTGTCATTACTGCATACTGTCACATTTTCAAGTTTTGATTTTCAGAGTTCAGCACCCTGGCTACTTCTGGTCGGACTTGCTTTCAGATTTCCAAGGGAATGTCCTCCTGCATTGTTTCCACGGCGGTAGCCAAAGCTTTGAATTAGTTCTCTAGTCTATCTACTTCTGTTTGAAGGCTATTGACCTGAACTGGAATGTTTGTTAAGGGAACCCGGAACCTAAAAATGATGAAATTTTTGGTTTTCAGTTTATTGTGAAATAAAATACTACAGATCTTCCTCTTTAAAATGGCATATTAATCCTACCTGTAGCTCAACTCCAAGTATTGAAAATATTATTTTCAATAATGTGCTGTAGAGGGCATGTCGCGACATTGAATTTCCATGGATACATGTTCATTGAAAACATCGTTTTTCAAAACTTCCGGTCTTTCCAAAAACTTTATATTATGTTGGTAACACGATTTGATAGGCAGTTGTTTTGTCTGCGTATTGTAGTCTTTGGATACTGTTGTTTACATTGAGAATTTGGTGGTTATTTCACGATTTGTGTTGTATTGGTATTGCGTAACTGGAACTTATCAAATATGCCTCGATTTAGTAACAGAGTTTACAAGAGGAAGAAACCTCCTCCGAGGTACACTAGTGGAACTGTGACAATTTCTCCGACCTTGGGAAATGATTCTGAAAATGGTGAGGTTATTCATGAAGTGAAATCTACTTCTCTTGCACAAGCAAGAAGTTGCATGGATCAACTGAAAAATACTGCAGTTTGTTGGAGAAGTGTAGTGAGGATAATGTGAACGAAATAATTAACATTTCATTGCTCTTAAAGGTGATTGAGAGTTCAGTACTGTGTAAGGAATGTTGCAAATTGAGTATGTCAATAAATGTCAAGCGACACATAGGACTTGCAGCAGAAATCTGTCTCCATTGTACTAGTTGTCATTACAGTGATCGTTTTGGAACTCAGAATATGTCGAAATAGGCCAAGGTGAAACTGATAGTGAGAAAAGCAAGTACTATGGTGTAAATATTACATGTGTTTATGCTCTAAGGTCAATCTGTAAGGGATACTCTGCTGGTCAAATGTTTTGTGGTGTAATGAATCTACCACCACCACCAACGACATTCTCAAAATATAACTCGGTTGTTCGAGCCTGTGTTGAAGATATTGCCCAAGAATCCATGAAAGAAGCAGTGGAGGAGGCTGTGGCGGTGAATGAAGAAATTCCAGATGTTCAGAATCCTCGGGACCTGACTGTCGCACTAGACGGTACGTAGCAGAAGCGCGGACACACTTCACATAATGGGGTAATAACGGTAACAAGTGCTGATACTACAAAAGTTATAGATGTTGTAATTAAATCCAAGCACTGTAGGTATCCTAAAAGAGTGAAGGATGAGCATGCAGAAAACGGTCGAAGGAATTACGGTGGGTCTAGTGGGGCCATGGAAGTTTCCGGTGTGAAAGACATTTTCAGTCTCTCTCCTCTGTGGTACAATGTCAGATACCTACAATTCCTGGGTGATGGTGATTAGAAGTCTTTTGCTGCTGTATCTGAGCTGAAACCTTATGGAAATGATGTTACCATTACCAAACAGGAGTGCATACGTCACGTTCAGAAACGTATGGGAACAAGGCTGCGTCGACTGAAGACCACAATGAAAGGCCAAATACTCAGTGATGGAAAAGCTTTGGGTGGAGCTAAAAGATTGACAGACGAGGTAATCAACAGATTGCAGAGAGACTATGGACTGGCAATAAGACAAAATACAGTGTTGATGCAATGGAAAAGGCTGTAATGGCACTTTACTACCACACCTTATCGACTGACGAGGAACCACTACATGAACTATGCCCACAGGGACCCAATTCCTGGTGCAAGTACAACAAATATCAGGAATCTGAACGTGTATACAAGTATCATAACAGTCTACCAGAAACTGTCATGAAGGCTATAAAACCAATTTTCAGAGATGTTTCTGCAACTGAACTTTTGAAGAAATGTCTCCATGGACGTACACAAAATCAAAATCAGAGTGTCAATAATGTAATTTGGACCAGAATCCCAAAAAATGTATTTGTGGAAATTCATACTCTTCATTTTGGAGTATATGATTCCATTGCTACGTACAATAAAGGTAACATTATAAAGTGCAATGTGCTGCAGAAGTTGGATGTGATGCCCGGAAAGTACATTGTGAGTGCAATGATGTCGATAGACAATGAGAGGAAACGGGATGCTGAAAGGAAAGAAAAGGAGTGTGAGGGGCAAGCTAGACAAAGAATGAAAGGTGTGAAAAGAAGGTTAGATGGGAAGATGTCTAGTGACAGTGAAAACCCCTCTTATGTTGCTGGACTCTACTAAAATGTTAGTGAAACTTTGAAACTCGTTTTCCACAAGTTCACTTTTTTGCCATATAAGGAACATTTTCTGCTAAACTATTAGAGATAAAGACTTAAAATTTTCAATGAATGTAAACAGTGCCCATATACACCTTGTGTCATAGCCTTTTTGTGATACACAATTGATAACAGATTTTATTTCAAAGATACTATGCCAAAACTGTGTCAATTATTTTCAGTAACAAAATAATTAATATCTTCCCAAAAAACAGCAATAAATTAAGATCCATATGGTACGTTGTATTAAATATATGTAATATTACGCTGTAAAAGTTTCATCATTCTGGTGTTAATAGTTCATAAGAAAATGTTCCTTGCATTTAACATTGGAGGTATAGGACGTTCCGGGTCCCCTTAACGGTTCAATAGTGGTTTTTACTGCATCGATCTCCTGCTTAAAATGGGTAGTAATAGCATTATCACGATCGACCAACACTTTATTTATCCTATGGACTATTTCTTTCTCTCTTTCCAGAAAAATATTGTTTATGTTTGCATAAATTACTTTTCCTTTTCTTGGTCCCTGAGCTCCTGTTGCTGTTTTTCTATAAGCTTTTCCTGTCTACGTTTTTCCTTTTCCTGCTGACGTTGTCTTTGACGCTCATGCTCTGTAAGCTAGCGTTCTTTGTCACCCTCCTGCTCTTTAATAGTAAATTTTACAAATAATATTGTTAGGACATCTGCATCGGCATGGCTTGAGCATTTCTAACTTCTGCCCCTTGCCTACACGAAATGTTGTTATTAATTCCTAACTGATTGACCGCAGCAGTGTTAGTTTGTTTTCGCAACTCCTCAGTTTTACTATCACTCGGGACATCAGTTACTAATTATCATTCATAATTAAATTTTCTAATAATTCGACAGAAATATGGGTAGATTGTTCTACCTGAGACTCTGTTGTCTGCATCAGTATACTCAATCTGTTCAATCTGTTTCTTTTGCTTAACCCATCACCAATGTTGTTGTTGTTGTGGTCTTCAGTCCTGAGACTGGTTTGATGCAGCTCTCCAGGCTACTCTACTCTGTGCAAGGTTTTTCATCTCCCAGTACCTACTGCAGCCTACATCCTTCTGAATCTGCTTAGTATATTCATCTCTTGGTCTCCCTCTACGATTTTTACCCTCCACCCTGCCCTCCAGTACTAAATTGGTGATCCCTTGATGCCTCAGAACATGTCCTACCAACCGATCCCTTCTTCTATTCAAGTTGTGCCACAAACTCCTCTTCTCCCCAATTCTATTCAGTACCTCATCATTAGTTATGTGATCTACACATCTAATCTTCAGCATTCTTCTGTAGCACCACATTTCGAAAGCTTCTATTCTCGTCTTGTCTAAACTATTTATCATCCATGTTTCACTTCCATACAGGGCTACACTCCATACAAATACTTTCAGAAACGACTTCCTGACACTTAAATCAATACTCGATGTTAACAAATTTCTCTTCTTCAGAAACGCTTTCCTTGTCAATGCCAGTCTACATTTCATATCTTCTCTACTTCAGGCATCATCAGTTATTTTGCTCCCCAAATAGCTAAACTCCTTTACTACTTTAAGTGTCTCATTTCCTAATCTAATTCCCTCAGCACCACCCGACTTAATTCGACTACATTCCATTATCCTCGTTCTGCTTTTGTTGATGTTCATCTTATATCCTCCTTTCAAGACACTGTCCATTCCGTTCAACTGCTCTTCCAAGTCCTTTGCTGTCTCTGACAGAATTACAATGTCATCGGCGAACCTCAAAGTTTTTATTTCTTCTCCATGGATTTTAATACCTACTCCGAACTTTTCTTTTGTATCCTTTACTGCTTGCTCAATATACAGATTGAATAGCATCGGGGAGAGGCTACAACCCTGTCTCACTCCCTTCCTAACCACTGCTTCCCTTTCATACCCCTCGACTCTTATAACTGCCATCTGCTATCTGTACAAATTTTAAATAGCCTTTCGTTCCCTGTATTTTACCCCTGCCACCTTCAGAATCTGAAAGAGAGTATTCCAGTCAACATTGTCAAAAGCTTTCTCTAAGTCTACAAATGCTAGAAACGTAGGTTTGCCTTTCCTTAAGCTTTCATCTAAGATAAGTCGTAGGGTCAGTATTGCCTCACGTGTTCCAACATTTCTACGGAATCCAAACTGATCTTCCCCGAGGTCGGCTTCTACTAGTTTTTCCATTCGTCTGTACAGAATTCGTGTTAGTATTTTGTAGCTGTGACTTATTAAACTGATAGTTCGGTAATTTTCACATCTGTCAACACCTGCTTTCTTTGGGCTTGGAATTATTATATTCTTCTTGAAGTCTGAGGGTATTTCGCCTATCTCATACATCTTGCTCACCAGGTGGTAGAGTTTTGTCAGGACTGGCTCTCCCAAGGCTGTCAGTATTTTGTAGCTGTGACTTATTAAACTGATAGTTCGGTAATTTTCACATCTGTCAACACCTGCTTTCTTTGGGCTTGGAATTATTATATTCTTCTTGAAGTCTGAGGGTATTTCGCCTATCTCATACATCTTGCTCACCAGGTGGTAGAGTTTTGTCAGGACTGGCTCTCCCAAGGCTGTCAGTAGTTTTAATGGAATGTTGTCTATTCCCGGGGCCTTGTTTCGACTTAGGTCTTATAGTGCTCTGTGAAACTCTTCACGCAGTGTCATATCTGCCATTTCATCTTCATCTACATCCTCTTCCATTTCCATGATATTGTCCTCAAGAACATCGCCCCTCTATAGACCCTCTATATACACCTTCCACGTTTCTGCATTCCTTTCTTTGCTTAGAACTGGGATTCCATCTGAGCTTTTGATATTCATGCAAGTGGTTCTCTTTTCTCCAAAGGTCTCTTTAATTTTCCTGTAGGCAGTATCTATCTTACCCCTCGTGAGATAAGCCTCTACATCCTTGCATTTGTCCTCTAGCCATCCCTGCTTAGCCATTTTGCACTTCCTGTCGATCGCATTTTTGAGACGTTTGTATTCCTTTTTGCCTGCTTCATTTACTGCAGTTTTATATTTTCTCCTTTCATCAATTAAATTCAAAATTTCTTCTGTTACCCAAGGATTTCTACTAGCCCTCGTCTTTTTACCTACTTGATCCTCTGCTGCCCTCACTATTTCATCCCTCAAAGCTTCCCATTCTTCTTCTACTGTGTTTCTTTTCCCCATTCCTGTCAATTGTTCCCATATGCTCTTCCTGAAACTCAGTACAACCTCTGGTGCTTTTAGTTTATCCAGGTCCCATCTCCTTAAATTACCACCTTTTTGCAGTTTCTTCAGTTTTAATCTACAGTTCATAAGCAATAGACTGTGGTCAGAGTCCACATCTGCCCCTGGAAATATTTTACAATTTAAAACCTGGTTCCTAAATCTCTGTCTTACAATTATATAATCTATCTGAAACCTTCTCGTATCTCCCGTATTCTTCCATGTATACAACCTTCTTTCATGATTCTTGAACCAAGTGTTAGCTATGATTAAGTTGTGTTCTGTGCAAAATTCTACCAGGCGGCTTCCTCTTTCATTTCTTACCCCCAATCCATATTCACCTACTACGTTTCCTTCTCTTCCTTTTCCTACTACCGAATTCCAGTCACCCATGACTATGAAATTTTCGTCTCCCTTCACTATCTGAATAATTTCTTTTATCTCATCATACATGTCACCAATTTCTTCATCATCTGCAGAGCTAGTTGGCATATAAACTTGGACTACTGTAGTAGGCGTGGGCTTCGTGTCTATCTTGGCCACAATAATGCTTTCACTATGCTGTTTGTAGTAGCTTACCCGCATTCCTATTTTTTTATTCATTATTAAAGCTACTCCTGCATTACCCCTATTTGATTTTGTATTTATAGCCCTCTATTCATCTGACCAAAAGTCTTGTTCCTCCTGCCACCGAACTTCACTAATTCCCGCTATATCTAACTTTAACCTATCCATTTCCCTTTTTAAATTTTCTAACCTACCTGCCCGATTAAGAGATCTGACATTCCACGCTTCGATCCGTAGAACGCCAGTTTTGTTTCTCCTGATAACGACGTCCTCTTGAGTAGTCCCCGCCCGGAGATCCGAATGGGGGACTATTTTACCTCCGGAATATTTTAACCAAGAGGACGCCATCATCATTTAATCATACAATAAAGCTGCATGCCCTCGGGAAAAATTACGGCTGTAGTTTCCCCTTGGTTTTAGTCGTTCGCAGTACCACAAGAGCAAGGCCGTTTTGGTTAGTGTTACAAGGCCAGATCAGTCAATCGTCCAGACTGTTGCCCCTGCAACTGGTGAAAAGGCTGCTGCCCCTCTTCAGGAACCACACCACCACTCTCAACAGATACCCCTCCGTTGTGGTTGCACCTACAGTACGGCTATCTGTATCGTTGAGGCACGGAAGCCTCCCCATCAACGGCAAGGTCCATGGTTCATGCGGGAGGGGGGGGGGGGCATCACCAATATCGCAAATCAAATACAATATATAAATCACTGACAAGCACCAATTGATACAAAATAATCTTATAAGTAACACATGTACAAAAATAACACTATCTAAATAATTCACTCTGCACAAAATCTTATGTAGAATTGCTACACTTGAAAATATTATTCTCACAGCCAGAATATTCAATTATTACTACTAACGGCTGCAGGTACTGATTTCAACTCTAAATGTCACACTCAACGGTTGTTGATCGTGTGCTGCTGAGTAATTACTGAAGATGAACGTCTGTTCCTACCTTTGTTGATTGTGAGTGGTGGACAGCACTGCCTATATGAAGTTACTCGTGTCTCTAGCACCAGCGCAGATACAGATTCGTACAGCAGTTTGGTAGGAAGATGTCAATGCTCATGAAACAAGTAAATATACAATGATTAAGAGTTAGTTTTGGTACCCCGTACCTGTAATAGGTAACAATTTCTATTATTATAATGAATAAATGTACATTGGTGGCCCCACTTTGGGCGCCAGTGTGGCGTTCGCTGTGTTATTCAGTGCTTTGGTATTTATTTGTAAATGAAATTTCATTACAGTGAGTAATTACGAAGTAATTTTTTCTCCCGGATAAAGATTTGGTCAAGTTTCTAAAGAAATCCAAGTTAACGTTTTGTTAAAGTGTTGTCTGTGAGTTGTGTAAATGTCACTAAATCACAGTTCATACAACAGATTCTATACAGCTATTGAATATGATGGAAACAATTATCTTCAGCAAAATGATCATTAAAACCACCGAATATCAGCCGCGCACAACACTGACGTATGTTACCTGAAACAATATTCTTCGCAACTCGTGCGTAATTAATTTCGGCTCCATACATCAGCAAGAAAAAGTTTGTTATATGGATCGTGCTATGAGCACTGTTTTTAAAGAACCAATCTGATTCGAATTATTTTCATTAAAATGAGTTCGGGATCACCGGTGCACATTTATTTTTACACAGTTTTATTAGCTTCGGCATTTATGTCTGCAGAGTTGCATAATTTGAATTTGCCGCTGAAATAATTGTTAAGATGGCCGCAGACAATTGACAGAGACTTTCTATTGTTACAGCAAATTTCCTTTTAACAGGATATGTATCTGAACTAATGCCGATCAATTTTACTTCTATATTGTGCACTATTTAGACTAATTTTCATCAAGCAAACCTTTGATACTTGCGTAAGAAACACAGATAAAAATGGGATACAAATCGCTATCATCAATGGCTGCGCTCCTTGCAGCGGATAGAAATAATTAACACAGATAATGCTTATTGAGAGAGGAATTAAAGTTACAAATAATTATTCGCTCATATTTATAATGATAATGAACTCTATTCTCAAGTAATAATTAACAAATAATTACAATTTCTTAACAGAACTCAGTTTGATATGCGTCTTGCGTCTGCAAACTACAAAAGCCAACCGAGAAAAAAGTAAACACAAAGGAAGACGAATGCAGATCATAAAAGGAATTTACAATTATCATTGTCTTTGTATGATACACATCGATATATCCAACTACATCATAAAAAATTATGTAAATAATTGATATTTATCATCGTTTTGTTTTATTTCACTGTTTTTCTATATGTCGGATAGATAATACAGGTCTATTACAAATGATTGAAGCGATTTCATAGATTCACTGTAGCTCCATTCATTGACATATGGTCACGACACACTACAGATACGTAGAAAAACTCATAAAGTTTTGTTCGGCTAAGCCGCACTTCAGGTTTCTGCCGCCAGACCACTCGAGAGCTCAGTGAGACAAAATGGCGACAGGAGCCGAGAAAGCGTATGTCGTGCTTGAAATGCACTCACATCAGTCAGTCTTAACAGAGCAACGACACTTCAGGACGAAGTTCAACAAAGATCCACCAACTGCTAACTCCATTCGGCGATGGTACTCGCAGTTTAAAGCATCTGGATGCCTCTGTAAGGGGAAGTCAACGGGTCGGCCTGCAGTGAGCGAAGAAACGGTTGAACGCGTGCGGGCAAGTTTCACGCGCAGCCCGCGGAAGTCGACGAATAAAGTAAGCAGGGAGCTAAACGTACCACAGCCGACGGTTTGGAAAATATTACGGGAAAGGCTAAAGCAAAAGCCTTACCGTTTACAATTGCTACAAGCCCAGACACCCGATGACAAAGTCAAGCGCTTTGAATTTTCGGCGCGGTTGCAACAGCTCATGGAAGAGGATGCGTTCAGTGCGAAACTTGTTTTCAGTGATGAAGCAACATTTTTTCTTAATGGTGACGTGAACAGACACAATGTGCGAATCTGGGCGGTAGAGAATCCTCACGCATTCGTGCAGCATATTCGCAATTCACCAAAAGTTAACGTGTTTTGTGCAATCTCACGTTTTAAAGTTTACGGCCCCTTTTTCTGCTGCGAAAAAAACGTTACAGGACACGTGTATCTGGACATGCTGAAAAATTGGCTCATGCCACAACTGGAGACCGACAGCGCCGACTTCATCTTTCAACAGGATGGTGCTCCACCACACTTCCATCATGATGTTCGGCATTTCTTAAACAGGAGATTGGAAAACCGATGGATCGGTCGTGGTGGAGATCATGATCAGCAATTCATGTCATGGCCTCCACGCTCTCCAGACTTAACCCCATGCGATTTCTTTCTGTGGGGTTATGTGAAAGATTCAGTGTTTAAACTTCCTCTACCAAGAAACGTGCCAGAACTGCGAGCTCGCATCAACGATGCTTTCGAACTCATCGATGGGGACATGCTGCGCCGAGTGTGGGAGGAACTTGATTATCAGCTTGATGTCTGCCGAATCACTAAAGGGGCACATATCGAACATTTGTGAATGCCTAAAAAAACTTTTTGAGTTTTTGTATGTGTGTGCAAAGCATTGTGAAAATATCTCAAATAATAAAGTTATTGTAGAGCTGTGAAATCGCTTCAATCATTTGTAATAACCCTGTATTTATATCTGTTAGAGGCATAATTTCTTCTAGTCGTACTGTAGCTAAAATTTATCTCGTCGATGTTACATGCGTCAAGCAATAACTTTTAAAAATTTATTTCCCCATCCAGGAATTGGATCTGCTGTGCAACATTCCTTCCTTTTTCAAATAATTAGTCTCGAATTTTGCTTTGGTGTCACCCTAGAACAACTTCATTTTTCATAGATTACATTTAAACTGGTTTAACGTGTACAGTCTCGGTTAACTTCTCACAAGAATCAGTTACCTTGCTTGTTTTCTCTTCGTCTCCTGAATCTAATTTATAAATTTCCGTATGGTCAAGATTTTCTTGTTCGACTTGCTATAATCTAATTACATGCATCGCTACAATTCTTTTCAGCTCTTATTTTTTAGTTATGGCGTCAAGCCATCCTAGGGAATATGGTGCAGAGGTGAGTCCGGAGGATTGTTAGCTTTACGTCTCAAGTGCAGGTAAAGCACACAAGCTGCCATTAGGGACGCGGTTGTGCTAGTAATAGAAACTTTTGCAGTAATGATATTCTGATGCAGTACCTCCTGAAACTGTTGAAAGTGTGTGAACATTGTTCCGTAGTAATAAGCTCCATTTTTGATGCAGTTATTGTAGCTACTGCGTGTAGGAGTTTCGGATTCCAAGTGTCGCTGACAGAGGTTAGATTTAGAGTACGTAGAATATTCAAAGGTTTTTATGGTCAGTACAGCATTGGTGTCGATAACTTGATCATTTTCATACTGGTAATGGTTGCAGGTGAACGATGGTTATGCCCTACCACGGCAAAGTCGTGCCATTGATAAATGTAGCACTGTTTCGATTTTCCATCCTTTCCATGCCGTAGGTTTCCCATCTTCAAACAGTTGATGATCAAGGTTTATAGCGCAAAGACTGAGTAAATCGAGAAAGTACCTACTTTCTGTAAATATGGTTTAGGGTGCAGCATTTCTCTGTAGCATTGAATTGCGTCAACTTCACCCCTAAGCAACTGAACTTTGCACGGCCATGCAGCTATTAGAACTATTCTGGTTGGACAAATGATAATACTTCTTGTTCTACACTCTTTTAATATCGTAAAAGCATGAGTATCTCCTCGTTCTGAAATCACTAACACTTCTTTGGTCTACAGCTGCACCTGTGTATCCTCGGTTTTTCATTTTATCGGGTATGGATGAACGATGCAGCACTCATAACGTGCGTTTCTACCTACCACTGAGAGTTGGATCGATATAAGCAGTCTTACTCTATTCACCTTCACTCTGATAGTTGTTACATTATAGAACAGTGCTGAACTTCTTTGTGTTAGTTTAACCAGATGCTGATGCTCTGCCGGGAAATCCTTCTGTGCTTAGCGTAGCCATTCAAACAACTGTCGGCAGTGCCAAAGCCAAACTTAGTTGACCGGCTACTGCATTATGTGCTGTTTCTTGCATTCCTGCTACTTGAAATCTTGCATCATTAATGTTGTCTGCCAGTATCCATAACAATCTAGTGATAGACATCTCTTCGTCCAATGCACTTAATCGTTTCTGATCATCACCAGGTTGTTACTTGCTGTTGCTAACGTATTGCACACGTAATATGTGAGTTCTCTAACTATATCCCGTATTACTTTAGTATAGTTCTGCTTACAATACCACTGTCGTAATCCCGCAGCTAACTGTTCGAATGAGGGCTCGTGGCAAGTGACATTCGTCTTAGCCTCTCCAATCAGCCACAAAATGGTCATACAAAGGCACGCTTCAATAGACCAACCTCCAGTTAATGAGGGCAAACGACGCGTTTCAGAAGCTTCAGTGTGTGATCGGCCCATCTGACACTCTGATTCTGATGGACTGACAGTATTACAAGTTACAGAGTACTTGGTTGTCGAACTGTGATGTGGTACCTGCTTGCTGAGTGAAGACTTCACCTCCGAGACTGTAGGCAGTCAGCTGTAGTGCGAATTCACCCCTGCGAGCTGCCACTGTGACTGATGGAAGATGCGGACGAGTCTGGGCATTACCGTGGTGAGGGGCCAAATCACCGCCTTCAACCGGCTGGGTGAGCCACACGAACACCGCCTCCCTGGCTGTATGTGGTACTGCCTCCCTGGCTGTACGCTCTCTTGCTGATTTGATTTCTGGGCTTCCATCTTCAACACCCCTGCCTTCTGCGATATGCTGTTGCTACTTGCCTAAGCGCTTGTTCGTCTTCAAGTGTGGTGAGGCGGGCCACACGAGCTGCTGGTGAGCTACTGTAGGCTTAACCTACTAACTCCTGACCCAGTTACATGACTGACATCGCTGACGGGTCCTGAATTGTCCAACGCCAACGTGCTGCGTTCACTTTCCTCATCGTGCACAGCTATGCAATTCAGCGTCCCTACTGCTGTGCCACAGAAGACAGTCCATGTTTTAAAATGACGAATAATAAATATATTTCCAGATAACTCTGTTTAACTGACGCCTTCAAACGTATGACATCTACCCTCACCAGTTCCAGAGCTTGGCCTCCTGCAACTGTTCAATCTCCACGTCCATTAAAAATCTCGGCTCGCGGGGTGACCGCTACAGTATTAAAGCTGTTTCTGTGCAGGTGATGGGAGGCTCCTCGCTGTAGCTTTGAACATTTGCTCCTTATTTACGTTCTTCAACTGATATAATCAGTATTTTTTCGAAAAGGTCTTTCAGGACTTTTCCAAAGTCACATTCCTTTCTAACCAGATTTTCATTTTCATCTTCGAGTGCCTTGATGTTATTCACTGGTTTTCTTTTACCTCTGATAACACTGTACAGGAGTTCCTTATTACCTCGGCTGTTCCCCTCAAGTCTCTGGGTGAATGTCAACCATGTTCGGTCTTCTCTTCTGCGATTGTTCTTTTAACTTTCAATTTTTTATTTTGTTGTATTTGTTTCAGATCTCGTATTTTTCCTTCATTTGTAGTACGTTCTTCTCTTAAGCGAGTTATTGCGTTCTGAGGCTCTTGTATGTTTTCAAAGCAACTACAAATGGACTCTTTTATTGGCTTGCTGGGCCTAATGTAATCGACGATTTGCTTTCAGGGTTTATTCCCTCAGGTTTTAGTGGTCACCTGATGTATCTTCAAGTCAACAAATTTTTGATAAATGTAAGTGGCATTTCCTTTACTAGTGCTTTATCATCCTCCTAAGACAGAACCCTTCCACCCGCAGCCATTGGTCTTCCTGTGAGAAGAATTTGACTTACTCGTCCAGTTTCTTTACTACTAATATTAATATCTTCACAGGCTTTTGAAGCTGTTGATCTTCTTCACAACCTCTCTCAACTTGTTAACTAATTAGCTTTCTCTCATTTCGTGGCATGTGAACTTTTTTTTTGAGTCATCAGTCTTCTGATTGGTTTGATATGGCCAGCCTTGAATTGCGCTCCTGTGCCAACCTCTTCATCTCAGTGTAGCACACGCAACCTATGCCCTCAGTTATTTTCTGGATGTATTCCAATCTCTGTCTTCCCCTACAATTTTTGCCCTCCACAGCTCCCTCTACTACCATGGAAGTCATACTCTGATTTCTTAACAGATGTACTATTATCCTGTCTCTTCTACTTGTCAGTGTTTTCCACACATTCTTTTCCTCTCCAATTCTGTGCAGAATATCCTCATTCCTTATTTCATCAGTCGACCTAATTTTCAACTTTCGTTTATAGCACCACACCTCAAATGCTTCGATTCTCTCCCGTTCCGATTTCCCTACAGTCTATATTTCTTTCACTACCATAAAATGCTGTGCTCCAAACGTACAACAATTTGTTCCTTAAATTAAGACTTATTATTGTTACTGGCAGACTTCTCTTGGACAGTAATGTCCTTTTTGACAGTGTTAGTCTGCTTTTGATACCCTCCTCGTTCCATCCATCATTGGTTACTTTTCTGCCCAGGTAGCAGAATCCCTTAACTTCATCTGCTTCGTGACTATCAATCTAGATGTTAAGTATTCACTGTTCTCACTTTTGCTATTTCTCACTACTTTCGTTTATCTTCGATTTACTCTCAATCCGTACTCTGCAGTAATGAGACTGTTCATTCCATTCAGCAAATCATGTAATTATTCTTCACTTTCGGTCAAGATATCAATGTCATCATGGAATCGTATCATTCGTATCTTAACACCTTGAATTTTAATTCCACTCCTGAACCCTTCTTTCATTTCCATCACTGCTTCTTCAGTGTACAATCTGAACAGTAAAGTGAAAGGCTACATCCCTTTCTTACACCCTTTTTAATCCGAGCACTTCGTTCTTTGTCGTCCACTCCTTTGTCGTCCACTCTTTTATTCCCTCTTGGCTCTTGTACATGTCGTATGTTACCCGTCACTCCCCATAGATTGCACCTATTTCTCTTAGAATTTCGAACATATTTCACCACTTTACATTGCCAAACGCTTTCTCCAGGTCAAGAAATCCTATTGTAAGTAGGCTGTTTATGTTTTCTGTATGTAAGTAGGCTGTTTATGTTTTCTCTATATAAGTAGGCTGTTTATGTTTTCTCTATGTAAGTAGGCTGTTTATGTTTTCTTATTGGCAACGTTACGTAGCGCTCAATATGAAAATCACTGGCTGTGCTGTGTGCAGTCTGTGGCTAGTTTGCATTGTTGTCTGCCATTGTAGTGTTGGGCAGCGGCAGCTGGCTGTGAACAGCGCGTAGCGTTGCGCAGTTGGAGGTGAGCCGCCAGCAGTGGTGGATGTGGGGAGAGAGATGGCGGAGGTTTCCAATTTGTCATGAACTGATATATATATTATGACTTGTGATGATATTAAGGTAAATACATTGTTTGTTCTTTATTAATATCTTTCATTTGCTAACTATTCCTATCAGTAGTTAGTGCCTTTAGTAGTTTGAATCTTTTATTTAGCTGGCAGTAGTGGCCCTTGCTGTATTGCAGTAGCTTGACCAGCGAAGATTTTTGTGAGGTAAGTGATTTGTGAAAGGTATAGTTTAATGTTAGTCAGGGCCATTCTTTTCTAGGGAATTTTGAAAGTCAGATTGCGTTGCGCTAAAAATATTGTGTGTCAGGTTAAGCACAGTCTCGTGTATAAATTGTACAAAGGGGACGTTTCATATGGCGACCCTTAGCCTAGGATACCTCACTGGAATCTTCTGATTTTTTCTTGTAGTTTGTGTATTTAGTGTAGCTTTTGTTTATTGCTAGCGCGTAATTGTAGAGAGAATTTCCTTTGTAGTTGTAGCCTTTCATTGTTGTACAGTAAAACAGTTGTGGCATGTATATATATATTTGCACCAAGTATTTCGCAGCTGTAATTAACTAGATATTATTTTCAGTGTTATGTTAATGTGTTCTTTTATTTTTGCTCTTCAAATTGTGTTTTTCTGTGTTGTCGTGTGGAATACTGTGACAATAATGGCGTGTGAAAAACGTAACACTAGGCTCCAAACTAAACTGAGAAATAATAGCGAAGACGAGCGTAGCTTATCAGCGCCGCCGAGTAATGAATTTACTAATGTTCAAAGTAGTAATTTGGTAACTGTGCACAGGGAAATGGAGCGGGCGTCAAACAATGGCGTGGACAGTGAAACAATTAGTGAAGAGGGAAGCATTATCGATCGACCGGTCGGCAATAGCTCGCCTCAGGAAGCCGAAATGACACGACACGATGTCGCAAATACTGTAGATTCAGGTTTTGGATCCTCACCGTTTTCTCGAATAAGTCAAGACACATTTTCTGCTTGTCAAAATGTGAATGTTTCCCGTGTAAATTCACTGCCGAAAAGCACTGAGGAACATGTTTCAGACACCTATGCATTGTTATTACAATTAATACAACAAATGGGACAGACACAGCAAAAGCTTCAAAAGTTAGACACAGTGGAACAAAATCTTAAAAAGTTAGACACAATGGAACAACACCAGAGACAAACACAGCAACAGTTAGACGCAATGGAACAAAATCTTCACACCACGCTTGAACAAACACGTGAAGATTTAACTACTGAGTTACATAACATTGAATCGAAATGTCAAAAAGTCTGTAATGACGTAAAAACACAAATTTGTGAGCATTTTCAACCTATTTTTTCGCGGCATGAAAATGCATTACAGAATCACGAAGCAGCCATAAAAGAACTGCAAACCATTGTTCATGAAAATCATGAGACCTTGTGGGCTAAAATTGACTCAGTTGCATCTACCGATTCGGTTACGCAACTTGCAAAAACTCAGGAAAACTTTAAGGACACAGTAGATATTCTGAAACTTGGTTCAGAAAAACACACTGAAGAAATAAGTACACTATCGGAGAAAGTAGCCGAACTTTCGGATCAGGTCACTAACTTATCTACAAAGGTAGATGATGATCTGAATGACACAAGACCCGTAGCCTTCACTGACACAGAAGAGTATGAACAAATCAGAAAATTCAAACAAAATCAGAATCAAATTAATACACAACACCAAAGAGAAATCCGGGAAGTACAAGATCAGCTGACACAGGTAATACAAGAATTACGTATTTCAGAGGACACTCGCGCTCCAACACGGGAAGAGGGACTTAGAAACACGGAAAAGCCGCAAAATAATAACACAGGGCATTTCGGAAGTTATGAAAGAAATTGGCAATGTGCACCGAATTTTGAGATGGAACGGCCGACACGACCTAACAATGACCGATATGCGACTCGCCGACATGACGATTTTGACTATAAGCTGTTCATTACTACACGTAAATTCAAAACATTTAAGAATTCTGGCAACGACATTCATCCACAAGCATGGCTCCATCAATTCTCTCATTGTTTTCCTCCCAACTGGTCGTTGGAACACAGATTAGAATTTATGTGTGGCTACTTAGAGAATGAACCAGCTGTAAGAATGCGATCGGTCATTCACGATTGCGACAGTGAAGGAGAATTTTACCATGCCTTCCTCTCAGCGTATTGGTCTCAAGCCACACAAGACCGTGTAAAACATAGCATCATAATGATGAAACGTTTCGAACAATCTGAATTTTCCAGTCTTATGAAATATTTTGAAGACATGTTGCATAAGAATCAGTATCTTTCAAACCCATACAGCCCCTCAGAACTCATCCGCATTTGCTTAATCAAACTGCCTGAACATTTACGACATATTATTTTGGCAGGACGTTGCAAAGACGACATTGAAGCATTTCAGGGACTCTTACAAGAATTAGAAATTGACACTGACAATCGCGGAACGCGAAACCAGGAACACAGCAATTACAGGTCACATCCGTCGCAATTCCGCGATGAAAGAAGTAATAACTTTACACGACAAGGCTATTCTTACAACGCAAATCGTGACCAAAACAGACACCACCCATATGACAACCACTGGCAGAGTAATAATAGTTACAGAGAAAGATCGCATTTCCGTAGTAATGAATATGACAGAGATAACCACAGAAACAGACAATATGGGAACCAAAACAATTATTACCAGGGGAGACAGAATAACTTCAGACGCAACAGTTCAGCGCGGAGTTACGATTCAGGGAGAAATTCTCCACCACGTGACCGACAAGGAAGAAACTACGGATTCTACCGAAATGACGACAGACGATATGATCATAACGACAGACGTCAATTGCATCAGAACTGGCGGGATTCAAACAGAGCAGGGCCCTCTCGGCAAGGCGAATTTGTAGAAGTTAGGTCTCCTAATCCCAATAACGACGCGCGCCAACAAAGAGACAGACAATGACTCGCACAGCAGGCAGCCGCGTGCGCCAGGTGGCTCAGAGAAAAATAACATAGACGCTAACCTTGAGAAAAACTCCAGTATTCTTTACCGACGTATACCGCCTGACAATTGCATTCAAGTTCAAACTCTGAGTACTATGAAGAGTAAAGGTTTACACCACATTCCACATGTAAAACCGTTTATTGAGAGATAATCTGCTTTTACCTTTGTCTTTGCCATATAACTTTTCACTTTACGTTGCTAGTATGCTTTGTCAGACTTAGAATCTGTTAACATGTAACAATGTTTGAAGTGAAATATCCAGTCAAGAACCAAGAGAACTTATTTAAACAGAAATTACGAATGCATTGTTATTGCGAACAGACGACACAGTGTAATTGTGTGTGTACATTCTTGCTTGTTAGTTGTACGATTAGAACATTTACCAGTACTGCTAATGAGATTTTAATGCAACATTTTGGTTTACTTGAAAATACATTCCGGATTTAAAGTACTTTCTGAGAGATACCAGATGACACAGAGGTTAGTTTATGTGACAGCTACACGATTTTTATCACGACGCTACTAATGAGTGACAATTTACAATGTTGCTTTTGCAGTGTATCTGTTTTATATCTGCACAGTTTTCTGAATTCTTCTAGGAAGAAAAACATGTTTTAGTAGTAACTTTTGTGGTATAGCAACAATGAGACAGCCTTTTTCGTGGCATAACAATACGTTACTGTACAGTACTTTCCTCATCACGGCAATAAGCGTAATAACTAAGATATCTATACGCAAAGCATTTCACTTTTGTGTATCATGAGGTAAGTACATTGACTTTAGCAGAACTTTGCTTACAGAGGACGATAACTACGACAGTTCCACAGAATTATCTTACAGCAAGACGCGCATTTAGCGCTACAGGACACGCATTTGAGTGATTAATCTTATACTTAAAACACTTATTTTCAAAGATTTTTTAATTACAAAGAAAGTTTTCCGTGATACATTTCATTCCATTGCTGTAATTTGTAACACCTGAGGGTATAATTACATTTATCCTCAGGGGGGTACACGCCTACTTTGTGTACCATGTGTGTGGCAACCACAAGGAACCCTAGCTAATATGGTATTTGCTTATACAACTTTACACATCGGTACCATATTTCTCTAACACACAAATTACACAGCTATCTGATCATTTAACTGAGAGAGACAAACATTTATTTTACTATATCAGTGACAGATGTTTACGTAATTACACAGTTGGATAACTTCACACTTATGAAACTGTATTTTGTCTGTACTTTGTAAACTGTTCATATTTTTTTGGAACCATTGTGATACTATGAGAGCTTTGAATGATGTATTTGGTATGGATTCATGATTTTTAAAGTACGTTTGAGGCAGCTGACACTTTTGACATGAGCAGAGAATTTAGAAAGTTAACGGACCACCTACACATAATGCGTCGTGGGCACCCAGCTGTGTCAGATGCCTGGAGAAAAAGCCATTAGCGCGTGCCTTTCAGTGCACAGGAAAACACCTGGAGAACAAGCCATTAGGGTGTGCCTTTCATCGCTAATGCGACACCCTCGTTACTTGAAAACATATGATTACTCGCACTTTGTGCTAATTGCTGAAATGCTTATGAATTGATGGGAAATATTCGTACATCTGCACACCTGATTATGACAAGTGTCTTTCTATGAGAGTTGAGAGCTACTGACTTACGAAATGCCACATGACTATTGAATGATGTTTTTATGCTTTGGTTTGCGTAATTGCTTATTTCACTTGATATCTGGTTTCCAGCTGTGTTGCAGCATTGCTTTTATAAAATAAAATGCATTTGCTAATGTGAACACTTTCTGTCAACAGATCTATTAAATAATTATTTTATGATCCACATTCTTTAAAAAAGGAGCACTTGGAAAGGAAAGAACAATAAGAAGGAACTAGTAACTGCATACATAATATTCTTTTCAAGTACATGGTAATATTTCTTTTACAATAAGTTGTTGTGGTGCACCACTTTAATTACATAGACATTAAGATGTGAATATACATTTCCCTTATCTGCATTGTTGTTTTTACTGTAATATTTTTTCTTCTTGAGCTATGTCATGTTTAGATATAAGCTGCTGTTTGCCAGGCATAGTGCTACTGAACTTTAATTTGTGTTACTCTGCTAAGCCAATTTTACTACTCATTGATTTTTCATGTTGCTGCACATTGGCTCATATTAGTTGTAATTTTGCATTTTATCTGTTAATTTAGATTTACGGTAGCTTGCTTTGCAATTTTCCAATTTTTTGGTAATTGCTGTTTATATTAATTGTTATGTGATGCTGCATTGCCTCGTCCCTTAGTTTAGCATCTGAGCTCAGTAGATTTAAGTTAGCTTAAGAGGGGGTAGCCTCTAAGAGAATGAGTTGCGATGAATTGGAAGAAATGCATTGAGAAAACAGGTTTAGGTAGGATTTTCTTGGAAATAAATGTTGAGGTAAGAAATGTGTGAACATATAAATACAGAAAGCATGCTTAGATAGAATTTTTTTGGTGGAAACAAAGGATGAAATAAGAGGAAAGATATATGAAGTTTTGGGTTGGACTGCAGTACCAAATGTTACACTGAAAACGAACCCTGTCCTTTCCTATTGGTGTTATCCCACTATGTGTTTGTGTACCCTTGAGTATTTGTTTTCTTCCTGTCTCTGTGTACTGTTTCATAGAATTTTTTTCTCTTCTAATACTAAGCTATATTCACTATGAGGAGGAATACTGTTATCCTCAAATATAAGTTGCATTAATAATATGTTATTTTCTTTGTAAAGTTGTTTACAATTCTGTTCTGTTTCAATGTTCATGTGTGAAATTAATGTTTCGAAAACTATTCTCATTATTTTATGTATGTACTTATGTCACTATTTTTGTAACACTCATGTATATGTTTATTTCTATTCTTTTGTAAAGCCTGTACTACAAATGTTATCTGTATTATTATGTTTTTAATGATGTATTTTGTACCTTTGTAATTGCATTCTTATGTTATAAAATTGTAATTCTCACCAGTTCATGACATTATTAACTTGTTAGTTACATTTCACTGCACACGTTTCTGTTGGTCATAGTATGTGGACAATATATGAGAAGTAGGGACTGTTAGTGTTTGCACGTGTGTTGGTAATTCAGCAAGGGACTGGATAACAGCATTGCTGGTTCTAAGGACAATTAAAAGAAAAACTTTCTGAGTGCACAAGTGGTGGTTTATGGACTTGCTATATTCTCTGCAAGAATCTTCGATGGTGATTGTGCACCTGCACAGTCGCAACGGATGGCTGCTGGCCGTCTCTACCAGGACTACAGTGGGTCTGCACCTCTGGTGGCCCACCAATACCATTATCTCTACAAGGACTACAGTGGGTCTGCATCTATGATGACCTACCAACGCCATTATTTCTACAAGGACTGCAGTGGGTCTGCACCTCTGGTGGCCCACCAATACCACAATCTCTACCAGGACTCCAGTGGGTCTGCTCTGTGATGACCTACCTAACAATATTCTTCAAAACGTCGAATGAACTCTGCTGTGGGTTTGCTCTGTTGTGGCCCATTACCTGTCAGCATGTCAAGAGTCAGCACTGTCTTTCCGTTGGAAGGACAACACTACTTCTTCAAGACTGCATGGAAATCCACTACTTCTGTGTGCATTGTCTTTTACTGCTCAGACTTTGAGAAAAGAAACGGCAGTTTCACTGTGATGAATGATCAAGACTGTCTTTATAGACTGTGAGAAAATTTTAGCTTTTGACCAACATTGTATCAATAAGTGTGTGCATTTTATATCTTTGTTACTGTAATTGTGAAAATTTTTTGTCAAATCTGTGTTGGCCAGTGCCCAACACCATTTGTAAAAATTTTTTGTGGGGAGCATGGGGGCTATGTAAGTAGGCTGTTTATGTTTTCTGTATGTAAGTAGGCTGTTTATGTTTTCTCTATGTAAGTAGGCTGTTTATGTTTTCTCTATGTAAGTAGGCTGTTTATGTTTTCTTATTGGCAACGTTACGTAGCGCTCAATATGAAAATCACTGGCTGTGCTGTGTGCAGTCTGTGGCTAGTTTGCATTGTTGTCTGCCATTGTAGTGTTGGGCAGCGGCAGCTGGCTGTGAACAGCGCGTAGCGTTGCGCAGTTGGAGGTGAGCCGCCAGCAGTGGTGGATGTGGGGAGAGAGATGGCGGAGGTTTCCAATTTGTCATGAACTGATATATATATTATGACTTGTGATGATATTAAGGTAAATACATTGTTTGTTCTTTATTAATATCTTTCATTTGCTAACTATTCCTATCAGTAGTTAGTGCCTTTAGTAGTTTGAATCTTTTATTTAGCTGGCAGTAGTGGCGCTTGCTGTATTGCAGTAGCTTGACCAGCGAAGATTTTTGTGAGGTAAGTGATTTGTGAAAGGTATAGTTTAATGTTAGTCAGGGCCATTCTTTTCTAGGGAATTTTGAAAGTCAGATTGCGTTGCGCTAAAAATATTGTGTGTCAGGTTAAGCACAGTCTCGTGTATAAATTGTACAAAGGGGACGTTTCATACTATGAACGTGTCTTGATTTTTCTTTAGTCTTGCTTCCATTATCAACCGCAACATCAGAATTGCCTCTCTGGTGCCTTTACCTTTTCTACAGCCAAACTGATCGTCATCTAACACATCCTCAATTTTCTTTTCCATTCTTCTGTATATTATTCTTGTCAGCAACTTGGATGCAAGAGTTGTTAAGCTGATCGTACGATAATTCTCGCACTTGTCAGCTCTTGCAGTCTTCGGAATTGTGTGGATGATATTTTTCCGAAAGCCAGTTGGTATCTCCCCATTATTGGAAACAAACTGTCGTCTAGACCATTGAGTACTGATCCCCCGCCCCTCCCCCACAACCCATTTACTTCCTGTTTTATACATTTATACGTTGTCTCCAACAGATGGCATCTCATAAAAGTTTGCCATAGTTCTGATATAAAAGTACTCAACCTGTGGAATAATAGCGTAGTAAAAGTATGGCTCCCGGCGTTCCTATCTGGATCCCTTGACAACCATTTAGTCACATCACTCATAATTTTAAGAGTAATAGTTTTTTCACAACGATAAGACTTTAGAATTAACGATCAACATAAATCAACGTAGCAAGTGTGGGTATTTAGAAGTTTCCTATTTGGATCGTCACACGTCACAATCGATTAATAATGTCCACGTATACTGAGGTGACGACAGAAATGTGACACCTCCTACCATCGTGTCAGACATTGCTTCGCCCTCCTTAGTGCAGCAACTTGGCGTAGCATGGACTCAACAAGTCGCTTGAAGTCCCCTGCAGAAATACTGAGCCATGATGCCTCTATACTGTCCATAATAAACAAAGTGTAGCGGGCGCAAGATTTTGTCCACGAACTGAGCTCTCTGTTATGCCCCATAAATGTTCCATGGGATTCATGTCGGCAGATCAGGGTGGCCAAATCATTCACTCGAACAGTCCGGAATGTTCTTCAAACTACTAGCGAACACTTGTCGCCCGGTGACTTGGTGCACTGTCAGTCATAAAAATTCTATCGCTGAACGGCTAAAAATGGTCTTTAAGTAGCAGAACATACCAGGACCTAGTCCATTCCATGTAAAAACATCCCACACTATTATGGAGCCATCACCATCTTGCGCAGTGCCTTGTTCACAACTTGGGTCTGTGGCTTCGCAGCCGGCCGGTGTGGCCGAGCGGTTCTATGCGCTTCAGTCTGGAACCGCGCGACCGCTACGGTCGCAAGTTCGAATCCTGCCTCGGGCATGGATGTGTGTGCTGTCCTTAGTTAGGTTTAAGTAGTTCTATGTTCTAGGGGACTGACAACCTCAGATGTTAAGTCCCATAGTGCTCAGAGCCATTTTTGTGGCTTCGCACTCGAACCCTTACCGACTGAAATCGCAAGATGCGACTCATTTGACCAGCCCACGGGGTACCAGTCGTCTAGGGTCCTAGCTGTGTGGTCGCGAGCCCACGAGAGGTGCTACAGGCGATGTCGTGCTGTTAGCAAAGGTACTCGCGTCACTGGTCTGCTGCCATAGCCCATAGACGTCAAATTTCGACTAACGGATATGTACGTCGTACCTTCCACATTATCTTATGCGCTTATTTCGCTCAGTGTTGGTTGTCTCTTAGCACTTGCAACTCTAGGCAAACGCCGCTGCTCTCGATCGTTAAGTGAAGACCCTCGGCCACTGCGTAGGTCGTGGTGAGAGGTAATGTCTGAAATTTAGTATTCTCGGTACAATCTTCACACTGTAGATCTCGGAATATTGAATTCCTTAACGATTTCCGAAATGGAATGTCCCATGCGACTAGCTCCAACTACCATTCCGCGTTCAGAGTCTGTTAGTTCCCGTCGTGCGGCCATAATCAGGTCGGAAACCTTCTCACATGCATCACCTGTCTCCAAATGAAAGCTTCGCCAATGCACTGCCCTTTTATACCTCGTTTGCGCGATACTGTCATCATCTGTAAATTATATGTCCGTATCCCGCCTTAATGTACATCTACTTACAAAATGGGGCATGAATATGTATCTGAATCTCATAAGAATTGCTTGAAAAAAACTAAAAGCTACTACATGATGCACATCATTCAGCGGCACAGGTAAATTCGTTTACAATATTATTAGCCTCAGCAAATTTGGGATTACAAATATCTATTTCTCGTCTTCCTCGGATTGGTTGTCTTGGTGATTATAGGGTTAGCCGTAGTCCAGCATTCGTCCTAGTTCCATAGCAAACCAGCGCAACTATGAAAAGAACCTACCAAGCTGTCTCTAAATATGTAAAAAAATTCTAACATTAAGTTCGGGATGGAGTACATATACCAAGCAAGAGGTATACAAAATACGTCTGTCAGTGGGATGGTGGTGGGTGAGTATGGTCCCATCTCAAAGACGGCAAGACAGTATTGTGATCATACAGAAAACAAAATGATACCAAAAAGCATTAGACAAATAAAATACAATGTTTTTTCTGTAATAAAATCTTTTATTGCCTTTAGAAAAGGAGTTAGCTGCAGAGGTGTTTAAAATTAATCTAGACAACTCATCTGAGATTACTCGTGTTGCTTGTTTACTAGGTGCAGTCTATTTGCTGTCAAGTATATGAATGTTTTAGTCTGTTTCTTATAGCATGTTAATATGTATTTCCGTTATATGTTGTAACAGTCAAGGAATGTTTAATCATTCCTGTCTTTGCGGCAGAGTAACAGTGTTCGTAGTTGAGTAGGTAGTCGACCTCTGTGAAGTGAATAATCGCATGTGTTCGTCAAAGGTCTACAATGGTGAATACAAGGGGTTTGCTCCTTGTCCGTTTCGATGGTGCCACGCAAATATCTCGTTGCTAAAATATGGCGGCTGGTGCATAGCCAGGCTTGTAGTTTACTTACTGTCCGCCGTAAACATGGCGCCGGCACTGCTGTCGCGCTGCAGTTTGAATAGTCGACAATGTAGCTTGCATTTAACAGTCACCTTAAGGGGACTAATACATGGAGCGTATTTTCCTATCCGGCCCACGTTAAATTTACACCAAACGTTTGCTCCATTTCTGTGAAGGCTATTGAACGTAGAGCAATGAAATTTCTCCCAGACATTAAGTATCAACTGTGCATTATACTGAACCTAAAAAATTATTTATAAGTTGCTTTTTTCAAAACTTTATTAAAAAACGAAATATCTAAAATTTTGTCACACTTTTCTTCATTTGTAATTTTATTTAGAAGAAGATAGTACAGCATTTTACATTTTTTGAGGTTCAATACTTGAAGATGGTAGTTATCTAGATCCATACTAAATTTCATTGAATTATTTTGATTAATTCTTCAGGAAACGGGACTTTTGTAGTAAAAAATGCTATACCTGGGATATCACTTTTAAAGAAAATTAGCTGTGTTTGAACACTTACAGCTGATTAAAAACAGCCTGATGTATATGTTTCGTCTTATTCTGCCTCTTGCACGTCCTTCAGCATTTGTTTGCAACATCTAGATAACTGTTTTGCTTTTTTTTTGCCATTTCTGTCACAGATCATTCAGCATCTTGCACTCTGCAGTTGTCACAATGGCGAAAATCTGAGACCGTCTTCTTCCAGGAATAATTCATAGTTTTTGTAGTACCCAACACTTGGCAATATGTTCACGGTTATATGTGAGAACAGTTTCAGAGACACCTATTTTTAATGTTTGCATACCTGCAAACACTGTTTTTGGTAGACGATTCCAAATCAAGCTGTTGAAACACTCGTTTGTATTTCGGTTTTGCACATGCAAAGACTTCTTCAGTTGTTCAGGCTGTCCAGATCTCTAAATATCTTATTCGCATAAGCATAGTCTTATGCTTATGCGAATAAGATGCTGTCACTTTTTCCCTGTTAAATTTGCATCGGATGTGTCACCTTATGGGTAGAGACCATGACATGGGTTTTCATGTACAGAAGATCTATGAAAAAATATTGCCCACACATCATTATTCATAGCCTCTACATTGTCCTTATTCCGTCTAATCAGCTGTCCGTATTATCTCTGGAGATCTACTATTTCGTTCTTAGACAAACGACTTTGCCCTGGTCAGCAGTTTACCATCATCTAATCTTTTTCCGTTCAGGACGACTGTTAGTTCCGTAAGTCTGGTTCCCAAACATTTTCGTACATCGCTAACATATTCCAGTGTGGTAACTTCCTCATCACATAGGGATTGGAATTCATCACACTCATTATTTATAGGCGTTGCTGTCTGCCTTTCCAAGATAGTCTCTTCTGGTCTTTCAATCTTTTTTCCACCAAATACTTCCATCCCACCATTGTTGTCCTCATAGTTAGAAGCACATTTCAGTTTGTGTACTTCCGTTCTACCTCCTGTTGATCTTTTGCAAGTCTGACAATATTTGGTCATAATTCCTACATCAATGACCTTTCCTGTGTCTACACTTGTTGCTGTTACAACACCGTTCAGTGAGAGATGTCCCCTTTCCTGCCAGCTATGGCAAGGTGTGCGGAACCCTCATTTTTTACAACAGCTTCCCTCAGAGCATTCCTCATGCTTCTCTTACTAATTTCCACTACAGCTTTCTGCAGTAATGCTCCCATATTCTGAAAGTTCTTTTTCAGAGCATGTAAAAACAATGATAGCGCAGAAAATCTTTCCAGCAGCCACACCTTTCGCAATTGAACGTAGAGCGTACATAAGTCTTGTATTTACTTCAGAAGGCCCATTTGCGTCTGGCTTCGATGGAGTCATAAAGGAAAGAACAGATAATCAGTTGTAACAAACAATTCGTAGTGGAACTGCGAGATCTTTTCTACCACTGTCAGCACAGCTCCAGGATGAATTTTCTGATGTAGAACTTCAGACAACGAGCTCTTTTTCAAAAGAGAAAGTGTCTTGCGCTTAGTCCTTTCTGTGAGGCCAATATGTAGACTTCTGTAAGCCGGGTCATTGATTAGTAATTCCATTTTCAGGACGTAATCATCCTGTGTCATCACAACTGACACAATCCCCTTGTCTGGTGCTGTCGTTCCGCCTAGGCTGTACGGTCTGCCTAAGTTACATAAGGAACGAGTTGCTCTAGTCCCTATTGTCAGTGATTTGGCTGCACCCACTTATAACGTGGCGAAGTATTTAACATCTGTTCTCAGTCCGTATATTGACAAGCGTGAGCACCACACCTCACATTCGGTGGATTTTATTCAACGATCTAAATCTTTGAGGCTGGGTGCTTCAGATTTATTACTGAGTTTTGAAGTGGTATCTCTGGAAGAGTCCCTTCGTTTGATTAGTGAAAAACAGGATGAAGATTTGGTGAAGCATTGTCGTCATGTGTTGACATCCACGTTTTTCCCATTTAACGGCAACATTTTTGAAGAGAGTGACTATGGGCTATGGGCAGTCCTTTATCACCCATAGTCACCAATTTATTTATGGAAGACTTTGAGGAAATGGCACGGAGGTCTTCGGATTTGCAACCAAAGTGCTTCTGGAGGTATGTAGATGATTCCTTTTTTCGTCTGGCCACTTGGACGTGATGCTCTCACCAGATTTCTGGACCACTTATACTGCCTTCATCCTAGCATTAAGTTTACCATGGAGATTGAAAGTGATGGGATGCTTCCATTCTTGGACTTCACGGTTTACAAAAACTCTGGGACATTGTGTTTACCGAAAACTGATCGGTATCTCGATACTGAGCATTGTCATCCACCATACCAACGCAGTAGCGTCATTTGGACACTGGTACGTGGAGCATACGTCATTTCCGGTGCGGACAGTTTAACCCAAGAACTTGCGCATTTCGTTCGCCCTAGCTCGGAAGCAGGCCTTGTTATTAATTACAATATGGATCTTGTGTGGTCATGTGTAAGCACATATTGCTTCTTAGGTTTCAGTTTGAATTTTTCATCCGGTATAAGTCAGTGGATCAAGGTGGCCGTAAGTGCTGAATCCAATGATAAATTGTCTAGAGGGTTCTTGTTAGTTACATCTGATTTTTGCGTGCTATCTTTAACCTTGTTATTTCAGTGTACTAATATGTGGTTTGTATGCCAGGTAGTCACCTCAGGATTACATTGGTCGTAACCCGGACTGGTGGTTGCTCGTCACGTGGTCAACCTTCTCTATGCATTTCCTTTCTTGTTTGGTCTGTCGCGGTCGGCCGAACGGAAGTAGACTACGACGTGGATGAACTGTGCCCGCGCTGGAGCTTCTGTGCTCCTGTGTTCGGTCGCAGAACTTGGGACTAAGCTACGCCATATACTCCAGAAATTCCAGGATAGAATTAAGTTACTTTCCGGATCTTTTTCAGATATTTTGGCGTCAGCCACTTAGCATCCAAGTACCCCAGGAGTCCTTTGTTCATTACTGGCAGTGTAATATTCATGTACTGCTGAGTGTTTGTATACCGGAAATTGTTCCACCTTGCTGCTTGTACTAACATACGTTTAGACCTCGCTTTGTTCTGTAATTGGGTTGAAGACTTCAGGTCCGTTTTTTTATAGTAAATTTCTGTTCTAGGTTCTTACCGACGATTAAATTAATATAAAATATAATTATAAAATATAATTATAGTTAACTAACTGGGCTTGTTTTCATTCGGATTTAAATGCCTTCCATGTTAAATGTTTATTAACTTCCAAAATGCAAACTCTTCGTTCATGTTTAGTAATATTGTAAAAGTGTTTGGTGACCATTCTGCAAAACATCTTTAATCACTGTGGAAATTGTTAAATTTAATGGTCTATAAAACTGTGTAAGAACATGGTGAATGAAGGTTTATAAACCGATGATCCAGTCCATCCCGAAATTCCTGATGGTCGCCGTTCAGTTGGTTTGTCATTAATGTTCACAGTTAAATGATTGCCCTAGCTAAAATTTCAGTAGTGTCTTTGTGGTAACATGCATGTATGTGGAATTCTACAATGTACCACTCAATCACTTATTCACCTATCATGAAAATATTGTGCCCATCTAGATGGCTGAGTTAGACATATAATTCGCTTGGGTAGTAAACAATATGCAATCCTGCCTGCCCCAAACACAAAGAATTTTGCACAGAGCTAAGGCAACTAACAGAGCACCACTGCACTAAGGCGTTGAAAAAAGATGGAGTGGATATATCATCGAATTACGTAACTATCAGAATTATATATATATATATATATATATATATATATATATATATATATATATATATATATAAGAAATCATCCTAACTATCCTAGCAATAAACGAAATCCCTTGCATACAAAATACCTAGTATCTTATATTAATTCTGTGACTGCTTTATATACATATTAATTGGTATATTATTACACAAAGTCATCTCATATTTAAACATACTGAAAGGTAGACATATAGCTAAAAATCAGGAACATTTAAGGATCAACAGTAAGTAATACATAAATTGCTGTGTGAATGTACAACTGACTAATATTTATACATCATTGGTGGAACCTTTTCATTTGTGGAATCACACGCATGGTGCACATAGTATCAGTGAGCGTGCGGTCCGTCTATAAAACGGGGAAGGAGCGCGATCTGTCAGAGTCTGACAAAAGGTCAGATTCCGATGGCCCAGAGGCTCGGCACGAGAATGTTGGAAACTGCGCGACCTGCCGGGTGAGTGTGTCTTCAACACATGGGGAAACAAAGGTGAACCAATGTCCCCGACGTCATGTGGTTGGGCGGCCACCCCTCATTGTAGATATCGGACGAAGCAGGCTGGACAGACTGGTAAAACAGGTCAGGCGGCGAAACGTGGCGGAACTAACATCTGACTTTAATGCTGGGCAGAGTAACAGTGTGTCTGCCCGCCCCGTTAGCTGTGCAGTCTAACACAGGGCTTTCCGGATTGGGAAGGAGCGGGCACGAATCCGCCTGGCGGACTTGTGTCGAGGTCGGGTGATCCGGCCAGTCTGTGGATGGTTTTTAGGCGGTTTTCCATGTGCCTCGCTGAATGTGGGCTGGTTCCCATTGTTTCGCTTCAGCTAAACTATGTCGGCGATTGCTGTGCAAACAAGTTCTTCACATACGCGTACACAACCATTACTCTACCACGCAAACTTAGAGGTTACACTCGTCTGGTGTTCTCTGTGGGAGGGGGGGGGGGAGGGGGAGTGGGTCCACTGGGGGCCGAACCGCACAATAACCCTGAAAGAGTGGTTCAATGTGGGGTGGTGGAGGGGTGAAGAGGACTGCGGGAGTCGTTGTGGACCACTGCGGCTGTGGCAGAGACGGAACCTCTCTGTCGTTTCTAGGCCCCCGGTTAACATACAATACAATACATACAAGAATGTGCCTGAACACACGGTGCACCGAACACTCCTAACGATGGGCCTCTGCAGCCGACGACCCATGCATGTGCCAATGGTAACACCACGGCATCAGCAACTACGATTGAAATGGGCACATGGCCATCGGCACAATACGTCGACGCAGTGGCAGAGCATTGCATGGTCTGATGAATCACATCTTCTTCATCATGCCGATGGGAGAGGAGGGTGGGAGGGAGAACGAGTCTGTGGTCATCCTGGGAACAGCACCTTGACATCAGTACTGCAGTACGGAGACAAGTTGCAGCGGATCCATTATGTTCTAGAGAACATTCATATGGGCATCCAGGGGTCCAAGGAAGCTCGTGAAAGGCACGATGAGGCGAAGGAGTATCAAACACTGGATGCAGACCACGTACACTCGTTTATGACGATCATGTTTCCCGATGGCAGCGGAATTTTCCAACAAAATAATGCTCCACCTCACAAGGCCAGGAATGTGATGGAGTGGTTCAAGGAGCACAGTGGCGAGTTCCAATTGATGTGCTGCCCCCCCTCCCCCTCCCCCCAGATCGCCAGATCTGAACTAGTTCGAACACATCTTGATGTTACTGAGCGTGGTGTCGGAGCTTATCCCAACCCTCCCTGAATTTACGGGAATTAGGTGACTTGTGCTTGCAGATGTGTTGCGAACTCCCTCCAGTGACCTACCAAACTCTCACTGCTTCCAAGCCACGACGCGTCGCCGCTGTTGTCCTTGATGAAGGTGGACATACCGGCTATTAGGTAGGTGGTCATAATGTTATGACTGATCAGTATATATATACGAAGGCAATTTTTTTTCAAGGTCCAATAGGTCGTGAAATTAAAACTGCAGCGAAAATTCGATAAAGCTTTTCGCAAATGCATTGTGCAGTTTCTCTAGTAAGCAATTCTTTTAATCTATATTTGGCATACAGCAAACAAGTGCTTAACAATATTGGTTAAAAACAGTCTTGGTTGCAATTTTAGTTTTTTTATTTTTCACCTACGCGTTTCGCCTTATTTAGGCATCTTCAAGTTATCTTAATTTGGTATTTCTTAGAAGGATCCTTTAGTCAGTGTAGCCAAAGGGCATCGTCGAATATATCAGGCCAACATCGCCTTCGTTAAACTCAGTAAAAACTTTTCTAGATGGACGCGAGTGAGTCTAGTAAGCATGTCGACCGCGTCACGTCACACCTATTCGGTTCTATGAACACAGTGAGCACATAAAGATGCCTAAAACAATAGTATCCCGCCAAGTGTGAAGTGCGAACTATCATTTTCCATGACGTACCTTAGTGCGTATCAGATCCAAGTATTTTCTTTCCTCTCAACATTTAAATGATATATTCTATTCAGAAGGACGAGTTTTGCACTGCCCTTTCGTAGAAATTGCATACCGAGTATACAGGGCACAGCCAACCCATTAACTATGAAAGACGTGCATTTTACCGCTACACTTTCATACAACACGTCAGTGTGTACCTGCTTTTCAGTCCATTGTGCCCTGCACCAATGGCTCTTGGGACAACACAATTTTGCACAGTCGAAGCCGGAACGACTTTTCATTTCACGTATCTAATTGAAAAAATGAGAGGCAAGAACATTTAATTTCGCCCCTTTGTCAATAACTCCGATGATTGCTGCAGCTACAACAAAGACGGTCCTGCACGTTTACCGATGAGAAGTGTTTGATCAGCCGCCGTACGCCCTCTGATCGGCATCTGGTTGCTCACATGAGCTGGTAGCTTACAGCACTTTGGCACAGGCAAGGAGCTGCAGACTAGCGTAGAAAACTGGTGGAAAGCACAAGCGGCTGTCTTCTATGACAGGGATGATGGGGAACTGGTACAACGCTACCGCATATGTCTAAGTCGTAGCGGCGACTAAGTAGGGAAATAGCTAGGAGGTGTGGCTAAATGCTCCAAATGAAGTAGTTTTGATTTTCTCTGTGGTTTCAAAATTTCACGAAGGATGGGACCTTGAAAACAAAAATATTGGTGAACAGTACCCGTAAGTGGAACCACTGAACATTAAAACACTGTTGGTGTCGTACTAGTATTGAGCACTGATTGCTGGCACGGTAACTGACCACTTAATGAAAATCCTACAATGCCTAACCTTCTTGAAATCAAGACTTAAAAAAAAGAATCGCTGATGATGGTAGAAATACGACGAAACATGATTTGGTAATAATAGGATTTTGAGATTTGCATAAACAGGTGGAACCGAATTTCTGTGCCGAAACTATAAATTTGGAAACATGCAAGCGGAAGTCATGTGGAAACAGAACACTTGCCACCATGGGACCATGGAATCCTTCCATTAAAAAGTAATCAGGACACGCATTAAGATATTTAGCTCACTGGGAGACAAGGTGATGAATTCCTGTTTCACGGAACGCGGTCGGCCGCTGACGGATCCACAACAGCACCCACTTTTGCGCTTCTTCGTTCGACTGAAACCAACGTCCACGCATATCTTTATTCAGGCCACCAAAGATGTGAAAATTACATAGTGAATGGGCCGGGCTGTTGGCAGAATGTTGTAGTATTTCCCAATCAAATCACTGAAGTATAGCATCCGTCCGATTGACAGTGTGGGGGTGGGCATTATCATGGATCTGGATGATTCCGTCCGACAGCATTTCTGGGTGTTTTAACTTTATGGCGCACCACAGTTCCTGCAAAGTGTATTCACAGTGTTGGGCATTGATTGTGGTTCCACACACTCAAGGAACTGAACGAGCAGACTGTCCCGGCAGTGGAAGAAGGAGGTCATCATGACCTTTCGTGGTGCCACCATTTCGAGCCTGAGGGAAAACGGCAAAACCAACCGTGGAAACATCCCACTTCTCTGCCGACTAAGAAATCAAAGTTCCGGTAAGGTCATGGTGACCTCTTTGTTCGACTAAAGGGACCCTGCGCTCGCCGATTTCCACGAGCTTGGTATCACAATCAATGCCCAATGGTATGAAGAAATTTTGCAGAAGTTGCGATGTTAGATAAATTGAAAACGACCAGGAATATTGCAGGACGGCATCATCCCAGTTGCACCATAATGCCCGGCCTCACACTGACCACTGGACGAATTCTGCGCTTCTTCAATTTGAGTGGGAAACACTGCAACATCCTTTGTACAGCCCAGATCATCTACTGTGTGATTTCCACATCTTTGGTGACCTGAAAAAAAAAAAAAACCATGCGTTGACGTCTGTTAAAGTTGGACTGGGAAGTGCAAGAGAGGGTGCGATTGTGGATCCGTCGGCGGCCGACCGAGTTATATAAAACAGGGATTGATCGTCTCGTCTCCCAGTGGGGTATATGTATTAATGTGTGTGGTGGTTACTTAATAATGGAACCATTCCATGATTCCATTGTGACGGGTGTTAGGTTTTCATTTGACTGCCCTCATACATTCTTCATCCTGTTATGTAGTTGCCCATTTATACACACACAAAAAAAACAACCCGTTTTGCATCACCTCGGTTCCGAGAGTTCCGGAACCTGTACAGAAAACTGGAATAGAGATAAACATCATTTCCGTCCTGTATATTGCTCATGAAAACCACACATTGTATGCTGTATCACCATACAACGAGACCTTCAGATGAGGTGGTCCAGATTGCTGTACACACAACTACCTCTAATACCCAGTAACAAGTTCTCTTATGTTGATGAATGCCTGTATTCGTCTTGGCATACTATTCACAAGTTCACCAAGGCACTATTGGTCTCGATTGTGCCACTCCTCAACGGCGATTCGGCGTAGATCCATCAGAGTGGTTGGTGTGTCACGTCGTCCATAAACAGCCCTTTTCAGTCTATCCCAGGCATGTTCGATAGGGTTCATGTCTGGAGAACATGCTGGCTACTCTAGTCGAGCGATGCTGTTATCCTGAAGGAAGTCAGTCACAAGATGTGCACGAGTGGGCGCGATTTGTCGTCCATCAAGACGAATGCCTCACCAATATGCTGCCGATATGGTTGCACTATCGGTCGGAGGATGGCATTCACGTATCGTACAGCCGTTACGGCGTCTTCCATGACGACCAGTGGCGTGCGTCGGCCCCACATAATGCCACCCAAAACAACAGGGAGCCTGCACCTTGCGGCACTCGCTGGACAATGTGTCTAAGGCGTTCAGTCTGACCGGGTTGCCTCCAAACACGTCACCGGTGATTGTCTGGTTGGAGGTATATGCGACACTCATCGGTGAAGAGAACACGACGCCAATCCTCAGCGGTCCATTCGGCATGTTGTTGAGCCCATCTGTACCTAGCTGCATGGTGTCGTGGTTGCAAAGATGGACCTCGCCATGGATGTCAGGAGTGAAGCTGCGCATCACGCAGCCTATTGTGCACGCTTTTGAGTCGTAACACGACTTCCTGTGGCTGCACGAAAAGCATTATTCAAGATGGTGACGTAGCTGTCAGGGTTTCTCTGAGGCATAATCCGTAGGTAGCGGTCACCCAATGCAGTATTAGCCCTTGTGCGGCCTGAGAGGCATGTCATCGACAGTTTCTGTCTCCCTGTATCTCCTTCATGTCCGAACAACATCGCTTTGGTTCACTGCGCGACGCCTGGACACTTCCCTTGTTGAGAGCGCTTCCTGGAAAAATGTAACGATGCGGACGTGATCGAACTGCGGTATTGGCTGTGAATGCATGGTTGAACTACAGACAACACGAGCCTTGTACCTCCTTCCTGGTGGAATGACTGGAATGGATCGGCTGTCGGTCCCTCTCGGACTAATACGCGCTGCTCATGCATGATTGTTTACATCTTTGGGCGGGTTTAGTGACATCTCTGAACAGTCAAAGGGACTGTGTCTGTAGTACAATATCCGCAGTCAACATCTATCTTCAAGAGTTCTGAGAACAGGGGTGATGCAAAACATTTTTTGATGTGTGTATATAAATTTCCTGAAATACGCAAAGATAACGTTGGCATAACAGAGTAGTCGACTATTGAACTGAGGCACAGCACACTTTACGAACTAGGACCGATTTCTTCGCCGTCATGTTTAGAGCAGCTACATTTGCGCAAAATATTTCAAATATTCACTTAATAAGTATTATACGAATATTCTCTCTCATCTACGAGCTCACGAATGCTGTTACAAATGCACGTCGTGCAGATTAAACGGACAGTAGTGATGTCAACATGTACACGGAAATTTACGAGTATTCGTAAAACTAATCACGAAAACCCTCGCCCCTTTGCATATTATCACCCGTTGATTCATAGAAACGTTTATTAAAAATTATTGGTTATGGAGTATAGTGGGTCACCTTGCGTACTCGTAAAAATGCGGAAAGAAAGTTACAGGCGATGCCGAGAAGCAATGCAGGCTGGAAAAACAGCACGGAATGAGCTGTCCGTGGCCCCGCTCTGTGCTAGATCTCTTTAGTAAAATCTCGGGGAGCGTAAATCAGCGTGTCGAAGCGGCGTTCAGACAAAGGCCGCAGCGCAGCGATTACAGATCCAGGTTTTTACTGCGGCGCTATCTGGCTGGGCAGCGCGATAGCGGCGGCGGCGAATAAACCCTGGCGCCACAGCCTGCTGCCGACCCCCGGCTAGCGGCGCGCAGTCGTCCGTCTTCCCACGGCGCAGGCCGGGCTAGGCAGTTAGGGCCGCTCAAATGTCTTCCGGAACTCCGGCCGCCTCAGCGCTCGACTGTTTTGTCTGCGGCGAAGCCGGGGAAACATTTGCCGAAAGCGCTGTGGTTTCGCAGCTAGCTAAATGCTTACGCTGCTACCGACCTGGTTCACTGCTGACAATATTTTCCAAAATTTTTGGGAAGGTGATGTATTCTAGAGTAGATTCCAGCCTGAACAACGATAATATCCTCAGAAAATCATAGTTTGAATTTCACAATTGCGCTACTGAGAACACTATCTACACGTTCACCCACTGAATTTTACAAGGATTAAATAACATTTTCTATGACCTATCTGACGCATTTGACTGTATGAAGCACAACATCCTCCTAGATAAACTGAGGTTCTATGGCACTGAAGGTATAGCCAACCAATAGATGTCATATCTGACCAAAAGAATGCAGAAATAATTGCTTAGTAATTCGGCCAACGTAATCAGGGGATCACAAATGGAAATCCCCAGGCTCATTCATTGTACCTCATATATGCAAATGATCTTCCTTCTAATAAACACCAAGCAGAATTAGTTCTTTTTGCAGATGACACTACTATTGTAACCAATCGAAGCGTACATAAAGTGACAGAAGAAATGCTAAACAATGTCTTTAACAGTGTCATTGACGGGTTTTCTGCGAATGGTCTCGCCCTCAGTACTAAGAAGACACAACATATTCAGTTCTGCACATGGAGAGGTACTAAACCAATGATAACCGTAATATAAATCAAGGAAATAAAAAATGGGGTGCAACTTAGAAATTTTTAGGTCTCCATATTGATGAGAATTTAAACTGGAAAAAACACATTTTAGAACCCTTAAAATTACTTAGTTCCGCCACATTTGCACTTAGAATGATGGGGGAGAGACAAATCAATAAGCTGACATATTTTGCATATTTTCGTTCAATAATGTCTTACGCAGTAATGTTTTGGGGTAACTCATCTTTAAGAAAGTAAGTCTTCATTGCTCAAAAACGCGCTGCAGGAATAATTCGTGGTGCTCACGTTCTAGTTAATGCTAAGCAGCGTATTTATTCCCTCATGAAGTCCGTTGTAAATAATCCACTGCAGTTCAAAAGGACAATGAAGAATATAATTACAATATCAGAAGAAAAAGTGACATTCATTACTCCACATTAAGATAGTCTTTGGAAGAAAAACGGCTGTACAGTGCTGCAACTAAAAGTTTTCTTCACTTACCAATGATATGAAATGCTTGACAGACAGTACAGAAAAAAAAAAAAAAAAAAATCTGCGAAAGTTTCTCGTTCACAGCTTCTTCTATTCCGTAGAAGAATTTCCGTTATTGTCACGTATTAAAGGCGGTAAGTAGAAATTATTAACTCACATCTGTATATTTAATGTCAATAATAAATTAAAATACTTATAAATGTTGAGCATTTAGCCATATTTACAAAGTAATTTGCGACGTGTATGTAAAGTGACTCATTCCACATCATTACAATTTGTTATGGAAATGATCAATGAAACATGAAACTAACCAACTAGATAACTAATTTCCCAGAAAAGAGACAAAGTTTTGTCATGGTTGATCCATTGGAATTCGGGAGTGAGACCATTTATTCAGTTGGTGTTTCGGCCGTATATTTTTTGGCCGTCTTCCAAATGACTTAACAACCTGAAGCTACAGTACTTGCAGGTTATTTTAAAACACCAACGGCCTCACCGTTCCGGCGACCATACGGATTACAACAGGAGTTAGTCGTGCCTCGTGGGCTGTTGGTGAAACGTCTGCCTTGAAACCTAAAGGTCGCCCGATCGAATCCTGTTCGGACCACGGAGTATTTAACTATCCATTTTACCTAGCCTTCACCTCTGAATGATATTAAGATTCGCAAGATACGACTTGTGGTTCTTCTTCCCGAGTACCGCTACTGGGATGGCTCGGGGAGACGTAAGTCGCATAAGGGGCGTCCAATTAAAAGACTTGCACCAAGGCGATGATCCATGAGGAATTATTAGTATTATTATCATCAATTAGAGCTCTACTGCAGTGACGTCCTTGTGAGTTCACCAGGGAAAGCAGCGGATTCAATGCGTTGTTCTGGCTGAAACCGCTGTCTCGTTGGAGAACATTTCATTCTTTACTCGATCAATTAACCTGATTTGCAGTAGTCTCCCGTAAGACCTCATTTCTGACTTCGTCGTTATCCATCTTTAAACGCAAATGTAGCATTTAATCAATCATATTCTGGCCTCAGAACTAATATTTTTTTCTTTAGCTTAGTGCCCTGTAGAAACTTTGCTACTACCTATTTTTTTCTTCTCCCCCCTTTATCTACTCTGCTTCTGGGATAGCAAAATTTATTGTTCGTTCTCCCTTGTCTAAGTTCAAAACTTAATCATCCAGAATGTCCATTTACTGAGCCCGTCTTTTTGTTTAAGAGCAGATTATAGCCGCTGAACAGCACAAGTTCCGTTTCTTGAAGCGACCACGAGTACAAAATAATAACGGACCAAGACACAAAATACAAAATTTGACCCGCTCTATAATTGTACTACAGCTTGGACTTAATTTAAAATTCGTTGTAGATTTGAGAGGCGGTAACTGCATGAACCTTTGAATATATCATTTAATGTAATTAATCTGAAATTTGTACTTGTCAGACACGCAATATTCATTTACGATAGATTTGTTCACAAATAATTGTTTCAGGTTTTTAAAAAAATCTGTTGTCTGTTCAGTGAAATACTGTCAGCAGACGACTGATGAGATGCTGAACACCAAAACCGTTGTTGAAACAAGCGTTAACCAATGACTGTTCTACAATCTTCAATTGCTGAAGAGGCACAAATAAGGATGTCAGCCATGGAGGCCGCTCGCTCTTATCCAGAAGGAACGGTTGACAAGTTGACACCGATGTTAAAGAGCACAGTGAAATCGGCAATCTTTTCTGTTTCTTTTCAATGCACTAAATTCGTTTCATAAATATCCTTAGTGGCAAGAAAAGGAACAGTGATACAGTGGTGCCGTTGTCACGGTGTATGTCCACTTACCCATGGAAGGAAGTCTGCTGATAGTATCTGAACATCGTAAGCAGAAACACTGCGGTCAGTGAAAGCTGCAGTCAGACCGAGAGGCATTCTCACACAGCTCAAAAGTTAAGGAGACTGCTTGCGGAAGGCACAAAATCTGGGTTTCAGTTAAGATCTGTCAAAAATTTTCAGTTTCCACTGAATATTCATTACAGGGCGACTGAAGAAATGTAGTAGATCGCGTTAAGAAAATCTACTACAGTTCGGAATAAGATGTTTTATTAATTCTGCTAGCAAAAGGGCAATTATAACGTAGCACTGTTGAATTTTACATTTGCTAAATGTATCGAGTTTACAACGAAACTTTAAACTTTCGAGTGTTGTGGCAACCATTTACAACCTTGTAACCTAAATACATTTAGGTAATGCTATACACTCATTAGCTCAGCCGAACAAATAGCTAATATCGTGAGTAGTAGTTACTGAAGTAGGTTATTACTGATAAAGTTTTTAGTGACATTAGATTTATAAATTTTTCAACAGTGACCTAAAAATGTTTCGATTGTTACAGAGGGAAACGTACGTTTCCAAACTGTCTAATGGGTGCTAAAACGGATCTTTTCTCTAATTACTTTTCACACACACGGCGTTTCTTACCTTGGTCATTAACTTCATGACTTCGAGACATCCATCCAACTACGGTCCTTGAATTTCACACTGGTACAAGAACAGTAAAACACTACCTTTTGAATCCTCCCGAAAAATAAATCTTTTTGCTAATGAATACGCCCGATAACCCTGCAGGGACAAAATTTGATAGTTACAGGGTGGAAATTATTGAACTCTATGAAATAAAATCCTCATAACTTCTTAACGGTTTACGTTACGACGTTCAAACCGCGCAGTTGGCCGCGGGCATGATGGGATTTCATTTGGATGGGGTCGTAAATAAGCATAATTGGCGATCGAGAAGTTTCTTCGCCCTCAACGGGTGGCTGTGTGGTGTGCAATGTCCAATCACGGAATAATCGCTGCGATATTCCTTGATCGCACGACGAGTACCGAAGGGTGCGTGAAGGTTTTGGAAGCTGGTTTCACTTCATTATCCAAAATGGCCCTTATTTCGACAAGAAGAGCCAGACTTAACTACGGAAGTAATTATCGGGTTAGATTGGCTATTAATGTACCGTGCAGTGATTAATTGCGAAAGCAAAACTTTGACATGAACGTCACAAGATAAAACAATAGTAGTTAGTTTTGACGAGGCAGGAGACGGTGTGCATAGGCAATACCAGCCTATACACATTGTTAACTGGCCAGATGCCATTGACGTAGGCATTAATTTGAACTACTGTAACGTGGGGAATCTCGGCATTGACAATAGTGTAGAAAGTGAAATGGAAAGTATTGTAGACAGTGTGTCAAACGTAACACACGAACAAAGATGAGGCCCATCTGAAGTAATAATGAGGAATAAGAGTGTGTTTTCAGACAAACCGGGACTTGTGGAAGGTTATAAATGCAAATTGCAGGTAATTCCGCATGAACCATTCTTCGTGAGACCGTATGCTATACCGCTGTCCAAAAAGGATGCAGTGCAACGGGAGGTAGATAAGATGATCGAATGGGGAGCGATTGAAAGAAATAAGAGTCCATACAATAACGGTTTGGTCATTTTAGTAAAACAGGATGGTAGAGTGCGTATTGTGATTGACGCACGCACGTTGAACAGGGTCGTTCAATGCGAAACAGACAGACCAGAGAGTATGGAGGAGATTTTGCAACGTTTTCATGACGTTAAGTTCATGACTAGCCTCGATCTCACGGATAGTTACTGGCAAATAGAACTCGAAGAAGAATCTAGGCCATACACCGCCTTCTTGTCTGTGGGCAGGTGATATCAGTATATAGTACTGCCGTTTGGACTTAATATATCTGTGTCCATATTCACCAGGGCCCTAGATAAAGTGCTAGGCCTAGCTTTGAGTTCAAGATTAACTGTGTATGTTGACGACCTATTGTTGGCCAATGCGACTTGGCATGACCATTGTGACCTGTTAGATAATAGAAGTAAAAGTTTAGTGGAAGAGATAATCAAATTCCCTCCATGGATTGACATTAGCATTGGTGTGAAAAAAGATCATTCGCGAGAAATAATGAAGCTAAAAGTCGATGCACGCATACGTCGTCATGACGCTAAAGCCCGTTTTGCTAAGTCTGCCATCGGAGACTTAGTACTTGTAAAAGCTCATGAGAAATCGAGCGAGATAGACAATGAAATCTCTAAATTTAAGTTTATTTATAATGGACCATATAAAGCATTGGTATACTTCACACAAATGCTTATTGCTTAGAGTATCCAAGCTCTGGAAAACTATTAGGTATACGGAACATTGTAGACTGGAAATTGTACCAACCAAGGATTGATTAATATCACAGAATGGGTAATCTGTACAGTATGTAAATATAGAGAGTAATATTTAAGGATTTGCCATGTTCCCATGTTTTTGCCTGACCAAGAGGTCATTAAAGAAGTTGTAATTAGTAATTAATTAATTTTGATTAAATGATTTAAGAGTGACTGATTATTAATCAGTTGAAAAATCCAAGCTGCTATTTTAAGTTTTCAGTTGAGTCACAGTAGATTAAGGAATGTAAATATGATTTTGCAACTAGCTGTAATATTTCATGAATATGTGTTCTACTAATAATTGCAGATGTACTTAGACGCTGTTTTAAGTTGCAGGCTAGTACATGCGTGTGATGATGGACAGTGTTGAGTTATCCACTGTGATAGTGTTAATGGACTCCTTGAGATTACTCGGGAGTGAGTTTTTCCGAAAGACTTTAGTGAAACGGAGGTTCTGGAAATTCCGTTACACAGGCGAGTGAGATCAAGCGTGCCGCACAGGCAGGCGCAACAATACTGGCGAGGAGGAGCCGCTGTCGGCTCTTGTGCCACTGTCGGAATTCTTTGTACTTGCGAGTCCGGAAGGCGGAGTTGTTTATCTTCCCGGACAGCTGATGTGAAAGAATTCTGCTGTCAATATTTTTTTTTGTTTCGGTCTGCTGTATACTATTTTCTTGGTTAGCGTTTAGTGGACTCTCATGGCGAGAATATTAGTTATGAAAAGGTTATATAAAAATGTGTATTCTATGTAATTAATTATTAATTTGCGTATTTTGATCTACCTGTTTTTATGACCATGTACTCTGATTAATTTTGTAAATAGTATTCCAATTCTTGATACTGTTAGGAATTTTGCTGATTTTAGAATAGCTAAACCATTTTCTATGTTTTCTATGAATTTTAATATGTTGTCAACCTGTTTTCTTTTGTGCAAGATGACAGAGTGGAATAAGATTAGGAATGTCTCCACTAAATTATTATTGGTCTAAAAATTGATTTATGGTTAATTAGCCTAATGCTAAATTTTCTTAATGTTTTGAGCAAATGCATTTCCGCTTTTTTTTTTTTTTTTTTTTTTTTGGGGACATTTTCTGAGTCTGTTTAGGTTACTCGATCATCCTCAGACAACGTGGGGCACATGTAACGCCGGAAATGCATATCCTCCTATTTCCGTCTATTGTACTACAAATTTTTTCCATATTTTGTTACCTGAAGATATGACATTTCTCTGTCTTTACATATTGTAATTGTTTTACAATTTGTTTATATATATTTATGCATTTATGTCTATGTATAATTGGTTTGTTTTGTAAATATTATTTGTATTTTTATGCTGGGTCTTGCCTAGGGAAAACTATGCTATCGAACGATAGATCGATAGGTAGTGTGGAGAACCAAAGTGTTTAGGATCATCGGTAGTGCTAACTCTGCGGCGTGGAGCACGGGCAGAGCAGAGTCTGGCTGGAGTAGGGCGGTGGAGCAGGTGTGTTGCGTGACGCTCCCGCGAGTTGCCGCGCTTTCGGGGTTTGGCAGTATGTAATTGCGCTCGACTTGCTATGATAGTTTCTGACACGGTGTCGCGGACGGGAAGCATTAACTGGCGCACATCAAGAGCCCGTTTCGCCTGGTGACCGTGACGAGAAGAAGGCGCGCCAACATCCAGCTTCTGCAACAGCGACTGGTGACAATAAGTGATAAGCTTCAATCAACCAACAAGGAAGACTGAAAGCACGTTAAGTTTTAGAACTGTATGGCAGACCTCAGCTTTTCGAACTGTTCCATTTGCATCATTAAAATACAGCAACTTAGCATGAACCTTTGTTGCTCATTGTCCCAATTGCATTACCAAGCAGGGTCCCTTCCTTTTCCGAAATGAACCCGAGTGTCATTGAAATTCAAACGCCAGCATTAAAGTAATATCATTCCATTTCACTGCTTTAATTTCAAAGTTCAGTTAAAGTATTCACACCTGACTACAATAACCAAACAGAACTATATTTAGATTACACAAACACGAATTAAGAATGCGAGTTTTGTTCCCATATTTTAGCTGACCTGTGACTGCAGCTCAGCTTGGTACGTACTAAATTTTACTATGGTTAATTGTTCAAAATCATTTAATTCAAGTTCAAAGTTAAATCTCTTATTTCTAAATTGCGTAGATTCAAGTTGCTTTTGAGATGATTGTTGAGGTAGCCCAAGACTAACCTTATTTTATTTAATTTCGTTGTGTTTCAGAAGCAAAGTTCACTATTAATTTCAGATACTAAATTAACTTTAAATTTTCCGGTTTTATTAATTCTTTTGCTAAATTAAGTCAGAGTGTAACGAAATTTATTACTTCTGACAAACATTCAGTTTTCACACAACACGTGTTAACCTTCAGTTGCCACGCCTTTAGTGCTAATTATATGTGCATTAACCTTTCTTTTTCAGCCGGCCGGTGTGGCCGCGCGGTTCTAGGGGCTTCAGTGTGGAACCGTGTGACCGCCAAGATCGCACGTGCGAATCCTGCCTCGGGCATTGATGTGTGTGATGTCCTTAGGTTAGTTAGGTTTAAGTAGTTCTAAGTTCTAGGGGACTGATGACCACAGATGTTAAGTCCCGTAGTGCTCAGAGCCATTTTCTTTTCTTTTTCAGTTATTATAGTAGTTGCCCATAGGACTGGCGATCGTTATTTTCCCCAAATCTCAAATATCTAATTAACGCCAGTTAATTCTTAACGTAACGACCGCACATTTACTTAATTTCCACCAATTTCATTTGCATTTTTCCTTTTATTTGGATGTAACCCTTCCTCTCTGTTTACCGACAGATTAACTTCGGTGACGATTGCTTTTTCCCAAATTTCCATTAGGTACACGAGATTTAATTTTTCACTGTCATTAAGGTCGATAAATGAGGGGGAGGTTACAGTCTGACTATCACTGCTCACTACTGATTGCCAGTCTTTTCACGCGATGTTCACCAAGCGAAGAAAAAAGGCACCTAACTAAAAGACGTAGTAGGTCTCTTCTTTCATGGTCGAACAACACGTACATAAATTTATAAGTAAATCATTCCCCCAGGAAGAGATCAGTTGTTTACAAAAATTAATAACTAAAATAATTTGATTTAGGACATACACTCCTGGAAATTGAAATAAGAACACCGTGAATTCATTGTCCCAGGAAGGGGAAACTTTATTGACACATTCCTGGGGTCAGATACATCACATGATCACACTGACAGAACCACAGGCACATAGACACAGGCAACAGAGCATGCACAATGTCGGCACTAGTACAGTGTATATCCACCTTTCGCAGCAATGCAGGCTGCTATTCTCCCATGGAGACGATCGTAGAGATGCTGGATGTAGTCCTGTGGAACGGCTTGCCATGCTATTTCCACCTGGCGCCTCAGTTGGACCAGCGTTCGTGCTGGACGTGCAGACCGCGTGAGACGACGCTTCATCCAGTCCCAAACATGCTCAATGGGGGACAGATCCGGAGATCTTGCTGGCCAGGGTAGTTGACTTACACCTTCTAGCGCACGGTGGGTGGCACGGGATACATGCGGACGTGCATTGTCCTGTTGGAACAGCAAGTTCCCTTGCCGGTCTAGGAATGGTAGAACGATGGGTTCGATGACAGTTTGGATGTACCGTGCACTATTCAGTGTCCCCTCGACGATCACCAGTGGTGTACGGCCAGTGTAGGAGATCGCTCCCCACACCATGATGCCGGGTGTTGGCCCTGTGTGCCTCGGTCGTATGCAGTCCTGATTGTGGCGCTCACCTGCACGGCGCCAAACACGCATACGACCATCATTGGCACCAAGGCAGAAGCGACTCTCATCGCTGAAGACGACACGTCTCCATTCGTCCCTCCATTCACGCCTGTCGCGACACCACTGGAGGCGGGCTGCACGATGTTGGGGCGTGAGCGGAAGACGGCCTAACGGTGTGCGGGACCGTAGCCCAGCTTCATGGAGACGGTTGCGAATGGTCCTCGCCGATACCCCAGGAGTAACAGTGTCCCTAATTTGCTGGGAAGTGGCGGTGCGGTGCGGTCCCCTACGGCACTGCGTCGGATCCTACGGTCTTGGCGTGCATCCGTGCGTCGCTGCGGTCCGGTCCCAGGTCGACGGGCACGTGCACCTTCCGCCGACCACTGGCGACAACATCGATGTACTGTGGAGACCTCACGCCCCACGTGTTGAGCAATTCAGCGGTACGTCCACCCGGCCTCCCGCATGCCCACTATACGCCCTCGCTCAAAGTCCGTCAACTGCACATACGGTTCACGTCCACGCTGTCGCAGCATGCTACCAGTGTTAAAGACTGCGATGGAGCTCCGTATGCCACGGCAAACTGGCTGACACTGACGGCGGCGGTGCACAAATGCTGCGCAGCTAGCGCCATTCGACGGCCAACACCGCGGTTCCTGGTGTGTCCGCTGTGCCGTGCGTGTGATCATTGCTTGTACAGCCCTCTCGCAGTGTCCGGAGCAAGTATGGTGGGTCTGACACACCGGTGTCAATGTGTTCTTTTTTCCATTTCCAGGAGTGTAGTTTCAATAAAGCAAATTATTAATACATATTGCATAAGTAGGAACAGTTAATGCTTGGTGTCGTATTCAAGGTGTAAACAATGTAATCGTTAGTAAACTATAACAGCAAGAAACGTGAGTTAAATGAAACATGTAGTGTTGTTACTTTAAAAGTTCTGCTGCCAAGCTGACAAAGACCGTTACATCGCCGTAGCAAGTATTTACAAGGATATTCCTGCAGTAGAAGAGGGAAGGAAGACACGAAAGACAGTAAGAAAAGTCTTTCTTGCATTTTTTTAATAGTTTTGAAACCACATGGTTGAATATCGCGCGTCAATCTCTTCCAGCCTCTCCCTACCCTCTTTTGGTGTATGTCATCGTATATCCCTGTTCTCGACGTAAACACTGCGATGCAGTCAACCTAAGTGGAAAGGGAGTTGGCTTTTAACAGTAATTTGCAGGACGAGACAGAATACTACCCGTAGCAACACCAGAGTACACCCTTTTTATCCTCTGTCTGTCTGCCTGCCTCTTTTCTTCTCTGGTGCATAGTCACGATCTTGCTGACGATGTTCTCGGGGCTTAAGTCGGCCTTGTGAGGTAACGGTTCGGGTAATAAACGGAACAAAATGCGATTACTAGCAACGATCCAGCAGTGGCTCCCCACGTAACTGTCTCAGCAGGCATCCCCACAAAGCTACTGCGGGCTCGTTGGTGGCACGGAGGCGCACCCTGTGCGCAGCTTTCAGACGACCGAATCGCCAGAGCAGGGGCTCCTCCCCACCCCCCTTCCCCCTCACGCACCACTGCTCCGGCTTTGAAGTCTCACAGAGCGGCGACCGTGTCCTTAGCACAGCCGCATGCACGCCACCCCGCTAATAAATAAAACATGCCGCTAGCAAGTTCACTCACCCTTGAGACCGTTACTTTCCCCTCTGTGTTTGGCGGAACATAAAATAAATGTGCAGCTACGAAAAGCGATTTTCTGCCAAGTTATACTGCTCTGTATTATCCCCTCCCCAATCAGCCCCCCTCCCCCACCACAACGACAAACAACTAATCATTTACGGTCATCCTATTCCAGCGAGGTGGAGCAGTGTTTCGTGCAGTGGTACCCCTCCGAACGAGCCAAAATTTCTGTAATATCTGTACTTTTGTGATGTATCACTGAACTAGCTAAATAAAATTGATGTCTTTCATCTCCCTTTAACACTGTCCGTTCCAGCATCGATAACTGTATATAATTGGCTCGCCAGCCTCACTAAAAAACATTGACCACGTGAGGCAAAGTTCTGTACTACTAACTCTCAACCCTGATCCCGGAACAGGAACCAGTTAAAGGTTGTCTATATAACGGTTTCCAGGGGCAACAATTTGTTTTTCAATATTGCGCATGCTTATTGAACGAATTTAAAAATTTAAAATGCTGTCATAAACTATTACTTGACAGGTATAATTCTGTGTTAAAAATTTAAAACAATAAAACACGTATTACAGTTAGGAACTGTGTGTATATCTTGAGACAACCTAACTGATGGTCCTCCAATATCCGGACTTTATTCATCCAGTATTTAAGAATGAGAGCACTTAGTGACCTCCAACAAACTTTACACATAATTTCAAACATTTTCTAAACTTTTTCTCGGTGACACCCTCCATAACATGGTGAGAGGAAACAAAGTTTAGTGCTTACTACGTTTTTGCTGTTTATGCAGTAGAACTTTAGCACCACACATGACGTTTTAATTTATTACTTTTTTACTACCTACTCTATTCACAATGCAGTTTGCAGACCGTATTCAAAAATACTATTGAATGTTCCTGCAAAGCTATATAATTGTACGACACATTGTTCAGGAGATATCACGTCATAGACATTTAGATGCGTGGTTGGGGTAACCATGTGTCGTCATCGTGCATCTTTAGAGTATAAAAGTAGGTGTGAGAGGCCCAGCGGGGCGCCTTAGATGGTTTTTGTTAATGGAGAAGCTAGACATTCTTGTTACAGATATTGATAACATGAAGTATATCGAGGATGTTATGCTCTTTAGCATGATGAATTTAATTGTGTTTACATCCACTGCAAAACAGTTTTGCGAAGAAAATTTCGCTATTTGCAGTGCTGTAGCACTATCGAAAGTAACGAACAAGAGGTTGAAATCGAGACTTCCGCAATTGGTAATATACTTGCAGAGTCTCTACTGTATGTGTGTAGAGCTGTAAGCAGTGGATGGTTGCGGTTCGGACCTTATCTTGCTAACTGTTCGTCTGTAAATGACACTGTCTATAAATGCACTCTGTAGTTAGAGAGAGAGAGCGAGAGAGAGAGAGAGAAAATAAAAAGAGAGAGAGTGAAGGGAGTTTCGTGTGGCCTAATATGCTACCTGGAGTCGACACAGAAATAACGGAACGCCCCTGGTGAGCAATAAGAGCATATACTTACGGAAGAAAATCTCAGCAGCAACAGAAATCAACTCTGTATACAAGTCAGCTCTTTTTTACAGATCTCTACGCAATGGAGTGGAAGTCAAATGTACACGTAGAACTGTTTCCAGACCTTTAGTTCCCATCAAGTGCAACACTATATGAGTCTGCAGACAGGCTCTCTGATTGCTCGGAGTAGTACACGGAATTGATTTCAGACTTCGAACTTCCAATACATCAATCTTCTGCACCACTCGTTGAGTCTCCTACACGTACAAGGCGATTGCTGCTACTCTTTTCATGATCGTTCTGTCCAAAATCATGCATGTTGACAGTTGGGAAAAGGGGAACTCCTAGTATTTCTTTAGCAGGTTGGTGTATAAGATGCGCAAATACGTATTCTCGTAAAAAATAAAACAACACATGGGTATGTCAACAACATGACCACATTCATATGGAAAACTGTCAAAAAAATATGAAAAAGACATAAAATCGGTAAAATTCGAGAAAAACCTGGTATAATCACGAAAAATTGATGTGAAATAGGTAAACTGAAATAAATACTATGGAATGCATAAAATCGCGAAAACGTAGCCAAATTATAGAAACTGCCTGAGAATACATGAAATTAGAGAAAAAATATCATGATAGGAGTACTGACCGAAATCAATATATTTACGTGTTCTGGACTGATGCTACGTATACTCACCATAATAGCAGAAAGAGGAGGCATTCCAGAGGTGTGGCGTTAGGGCGAAACAGCCATATTATACCGCTCTTGATCAATACAACCTAATATCTGACCATACTTCTGTGTGCAAGAGGAAGGTTACTAGGGGTGGTGGTAATTTCTAATAAGACTGTTACATTTCCTCTGGCTACTGACCATGGTATTTATTCCCTCGTAAGACGTCGTTGTTTTTTCCTATGCATTTTCAGCTGCCGGTGATCATTTTGGTCTGCCGGGGTGGCGGAGTGGTTCTACGCGCTACAGTCTGGAACAGCGCGACCGCTACGGTTGCAGGTTCGAATCCTGCCTCGGGCATGGATGTGTGTGATGTCCTTAAGTTAGTTAGGTTTAAGTAGTTCTAAATTCTAGGGGACTGATGACCTCAGAAGTTAAGTCCCATAGTGCTTAGAGTCATTTGAACTACTTTTTGATCATTTTTAACATTATAGCGTGTTTAAGTGCACAACCGTGTAGCCCTTGGAATGTGGTTATGTTCCTCGAACATTTCTGCCTATCCGACACTTTTTTGGTATGGACACCAGGCACTGGAACAATATTTAAATTTGTTATCGGAAGTGATTTATGTAAAATGCTACAAACCCCAAACATCTGGAGCTCCATCATACATAAACCACACATTTCTTTTTAACCGTCTCTTAAGTCACAACAGCACTCTCATATTTACTAAACACCAATAAGGGGTCTAACCTCCTCAACATGCATACATCTAGAGGTGTTGTGCACTCGAATGAGTGTAATAAGACTGGTATGTAGCATTCCTCACTGAACAGATAGATTCAACTCTCTCTGTTCCTTCACGAGATATGGGGTGTTGCAGGTATAGTACCCTCCTACTTCTGGTCAGTTGCAAATTAAATCTGGTACAGCGTCCCAGGGATGGTTGGTCAAAGACCATGTGGGGAGATCTTTCAATCTTCAACTTTATCCTATGAATTCGAGAATAGTCTGTGAGTTGCATCCACGTAGGGAAATATGACTAATAGTGATCGCAGATTTTGGGCTATGATCAAAGTGCTAGAAATGTGTAGATTACCCAACTGTATTGGTCTAAGGCGCTGTCTGGTATACTTTGTTGTACATGTCCAAGAATTAACCATGAATGGACGTACTGCACAGTCATTATCTACAATCGAAATCTAGTATATGACACTCGTAAAGTAGAGGAGGGGTGATTTAGTGATGATACAGAAATTGGGGAGAAATCTGCTGTGTCATTGGTTGGTGCTGAAATTATAGAAAAACTGATAAAATCGCCGAAATTGATCGCACTATCATTAGTAGTGCCTACTACAGCAAATTGTTCCATATCGATAGTGTCTTTTCCATCACATCTGGCCACTGGTGCGCTTTTGATAACCCCATAATGATTGACTGGCATCACTTGTTTCAGGTGGAGAGAGCCTTGATGGGATAACACCTTCCAGCGATTGAAGAATCAATGCTCAGGGTCTCTTCAGAAACGGAACACTGAGGCATCTGGTACCACATCACTGTGGAACATGAGTTTAAATGTAGTTGTCATCAGTCACCATTGGATAGCTGTTTGCAAAAGCTCCACAATGCTGCAAACTGTTCCATTTTCTGTATGTCACGATCTTCTCCAGATTCTTTTTTAATAAGAAACACTGCCTGTGTCTTTTATTTCAACCATCCTGTATGTTGTGGGAGCAGCATAGTTTACACCATGCGATGTACAGCTTTCTGTGAGAGCCAATGGATCGAGACTTGTTAATTTGACTTTAGCACACGACTCAGACCTGAAAGTCATGGTGGAAAAACAAGAAGTATGGCGGTGTACAAAGCTGTAGATATACACCACTTGGATGTGTTACAGCGGAAAAACAATGCATCAAACTCCTTGTGAAAGAACAACACAGGAGCCGTCCATTGTGATTGATAGCCTGTGGTATATGGTGCTCCTACAGTACAGGCAATTAAACTTTACACTGGACTGTGCAAGCAACTTCGATCACTGGCTACCTGCTCCAGTGAATCAAAAAAGGATGATGTTACTGAAGTTTTCATAGTTCATAGGGTCTCTTACTTGGATAGTACAGAATAATGAGGAAGAAAACGTCTGGATGATTGTTCCTCTTCGTCATAAGTCTTGGCTCAAACTCGTCTAGGGATTGGACCGTACGTGTATCATTACATGACCTAAATTAGACACTTGTGACCCTTTGGTTAAATTGTCTTACTGATGGCAAGTTTGCGAAATACAAAGTTAATATGACATAGAATAACTGTATTAGTAATATTGGGAACTAAATTAACGATCCATAAATGATGTCGACCGCACAGTTGCGATTCGGTTAGAATAATGTTTATTCAGAAAGAAAACTAATAGCGAAAGTGGTCGTATTTAGGATTACTATTACACTCGAGCGCATATCCATTTGACATAGTTCGATCATTCACAGTCTCATCGCGAATTACAAGTCCGATACTCCACCTCGTAAACTATGCGAAAAGTTAGAGTTCACACCAGGCGCGCGGCTGCTCACCGCTCATAGACCAAGTCCCGCTATACCACACGACGCGAAATTTGCTAACTCGTTTCGCTTTCTAGCTACCTAAACACCGACCGTCCGCTTTCGCGTCCCCACCAGCACTGCCCTTTTGGTGTCTCCAGTTGAACTGTCCACTTTCGCGTCTGCACCAGCACTGTATCTGCCCGTCCCCGGCCGCGTTTCCCGCGCTCCAAATATCTCTCAACTGACTAGAGAAGTTCCCTTTCCTGAAGCCGCACATCTCACTGGCTACAGCTTATTCTACATTATTTTACATTGTAACACTTTCACGTTCTAAATAAAGTAACAATAATATCCATTACATAATAAACGTTGAATTCTTTTACATAAAACCAATACAATTTCCTCCTGAACTTTGAATGTCACGGCCAGTAGCCTTTCACCAATGTGCTTTCTGATAAATAAATAAAGAACAAAAGTAACTATTATGCATTAAACTGTACAGCAAAAAGTCTATTACCTAATGATTCAATAAGGTGTCACGCTGTCATCGTTCAATGTGTTTTGTGTGGAGAAAATGATGATATGATGCTTAACTGAAAATACTGATGATTTAAATTTACTATATCTTTTAAAAAAATAAAGTTACAAAGTTGATTTTTACACCATTTGTCATTTTAACGATGCGCTTCTATATGAAGTGTCGGTCGTTACGATCGACGATAGCGTTCAGATTTTAGCATTCAGGTCTTTGTTACAAAACTTGTTAATTTCACTTTAACAGTTAATCCTAAACTATTATAGATATGATGAATATTCAAGCATTATTGGATCAACATTAAATTTTATGTATGATGTCAGGATAAAATTACTGTGTCTTGATTCTCTGAATTACTACAGAATTAAATTGTTTCCTTAAATTTTTCCATTTATGGCCGATCTTAGGGCCGCCATATTTAACACTGCTACATATCCCTGGCCACAAATGCCTTCTACTGGGTTTCCCTATGATGTAGGTTCTCGTCTGTCTCACTCGAACACTATAGTGCTTAGGCCTCAATAGACAATAGATGCCTGTGAGTTTCCCCATCTCGTGGTGAATCTGCGCCCTTTGTGGCAAGCGGCCTGGACGACAGGGTTCGTTTCACAATTCCTGTAGACTGAATCTTTCGGCCATATATTTAAATGAGACACTCACATGATGGACACGAATGTATCCCGAGAGACACAGATCTCCTTTGGACAGCAGTACCTGTACTTAGTTTGGGTATGTGAAAGACGGAGGCGCCTTCTGGGCAGGCCACTGCTGTGGTAATACCCGCCAGGCACTTCCCCTTTCATTTTGTTTTTGTGGTTATCATACAATTTCATTCGTCTTTGTTGTATCTAAATTTTCCCTGATTGATATTAATCTGATGGACTATTAGGGTTAGGTAAACCACTGATTGATCTCACAGTGCTTGCACGACTTGAGTAGCAGTAGTGCAATTGAACTCGGCTCTAGAGAGATTTTTGGACCCTGAAGGTGCCCATTGCGTTAGGAGCAGATTTAGAATTTTCCCCAAGCAGCAAGCGTGTTCGTGGATTCCTTTGCACTAAACTATACAGCAAAAATTCTATTACCTAATGATTCAATAAGGTGTCACGCTGTCATCGTTCAATGTGTTTTGTGTGGAGAAAATGATGATTTGATGCTTAACTGAAAATACTGATAATTTAAATTTACTATATCTTTTAAAAAAATAAAGTTACAAGGTTGATATTTACACCATTTGTCATTTTAACGATGCGCTTCTATATGAAGTGTCGATCGTTAAGATCGACCAAAGCGTTCAGATTTTAGCATTCAGGTCTTTGTTACAGAACTTGTTAATTTCACTTTAACAGTTAATCCTAAACTATTATAGATAGTAGCCATGAAACTGGCCGTGGGTCCTGCTGGGCAGTGGTTTAAGGGCCACCATTCTGGCGGATCGCTTTGTTCCACTAGCGGCCAAGCAAGACGGTGGGGACGCAGTGGCTGAATGCGAAACAAAATGACGGCGATGTGCACCATAACGCCGGCCTAACCGCTTTATCAGTGAGTGGACGTGTTCTTTGAGCCTGGTCTCCTTATCCTGTGTGCGGGTCCAGGTAAACCGGAGTTGGGCTGTCGCCGAGCTAATAAATTTATTACAAGAACAGCGTACCTTGTGAGACGGGACGAAGAATTTCTCTGGATGTCGCACTTCTTAGATGCCGCCACCTCTCGCCATAACGGCGCCGACTAAATCGTTTTATGGACGAGACGGAGCTTTTTTTCACCAGGAAGCTGCCTTCATTTTGTGAAATGCGCACGGGTTTGGGCTGCAGGACATCTAGGCATTGTGTGCTATTTTTTCAGAGAACAGAGTATGTACTACACTGCAGTGATTGGTTGACGAAGATTGGGTCTCCTTGTAAAAACATTATTTTCTCGGTAACCACTACAGGGCCATGATAGGTTTATTCAAGAACGTCGGGGGGAATGGCTGTTTTTTCGGAAGGTTTTGAGCAATGGGAGAAGCATGGACTTGCTTCTCGACCGTCGTAGAGTACAGTCGCTAGTGCTCTTCCGTTTCTACGGAGAGAGCAGTTAGTTATAAACTCGTCCGGACACCCAGGCGAAACTTTAATATTTTCACGGACGTGAGACAATCACCGGTGAACGTGGAGTCATCTCTTGCAGTACGATCCGCCACTAAACCCAGCAGCTTCATCTGCGGCCGTACGCAGACGAAAGCTTCTCGCCTTTCACCAGCTATTTCGGTAATGTTAAGCAACTTCGTCAATTTCAGAAGCTTATCAATGGTTTTCATGACCATATTTTTTATAGCAGCTTTGTGCTCGCAGTAGTCACTCCCAGTGTCCATTGCATGCTCAATTATAATTTGACATGAAAGACCGATCAATGGAACGATACAGCACAGTGTGCTTGCCTAGGTTGGCGTCTTCCACTCACAGTAGCCAGTCTTACCTAAACCTAAATTCCAATTAGGTTCCCGAAGTCTACTGCCAACCAACCTGAGTTCGTGTTAATGAAATGTTATACAGTAGAAGTTTCTGTTTATATCTTTTTTCTTTCTTGACCTTGATATTAGTTAATAAATTTCTTTGTGATACCATAGGTCCCAGTTATCAATTTTTCAACGACACCCATTCTCATTCCCTACGATGTCATTTATTTTGTTGTGGGTTTGAAGAAATTAAATTAAATTTGTCAAGTTAGCCAACTGAGGGGTGATCCACACTGGGGCCACTAGTCAGATTTCCTTGCGCTTTTGATAAACATGACACCTCTTGGCTGTGGTGGTTACGACTTTTTACTTGTTTGGCAGATGGAGAACTGCTGCCACCGTAGGCTAGCCTGCAAACACACTGCAAAGCAGTATCAAAATACTCGTCCTTCTTCCAATTCTTGTATGATGTGAGGTCTCCCTAATTTTCGCGATAAGAAACACCACCATAACTGCTCCTACTGTCTCTTCTACTACCTTACGTTTCAGGAGAAAGAATCGTTTGGTGCTGACCTTACACGTTGTACACGGTTGGTGAAGTTAGGACGACAGGTTACCATTTCCACCGAGTGTTCAAAAACTATCCTGTCGCATTAACTCAGTTCACCCTGTTTCTCCACAGGGTGCAGAATGTGGTTGATGTATTGCTCTCCGACTTCCGCTCTGTACCGACTTAAATCAGGGATGGTCACGTGGACAAAGCTGCAGGAAGGGCAGGATGGAGACTGAGGAACAATTACAAGATGAAGAGAGACTGTCTAAAACCACGCTGGCGTTTTACCGTGTGGGGTCCTTAGCAGACAGGTTCGAAAAAGGTGACTCGTTTCGAGATATGGCAGAGCCACAATTATGATACACCAGTTGCTGTTAGCATTAAAAGGCACTTTCATAAGATCCAATGCAAGTGTGTGGTAGAGCGCAGAGGCTTGAGTACAAATTTCTGACAGAATTTCTACCAGAAAGCGTGCCACTATAGACCTGGAAAACTGGTATTTTGTTCATAGGATTTTGTACATTTCTTACGACTTCAATCTAGTGTTTCATTTTTTAAACTGATTCCTAACATAGCACATCATCTGCTGTCTGTGATCATTCTCAGTCAACCATCATCCTCCGTCGCCTTCAACCCCATAACCTCTCTCCAACTGTCTACAGGGTATCGAGGTAGAATCCATTACAAATACTGTTTTTTATTGAAAGAAATAGCTAACTGTGGCATGAGGGCGTTGCGGTGACGTGTACCCGCAATTTCGGTCTGTTAATACACACTCCACGGATCGCCGTCTTTATTCAATGTAGTGGTATTTCTGTGGAAGACCACTTCGTTTGGAGACCATTCCTCGACTTATAAAGTGTATATAGTTTTTAACATGGATGTCGTCAGTGACTCTTCTGTGCGCCTGTAGAACGAAGACCGCTTTTTATACAGCGTGACAGTAACATAGTCGTAACAATTGTTTTTTAATAACGCGGTTCTTACGTGAAATGTATGTTGCCTGCGGGAGAATCCTTCTTCAATCAACTTCAAATGTTGGTTCTCAATAGTGTTTCTCCAAAAGAACCTTGTCTTCCTTTCAGGGATTCCAAATTCAGCTACCTGGCGAGGGCAATTCGACTGCTGAAAAAAAAAAAATGACTAGCCATGCAAAGTGACTCTCATGATCAATTTAATTCACTGACCTATCAATTTGATATCTGTGACGTGCCGCCTGCCGAGTGGAAGCAATGGCTAGGGTACCACACTTAAGATTCGGGAGTTGGAGCGGTATTCAAGAGTTTTTTCGTTGCGGCGATATCTTTCAGCGAAATTTCAGAGACGACCATCGTAATAAAATCAGATGTATTACCGAATTTCTAAGTGATAAGTAGTGTAAACCTGGTATTTACAACATCTCTGTGCTGCACCTTAAGAGATTTCGCATGTGGCGAAGCATTTCGTTATCTTAAGGGAGTTCGAAAGTGAGGAGGCACACTGTGACAGAGAAAATCTCAGCGCTCTGTCATGAGCCAAAAATGAGTTCCATATTCTAGTCCTGTAATGCAGGGCGTAACAGATATTAAGCTGATGAGCGCATATTATTTTTTTTCCTGATGAGAAAATACTTAGAGAAAATATAGCCTGTGCCACACTATTACAGGATTACAATAAATAACGATACTTCAGGTATGTGAAAACACGCGTGTGCCCGATTGCTTCAAATGGTTAAAATGGCTCTGAGCACTATGGAACTTAACTTCTGAGGTCATCAGTCCCCTAGAACTTAGAACTACTTAAACCTAACTAACCTAAGGAGATCGCACACATCCATGCCCGAGGCAGAATTCGAGCCTGCGACCGTAGCGGTCGCGCGGTGCCCGAGGCGGGATTCGAACCTGCGACAGTAGCGGTCGCGTGGTTCCACACTGCAGCGCCTAGAACCGCTCGGCACCCCGGCCGGCGTAAAAACGAGAGAAATCTACATTTCGCATGAGAGAGTTGAGGTGTATGGTCAACAATATAACTGTCTCGGACAGGGTAAAGTGGAATTTTGAAGACTGTTGGCGATTTCTATGTCGGGGTTGATTGGGTTAGAACTACTGTATGCATCTAAGACGCTGCTGTTTGACTCGCAGTGTGTCACTACAGGAGTGGTAACGAGAGTCGGCGACCGGAAGTCACGGATTAGCTCAGCCTGTGATGCACCGACCTGTCTGCTCTTACCCGCGGTAGTAGAGGCTAGCAAAGAGATCAGTGTGCTGAGGGAGTGACGACAGAAGCGGACGTGACTGTCGTATGAGAAGATTGAAAACGCTGGGTGTCTGCGCTGGGCGATTATTCCAAATATGTAAATTGATCGGTTGACTGCTTAGTGGCAGCCTCTCTCTGACCTCTGAGTGTTCGGTACAGCGGGCGCGTGTATGCCTGGAGATGGGGGTGCAGCTGCCCGTATAGCCTATACATGTGCGGGTCTCTCCTCACCGGCGCTCGCGAGGTGGTAAGATGTCCCAGCCGGCAGCGGATGGCGGGACCATAGCTCCCGGCAGTCGACAGACAGCACGCTTTCTTGGGATCCAACATGTACTGGGAGCTCACAACAGTAATCTGGCAGTCTCTCAAAAAGGTGCATACAACCTCCTCCTTCACTGTAACAACAGGCTCTCACATTCGGTCCTGCAAGCAGCCTACCACCACCACGCTGGTGCTTCCATGATAAGCTACGCACCCATGCGAACATGCCCTCATTCTTCTACACCTACATCTACATAGATACTTCGCAAGCCATCGTACGGTGCGTGGCGGAGGATAGCCTGTACCACTACTAGTCATTTCCTTTCCCATTCCATTAGCAAATAGAGCGAGGGAGAAACGTTTGTCTGTATGCCTCCGTACGGGCCCTAATTTCTCGTATCGTATCTTCGTGGTCCTTATGCGCGATATATGTTGGCGGTAGCAGAACCGTTTGGCAGTCAGCTTCAAATACCTGTTCTCGAAATTTTCTCAACAGCATTTCTCGAAAAGATCGTCACCTTCCCTCCAGGGATTTTCATTTAAGTTCCCGAAGCATCTCCGTAAACATTTACATGTTGTTAGAAACTATCAGTAACAGATTTTATAAGTATTACTCTCGTGACTCATTAATTTCTCACTTATTTCCTTCAGATTAGCCCTCTCTCGCTACACATAATAATTTTCCATAAGAGCTGAAACAACTGGTAGAAGCCGACCTCGGGGAAGATCAGTTTGGATTCCGTAGAAATGTTGGAACACGTGAGGCAATACTGACCCTACGACTTATCTTAGAAGAAAGATTAAGGAAAGGCAAACCTACGTTTCTATCATTTGTAGACTTAGAGAAAACTTTTGACAATGTTGTCTGGAATAATATCTTTCAAATTCTGAAGGTGGCAGGGGTAAAATACAGGGAACGAAAGGCTATTTACAATTTTTACAGACAGCAGATAGCAGTTATAAGAGTTGAGGGACATGAAGGGGAAGCAGTGGTTGGGAAGGGAGTGAGACAGGGTTGTAGCCTCTCCCCGATGCTGTTCAATCTGTTTATTGAGCAAGCAGTAAAGGAAACAAAAGAAAAGTTCTGAGTAGGTATTAAAATCCATGGAGAAGAAAGAAAAACTTTTAGGTTCGCCGATGACATTGTAATTCTGTCAGAGACAGCAAAGGACTTGGAAGAGCAGTTGAACGGAAAGGACAGTGTCTTGAAACGGGGGTATAAGATGCAAATCAATAAAAGCAAAACGTGGATAATGGAATGTAGTCGAATTAAGTCGGGTGATGCTGAGGGAATTATATTAGGAAATGAGACACTTAAAGTAGTAAAGGAGTTTTGCTATTTGGGGAGCAAAATAACTGATGATGGTCGAAGTAGAGAAGATATGAGATGCAGACTGGCAATGACAAGGAAAGCGTTTCTGAAGAAGAGAAATTTGTTAACATCGAGTATTGATTTAAGTGTCAGGAAGTCGTTTCTGAAAGTATTTGTATGGAGTGTAGCCATGTATGGAGTTGAAACATGGTCGATAAATAGTTTAGACAAGAAGAGAATAGAAGCTTTTGAAATGTGGTGCTACAGAAGAATGCTGAAGATTAGATGGGTAGATCACATAAGTAATGAGGAGGTATTGAATAGAATTGGGGAAAAGAGTTTGTGCCACAAGTTGACTAGAAGAAGGGATAGGTTGGTAGGACATCTTCTGAGGCATCAAGGGATCACCAATTTAGTACTGGAGGGCAGGGTGGAGGGTAAAAATCGTAGAGGGGGACCAAGAGATAAATACACTAAGCAGATTCAGAAGGATGTAGGCTGCAGTAGATACTGGGAGATGATGAAGCTTGCACAGGATAGAGTAGCATGGAGAGCTGCATCAAACCAGTCTCAGGACTGAAGACCACAACAACAACAACAACAACAAGAGCTGAAACGAACTTTCACTGTTATTTGTGCTTTTGTGTATTCTGCTACGTGATGTTCACTGTTTCTTTCTTTCTGGACGGGCCCTGTATCGTCAATTAGCCATCCTCCAAAGTAATAAATTAGAAATCCTAGGCAGGCGTTGACAAGACACTAGTCAGTCCTCCAAAATAGTGAACTGGGAATCCAAAGAGTATTACGTGAGACCAGCATCTCAGTCACTTCGGTTTATAACGATAAAGTTATTCATAACATAACTGAGAAGCAATGGCAACATAATTATACATTACATTGATATTGCTTTTCGGGAAAAGAATGGTACATTAATAATAATGGCGTGTGACTAGGGCCTCCCGTCGGGTAGACCGTTAGCCGAGTGCCAGTCTTTCGATTTGACGCCACTTCAGCGACTTGCGCGTCGATGGGAATGAAATAATGATGATTAGGACAACACAACACCCAGTCCCTGAGCGGAGAAAAACTCCGACCCAGCCGGGAATCGAACCCGGGCCCTTAGGATGGACAGTCTGTCGCACTGACCACTCAGCTAGCGGGGGCGGGCGAATGGTACATTACTATTATGTTAAACTGAAAATGTATTTTACATTAAATATAGAGAATTAAATAAAGATTAATAAAAGGGATTTTGTGAATAACAGAATAGCAAACTTGTTTTACAAAATGGTAGAGAAATAAATGTGGATAAGAAGGTATGTGAAATCGTTATGTGCTATTAGAACAGTGATGATAGCAGAACATTAAATTTATTCATTTTTAGTGCCATGAAAATTATTTACTGTATTAGAAACATGCAATATATTCCAGACGGACATGTTACATAAGTTGCATTGTAACAAAAGGTTGTATCAAGGCCATCTTTATTACACATTTGTAACTGTGAGTTCTTGGTTATCCTGGGGCAGCTCAGCCGTAGACCAACGCATCATATATTTTGATGAAGACATGAAAGCTTTCTGATGATGAATTGTATACATTCGGAACCGATAACAGTATTTTTAGAATCATGCTGCCGAAATATTAGAAGAAGAAGGAGATTTCTTGCGGCTGCACACCCAAAACTTAATGGAACAGTCTTTGCGCCGCCAAAACCTGAAGATTCACATCAAGTACCTCTGTGGGGAGGAGATAGTTTTATGTGTTCGACGATTGGATAAGCTTCGACACTTGAGAGCGAGATTACTGAGCTCTTTAAGTTTTTACTAAGGTGCCGTGACCAGGGCATAATTCCGAAGTTTGCCAGATTAGTACATTTTATAAAAACGACGTCTATGAATAAGATTTTAACAAAAGCTGGCTCTGCTGTTGTTAAGGAGAGGATCCACTTTACTCGCCGAAAATTAGACCTGGTTTCTGAAGAACTTTATCGCCTGCACCTGAAGATGTCTGTGGAGATACCCTATGATTCTTGGAATTGGATTGATGGTACAACTTGGTCCAAATCAGACTGGATTCGTGAGGTGGCCACATCCCCACAGACTGCAAAATTTAGTCGACTCAAGACGACTCGCAGCGAGAAACTGTTATTCGAAGCCCTGTTATTAATATGACAGCTAGCGATTTGGACGATGCTACGATGATGGTTTTGAGTAAGGGACTGAATTTTGCACCCACGCCACAGGTTCTGCCATTGCCTCCGTTTATCAGCGCCATTGAAGAAGCTGTTCGACCACTTCCCTCTGATTCAGCAGAGGAAATAAGACGTGAAACAAGCCGTGCAATTATGAAGGCTCGCCCACAAAGGAGTAATATATCTGTGGCAGAGAGGGCTGCTCTACGCAAGCTTCGCCTGAATACTCAGACGGTGGTACTCCCAGCAGATAGGGGTAATGCTACTGTTTTATTGTCTCGGGACGAATACCATGATAAAATGTAAGATTTATTGAGTGATAGCATGTACCGGAAGATCAGCAATCTGCACACACGAAACTTAATGGAACAGTGTTTGCGCTGCCAAAACCTGAAGGTTCACAACCTAAAATCAATTTTTCGTTGGTTACTGCTAAACACCAACGATTTAAATAATCGTGTTTCTACATTAATTTAGATCTGTCACATGTATGATCGTACTCCGCCTTTTTCGTTTACTAATCGTGTCAAAGCAATGCGATAAAGCTCCATAGGGCTACACAGGCTTAGAACATACTAAGTATAGGTTGTACAAATCACGCCAATTTGAAGTTTGTCGGGCCCCATCTTCTTAGTCTGCAGTTTCATGAGTTTTGAGAGCCACTTCAGTGCATCACATGGAAAGAGTTCATGTGGCGTAGCGCTACTCCCGTGATGCACGTTCGCAGTTGGGACCTCGGTGCATTACATGCCTTCAGATGCAATGTTTAAAGTAGAGCGCGGTGTGTCAGTTATGCAACCCCTGTCGGCCCGACGCGGTCTCTGGACGAAGGGAACTAGGGTGTCAGGATCCAAGTGTGTGCTGCTAGCTGTTACCGAAGGGGGAGGGGGGAGGGATGGTTTGTGGTCGGACAGTGCGCATGCGCGAAGTTCGCTCTGTGGGGGGTCCCCTGCATGCGCCCGCCCGGCCTTTGAAGTAAGCCGCGCCCGCAAAATGCGTGCAGTGTCCGCGCCGCCGCCGCCTGTGTCGCCGCAATAAATAAAACATGGGGCCGGCGGGAGCCTAGCGGGGCCCGCAGAGCCGCAGTGCAGCGCCGCGACGCCGAAATTGCTTCTTAGGGCGCGGGGCGCGCCTGTTTCCCCAGAATCGCATCAGCGCCGCGCCGCGCCGCGCCTTGCCGAGGTTGTGCGGCGCTCGCGCTCGCTTGTCAAGGCGCACACGTCCCGCATTTCTGCTGCTATCGACTCCTGTCTCGCGGGTCGACATTTTGATATCAGTTGTCGCTTGTCCCCGAGGCCCGCCCGAGATGAATGCCGAAATATGGAACCTACTACTCGGGTCACGTAAGAGGAGCGCGGAAGCAGCTGATTTACGCCGTTACTCAGGTGTAAAGCGCGTTGGAATTCGGAGCGGGTCAGGGGTATAATGCATACGACACAGCGCAACATCTTTCTCGTGAACCTGGCCTACTCGCCACGTAGTTCACGTTCTGATATGGTCGTCGTTTCGTGGTCTTCGGGAGAGGGGCGAAGGGAAGGATGGGTGAGGGGGAGCGCCGATTTAAGCTGCGTTAACACCGGCACCGACAACCGTCGCCAGTGGTCGCCCCATAACATCGCCCTATGGCTTTGTCACGGTGCATTCGATCTACCTAGTCAATTTTTGGCGTGATCAAAGAGCTCAGAATCTATATTCTATCCTTTCGTCAGTGGTTGGAATAACCAAACAAGTTTTACGAACGTATGAGGTGTGGCGCTGTTCTCTCTCGGTTCGATGGCGATGGGTGTCTCAGTCGAGATGACGTGGAATGGCGTCCGTCGATCACGACAACGCCAATCTGTAAATATTAAAAAAAGCTCCTTGCGTGGTTTGGTTATTTTATTTAATAAAATTGCAGCCAAATAGCCATATTACAGTTACTTTGCTTAACATTTTACACTTACATTTTACATTTTTGCATATTCATTTATCGATTTCACTCTTTTACTGCAGTGTTCTATGTGATATCGTTAGCAGGCTTTGTTACACAGTTCGCATACACATGTTGTGGTTGGGTCATGATAAGTTTTGTTTTTGCAGATTAGATGATGAAAGTCGTGAATAGAAAGCCTAGTCACATGTCGCTGTTCGAAGTTTGGTGCTGTCCGTGAGCGGTTCGTCATTGCTTCGGTGCCATAGAACTCCGGCCATATTTTTTCTGGTTTGTCCTCCATGATCTTCAGTTGTTTTCTGGAAGCCCTGGTGTGTGGCATCATATATCGAAGTCTGATGTCTTCAATTAGGAATGTCTCTCTCACTAGCAGGTACACTAGTCTAGATCTTGTTGTCTTTGGGAGACCTAGTGCTCTTTTTAGATAGGTCGATTTTACCTTTTCTAGTGTTTCTAGATTTTTTTCTGTCAGGTGGTCCCATATAACCTCCATCCCATAGGCTAGGATTGGCAAGATTTTTGTGTTGAATAATTTCATGGCTGTTTCTAGACTGAGTAGGCGGTTTGGGTATTTTCAGATACTGTAACTCGAAAATGGTCTCACTGTCTCGATGGAGCAGCACGCCAGAGTGTGTGCACCGCCCTTGCTTGTAATGAAAGCAATATTGTGTTCGTGATCTGTCGATCTTCTTTACTTATAAATGTAGCGACTGCACCACTCGATAACGCGATGCCTCCATTGACCTGAAATAACCAAAAGTCCCTTGCGTGTTCGCGACAGACCCTTAAGATTACGCGAACTTACTGACTGTAGTTCTTATTCCCGGTTTGAGAATGGTTATTCAAACGTTAAAAAATAGTGTCTTGAATCATCATTCCATCACCCAAGCTGAGGCCACATTATGAATTTTGCGAGTGTATTAAGTTGTTAATTATTACTCCGTCATCAAGGCGTCGCTACGTCGCGTATTCAACAACTGCATGACGTAACTCCAGGGATAACATACCCATGAGCAATGTTCAGAATGCGTCGTAATTTAAGTGTAAAGTTATTACTGTTCACAGTGAAATGTCACTAAATCGCTTGGCACTTTTATGTTATCAGAATAATCAGTTAAATTCACGAATACACTTTAAATATCCTTTAAATGACGTAGGCGACACGGAGAATTAAAGTTGAATTAAGGTTTATTGTTCTTTGTAATTATTGTCTGCCCCTATGCTGAGCACACACACCGATAAGTCATTCAAGGAATTGCATATGTTGACATCAGTAATTCTGACCTCGACGTTAACTTCTGACAACACGGCGAAATCGTAATTTCTTCGTGCTTGCGTTTAGTTGTAGCCTACTCAAGTCTAATAATCGAGTTGATGTAGGCGATCAGTCTCTTTCTGTGTCCTTTCACGTTCGTGACTATTAAGTATCACGGAGGCTAAGTGGCATCAGAAATCGGTAATCACACGATTCTATTTTCTGTCACATACATCAAAATCCCGTTATTTCTTCAGACGGTAAAGAAGATCCTACTTTAGTCCGACTTCTGACTCATACTTACAGTCTATATCGTAAAACTTTAAACTTCAGATCAGTTTTAAAGCAATCTAGTAGCGTTTAACGTAAGTACTACTGTTGCAGAATACAAGAGAGAAGATGAAGTTAACATCTCCATTGCCGAGTTACACTATCGTCACAGCGAACTTACAGCTCGATGCGGCTACAGCTCTCTTCTGGGATAAATATTATGTTTGGTCGATTTATGGTCTGGGCTTTAACCTTCGTAAATAATAATTTTTGAATTCTTTCTTTAAAGTTTCTGTTTTGTATCGCATGGTATTCTTTCATTCAGTCCTTTCTTTATGATAAGCATTAGTGTTTATATTACATTCCTATTAACCAAACTGAGAAAAGTGTGAATTTTGTTGTCAGTAGTTGCCGTCACTGTCAGGATGACTAATTTTGCTATTTCTTTTGCGACAAAAAGGGTGGTTATTATGGGTTATATATTTGGGGTGTTACAGAGGCGAAGAGATAGATACTTTGTCATATAATTGAGATGATTCGTGGAGAGATGTATGAAAGATAAACAATACTTTAGAACGAGAGACTCTGAACGCCTAAAGCACTGAACAGTGGAAACACACACACCACAATTGCAAACCGTATTATTCATCGGAATCACCACTCCACCGGCATAAAAAGACCCTTAAACAGTAATAATAATTTACTGAAATCTAATGCTAACCTACTGCAACCAAAATAAGATCTATTACAGCAATTTTCAGTATCGAAATTGACATACACCAGCTTTGCGCCTTTGTCACATGATGCATAGACATCAAGCTGAAATGGCTAGACAGCCACACAATGTTCAGTTAATTATTTTTAAACATTTAAGTTGGTAGAAACTGATGGTTTCCTACCGAGATATATCCCTGTTACAGTTTTCCTCATCCTCGGGATGACATAACCTACATTTTACAACACTACTGGCCATTAAAATTGCTACACCACGAAGATGACGTGCTACAGACGCGAAATTTAACCGACAGGAAGCAGATGCTGTTATATGCAAATAATTAGCTTTTCAGAGCATTCACACAAGGTTGGCGCCGGTGGCGACACCTACATCGTGCTGACATGAGGAAAGTTTCGAACCGATTTCTCATGCACAAACAGCAGTTGACCGGCGTTGCCTGGTGAAACGTTGTTGTGATGCCTCGTGTAAGGAGGAGAAATGCGTACCATCACGTTTCCGGATTGTAGCCTATCGCGATTGCGGTTTATCGTATCGCGACATTGTTGCTCGCGTTGGTCGACATCCAATGACTGTTAGCAGAATATGGATTCGGTGGGTTCAGGAGGGTAATACGGAACGCCGTGCTGGATCCCAACGGCCTCGTATCACTAGCATTTGAGATGACAGGCATCTTATCCGCATGGCTGTAACGGATCGTGCAACCACGTCTCGATCCCTGAGTCAAAAGATGGGGACGTTTGCAAGACAACAACCATCTGCACGAACAGTTCGACGACGTTTGCAGCAGCATGGACTATCAGCTCGTAGACCATGGCTGTGGTTACCCTTGACGCTGCATCACAGAGAGGAGCACCTGCGATGGTGTACTCAACGACGAACCCGGGTGTACGAATGGCATTTTTTCGGATAAATCCAGGTTCTGTTTACAGCGTTGTGATGGTCGCATCCGTGTTTGGCGACATCGCGGTGAACGCACATTGGAAGCGTGTATTCGTCATCGCCATACTGGCGTATCACCCCGCGTGATGGTATGGGGTGCCATTGGTTAAACGTCTCAGTCACCTCTTGTTCGCACTGACGGCACTTTGAATAGTGGACGTTACATTTCAGATGTGTTACGACCCGTGGCTCTACCCTTCATTCGATCCCTGCGAAACCCTACATTTCAGCAGGATAATGCACGACCGCATGTTACAGGTTCTGTGCGGGCCTTTCTGGATACAGAAAATGTTCCACTGCTGCCGTGGCCAGCACATTCTCCATATCTCTCACCAACTGAAAACGTCTGGTCAATGGTGGCCGAGCAACTGGCTCGTCACAATACGCCAGTCACTACTCTTGATGAACTGTGGTATCGTGTTGAAGCTGCATGGGCAGCTGTACTTGTACACGCCATCCAAGATCTGTTTGATTCAATGCCCAGGCGTATCAAGGCCGTTTTTACGGCCAGAGGTGGTTGTTCTGGGTACTGATTTCTCAGGATCTATGCACCGAAATTGCGTGAAAATGTAATCACACGTCAGTTCTAATATAATATATTTGTCCAATGAATACCCGTTTATCATCTGCATTTCTTCTTGGTGTAGCAATTTTAATGGCCAGTAGTGTAGTACTGAAGTTCATAATTTGTCACAATTCATGTTTTGTGTGTGGAGACATCGTCTGATTCGACCGAAGATAACAATCTGATATGACTTCTGCAGACCGTTGTCCAGAGTACGTACGGGCGGTCGTTGAGATCAGTTCCACCGAGATCATGCACGTGCTGGTGTACCGGTATGACAAGTCGTCGACCGAATGCCCAGATGTTTACTGGATCGTAGCCTTACAGACGGCGGCGTCCTGCGCTAGACACATTTAGTCGTCATTAACACGCCCCCTGTCTCCAATCTCGGCATTCTCGTTTCTTTTCGTTTTTCCATCGAGGTTTATAATTCTCATACAATTTGTTACTCTACATAATAAAAATTCTGAAAGGTTTGGACGAAAATATGGGAAAACAGTGAGAAATGCATGCTTGAACATAAATGCGGATACTAGTGAAGCCTGCAGATTTCGCTGTTATATTTGACCACGAATGGAATCTGTGGAATGTCCTCAATACGTTATGGATGTCAGTGGTGGTCAGAACAGTGTCCTGTGTAATTGTGAGTGCATTATGTGGGAGCTACGTGACTCGAACGGGGCATATTTTTGCTGCTCGTAAGGTGGGTACTTCTGCTACCAAGGGAGCCGAAGTATTTGATGTTCCAAGATGCATCGTATTGGAGATTTATACCAGATACAGGGAAAGCGGAAAAACAATATCCGATAAGTCATAAGGCAGACGAGAGTGCACGTAGTGATGAATAATAAGAGAACGACACTTGCAAAAGTCAGAGCAGAACTGCACGTTGTACTGTTGTTAGGCACACTGTCAGCACCAACACAATACGAACGGAGTTCTATAAGCCGGGAAATGCAGGGTGAGTTGGAATTTCAAAACCGTGCGTAAGCGATGCAAGTGCCCGTAATGGAAAAAAGGCATTTAGTCGGATGAGTCTTGTCCCACATTGTTTCTAACTTCTGGCTGAGTTTGCACGACAAGAGTGAAACACGGAGGGAATTCGGTGATGATTTGGGCAGCTATACCGTAGTATTCCATGGCCCCCATGGATGCTCTGGAAGGTCGCATTACTAATTAAGATTGTGTGACAATTTTTCCTGATCAGCTCATCCCATGATGCTATGTTTATTCCCGAATGGTGATGCTGTGTGTCCAAGAGGACAGGCCTCCAGTTCACACAGCTTGTATCGTCCGGGGCTGGTTTGAGAGGACGAGGATGAAGACCTGTCGCATCTCCCCTGGCCACCACAATCACCAGATCTCACTTTTATTGAGACCTTCTGGTCTGCTATGGAGAGAAAGGTGCGTGATTGCTCTCCACCTCTATCCTCATTACTTGAACTTGCACTATTTTGCCGGAAGAATGGCATAAGATTACCTTGAAAATCATACAGGACCCACATTTATCTATTCCGAGATACCTGGAAGCTTTTTTTGCCTCCACTACACTACACGATGAAGTGTTGTCTTTTTGGAGTTTCCCAGTATTTTTGCCCACCGCCTATATTGATACCAGGCAGAAAAAGAGTGGGGAACTGTGTGACATTTCATGACCACACCTGTCAGCTAGTGATGGTCATTGTGTAAAAACTCTCCTCTCGGTCCGAACAGGCCTCGGAAGACCCAACGGTACCGATCGGCCGCCGTGTCGTCCTCAGCCCACATGCGTCACTGGATGCAGATGTTACGTGGCATGTGGTCAGCACACCGCTCTCCCGGCCGTATGTCAGTTTCCGAGACCGGAACCTCTACTTCTCAATCAAGTAGTCCTCAGCCATACAAGGACTGAGTGCACCCCACTTGCCAACAGCGCTCGGCAGACCGGATGGTTACCCATCCAATTGCTAGCCCACCCCGACACCGCTTAACTTTGGGGATCTGGCGGGGACCGGTGTTATCATGCGGCAAGGCCGTTGGCAAACCTTCCACAGGCTGACCGGCACACCGGACCCCGACGCTAATCGACCAGGCGGATTCGTGGCGGGGACCGGCACGCCTTCCCGCTCGGGAAGAAAACAATACTGTAACCAATAGAAGTGGGTAATTTACATTATACAACCAAACATTTCGTATATCAGACGAATGATTTTTGGTTAAAGTTTATACTTCACGTAGCAGGAGGAGAATTTCCAACAGAAAGTAATCAGAGAAGACCATCAGTATAGACCAGTTAAGCCTATGTGTATATATTACTTAGTTTTGCGGGAAGCACAGTGATGAAACTGGTATACACTCTTTATTTAGTTTCTGTCTTTCTTTCCTTTTCTTTCCACAGGAAGACATATTTATGTTAATTATGTGTAAAATCAAGCAGCAGAAGCCTACTTTACTTCATTACCTTCTGAAGAAGAAAATTTTACTCATCAGCAATAATGAGTTTGCTTCTTTCCGTTTTTCCACGCACGAAGAACGAAATTTATAGATGCAGTTACATTTCCATAACAATTATGTGACTGCCTTCTCAATGGAATTTACATTTATTTGTATTCAAGCCATGTTGCAAACAAAGGCAACAGAAGGGGCATACTTAGTTTGTCGTTCAGAAGAAGCGCGTTTCCATATCATCAAGTTACATTCTCTCTTTAAAGGCGGAGAAGCCGGGCCGAGAAGGCAAAAATTGGCGGCCGTAAAGGACGGGCTGAAGCGGAGGAAGGAGACCCGAAAAAATAAAGTGGCTAGAATTCCTGGCTCTCGCCCCGGGGGCCCGGGTTCGATTCCCGGTACCGGTATCCGGCATTTTTTTTGCTCTTCATATGCGACTTGTCCTGACTTGTCTTGGCAATTTTAAAAAAAGGAAGCAGTGTGTTAGACCACATGGCTAGCCGGTTGGGCTTCACTTTGTAAGCTTTCTACAAAAATTTATCTATAAATGAAAATGATGAATATTCTTTTTTTCGAGAGCTTTCTCCTCATGTAACTAGAGTTTTAGATATCGTACTCAACTGATGAACAATATTGTTGGTTGGGGCTGTGTTGCGCTTGTGAACAGTGTCATGAATCAACACTTTAAAATTAGTGAAATACTGTATTTTAAATAATGAAAACTAGTCTAACTAAATGCCAATAGTAGTTAATTGTATACTCAGTAAAAACTGTTCATTGAAACTCAATACTGATATACATTATGAAAGCTGCATCACTTGAAGTGCAATTCCTGACGTCAAATGTCGACAAAAATTAAATAGCGTGAGAGAGAATGAGTCACTCTCTCGGTATTCTCTATATTCAAAGGTACAATTTAATGTTGATTTTTCACCCGAGACATTGTGTTTGTGAGACGGTAGGAAGTCATCAACAGGAGTGGGCTCTGATGGAAATTTATACGTTGTTAAAGAATATGGAGTCTTTACGGTGGCACACCTTCGAATAGTATTATTCTGGAATTGAGAACGAGCAGGCAATTTGGACATTTAAAAGTAAATCTTGCAGTGCACGCTTGAAAGCCACGTGGAGGTATTAGGGAAAAGAACATCTCAAAGCACTTACTACGGACAGAATGCTGAGCCCAAGAATTTCTCCCACAGTGTGCAGACTATGTGTTCGGTCGACAAGACGGAAAAATGGCCAACATGGACCTACATGTTAGGCGTACCTTGGCACAGCAGAGGCGGTGTTGTGAGAGAAATCGAGATCTCCCAGTGAATGCGTTATGGCAGCATCGTAAACGGCCTTTGTGAACAGGGATGGTGGCCATAAAAATACGCGAGTTTCCATCTTCATAGTGGACAGGACACTGTCGAAGGAGCCGTCAGATGGTGTCACCCCTTAGCCTGCAGAGGTTTTTAGGAAGCCTCAGGCTTCAAAACAATGTTAGAAAGACGCAACGTTTATGGCGGCTCTGAAATGGTCTATGTTGGAACGCAAAATCACCTCTCTTGGTTTAGCTGGGACCCCTAGTCAGACACATAGTAACGTTCAGGCCGTCCAGATAATGATCTCCATGATGAATGGGTTGTTTACTTTAGAACTAAATGGAAACTAAAAATAACACTTTGCCTAAAGTGGTTGTGGGAAAAAAACAAATCGGGAGCACAATGTCTCCTCCTCTGTCCGAGGGAATCTGTCAGTCAGGAATTGGCTGCTTCTCCTGAAAAGAGAAGAATACAATTATTAACTTTGGTTAGGATTAGCCGATGAGTACAGCAGACGAGTTAGAGGGGAGACATGTGGCTCATGGAGTCTTGTGATTGGCATAAAACCCTTGTGGGGGCGGTTGTGGCAGTGCTTTTGTGGAATTTTACTGCGTTTTTATGGAAAGTGAGTAGAAGAGATACTTGGCCTTTCGATTCATTTTCCTGTCTGGAGTGGGACTTCTGATTCGGTCTGGAGAGGATACTGGTTTCGTCTCCAGTAATGAATGGGATGCCCTAGAGACACTTGTCCTGAGCATGATTGCACTCTATTACTGATCTTGACTGGTATGCCTGTGGTGAGGACTTAGCTGTACCGACAGTTTAGACCTCAATCACCTTGGAAAACTTGTTGTGCAGAGGACAATCTTATTTGTGACAGGTCTGTTGCCCTGACATTTGATCTCATTGTGTGCACCGCTATATAAGTGAGTCAAACTGGTCCGTGGTATGACCGGCGAACAGGAGAGTCACACGCTGGAATCTGCCGAGATTTCAGAGAGTAGTTGTGATCCATCTAACAGATCACCAACCGTGACTGCATATTTCGTTCCCATGATAGAGAGTTACAGGCGCCGCCCATCGCTGCTCTGCAGACGCTTGAACCATGACCATCACCCGAGATGTCCCGCACATCGAGAAAAGGGGTATTGTATTGCTGCTCTGGTTCGTTAGTGGAAACAAGATTACAGCCTTGCCAGTTGTTATCAGCTGCACCAACGTAGTACAACTTCTGTGTAGAATAAATCTATTGTTACGTCTGCCACAGACGGCCCCTGCCAGGCAGACTTCACTCAAGACACTCCTGTGTACCATATAACATACACAAGCACTTGCAGGTGCAACCAAGAGGAAAACAATTCTTCAAAATAAACAGAACTTGCTAGAGACTAATGTGAACCTTTTTCTGCAGAGGTCACCTCACAGTCACAGGGAAAGTTAGAGTACTCCGCCGATCTCCGCCGGCTTTATAAGGCCAGCGCAGCAGCAGTACAGCCAGTTCCTCGCCGAGCTAGGGCCAGCTCCGACAGACCTCACCGACGCTCTTGATGAATAGTCGTCTACATGTTATTTGTTTCCTTTGTGTATATATAGTCATTGCTCGAGAAGTGTAGTTCAGTTTCAATAAACGACATTATACAGAGTGTTCTACAATACTGAGTATTCTTCATCTATCAATGTCCATTTTTGATAGATAATTTCAGGTTGCGGTATTCATGTTTTGAGCCAGGGTAAATAGTTACATCAGACAAATCTTAGTCTTTGCCAATCAGAGTCCACATTCGGTTAACTGTTCGTTGCATATTTGTGCTGGCATCAATCATGTTTTATTTTTTGTCATCACACTTAATATGTATTTTTGTACAATATTCAATCCATAAATATGTGCCATTATTTTTATTAAAGGTCAATCCCATCTGTGTTGATATAGAAATCACCCATCAACAATTGACAAAAATAATAACAGGGCCACCATTTCAATAAAATTATGTCAGCATTTAAGTTCATTTAGATTCTGATAAACAAGGTAACATCTAATGCAGCCAATCAACAACAAACATAGGCAAAGATCAAAATAAATTTAGGAGACGCATGGGACAGGTGGTCAAGAGGAAGATTTAGTAGTTAAAGTGATTGCTGTAAGCGTGGTAACTCGCCTGTCACCTTCCAACACATACCGCAAGTTCATTGTAATCTTGCAGCTGCTCGCTCAGAAGAAAAATAACTGTTCGAGATTACCTACACTGTTCACTGTAAATTAATCTGCCTGTTTAGCACACCTGATTATTCCGACTACAAATTGTTTCCTCATGAGAATACAGAGTGAGATCTGCCCTGAAAAAAGGTAACTTACTTCATGCTCCGCATGTTATTTTGTGCCTGACGCTTTTGAAAGGAAATAGAAATCAGCGGATGCAGCAGCGAAAGAAAATATAAATTGCTCACTGCAAAATTTGTGTGGCCACATGTGGCGTAAGTTGTAACGCACACACGACAAAATATTCAAAACTTTACTAAGAATCGTGGACAAGGGCTTTACTTCAAGCGAAGTCGTTCTTTAGAAATTAAACTCTGGTTATTGTCAAAAATACTCCCGGCGTAAGAAGACCCTAACAACTATGAAAGTCTTTCAATACGAAAATTACAGACATTCCAGACAACTGCATTTATTGCGACATGATGCAAACAAAGAGATGAAATTAACCCTTAACTGGTCCGGTGAAAAGAAATTGCATTAAAACTGTAGTGGGGTCTGAGAAACCCCAATGATTGAAAATAAGATGTTACCACAAATAATTGCATTTACTTGTCAAATAAGATACATATTATTACATGTGAATGTGTAATACATGAGCTATATATATATAAATAATGTGTGATTACATAATTAAATTGTGCATGCAAAATGAGACATGTTATTTTGCACAGTCCGGCCAAATACACACACTGTGTTCCAAACAAAGCAACTTACGATACTTAACACAAGAAAATTTTGTCTTTCTGTCTTTTTCTCCAGGGCACAACTGACAACGCCCCTTTCTGACACGTGGCTCTGGACTCTCCACTTCTTCGTCTCCACCTCTATTTTTTGCAACAACCTGCTGCAGCTCCATTTGAAGATATCTGGTTTCACGTCTATCCATATGCTCTTTGATAAGTGCCATGCCTAATGAAATCAAAAATTTCCTTCTTGGCATCTTCTGTGCTGTTGAATTAGGCTTGCAGTATGACACAATAGCACTGTTTACACCAGCAATGTCCAACATTGAGAAGAAAATAGCCATAGGCCATCTCCTTGTGCGCCTCGAAGTAGTGTATGTACCACACAACTGGTCAAGGGTATCCAATCAACTCTTTGTCTCATTGTAGTTGGTTATCATTTCAGGTTTTCCAGAGTCTGTTATCTTCTGTTGGTGATGCATGCTAGACAATAAAATAACTGCTTTGTTCTTCCTCGGAACATATGAACAAAGCGTGAGGTCTGCAGTATGTCCAAAGAGAGTAGATCCAATTTGTCTAGGCCAGCTAGCTTTGAATTCTTGTGGAATTTCACGTTTGTTGGCTCTCACTGTTCCCAGGATGGCGAGATTCTGCGTTTTCAATCTCTCAGCAAGTTCAATGGAGGTGAACCAATTGTCAACAGCCACATTTCGATTTGTTCCTTTGATGGGTTCAATTAATCGCAGCACTGTTTGAGTTGGCACTGACATGTTTCAGCGAATTTCACTTTCTGAAGTAATACAAATGAAAGCATTATTCATATAGAAGTCCCTGGAATCTGCAAAACACAGAACTTTTATTCCACATTTATTAGGTTTTTTAGGCACGTGCATTTTAAAAGGGCATCGTCCCCAAAATGGTACCAGCAATTCGTCAACAGTCTCAAAGCTTCCAACAACAAAATACTGAATACAATTATGGATGAATGCATCCCAAATTTCACGAATATGAGCAAGTTTATCTGTCTCCCTTCGCTTTGCTCGTGTCTGTGCGCAAACAAACCACAAGGCTGCAAGAATGAACAAAAATCTCTTGACATTTATAGTGGCCCGGAAGATCTCTCTACCTGTACCATTTGAAGCAAAAAGGCTAGAAACATCTTCGTTTCGTGATTTCAATACACCTGCCAGGTATGTCCTACCATTGCTTTGATTTCAATCATATCAACATCACCCACAAATGATAGCAGAGGTCGTTTATACCTGCTTCTCATTTGACAGATTTTGTCATTTGAATGATTCACTATAATTTGTAGCATGGTGTCAGTGAAGTATAATTGCCAAGTACCTAAAACATAGTTGTCACGGACATCCTTTGTAGCTCCACGAACACCTGGCAATCTGATAACAATGTTATGTGCACGTGTACGTCCAAGCGCAGGGGGATTCTCGCTCCACTTAAAACATTTATTCTTCCCATAGAAATAGTTGGAATCACAAGTGGGCACACAGTCTTCTTCCTCGCTGACATCAGTTTCATCTGAAGACGATATGTCACCAGGCTCCACTACACCATCTGAGATTTCCGAGGAAGATGATAACTCATTCTCACTGATATCACTGAGAGTTGCGTCATCCAGTAGACGCTGTATTTCTTCGTCTGTCAAACGCTTGCTCCAGGCCATGGCACCGTAACACCTGAAAATATTACAAAAGTTTTGAGCAAAAAATGGGAGAAAGTTTCCTAGAAAATGTTCAGCTTAATGGAAAAAACACTACCGTTAAAGCCCTGGTGGGGTCTCACACGCCCCAGAATGCTCCCAACTGACAAACCGTTTGGAATGAATTGAATGTAACGGCGCACACAGTCATCTAGAGGCCATTAAAGAATACCAAAACCGCCAGCGCCACCTGTTGAGTAGATATAGAGGTACGTATAGGAAAAAAGTCCTGGTGTCTGTCGGACCCCACTAGGCCAGTTAAGGGTTGACACTAATCATGAACGTTATCTGGGAGACAAAGATTTCCTTCAATTAATAGTTCTGACAAATATTTCATTCTTCCGCATGCTTCGGTTACCTTGAAAAATTCTTCCAAAAAATCATTTCCATCAATCCATAATAAAAGTATTCCCGATAATTTCTCTCAGATTCACAAATATCAAATCTCCTTCTCTAAAACTCAACTGTTCGCTACTCTGCCTCAGATAAGAATGTGCCAGCGCTGCACAACTGACAGATGAGCATGCGAACCACAGATAAACTTAAACAGTGAGGCAAGGATCTTATTCACTACTTGTATAGTGCGATCATTCATCTTTGTCCCAGTACAGTAAACGTGAATTATTTACAATGGCAGGTAACATGTGGAAACCTTAGAACTGTTGTGAAAGCCAACGAATGTTTTTCAGTTTCCAAAGGACAGGGACTATTCGACAACCTGGAGATAACAGGCGGGCCAACTCTCAGTTCAGCTAAATTGAAGTGGTCTGGCCTGACCCTGCCAGTTTCAAAGGCGAATGATATCATCAGTATTATTAATTCTTAAAAGCCGTTGGAGAAGAAACTTCTCAGAGGATTGGTGGGATGCCACACCTTACTGCAGTTAGTATGAGTGCTGGCACGCAAGGGGCGACGGAAGTGCCTACAGTGTACATTGGAGGCTGATTAGCCGAAAGGTATGCATGTTAACGTAATTTCGTGGATCGGTTTTGTTGCTCGCAAAAAGGTGAGTCTGTCCGCAGCCCTCGCAGGTTTAGGATGGGTGTTTTGAGCTCTTTGGGACGGAGCTGAGGCTTTAAAAGTGCTGGGTGTATGTAGTCAGACTGAATGATCTACAACGATCAATAAATTTACTGTCCATTTTTCTTGTGAGAAAGGCTGCAAAATGATGAACGAACACTAGCAAGGAGCACAGAGGCATCACTTTAGAACGTGGAGCCATCAGAAAGCTGGAAGAAGTGTTTGGCGATAAAGACGGACTTGGCCAGGTCTTATAGGACAATTAATTCCACGAATCTTCATGGAAACCTGCGGATGTTTTACGTGTGGCCTTCTTCTTTTTAACTTTAAGTTCTCATCCTGCTTTATTTTGAAGAAGAAACTATAAACCGATTGGGGGCATGTAGTTTCTTGCTGTGCTCGCTTTTCAATTCAGTGGCTATGTTTAGGGACCTCTTGAAAGTAGTGGAACTGCTACAGGGTATCGTCTCTTCTGACCCTCTCTGCTGACCAAAGCCAAGTTGGAGAGCCTTATTTATAGTACGATAGTGTGTGTAGCAGTACACAGAAACTATCTGCGTCCGATAAGAAGTACTGGGTGATCAAAAACTCAGTATAAATTTGAAAACTTAATAAACCACGGAATAATGTAGATAGAGAGGTAAAAATTGACACACATGCTTGGAATGACACGGGGTTTTATTAGAACCGCCCCATATTGCTAGACGCGTGAAAGATCTCTTGCGCGCGTCGTTCGTGATGATCGTGTGCTCAGCCGCCAGTTTCGTCATGCTAGGCCTCCCAGGTCCCCAGACCTCAGTCCGGGCTATTATTGGCTTTGAGGTTACCTGAAGTCGCAAGTGTATCGTGATCGACCGACATATCTAAGGATGCTGAAAGACAACATCCGACGCCAGTGCCTCACCATAACTCCGGACATGCTTTATAGTGCTGTTCACAAGATTAGTCCTCGACTACAGCTATTGTTGAGGAATCATGGTGGACATATTGAGAATTTCCTGTAAAGAACACATCTTTGCTTTGTCTTACTTTGTTATGCTAATTACAGCTATTCTGATCACATGAAGCACCATCTGTCGGACATTTTTTAAACTTTTGTATTTTTTTTGGTTCAAATAAAACCCCATGTCTATCCAAGCATGGGTGTCAATTTGTACCTCTCTATCTACATTATTCCGTGATTTACTCAGTTTTCAAATTTATACTGACTTTTTGATCACCCGGTATTTCAGAAGACGTATACCGAGCAATACATCATGTAATTTCTCTTGTGCACCGAAAGACACTAATGTTGTAGATTATCCGTTTTGCCCATAGCATACTCCTATTTTTCTCAGAATTGCGAACATCTTTCAATACTTTATATTAACGAATGTTTTTTCCAGTTCAACAAATGCCTTGGACGTGTCTTGATCTGTGTTAAGGCTCGCTTCCATTACAAATTGCAGCTTTAAAACTGCCTATCTGGTGTCACTACCTTTCCTAAAGCCAACCTGACGGTAAGCTGCTGGAGCCTCACTTGTTATTATTGTGGTCTTCAGTCCTGAGATTGGTTTGATGCAGCTCTCCATGCTACTCTGTCCTGTGCAAGCATCTTCATCTCCCAGTACCTACTGCAACCTACATCCTTCTGAATCTATATAATGTATTCATCTCTTGGTCTCCCTCTACGATTTTTACCCTCCACTCTGTCCTCCAGTACTAAATTGGTGATCCCTTGATGCCTCAGAATGTGTCCTACCAACCGATCCCTTATTGTAGTCAAGTTGTGCCACAAATTTTTCTTCTCGCCAATTCTGTTCAATACCTCCTCATTAGTTATGTGATCTACCCATATAATCTTCTGCATTCTTCTGTAACACCACATTTCGAAAGCTTCTATTCTCTTCTTGTCCAAACTATTTATCATCCACGTTTCACTTTAATACGTGGCTACACTCCATACAAATACTTTCCGAAACGACTTCCTGACACTTGAATCTATACTCGATGTTAACAAATTTATCTTCTTCAGAAACGCTTTCCTTGCCATTGCCAGTCTACATTTTATATCCTCTCTACTTCGACCATCATCAGTTATTTTGCTCCCAAAATAGCAAAACTCATTTACTACTTTAAGCGTCTCATTTCCTAACCTAATTCCCTCAGCATTACCCGACTACATTCCATTATCCTCGTTTTGCTTCTGCTGATGTTCATCTTACGTCATCCTTTCAACACACTGGCCATTCCATTCAGCTGCTCTTCCAGGTCCTTTGCTGTCTCTGAAAGAATTACAATGTCATCGGTGAACCTAAAAGTTTTAATTTCTTCTCCATGGATTTTAATTCCTACTCCGAATTTTTCTTTTGTTTCCTTTACTGCTTGCTCAGTATACAGATTGAATAACATCGGGGATAGGCTACACCCTTGTCTCACTGCTTTCCCAACCACTGCTGCCCTTTCATGCCCCTCGACTCTTATAAGTGCTATCTGCTTTCTGTACAAATTGCAAATAGCCTTTCGCTCCCTGTATTTCACACCTGCCACCTTTAGAATTTGAAAGAGAGTATTCCAGTCAACATTGTCAAAAGCTTTCTCTAAGTCTACAAATGCTAGAAACGTAGGCTTGCCTTCCCTTAATCTATTTTCTAAGATAAGTCGTAGGATCAGTATTGTCTCCCGTGTTCCAACATTTCTACGTAATCCAAACTGATCTTCCCCGAGGTCGGCCTCTACCAGTTTTTCTATTCGTCTGTAAAGAATTCGTGTTAGTTTTTTGCAGCCGTTGCTTCTTAAACTGATAGTACGGTAATTTTCACATTTATCAACACATGCTTTCTTTGGGATTGGAATTATTATCTTCTGCATTGTTCTGTACGTTTTCCTGGTGGCAACCTGGAGGCTGTAACGGAACTGAAATGATGGTGGGCTGACAGTAATTTGGAGCCCGCGCTTCGGAAACGGGCGCGCTGGTGTGAGACTGCCAGGGAGTGCACCCTGATGCCATCTATTGGCGAAACTGGGAATTAGCGCTGCCTGTCAGACAATGCACTAAGCTCTCGGAGTCAAATGTATTCTTTTTCTTGGTAATTATAAGCTATTACTATATGATTTAATGTTATAAAGCGCTAGTAGTAAATTATTCTTAAATACTAAATGATTTCGGTGAAAAGGTGGTAGGGGAACACCCCCACTCTTGGTGATACGAGCGTAGCTAGAGGTAGCTGGAGACACAGGGACTGAACAATAAAATGGCCTGGGTAGTGTTGACGTGATCAGACGTGCATAACTGTGCTCATGCAAAAGTGATTGTGCAACAGCGAAGAGGAGAATATCGTCGCCGTTTATGGAGTAGAACGCGACGAATGGTTGTCGAAGCCGTCTCTATGCCACTGGGGCTGATTGTAAGAGTTCCTGCGCCCAGATTTTATGGCGGATGTGCAGTAGCTTATACGAGTGCTACAGCTCGTAGTTCCAGCCGCCATTGAGGGCATGAGGCGTGAAGAGCTGCGTTAGCCACATGCATCTCACCACCAGCACCGACACGTCTACCCAAGGCAAGACTGCTTGCAATTGTTAAGTCGAACTTTGTATACATGTAAAAGGAGAATACCAGTTTTCTTTTGTGCAAGTGCAGAAGACAGAATATAGTAATGAGTAAAATTACGATGCATGTTGTTCATTGTAAAGTGTAGTAACCTGAAACATAGTGTAGTGAAATCAGACTGAGGCCACCATCGCCTCTTTCATTTACAATTCTTTTGGGTGTAGAATACTTTAGCGTATAAGAATGTTGAAAAGAGCAATGGTCACACCAGAATGAGTCGCCTATTTATAGTTACTTAAATTTTTCTGAGTAACCTTTCAAGTAAAGTCACTTAACTAATTCTATATCAATTGTCCAAAGAGTAATATCCAAAATCATTAAATAAGTTGAAGGATAGAATTTTGTTAACCTAAGTTGCATAAATTGTCTTGGTGGTAATTACCAAGCCAACTCACAGGAATTGAGAGAGTATTTGCTTTGTAGAATCACCTAGAATGATCAGAAACAGTAATATTCAGAATTAAGTTTAAAATTCAACTCAAGCCGTTTCACTTTGAAACGAGCCAAAAAATTGATTTATTCTTTTGCTCCTTCAGAGCTGGCGACCGTAGTTATAAGTATTTTCAGGAGGATTCGACGGTAAGTCTGCTGCTCTCGTCGTGCTGATAGGATTACCCACTGCTGCTAGCAGTGGTGATTGGATACATAAGCTCACTACCAAGTTAAGTGGGTCAGGTAGGCAGTGTTACCGTGTGAACTGTAGGGCACTGTAGGCCGTGGATCGAACCCGTTCAATCATCACAGCTCTTTGGGAAATAGTCCGGTTAGGAGTGTACTAATCATTAGGTAAATACTGGCGAGTAACGGTCAAAAATTTATACGCAAGTGAATTTAGCAAGGTCCATGTAGCACCTAGTTAATGTGGTGCAATGGCGAGGGTAGGAGTGGAGTAAAAGTGAGCTGAGCTTGTGGCAGCTGTGCTGTCTTCAAAGATTAATAACGTGAATTCACTACTACCTCTTACCATTAGGGCTGAGCTATTTACAGTTAAAATACGTAGCAGTAAGTGCAAAGGCGTGACAGCTACAAGTCCGAATTGGCTTTATACATACGGAAGTAGGAAGTGGGTCATTCTGTCAGTGGAGGGGTTAAAACAACCGAGTCAGTTGAGAACATACCCCATTTACTGATGGAAAGATTCGGCGGTTCGGTCGCATGTGGCGACCGTGACAGGACTTACCAAGTTTGTAGAATAATGGCTGCAATAAAAGTGTTTTATATAAACTTGTAGTTTCAAGAAAATTTTAAATTCTAATTCTGTTGTAGGCAAATATACCACAATTGGTAAGTTCAAGACGACAACCTGCAAAGCAGCAAAAGAAAGTCCAATAGTGGGAGTTAAACAAGTAATACTTGGTTTAATAAACATTTCTATTAGGCACGAAATACAGCAGCATATGATGGAGTCGAATAGTAACAAGCAAGACGAAAACATTACAAGGTCAGACCCAGAATTTGGGACCATAGATACTGTTGTAGGGTTGGAAAATCTTATAGATGAATCCACACCCACAAGACAGGAGGAACGGGAAGTGAAACCAAAGGTAGTGAAAAGTGAACCCAATGTATCTGTGGATGCAAGTCACAAGGGAGAGGATATGGAATTAACGAGTTTGTTAAATAGGATGATGGCGCAAATTCGAGAAGGGAATGCTAGTTTGAAAGCAGAAATGGCTAGTCATATATCCCAATTGGAGGAAAACCTATCTGGTAAAATAAAAGCCAATTTAGATATTTTGAATACGCAAAGCCAACGTATCACAGAGGTAAACAAATCAGTAAATAGCATTAGGGCTGAAATAACAAATGTTCAGAGAAAAGTCACAGAAATAGAGAAAAGATTTGATACCGAAATTCAGAGAATAGAGAAATCAGTGGAACCTTTGGTTAGTGAAAAATTAGAACCGATAATTGAAAGTAAATTACAGGTGATAGTACCAGTTGTAAAGAAAGAGATTGTTAAGGAAACGGCAGCTGATATTGAAACACTGCGCAATACCATGTTGAGTTTTGATGCATGTGTGCAGGAACAGGAAAATACACTGCGTAATGAGATAAAATTGTTAAGTCAGCAAGTTCAGAATCAGACGTTTCTTAACTGTAGTGGTATCCCATTGGTAATGCAAAAATCGGAAATACTGAGTAGGGAGGAAAAATACGATCCTCAAAAGAAACAAGGTGGATGGCATCCAATGGATTTTATAAAAAATTGTGAACGTGTCTTACCAACAGACATGTCGGATAAAGAAAAAATTAATTTAGTAATAGACGCTTTAGCAGGTCATGCTAAACGTTGGGGATTGAATTTGGATATCGACAATTTGAAGTTTACAGACTTCAAAGAAAAGTTCCTTGAAGAATTCTGGAGCACACAACAGAGAGATAGGTTGTGGAGAGAATTCGTTGTCGCCAGAATGCCAGAACATGGGCGTGGGCTCATGAAAGAATACTGTGAAGGATGGTTCAAGCGTTTGGCGTATCTTAAAGATCGTAGATCAGAATCGGAGATAGTGTGGGAGTTGTGGAAAAAGCTACCTGACGATTCAAAGCGTTATGTAGGAGGCACTCATCGAACATTCGATGAATTTTTAGAAGAAATCGAGAATGAAGATAGGTGGCGTGAAACTAGAGAGTTTCGAGGTTTCAGAAATCAGAATGGAATAGTAAAAGGTGGTAGGAATGAACCGCAAATTAACATGATGAGAGGAAGAGGTCGAGGAGGTAACTCTCAGCGAGGGAGAGGACACTATCAGGGAAACGGGATGCATTATCAAAATCAGGAAAACTAAATACCGCGCAGGTCAAGGGCCTAACGCGCGCGGAAAGAAAGAAATGGCCCAAATATAGGGAAGATCGGAGTAGTCAGTACTATAGTAGGATAGTGCGTCGTTCGCCTGAAGAGCAGTTACATAAACGAAACTTTGCGAAGTATAATGCAGGGATACAAACAGAGGAGAGAGAGCAGGGAGGAATTATTAAGGGAAATGAAGTAGGAAAAGAATATCGGTCGGATGTGAAGGCTCACGTGAATGAAATAAGTACAATTCGAGGTCAGAGTGACGAATTGATGAAGGAAGAGTCAGAGAAGGCGTTGTTTGTCGGTAGGGATGGGAACTGTGCAGAGAGGCAGGGGCAAGGTAGGAGTGATGTGACTTATGGTAAAAGGTTCGTACGAATAGTCGACGAATCGCATCGAGAAGTAATTAAAGAGGAAAGGGTGGATAAGAAAAAGGAGCATAGTGCAGAGACGCATGCTGATTCAGAAATTACCTCGTATGCAGAATATGTACATCAGCTCAAAAGCCAGCCAGCACAATTAGAAAGATCTTCCACTCAAGTGATTAATTTGGACCCGAATATGACGGTGTCAGAGAGCCATACCGATTATGATGTGTACCTAGTGACAGCAAGAGTACATGACTGTGATGAGGATTCTTTTAGAGAAATTAGAGAAAGTGAATCTAACCAAGAGAAAGAGTGTTGTGATCCCTGTAGTACTGAAGCAAATGAGTTGAGTGAGACTGGAATTCCATTAGTAGGGGAAAATAATGAAAGTAAGAGTGGCGAATGCACTATCCAACAAAGGGAAAGTAGAGAAATGGATTATAATTTGCAAGAATTATTTGAATCCGAAGAAGGTCATATTTCTAAGGAGGAGGAATTATCGTCAGAATCATCAGAAAGAAGTAGAGGAAGTTTCCGATCCCGCAACCGAGAGTTCAGGCATGACAGATTCGAATGAGAACGAGATGGCATTAAAGAGCCTAGACGAAGGACTACTGGAAAAAGCGGTGAAAGAATTTAGGATGAAAAGGAGAAAGAAACCTCCAGATGGAATGGTCAGTATAAAAACCGGAAAAATAATATGGCAAGACTTGGCGGTGGAAAAGGATTTATTATGGGAAGATATAGAGATCAAGTGTGTTAAAGGGCAAGAACATGCAGTACCGGATGCTTTGTCGAGATTACCGGAAGGATGTGAGACACTAGAAAGTGTAAAGAATAGGGAAGATGTTTTTGAGGTGAATTACTTCAAAAAAGCGGAAGGAAGAGAAAAAATTAGGGAAATATGTCGGAATATGCGAAGATATCAAAGTGATGATGATGCACTCAAGTCGGTAAAGGTCAAGTTTGACAATCCGGACGCAACTAACATAAGGGCTTCATATAAAATACACAAAGGTGTACTGTATCTTCAAAGATTAAATAATCCAGGGAAGTGGAGAGTATGTTGGCCGGAACAACACACTGAAGTGCTGATAGATTATGTTCACTTGGCATATGGCCATTGTGGTGCACGGAAGTGTACCGATAAGTTAGATGAATGCATTACCTTTAACAACATGGCACGAAGGGTAGCACAGAGGATAAGATCTTGTGATCTATGCCAAAAGGCGAAAGTAACAAATGCAACTAATCAAGGGCCCATGCAATCAATAAAACCTGATGAAGTATTAGAAATAGTAGCAGTAGATATCTTTGGACCATTACCGAAAACCATGGGGGGTTTTGTGTACATATTTGTAGCAGTTGAACTTTTCTCAAAGTATATAAAGCTATATCCCTTGAGAAAAGCTACTGCCAGAGCTGTGTATGATAAAATGGTGTGTGATTATTTTGTGAAAGTAGGGAAGCCAAAGAGAATACTATCAGATAATGGTGTTCAGTTTTGCTCAAAAATGTGGAAGGATGGGATGACTGAGAAACAGGTAGAAGTGGTACATATCTCAGCTTATCACCCATCAAGCAATCCGGCAGAAAGATATATGCGTGAGATAGGTCGGTTATTTAGGACGTACTACCATAGCAACCACAAGAAGTGGGGCATGTATGTGAGTGAATTCGAAGAAATCATGAATTCATTAACAAACGAGAGCACTGGATTTACTCCAGAAGAAATCCTGAAAAAGACGAGAAGTAAAAGTCTAGCAGAAGACCTACTAGAATTTCCAGATAGAGTTGAATTAGATTATGATAGTAAAAAGAACTTAGTAAAAGACAAGATGAGAAAACAAGCAGATGCGAGAATTCGTCGTCACGCCGAAAAAGTAAGGAATCCTAAATTCAAAATAGGTGATATCGTTCTTGTAAAAACACATGAAAAGTCAAGTGAAATTAATAACGAGATCAGCAAATTTAAATATATATATAATGGACCATTTAAAATAGTGTCCATACCCAATGTGAATGCTTATTATTTAGAGTACCCATTAACAGGCAAACGCCTGGGAGTAAGAAACATAGTGGATCTCAAAAGGTATGAACCACGAATTCACCCGATTGATAATAAATATATAAATAAATATTAAAGTAAACCAATATGTAAATAGTTTTGTTTCTTTTGTTCTATGTGAAAGGTAAATGTTCACTAAAATATGTTGCAGTATTCTAATGAAACTTCTAGTTTAAGTAGAGTCTAAACGGACTGGGAAAGACTGAGCTTCTAAGAAAGCCTTAATAGATGTGTAAATAAGTGTTGTGGAGGAGGTAGAAAAGTGAGGAGGTAAAGTGAAAAGGACGGGCTCTAAAGTAATAGGCGCATAACGTGTGTTTTACTTGCCTGAGATAAAAGAAGTGTATTTAAAATTTTTGTAAAAAAAAAAGATGTTTAAAGTGTACTGTGTTTAGAAGTAAGAAAATTGGAAAGAATATATGTAAATCATTTATGTAATGTTTAGCAGGAAAGATAGAAAGAATTGGTGTTTAATTTTAAATAAGTAATATAAGTACTGAGGTGTATCAGTAAGAAAGGGAAAACCCTTGGTAAAAAGCTTAACGAAAATTTCAGATTCATTATAGGAGAGACTTCTTATTGAATTATCACTGTTAGATACTTCAATAAGAAGTGGGGCATGTGTAACGGAACTGAAATGATGGTGGGCTGACAGTAATTTGGAGCCCGCGCTTCGGAAACGGGCGCGCTGGTGTGAGACTGCCAGGGAGTGCACCCTGATGCCATCTATTGGCGAAACTGGGAATTAGCGCTGCCTGTCAGACAATGCACTAAGCTCTCGGAGTCAAATGTATTCTTTTTCTTGGTAATTATAAGCTATTACTGTATGATTTAATGTTATAAAGCGCTAGTAGTAAATTATTATGACTGGTATGAACTCCAGGGTAATAAATATAAATATTCTTAAATACTAAATGATTTCAGTGAAAAGGTGGTAGGGGAACACCCCCACTCTTGGTGATATGAGTGTAGCTTGAGGTAGCTGGAGACGCAGGGACTGAACAATAAAATGGCCTGGGGAGTGTTGATGTGATCGGACGTGCATAACTGTGCTCATGCAAAAGTGATTGTGCAACAGCGAAGAGGAGAATATCGTCGCCGTTTATGGAGTAGAACGCGACGAATGGTTGTCGAAGCCGTCTCTATGCCACTGGGGCTGATTGTAAGAGTTCCTGCGCCCAGATTTTATGGCGGACGTGCAGTAGCTTATACGAGTGCTACAGCTCGTAGTTCCAGCCGCCATTGAGGGCATGTGGCGTGAAGAGCTGCGTTAGCCACATGCATCTCACCACCAGCACCGACACGTCTACCCAAGGCAAGACTGCTTGCAATTGTTAAGTCGAACTTTGTATACATGTAAAAGGAGAATACCAGTTTTCTTTTGTGCAAGTGCAGAAGACAGAATATAGTAATGAGTAAAATTACGACGCATGTTGTTCATTGTAAAGTGTAGTAACCTGAAACATAGTGTAGTGGAATCAGACTAAGGCCACCATCGCCTCTTTCATTTACAATTCTTTCGGGTGTAGAATACTTTAGCGTATAAGAATGTTGAAAAGAGCAATGGTCACACCAGAATGAGTCGCCTATTTATAGTTACTTAAATTTTTCTGAGTAACCTTTCAAGTAAAGTCACTTAACTAATTCTATATCAATTGTCCAAAGAGTAATATCCAAAATCATTAAATAAGTTGAAGGATAGAATTTTGTTAACCTAAGTTGCATAAATTGTCTTGGTGGTAATTACCAAGCCAACTCACAGGAATTGAGAGAGTATTTGCTTTGTAGAATCACCTAGAATGATCAGAAACAGTAATATTCAGAATTAAGTTTAAAATTCAACTCAAGCCGTTTCACTTTGAAACGAGCCAAAAAATTGATTTATTCTTTTGCTCCTTCAGAGCTGGCGACCGTAGTTATAAGTATTTTCAGGAGGATTCGACGGTAAGTCTGCTGCTCTCGTCGTGCTGATAGGATTACCCACTGCTGCTAGCAGTGGTGACTGGATACATAAGCTCACTACCAAGTTAAGTGGGTCAGGTAGGCAGTGTTACCGTGTGAACTGTAGGGCACTGTAGGCCGTGGATCGAACCCGTTCAATCATCACAGCTCTTTGGGAAATAGTCCGGTTAGGAGTGTACTAATCATTAGGTAAATACTGGCGAGTAACGGTCAAAAATTTACACGCAAGTGAATTTAGCAAGGTCCATGTAGCACCTAGTTAATGTGGTGCAATGGCGAGGGTAGGAGTGGAGTAAAAGTGAGCTGAGCTTGTGGCAGCTGTGCTGTCTTCAAAGATTAATAACGTGAATTCACTACTACCTCTTACCACTAGGGCTGAGCTATTTACAGTTAAAATACGTAGCAGTAAGCGCAAAGGCGTGACAGCTACAAGTCCGTATTGGCTTTATACATACGGAAGTAGGAAGCGGGTCATTCTGTCAGTGGAGGGGTTAAAACAACCGAGTCAGTTGAGAACATACCCCATTTACTGATGGAAAGATTCGGCGGTTCGGTCGCAAGGCATGAGGTGTTAAGCTGTATCTTCGAGATAAACAATACGTTCTTAAATTAGCAACTTTTATTGCCAATGACCTCGTATCTACTGGTCACTGAACTATGGGGAAAGCCGTATTTGGTACCACTGTGGAGTAATTCAGAGTTTGAGAGGAGTTGGGCGGGCAGCCGCACTTGCCAGGCGTCGCTAGCAGCTCCCAGCACTGGCTAGGCCGCCGGCTTCCGGCTGATACTCCTGCGGCTGGTCCGCTTTGTTCTGCAGGGCCTTCCGAGGCCAGCGGTGAGATTACTCTCCGGGGTCGCGGCCGATGCTCCCTGCTCCCACCACCAGCCGCTCTACACCGTTTCTGGTCTGTTGCACAGCTGTATTGATATACCGGCGTCTCGAAGAGGGCTTCATCTCTTCCAGCATTTCGTTTCTCATGCTAGTTACTTTTCTTTTTTCTTTTCCCTCTTCCGCTTTCGTTTTTTACTGGAATGAGACGACGGCTAGTTTCTGAAAGTTGCTTCAACCAGAAAAATCTCAGTGAAAACATGGTCGCCAGTTAATCCTGAGTACCAATACTTAAATGACATATGGTCAACATATTTAACATGTATGAGGGGTAATAAAATGAAAACGAGACACGTGAAAAAATCTATGTATACTGTTTATTATTTCAAAAGTAATCGCCAAAGCTCTTAACTCATATTGTGAGACAAGATGCTCAATACTTTAAAAATGTATTAAAACAGTTTTGACCGCAATAAAATATTTATTTGCTACTATAGCCGGTTTCTGTCAGGATGTGTCTATCTTCAAACCATTTATACCGAGATAGTAGGCGGTGACGATGAGCGGAAGACTTGCCGTGGTTCCAAGACAGCTGCTCCATGACAACTGCGTGAGAAGTTCGTCAAGCTACGACACTTGCTTTGTTCACCGCCACTGCCTAGCATCGTGATATAAATGGTCTGATATTGTCATATTGACCTAAACCGGTAACCATTTCAAATAGATACACTGGTGTCCAAAATTAAAGCAAAACATCTCTATTTCCCCGTCTTGTGTCTAATTCACAGTATAATCTTACTAACTGTCAACATATGTCCGTACAAGCGTGTTCTGTACGGAAGGTCGCATTACTGTCATTGAACAACCATGTCAACGATGACGTCAGGGCACCTACAAAACGGTGTAGTGTGTATATAGTCGCAGACGGAGCGGTATGGCACAAAGAAGACGCCTATCAGACGTTCTGCAGTGTGCAGTGGAGGGGCATAAGAAGAATGGAAGCAGGACAGTCGCAGAATAATGTGGCCCGGTGGCTTAATGTGAATCGCTCTGTTGTTTCTAGAACTGGAGACAATTTATAGAGACTGAAACAGTAGCCCGAAGACGAGGGCAGAGCCGACCATGTGTCATATCAGAGAGGAGCGTTATTTGGCTGTAAGGGTACGAAGTTATCGCCTTAGTACTGCACTGCAACTGCCGCTAGACCTCGCAGCATTCGCTAGACATGTTGTATCAAGACAAACGGTGACAGAAGGCTTTGACGGAATGGTCTTTATTGTCGGAGACCTGCTGTATGTTTACATCTGATGCGTCTTCACAGAAGAGAACGTCTAGAGTGGAGTCGTCAACATACTACATGGACGTTGAACAGTGGGCCAATGTTCTTTTCACAGATGAGTCCCGATTTGATCTGGAGAGTGATTCTCCAAGCATTAGCATCTGGAAGGAGCGTGGAACACGATTTCGGGACCCAAGCATTGTGGAAAGAGACCGATATTGAGGGGGATCCCCAATGGTGTGGGGAGGGATTATGTGGACCATTCGAATACCTCTTCCTGAAATTGTGTGGGTGAATCGGCAAGGGGTATCGTGACGAGTGTGTCAGGTATCGTACCAAGATCTTGGGACCTCATGTGTGGATGTTACGAGATAGTGTGGACCCAGACTTCGTACTGGTGAACGATAATGCTCGACCTCATTTTAGAACGGGTGTCTGAATTGTGTGGGTGAATCGGCAAGGGGTATCGTGACGAGTGTGTCAGGTATCGTACCAAGATCTTGGGACCTCATGTGTGGATGTTACGAGATAGTGTGGACCCAGACTTCGTACTGGTGAACGATAATGCTCGACCTCATTTTAGAACGGGTGTCTGATGCTTTCTTGTAAACGGAAATGTTGCACGCAGGACGTGGCCTGCTCGATCTCCCGATCTGAATCCCATCAAGCATGTCTGGGGTGCACTAGGGAGACAGGTTGCATCACGTCAGCATCCAACCAACCACTCTCCAAGTATTGTGAGCAGCTCTGCAGGAAGAATGGGTGCTATTACTTCAGCATGAAACTGATGACATCATTCACAGTTGCCGGGCCTATATTGCTGCCAGAGGTGGTCACACCCCATACTGAGCACACTAAACAGTTGTCGGAATGTGTGTGCAAATCTGTTGAGTTGTAAAAAACGAAGGACAATTTTTGTGTACCGCTATACGTATAGCAGTTATTTCTGTTCTGTTTTCGTTACATTGTTTCTACTTTACTATCACCATTTCATACTGTTTCGTGGCAGAATGAACGCAACCTTGCAAAATTTCCGTTTGTTGCTTTAATTTTCGACACCAGTGTACTTTATTTGCGTTCAAGACTATTTTTAATCTGTTTTTAAACTAATTTAGCTACACCACTGAGTTTCTTCACGAGAAATGTTCTCATAAATTACAAAGACGATCAATGCTCTCATGGAAAAATGTTTGCCGTTGCCTGCGGAACCATAATTGTTGTACCCAACCTTGGACCTCTTCGTCCACAGCAAATCAACGGCCACGAACGTCTTTCTTCAGGGCTTCAAAACTATGGAAAATGGATGGAGAGAGATCAGGATTTCATGGAGAATGTGTAAGAGCTCTCCAATGAAACGTGTGCAGTGAAACAACTTTGGCAACACGTGAACGGGCATTATCCTGCAACACAATGATGCCGTCAGTCAGCCCGCTGGTCACTGAATTTTGTGAACAGGGCGCCGCAGTAAACACACAGCGATAAATGGACGCTTTGCAATAACTGAAGCGCACCTTCGAGTCTATACATCCAGGAATGTTGACGGACCGTATCGCTCTACTGCAGGATAATTCTCGCCCACGTGTTGCCATAGCTGTTTGCACTACGGTGCATAAGTTTCGCTGGGAAGCCCTTACACATTCTCCATAACGTACCGATCTGTCCCCATGCGATTTCCGTATTTTTGGAAACCTGAAGAAAGACATTAGCGACCATCGATTTACTTCGGACGAAGAGGAACAGGCCTGGGTAAGCAACTGCAAAACATTTCTCTATGAGTGCATTGACCATATTGCCCCACAGTGGAATAGACGTGTCCAGTTGTGGCAATCACTTTTGAAACAAGAAATAGTTAACTTACTATCTTCCCCTCACTCGTATCTTTTACATTGCATCCAAAAATCCGACACAAATTTTTCATTTAGTCTGAAATAACTGCCAGCGTTCAGTCAGTTATTTACTCATTCACTGTGTTTCTCACGAAGAATAATCTTCGGGATTATGGAACATGTCAAGATATACATGACCAAACGACAAAAAAAAATCATGTATCTGTTCACTGCGTTAACTAAAAGCTACCATTATACACTATCCAGTCACATTAATGAGACCATCGTCTGACGTCAATGTGCAATAACCACTCACAGACTGCAGGTGATAGCGCTGCCACTGGAAGGTATATAAAGTGCGTCAAGGCGATGCGGAAAACAATGCAGTCATTACTGTCAAAATTAACAAAATATTCCGGACTATGATGCTGCGGTCAGATGGATTTCCCATTGTAAATGTAAATGTCGTGTGACTAGGGCTTCCCATCAGGCAGACCGATCGTCCGGTGCAAGTCTTTCGATTTGACGCCACTTCGGCGACTTGCGCGTCGATTAGGATGAAATGATGATGATGAGGACAACACAACACCCAGTCCCTGAGCGGAGAAATTCTACGACCCAGCAGGGAATCGAACCCGAGCCCTTAGGATTGACATTCTGTCGCGCTGACCACTCAGCTACCGGGACGGACGATTTCCCATTAAAAACCAACGTTTCGTGCCAATCCGTAGTGGACATTTTCACGTGGTATCGTAGCTTCTTTCACTGTCCGATTCACACTCTGGCTCACTACTGAGTCATTCAGTTAGTGAGTCAGCCAGTAGCAGACCAAGGTGTGAATCTGACATTCAAAGAAGCTACGATCCCCTCTGAAACTGCCCTCCGAAAATGGGAACGAAATTTTGGGTTTTAATGGAAAATCCATCCGGCCACGGCATAATAGCCCGGAATATTTTATTGATTGGAATATTTCCAGCTGTGAAGGTTTACGTCTTACAGTGCGTTCATTGTCGTAATGCGGCAATGGAGCGATTTATCTGACGTCCAAAATGGCATGATTAGTGGCTTTCGAGCCAAGGGTGGAAGCATTTTCTAAACGGCTTATCTTATACAGGGTGTTTCAAAAATGACCGGTATATTTGAAACGGCAATAAAAACTAAACGAGCAGCGATAGAAATACATCGTTTGTTGCAATATGCTTGGGACAACAGTACATTTTCAGGCGGACAAACTTTAGAAATTACAGTAGTTACCATTTTCAACAACAGATGGCGCTGCAAGTGATGTGAAAGATATAGAAGACAACGCAGTCTATGGGTGCGCCATTCTGTACGTCGTCTTTCTGCTGTAAGCGTGTGCTGTTCACAACGTGCAAGTGTGCTGTAGACAACATGGTTTATTCCCTAGAACAGAGTATTTTTCTGGTGTTGGAATTCCACCGCCTAGAACACAGTGTTGTTGCAACAAGACGAAGTTTTCAACGGAGGTTTAATGTAACCAAAGGACCGAAAAGCGATACAATAAACGATCTGTTTGAACAATTTGAACGGACTGGGAACGTGACGGATGAACGTGCTGGAAAGGTAGGGCGACCGCGTACGGCAACCACAGAGGGCAACGCGCAGCTAGTGCAGCAGGTGATCCAACAGCGGCCTCGGGTTTCCGTTCGCCGTGTTGCAGCTGCGGTCCAAATGACGCCAACGTCCACGTATCGTCTCATGCGCCAGAGTTTACACCTCTATCCATACAAAATTCAAACGCGGCAACCCCTCAGCGCCGCTACCATTGCTGCACGAGAGACATTCGCTAACGATATAGTGCACAGATTGATGACGGCGATATGCATGTGGGCAGCATTTGGTTTACTGACGAAGCTTATTTTTACCTGGACGGCTTCGTCAATAAACAGAACTGGCGCATATGGGGAACCGAAAAGCCCCATGTTGCAGTCCCATCGTCCCTGCATCCTCAAAAAGTACTGGTCTGGGCCGCCATTTCTTCCAAAGGAATCATTGGCCCATTTTTCAGATCCGAAACGATTACTGCATCACGCTATCTGGACATTCTTCGTGAATTTGTGGCGGTACAAACTGCCTTAGACGACACTGCGAACACCTCGTGGTTTATGCAAGATGGTGCCCGGCCACATCGCACGGCCGACGTCGTTAATTTCCTGAATGAATATTTCGATGATCGTGTGATTGCTTTGGGCTATCCGAAACATACAGGAGGCGGCGTGGATTGGCCTCCCTATTCGCCAGACATGAACCCCTGTGACTTCTTTCTGTGGGGACACTTGAAAGACCAGGTGTACCGCCAGAATCCAGAAACAATTGAACAGCTGAAGCAGTACATCTCATCTGCATGTGAAGCCATTCCGCCAGACACGTTGTCAAAGGTTTCGGGTAATTTCATTCAGAAACTACGCCATATTATTGCTACGCATGGTGGATACGTGGAAAATATCGTACTATACAGTTTCCCAGACCGCAGCGCCACCTGTTGTTGAAAATTGTAGCTACTGTAATTTCGAAAGTTTGTCTGCCTGAAAATGTACTGTTGTCCCAAGCATATTGCAACAAACGGTGTATTTCTATCGCTGCTCGTTTAGTTTTTATTGCCGTTTCAAATATACCGGTCATTTTTGAAACACCCTGTATAAGATAAGCCGTTTAGAAAATGCTTCCACCCTTGGCTCGAAAGCCACTAATCATGCCATTTTGGACGTCAGATAAATCGCTCCATTTTTGAAACACCCTGTAAACTGTCAGTGTGACACCGTGGTTGAAGTATACCGTGCACGGCAAAATGGCGCTATACAAAATCGGGGTTGAGGTAATTGTGGTGCGCCGCGTGCCTTAGGTGAAAGTAACTACGGCTGTAGAGATGTGTTCAGATAGGAGTTAGCGTATACGACCCTGAAGTAATCACTGTAAGGACCCAGGCCAGAGGAGGGATTGTTATGATCTGAGAAATGTTTTCGTGGCATTACCTGGATGGTCTCGTGATTCTGGAAGGCACAATGGATCAAGAAAAGTATACATTTATCCTCACGGACCATGCAGTCCCCTAAATACAGTTTATATTTTCTTCAGCTCGATGCCTTTTACCGGTAAGACAATGCAACCAATGCAACATGTCACACAGCTCACCGTGTATACGTGAGTGGTTCAGAGGGCATCAGGCTGAGTTTACCGTACTCCCCTGGCCACCCACCAGATCCCTCCCCCTCCCCCCCCCTCACCCGGATTTAACCCCGATAGAGAATCTGTGGGACCACCACAATCGGGCTCTACGCACCGTGGATCTTTAACCAAGAAACCTAGCGCAGCTGGCTACGACACTGGAATCGACAAGGCTGCTCATCGCTGTCGATACCGTCCACACCCTCACTGGCACTCTTCCTGCACGTCCGGGCTGCAGAAGGTCGTTATTCGGCCTTTTGACAGGCGGTCAGATTAATGTGACTGGACCGTGTACTAACTAACATTGTTTAACATTGTTTTGTTGTGGTGTTCAGTATGAAGACTAGTTCGATGCAGCTCTCCAGTCTAGTTTATCCAGTGTAAGCCTATAATCTCTGTATGATTACTGCAACCTACATCTAGTTGATTCTGCTTATCTTAGCCAAGCCTTGGTCTCACCCAATATTTTTATCCCCATGCTCTCCCCATTACTAAACTAACAATTTCTTGGTGCCTCACATTCTGTAGTATTAAACGGTTCGTTCTTCAAGTATAGTTGTGTAATAAATTCATTTACTCCACAGTTCCATTCATTACCTTCTCAGTAATTAGCCTATCTATCCATCTAATATTTTGCTTTCATCCACATTTACATTTACATCTACATAACTACTCTGCAAACATCTGTGAAATACATGGCAATACTTCCCATGGTACTAATTAATATTGTCTTCCCGGTTCCTGCTGGATTACATTCCCAGGTTCGTCATTTAAAGTGTGTTCTTGAAACCTTGTAATTATGGATTCATGAGTTTGCGTCTATATTCAAGAGTCTGTCATTTAATTTTTGAGCATCTCTGTGACACTTCCACAGGTCAGTCAACCTGTGGACCCTTTATACGTCCTTACTATTAGTTCAGTATCCCCTGTTAGTTCTATTTAGTATGGGTCCCATAGACTTCAGTAGTATTCAAGGATGTGTCACGAAGATGTTTCGAAGCAATCTGGTTTGTAGACTGATTGAAATTCTCTGGTATTCTACCAACGAACCGAAGTCTGCCAGCCGGCCAGTGTGGCCACGCGGTTAAAGGCGCTTCAGTCTGGAACCGCGCGACCGCTACGGTCGCAGGTTCGAATCCTGCCTCGGGCATGGATGTGTGTGATGTCCTTAGGTTAGTTAGGTTTAAGTAGTTCTAAGTTCTAGGGGACTCATGACCTCAGATGTTAAGTCCCATAGTGCTCAGAGCCATTTTTTGAAGTCTGCCAGCTGTATTTCGTATGACTGAGCCAACGTAATCGTTCCATTTCATATCCCCACAGACTGCTACACCAAGGTATTTGTCCGAATTGACTGATTCCAACGGTGACTCACTGTAATTGTGGTCGTGGGACACTATGTTAATTTCGATTTGTAAAATGCACAGTTTTACATTTCTGAACGGTTAAAGCAAGTTGTCAATATTTATACTAGTTTGAGATCTTACCAAGGTCCGATTGAATATTTGTGCAGTTCTTTCCAGACAGTAATACACTAGAGATGATTGCATTATTTGCAAAAGGCTTGAGGCAACGACTAATACTGTCTGCAAGGTCATTAATGTACAACGTGCACAAGAAGAGTCACTACATACTTTCCTTGGACACATTTGAAATTGTCTACATCTGTCGATTACTCTCCATTTAAGACAAGATACTATATTTACCGTACCGAGAAACCCTGATTCCAGTCAATCTCGCTCGATACTCCATACAGTCATACTTCCCATAGTAAGCTCTGGTGTACTACTGAGAAACGTTTTTAGGAAGGCAAGAGATACTGTATCTACCCTGGTCCATGGCTTTCTAGATGTCACGCGAGAAAAGCGCGATTTGAGTTTCACAACGCCGATGTTTCGGAGTCCTTGCTGGTTGGCATGGAGGGGATTTATCTCTTTCAGATACCTCGTATGTTTGAGCTCAGAATATGTTCCTATGTAATACAACACATGGATGTCAAGGGTTCTGGATGATAGTTTAGCAGGTAACTTTTGCTAACTTTTTTGCAGATGGAAATGACTTGCAGTTTCTTCGATTTGTTGGGAATAATGTTATGTTGAAGGGATCTACGATATATTATGGTCAGAAAAGGGGTAATTCAGACACAAATTCGCTGTAGAATTTGATGCAGATTTCATTAGGTGAAGGAGGACTGTTAATTTTCAGCGATCTCAGTTGTTTCTCAACCCTACCGACACTAATATCTATTACACTCATCTTTACAGTGGTGCGAGAGTTAGATAGGGGCAGTGCTCCTGGAATCTTCTTTGTAAAGGAATATTTGAATACGCAGTCTACAATCTCAGCTTATGCTCTGCTACCTTCAATTTTAGTTCCTGTCTAGTCCGTTAGTGTCTGGACATAAACTTTGGTGCCGCTAACAGTTTTTACAGATGACCAGAATTTCACTGTGTTTCTTGAGAGATTTTAAGATAATATTATGCTAAAGTTGTTGTTGAATGCTTCAGCAATTGCTTTTCTAACAACCAGGAGGGTTTCATTCAGCATCACTTTGTCTATAGTAACATGCTTTGAATTACACCTGTTATGCAGTAGTATCTATTACTTTAGAAGTTTCTACACTAACCGGCTAGAACATTACGACCACCGACGTACTATCGATATAAATCCGATTGGCGATAACAGCGTCACCTGGCGAGGAATGAATGGCAGTCAAACACACGCACTGTGCATATGATATCAATGAGTGTGCTGTCCGTGTGTAGAACGGGAAAGGCACGCGATCTATCTGAGTTTGACCGAAGGAAGATTGAGGTGACACGGAGGCACGGCACCAGCATTTCGGGATCTGCACGACTTGCCGGATGTTCGAGGGGCGCTGTGGTGAGTGAAGATGAATCCGCGTAAAGACGTCGTTTGTCGGACGGTCACCCCTCATTACAGATATCAGACGTCATAAGCTGAGCAGACTGGTAGAACAGGACAAGCGAGGAACTAACATCAGACCGTAATGCTGGACAGAGTTCAAGTTTGTCTGAACACACAGTCCACCGACCGCTCCTAACCACGATCTTTCGCAGACGACGACCCATGCATGTGCCAATGTTAACACCACGACATCAGCAACGACGACTGAAATGGCCACGTGACCATCGGAACTGGACGTTAGTTCAGTGGCAGAGCGTTGCATGGTCTTACGAATCCCGACACAGTTTTCATCATGCCGACGAGAGGGCGAGAATACGTCGTCTTCCAGGGGAACATCTCCTTGAAAACTGTACTGCAGGACGGAAGCAAGATGGCGGCGGCTACGGTATGCTCTGGCGAACATTCACGTGGGCATCCGTGGGTCCAGTGGAGCTTGTGTAAGGTACTATGACGGCCAAGGAGTATCTCACAGTGGTTGCAGACCACGTACACCCCTTCATGAGGGTCATGCTTCCCTACAGCAGTTTCATTTTTCAACAAGATAATACGCCATGTCACAAGGCTAGGAATATGATGGAGTGATACGACAAACACAGTGGCGGTTTTCCATTTGATGTGCTGACCCCCTCGACTCGCCATATCTAAGCCCCATCGAACACATCTGGGATGTGATGGGACGTGGCGTTAGTGCTTATCACCCCTTCCCGAGAATTTACGCGAATTAGGTGAGTTTGTAACACCGAAAATGCAGCTAAAATATCTTCTGCACCGTCCAAAATTTTTCAGCGTTTAATATCCGTTGATAACTTTTACCGAGTTTCTAATTCTGAATCTGTAAGCTTTATTACAGAAATTATTTTTAATATGTAACAGATGTAATAATGTATTTATTTGTGAATGTATGTAATTGTTTGTAATTACAACGTAAACATTACAAATTGCTGGATAATAGAAAAGGGAAATTTATTTATATTTACCTATAGCAACGACGAAATGGCATAATGAGGTATCTCGAAGAGATAGACCCCCACTATGTGAGCCAGCAAGGACGCCGAAAACATAGGTGTTGTGAAACTTAAATCGTACAGTTGTTCATCTTTACTTACGGAGAGTCTCTGTCGCGCTGCGAACGGAGAGGAAGCAAAGCAGTTTGAGTGATGAAAGAGTGCGGAAGTGTTTGTTGGGCGCTCCTGCAGACGCGGTGTGCAGCCATGATTGCGCCAGTGTAGACGCACCTCATTCGTGAACCCGCAAGCACGGTAGGAGTAAACAGGTGGAGGAAGCTGCGATTCTATCTATTGCCTGTCCCTTAATTATCCGTGGCTCTGGAGACGACTTGGGGTTCTCAACCAGGAACAGCAGCAGCAGCAGAAACAGTGGCAGCTCAGCATTGTCGTGAGCTGCATTCTTCGTCGTCCGCTCAGACACAACATCGTTGGCGTTTTACCTGATATTTCAATATGTCGCATAGAATTTCTGTGCGGTTCAAGGGGGGCCACTTTGGTACACAATCGAAATGTTATAAGATGGGGGAGTCTTGAGAAAACCAGTCACATATTCTTCCAGTCCGATGAACTTTTCTGGCGTAGGCTTTATCCGCCTGTGTGAATGATGGCCTCTTTCGAGGTGACCGACTCTAAAGGTTCGCTGCATTCACATCCAGTGGGAACGTTCTCTCGCTAACATTTAGGGATGGAGCTTCATTCACTGCCTGCAGCAGTTCCTGTCGTGTGTGCAAGCGCTTTTCATTCACAAGTCATAAAGCGAGTCTCCGGTATCTTTCAGTCAGGATCGTTTTCCGACCGTAACTCCAGCGTCGTGTTTCGTGGGCGCGTGTGTTACTCCACTGCATGTAACTCATTGAACAATCTACCACGAAACACCGTCAAATCCAGCAACTTCACATTCCCAGTGGCCACGGGCACGGCCATATACGATTACTCCTTTTTACCACTCTGTAGCGTCCTTGCATTTACCCTCACTTGCATACAATATCCGCTCGAACATAAGGGTCTCACTGATGGCTACTGCCTTATGCTCACGTAGAGGCAGGCCGTGTACGACTGAGTAAGTGACTCGACTGCTGCGTAATTTGTAAAGGCTTAACGATTCATCTGTGCGTGCGCACCGGGATAGCCAATTTTTTTAGTACGGTGAACTTATAATCTTAATTTTAATAATGAACAGCCTCAGTTGCACCGTTTGCCTAGAATTTACCTACATTTCAGTCGGGATAACCCAACCCTTCTTCAGAATAACAGTATCTACTGTTTGTCCATAGTGGACATCGTCAAGTACTGGAGTTCCAGTACAGCACTCGTGGCTGCCGCACCGCGGTCGCGAAGTGGGGCCGAGGCAGTGCCAGATAAGTTTTACAGTTCGACGATAATTTATGGATTTGTAGTTTTAGCTTGACGATGTCCACCATGGACAAACAGTAGATACTGTTATTCTGAAGAAGGTTAGCTTATCCCGACTGAAACCTAGGTAAATTCTAGGTAAAAGGCGCAACTGAGGCTGTTCATTATTAAAATGAAAATTAATAGTTATACAGTTGCTGACAGGGTCGCGAAATGTTGAAGATAATTTAAGAACTTATAATCATTGGACTGTTCAGTGCGCCCAGCAAGTCCTGTTATTTTCTCTCATTTTCACTCAGGACAGCAATGTCATCAATGAATCTTATCCTTTCGCACTGAATTCTAACCCATGTCGTCAATCTTTCTTTTACCTACGTTATGGCTCCTTCGATGTACTGGTTGAACAGTAGCTGTTGAAGACTGCTGTTTTTCGTTACAACCTTTTTAATCCCGTCATTTCATTCTTGGTCTCCCATTGTTATTGTCCCTCCTTGAGTCTTGTTCATATTGTGTAGTATATTACCTTATTTTCCCTTTCTCGTAAAGGAACCTAATTTAAGATCTGTTTAATTCGCTATGTAAAACTTACCCATTTCACAAGCAGCAGTATATTAGTGAGGCTGGCGCCTCCTGCTGCCGACCGGCGTACAAGAAGGTAAGCCCGGCGGACGCAGAGGGCCAGCCGCAGGGTGCTGTCAGGTGACAGGGCAGCGCGGCCGTCGCACAGGACTGCAGCGCGCTGGCCGCCGTCCCCCGGCGGTCGTTACGCGGCGGGGAGCGGGGCGTGGTGCGGGGGCGTGCTGAGTCAGCTGCTGCCGCCGCCGCCCCGCCACTGCCGCCCCCGGGGAGCGCGGCCAGGCCGCTGAGTGCGCTGTCCGCCGTCCGCCGGCCGCCAGTTCCTCCCGAGGGACGCTGATGAGGCCGCCGATGAAAGATGGCCACCAGCCACAAACTGAGGAGACGCCCCTGTTTACGTCGACAACTCAGTTTATCGACAAAGAAAATGGTCTGTATGGTACGCCAGCCACAAGTATTGTTCGATTTCACCAAGATCACGGAACAAAAAATTTGTCACCTTCATCGTTATTTCATCTAACGGCAAAGAAGCCTCGATGACAGCTGCATTTTGCTGTGTCGTGGACTGGACGTAAAGTGGGCGTTATTAATCCAACACTCCTGCCACAAATCAAACAGGAAAGCCGTACTGCTTCAGCTGTGGCAGTATACAAATTTCTTCACAATTTTCCCTTGTTAAAGATTTACTGATAAGGGACAGAAAGGCGGACGTGGTCGTTTATTCTGCAGCATACATAGCGCTATGTATTACGTGCCCATCGAAGTACCAACACAGTGATGTGTTGGCCACCTTTACCGATAGTGCCGAGGGTTGGATCCACCACCCATCCAGCAGACGCTGGGCGCCTGTCACCAACTGCCGCTCATACACACGGGCCTGAGGCTAACAGATCCCCCACTGCCTAGTGGCTCTGAGCACTATGGGACTTAACATCTGAGGTCATCGGTCCCCTAGAACTTTAAAAAAAAAATCTTTATTCTTCAATATATGTGATACATAACAACCCACCACCTTATATAATTAGTGGGTCCTAGTTGATACAATTTGGTATCAATACTACAGCTTACTCTATGTTAGTTTTCCTTTGTTCTCACTATGGGCACTACGATTATGTCTTTCTATGTTATTTTATTCTTCTTATGCTAATGTACATCTACCTGCAGCGTTACAGTTGTGCCAGCGTTGTATAAACCTACTTAGTGGCCCTGTTCACCGAGCTAATCCCGGTGAACGTGCCCCTGGCACCGGGCTGGCCGAAATTGTTGATCGCTGCAGTACTATACTATTTTGTTATCCTAGCTTATCCTACATCTAACCTAACTTAGCCTAGAGTCAAAATTGGTGAGTGTCTAGATCGGTGGTTGGGCGCACCCTCCCCCTAATCCCAGACGTGGCGGATTCCAGCTGTGAGGCGGCTGGCCAATCCACGCCCCGGCGTGGCACTCATACATCACGTTTTCTGGGGTGCCTGGTGTGGCCCCACAGTCACACGCTGGTGTAGCCCGTTTCCCGAACCGGCATAAATATGCGGGGTAGGGTCCATGACCTGTGAGGAAGTGCAGCAGTCCTCGTGACGGTGTGAAGTGCTTTAATTGCAATCTTTCCCTGGTGTTGGGCAGCAGTTCGTATGTTCTGCGACCGGTTTCTTCGTTGTCCCATTGTTGTTGCCAAAGTTCTTCCCCCCTGCGTTTAATTTCCAATTTATTTCCCACATGTGTCCCCATTAGGTCGACTATTTTCTCCCTGTTTCCCTTCTTAACCCAGTGCCACGTCGCTTGTTCTCTGATTTTTATGTCAAGCGGACAAAGCCCCATTAACAACGTTAGTGCTCCGCCCGGTGTTGTTCTATATGCCCCTACTGATCTGAGAAGCATGTTCCGCTGCACTCTTCTCACAGCCATGGCAGGCATAACCCTCGTGAGTCTGTGGGCCCAGACTCCTGACCCATATCCTACAATAGATGTCAGTATACTATTGTGATATAATTTGATCAATTCTGGTGGCAGGTGGAATCACTTGTGACCAATTGATATTAAGTTGTTTAGTGTTTCTAATGATCTATGTGTGACGGTGTCAATATGTGATGCATAAGTCCACCTCTCATCGACGATTACTCCCAAGTATCGCGCTTCATGGCGTCGAAGAACTGTTGAGCCATCTATTCTTACTGTTGGATTCCTAACTAGTTGCCCTTTCAAGAGTAGGTACGTGGACTTTGTTGGTGAGATTTTCATTTTGGTCGTATGGCGCCATGTACCCAAGATTGAAATAGCCCTCTCAATTTTCGGCTCTAAGTCTTCGCGGCTACGGCCGCCAACCAGCAGGAGGAGGTCATCCGCGTAGGCTATGCCCTCTAGCACATCGTCACTGTTCTGTAGATTGTCCAAGAGGGGTTCCATATTAATATCCCAGAAGAGTGGCCCCAGGACAGATCCCTGTGGACACCCCTTGGTGATCTTCTTACTTATTCTCCCGCTAGGGGACGATAGCCAGACCTCCCTATTCTCACAATAGCTCCTCAGACAGCCATATAGCGACCTCGGGCACTCCTTCTCACGCAGGCGAGAGAAGAGGGAGGGCCACCACAGGTTGTCAAAGGCGCCACTGATGTCTACCATGATGCCGACCAAGTATTTGTGCGGGGTAGCGGCACAGACCTCCGCAGCCAGGGCGATGGCGTCAGACGCCGATATCCCAGCCCTGAAGCCGAACTGTCTGTCACTCATCCCGCACAAAACTCTGTGTGCTGCCAGTCTGTCTGCCAGCAACCTCTCAAAAAGTTTCCCCAGTGTGTCTAATAAACAGATCGGTCTATAAGACTTTGCTTCTTGCGGATCTTTATCCGGGCTTTTCTTGATTATCACTACTGTGGCTCTTTTCCAGATTTGGGGGTATTTCCCGAGCCTCAAGCACTCATTACATAACTTTGTGAGAGGAGCTACCAGCCGGGGGGCCAGGAATTGCACCACCTCCGCGGTGATGCCGTCCGGGCCAGGAGCCTTGCCTCTTTTGAGGGCATTTATCTGAGCGGCTACTTCTTCTTCAGAGAAGGGATATACCACATTGTTGTTCTGTTATTCTTCTAGGTCTTGTCTCCGAATTTGTTGCTGTGCCTCGGAGTCATCGTTCTCGTCATCGTCAGGCAGCAGGACACGGAGTAGGACCTCAGCAGTTTCCTGCCAGGCTTCCATCATCCTGCCCTGATCCCTGACGGTGGACAGCACCATGGGTGACCTGATCTTTTCCCGTACTAACTTGTACGGTACACCCCATGGGTCCGTGGCTAGCTGTGTTCGTACATATTTCTCCCAGCTCTGTAGCCTAACTGCCTTAAGCTCCTGTTGGAAGTGTTCCTTTTCCTCTCTATATCTTTGCAACCAGCGTTGCTTCTCCTCCCAGACGACACTCCGCTGGTAGTACCTCCTCGCCCTCCGTACAGACTGGCGCATTTGTCCAAGTTCGGTAGACCATGGTGACGGGGGGGCCGCTACGGCTCTCCTCCTGGTTGGTACGGCAGCTTTTACCGCCCTGACAACCGCTTGCACCAATTCTTCAGCATATCCTTCGACATTTTCGTCACCATCTGGCAATATCGGTATTTCACACTCCCGTGACAGGCGATCCCAGTCAGCTCTGTTGTAATTCAGCTGTGTCTCCCACCCCGTGTCCCAGCGGCACTCCTTGTTCCCTAATGAAAACGTAATAAGGTTGTGGTCACTGGTTGTCACCTGATCCCAGACCATCCAATTGGTTAGTCTGGTGGCGAGATTGGGCGTGACCAATGTGACGTCAATGTTTGTGCCCTCGCCCCCACCTCCTACGTAGGTGGGTGGATTTCCTTGCTTGTTGGCGACAATCAATTGTAACTCCATGATGGTCTCCTCAGCCTTTTCTCCTCTATCGTCTCGTGTGCCGCTGAACCACAGGGGGGATTTGGCATTTATGTCTGCAGTAATGACACATCGACGTCCCCGCAACGCCATGGCTATTTGCGTAAGTTTGTCTAGGAATTCGTCAATTCCCCGGCCGTACTGGAAGTACATATTAATGATGTATAGTACTCCGGCTGGTGTTTGTAGTTCAACGACGTTGCAGTGATCGTCGCAGAACTGAGAGAGGACTGTGACTCTTATCGCTTTGTTTATTATCATTATAGCTGCTTTGGGTTCCGCTTCGCTGTGAACGACTTTCCAGTTAGCTGCTGCAAAAGGGATTCGCCCAGCCAGGGAGTATGGTTCCTGCAGACAGAGCACATCCAGACTCCTCTCCTCCACGACCCTGCGGAGTTCCTGCATGACTAATTTGCTATTGTGTGAGTTAATCTGTCCTACGTTTAAATGGGTCACGTGCGTAATATGTTCTGATGTGCGAATCCGGCCAGTTCTTGCTCCAATCGTGAGCTAGTCTTCCATTTGTGATGATAGATTGACTGTAAATTTCATTAAGATCGAATTTCTCGTTTCTTCTTTCGAAGACTTTTTTGACTAGGTCACGCACGGCTCCGAAGTCAGTGGGGAGGTTCATTGTCTTCATCTGTATTCTGTCAACAGCCTCCATTACCGAGAAGGTGACGTCTCTGCCATATTGATGCCCGACACGTAGCACATGCCTCAATGCTGTGGTGAGGACCGCCGGCTCCTCCAGTCGCGCAAGTTGTAATGCGTGTTCTAGGTTGGGGTATACCCTATTGGGATCTACGCCCGAACCTTTTTGTGTGAGAGGGTTTGTATCGGATGATGTACTGTTTATTGCGTTATCTTGTACTTTTTGTTTTTCTGATGTTACCATTTGTTTTGCCACAGGTCGCCCTTTCGGTCGTTCTAGTTCTTCAAGCGACCTTAGTCCCCGGTTTCGGGGAAAGGGAGCACTAATCTGACCGCATGGGTCCGTTTGTACACCAGCATCTTTTGTTTCTACCTTTCCGGTCTGGGTTTTAGTGGCTCCTTGTAGGAACTCCCTAATTCTGCTGACCCTAAGTTCATCCCTTACCCTTTTACTCGGAGACTTTCTTTTAGGCTTCCTGTTGCCTGATATGGACTCAGCCATAATCAGTCCTCGAGATAAGCCTTTGTTCTAGAGCCCTGTATGTGACATTACAATTTCTTTTCCCTCTTCTTGCACAAGGAATACATATCCCTGTTTTGCCACAAGTTTTCCTAGTGTGATCTTCAGCGCCGCACCTGGAGCAAGCCGGCTTCCGCTCACAGTGTTTGTATATATGGTCAAGGTCTCCACAGTTGTGACAACGGGGGACTACGAGGTAGTCCCTTACGTTTATCGAGTGGAACCCCATGTATATTCTGCCCATAGTGGTGAGCTTACGCCACATACTTCCCGAGACTTCAGCTACATGATGTACTACATCGCGCTCTCTGGGTCCAGTTCTGAACCGCAGTTTGAATTCTTTTTTGAAATTATCCAGACTCATTTCCTCAAAATTTTGTTGATTTATTGTTTCATAGATATCATTCTCATTTATTGTGGTGGGCACGTCATACAGGATCACCAAGGGATTCCGCTTTTTGGGCGGTTCACACTTAACGACCTTTTTGAGTTTGTCATGGTTGAGTATCTTATCCCGGTCTTCTTCAGTGGCAACATCTACTATTACGACATTTTTTGTTGCCTTTACCTTATTTATTTTTATTTTGTCTGCTGCCGGGTTTACAGTGGTTGTGAAGAGTTCTTGTACTTTTTTAATGTCCTGGCCTGGCAGGGGTCTTAGGAAGACTGCCGTGTCAGGCCTTTTGGACACCTTTTCAATGGTCTCTTTTGTTGTATGTAAGCGTAGGCTTCCGCGGCCGTTGTCTTCTTCAATAAAATTCTTCAGGGTATCAGACCGCATCGTCATAATTTTAAAATGCGCCAACGTTTCGGCCAGCGTTGCAGCTAGCCTTCATCAGGGCCCTGATGAAGGCTAGCTGCAACGCTGGCCGAAACGTTGGCGCATTTTAAAATTATGACGATGCGGTCTGATACCCTGAAGAATTTTATTGAAGTCTCTTTTGTTGTTTGTGTTTTAGTGGACGCTTGTGCGACCACTCCTGCCCACGTTTTGGTGGGCTGTTTTCGCAGTCGTTCATTTTCTTTCTCTAATTCCTCTAGTCGTCCCTCGAGCTTCGCACTAGCGAAAGCCCAGGCGGCGAGTTCCTTTTTGATAGAGAGTACTGCTGTATTGCTTATTTTGCCATTCTTATTACTAGAATCTAGCAGTTGGTTAATTCTAGTATGCCATTCAGTAACGTTTTCTGCATTCTGCCCCAGGCCCTCTTCAGGGGTGGGAACAGTAAGTGTCGAACACCTCGAGAGAACACTCGAATCACTCGTCTCTTGGTCAGCCATGATTGATTTGACGAGTGAAAAAGGTTGGGAGCCCGTCTCTTGCCCGGACCGGCTCCTCTGGCATGGGGGGGGGGGGGGGGGGGACTAATGCAAATGCAGCTCGCCCACCGGCCTCGCCCCAAGGCCAAGGGCATCCTCGAACTGCTGGGTTCAGCGTGCCGTTGCCAGCGCACTGGTCCCCGTCGGTGGCTCCGTCATCGACGATTTCACGCGACGCTCCCCGGCAAGAGCACCCTTAGAACTTAGAACTACTTAAACCTAACTAACCTAAGGACATCACACACAACCATGCCCGAGGCAGGATTCGAACCTGCGACCGTAGCAGTCTCGTGGTTCCGGACTGAAGCGCCTAGAACCGCACGGCCACCGCGGCCGGCCCACTGCCTAGTGCTTCGGTTGCAAGCTGTAACGTAACCCGAGTTGCGAGGCTTTGGACACCAGCCATTTCGCCACCGTTGACAGCGTCAACTGCATCCAGCATAGCGTTGCATCAGCCATGGTCTAGTCACCAACTACTGCAGCAATGACGGACGCTGTGGTGGAGCCTAGCTTAAAGTGAGCTACAGGGCGATGCATGTACTTGACCACGGAAAATGTACGCCAGCTTGTTTCCAGTAAGTATATCTGAAATCCTGTAGTTAATAAAAAGTTCATCGCAGCTGTTGGCCTTTTGCTGACTGGTTGTCAGCCTACCCACACACCGTTCGAACCCGGAACACCTGGACAGGGAGCAGCCATACATTACCGACAGCAGAAGAACGGTTCACCACTCTCCACTACCGATCGTACCACGCACACCTCTACAGAGGAATGAGTGGAGCACAAGTGCAAATGCATAGAAACATACGAGACTATTTCAAAGATAGTTGCGACCTATAGGAAAATTAAAGAGATCTTAGTAAGAAAAGATAAGCAGTTATATGTATCTGTAAGGATCATGCTGTAAGCCTGTACTAAGCAAAGAAGGAAAGTCTCAAAAGGTTAAGGTAGACAGTGTTACAGAAAGAGCAGATAGGGTAGATTAAGATGAGATGGGGCATACAAGACTGCGATAGAAATTTCACAGAGCACTGAATGATCTAAGTAGAGATATTGTCTCTGGAGCAGACGACATTTCAACAGAATTATAGAGACTGGAAACGGAGTAATGAGACAACTATTCCGCCGGTTATTCAAGCTTTATGAAATAGCAAAGTACCCTCAGTTTTAATGAAGGATTCCATACAAGGCCGGTGCTGACAGTTATGAATACTAAAGGATCATCTTTTTAATAATTAATCACTGCAGAATGCTATTTCAGCATGGGTAAAATTATTTACAGAAGAATGGAAGACGTAGAAGCCGACGTCGGGAAAGATCAATTTCTGTTTTCGAATAATGAGGGACTGCTCGATATTTTAGAAGGTATGTAGAAGAAACGCAAAGCTATGTTTATAGTATTTGTAAATTTTGAGAAAACATTTGACAGTGTTGACTGGAAAACTATTTTTAATATTGAAGATATCAGGGATAAAATATATTGAGCGGAAGGCTATCTACAACTTGTGCAGAAAGCAGACTGCTGTTATAAGAGCCGAAGGACATGAAAGGTGGTAATTGAGAAGGGCGTGCCCCCCTTGTTATTTAATGTGTACATGTAAGTAAAGAAAACCAAGGACAAAAATTCCGAAAGGAAATTAAACATCAGACAGGAGAAGGAAAGAAATCAAGGTTTACTTATGACTTCCATGAAAGATAATTAACGACTTGGAAGATCAGTTGAGCGGAATGGATAATGTCTTGAAAAGATAACATAAAAATGATCAAATATGAAACAACGGTAAAGTGAAGTAGTTAGATTAAATAAGGCGATGCTGAGGGAATCGGATTAGAAAATGAGATTCTGAAAGTGGCATAAGAGTTTTGCTATTTGGGCAGAAAAATAAGTTACGAGGGTTGGAACTTAAATAGTGGCAACTATTTATTCACAACCGATACAAAAGAGTTACATGTTTGCATCTGTTACTGTCCTTCAAAGTAGTCACCAGTGTTGTGTTGAACCCGTTGCCAGCGATGTGGAAGGCGTAGTATACCGTTAAGCAGAGCCTGTTCTGTTGATGGTGCAAAGGGAGCGGTGTACTGCCTGTCGAATCTCTGGAACAGTTCTGAAAAGAATGCCACGAAGTGGTTCCTTCATCTCCGGAATCAAATCAAAGTGCGGGGAGTATGGAGAATGGTGGATGGTACAGTACTTTCCAGTCCCATCGATCGAACAGAGCAGCCACAACCTGCGCTGTATGCGCCCGCGCATTGTCGTGCAAAATGATGGGTAAGTTGCCCAGAAAGTGTAGCCGCTTCTCTCGCAAAACTGGTCGCAGGTGATGTTCCAGAAACGAAAAGTAATACTGTGCACTGACGGTCTGCCCTGGAGGAACATAATACGTTAGGATAACACCATACAGTCGTACACGAGAATTGCCATACTTTAGACCACTTCATTCGCACCATCAACAAAACTGGATCTGCTGACGGTATAGTACGCCTTCCACATCGCTGGGCCGGCTGAAGTGGCCGCGCGGTTCTGGGCGCTGCAGTTTGGAACCGCGAGACCGCTAAGGTCGCGGGTTCGAATCCTGCCTCGGGCATGGATGTGTATGATGTCCTTAGGTTAGTTAGGTTTAAGTAGTTCTAAGTTCTAGGGGACTGATGACCTCAGAAGTTGAGTCCCATAGTGCTCAGAGCCATTTGAACCAACCACATCGCTGGCAACGGGTTCTACACAACGCTGGTCACTACTTTCAAGGACAGTAACAGGTGCGAACATGTAGCTCTTTCGTATCGGTTGTGGATAAATAGTTTCCAATGGTTCCAATGGCTCTGAGCACTATGGGACTCAACATCTAAGGTCATCAGTCCCCTAGAACTTAGCACTACTTAAACCTAACTAACCTATGAACGTCACACACAACCATGCCCGAGGCAGGATTCGAACCTGCGACCGTAGCGGTCGCGCGGTTCCAGACTGTAGCGCCTAGAACCGCTCGGCCACACTGGCCGGCAATAGTTGCCACTATTTAAGTTCCAACCCTCATAATGACCGATGTCGAGAGGACGTAAAATGCAGACAGGCAATAGCGGGAAACGTATTTCTGATAAAGATATGTTTGCCGGTGTGGAATGTGTTGGGAAGTCATTTTTGGAGGGAATTGAAACGTGGACAATAAACAGTTCACACAAATAGAGAACAGAAACTTAAGACACGTGGTGTTGTAGCATAATACTGAAGATTGGATTGATAGATCGGACAACTAATGGGAGATACTGAATCGAATTGAGAAGGAGAGAAATTTTCACCATAACTTAACTAAAAGAAGAGATCGGTAGATAGGACTCATACTGAGACATCAAGGAATCGTCAGTTTGGCAATAGAGAAAAATATGGGCTTTATATAAACTGCAGAGACCTCGTCTTGACTACAGTAAGCAGGTCTATTCAATGTAGATTGTAGTAGTTCCAAAAGTAAAGAGGGTTAGAATAGGGTGGAGAGCTGCACTTAAACCACCTTCAGGAGCACAACAACAACGGTTTTCTACGAAGTGTATGTCTTGGAATTGGTCGAATGTATTCTGGGGTTCTGTCCTGCAGGAGTTCTTTCCTCGTTGCAAATTGGCCGAGTAGAACCGCCCGCCTCAGTTTTGACGTAGATTTGTTTTATAGATTGGTATATTTGCCTCTTTCTATAAACGGGTATCGTTGTACGTGGCGATTCAGTCTGGCGCTTACTTTGAGAGGATGTTTGGAACGCTCAAATGCAGTTACCCCTTTAAGCATTCCGTCACATGTTCCAGATTTCATTGGCGATGAAATTATCACTATTGCAATGTACTACTTGCAGAATTTGCCTTAAGGAATCTCCCAAAATATAAATCTGGATCGCTAAAGGAAAACGGAACTTCAGTTCTCCCGAAAGAACACTTTCGACACGGGCGTGCTTTATCATAAAGTTACTTTCTACCACACAGCGTTTCAGGTTTCAACCCACTGTTAGCTCTCTAGACCCTACACTGCCAGAACACTGAGAGACAATGCTTATTTTGCCAGAGCGGTAGGATAAAACAATATTCCAGACAGGGATACGAACCCAAATTCTTCTTATCTTTAACAAAGAATCCTCCTTTGTTGTTCATGATTTATGTAGCAATACACGACACTACGCTTCATTACCTCTGCAGCGGGAGGGATAATAAAACAGAAAGAAATTAAGCTGAACAAATAAATGACTACACTTTTTTTTCTCAGCCAATTTAGTTTGAAAAAATTTAAAATTTGGTGTGGGACAACGAACGGTATTCCCGCTTCAGCCGCTATAATTTCACGAAGCTCCGATTGATGGTGGCGCTGTAAGTAGCCTTCAAAACGGCGTCTTTACTGGAGGTGCGTTTCAAGCAGAGAGCGTTCATTGAGTTTCTTTTGGCAGAAAACAAGAGCATCGCAGATATTCATAGGCGCTTGCAGGATGTTTGCGGATATCTGGCAATAAACAACAGTACGGTGAGTCTCTGGACGAGGCATCCGTTACCATCGCAACAATGTCGCGCAAACCTGTCCGATATTCTGAGTGCCGGCTGGCTGCACAAAGCAATACTGCAATATTGGAACGTGCGGATACTCTCATTCGAGGTGAACTGTCCGATGTCCTCAGTTGTGACTCCTGCAATATTGGAACATGTGGATGCTCTCACTCAAGGTGATCAATGGATCACATTCAAACACCTCGCTACACAACTGGATGATTGGGATGTTACTCATGCAGCAAGAGGGCTGCGACGTCTACCAGTAGAGTGGTTCTATGCGGACATATGGGTCCTCCCAGTTATATAGCGTAAGGTCGTCCCATTCAACGGAGATCGTGCTAAAAAAAAGGGTTTTGTAGCCAGAAGAATGGGGAATAATATGGAGTATTGGAATTCTGAATACAACCAACCCCGCTCACAAAAAGAAGGAAAATAGAAACGTGTTGCAACGCCCCTCATATTCATAACTGGCCTATAGGGTTACCAGAGTATTTACCAGTGCTTAAACAGGCCAACTAATTTTACGGCGAGACCAACCGGATTTGATGATCTATTAGAGAACTTTATTTACAAGATAAACCTCGCAAACAGAGGTTTAACAAATCAAAAAAGCAAAAAATTTTAAACTTACTTCATCGGTAAACTAATAAATAAAACTTCAATTATATTGAGCGTATGGGCTTCAATAATGTCAGACAAATTTTTAGATTAGCAACACTTGAGCAAGTGATGTAATTAAGTGACATCAGAAAGAATCTTGAAAGACCCCCACAAAGTAAGATACACTGTGTGATCAAAAGTATCCAGACACCCGCAAAAACATTCGTTTTTCCTATTAGGTACATCGTGCTGCCCACCTACTGACAGGTACTCCATATCAGCGACCTCACTAGTCATTACACATCGTGGGAGGCCAGGTGACTGGGATTCACTTGTGTCATACGTCTGTACGCGACATTTCCACGCTCCTAAATATCCCTAGGTCCACTGTTTACGATGTGATAGTGAAGTGGAAACGTGAAGGGACACGTACAGTACAAAAGCGTACAGGCTGACATCGTCTGTTGACTGACAAGAGACCGCCGACAGTTGAAGAGGGTCGTAATGTGCAATAGATAGACATCTATCCAGACCATCACACAGAAATTCCAAACTGCATCAGAATCCACTGCAAGTACTACTATAGGTAGGTGGGAGGTGACAAAACTTGGATTTCATGGTCGAGCGGCTGGTGATAAGCCACACATCACGCCGGTAAATGCCAAACGACGCCTCGCTTGGTGTAAGGAGCGTAAACATTGGACGATTGAACAGTGGAAAAACGTTCTGTGGAGTGACGAACCACGGTACACAATGTGGCGATCCGATGGCAGCGTGTGGGTATGGCGAATGACCGGTGAACGTCATCTGCCAGCGAGTGTAGTGCCAACGGCAAAATTCGGAGCCGGTGGTGTTTTGGTGTGGTCGTATTTTTCATGGAGGGGGCTTACACCCCTTGTTGTTTTGCGTGGTACTACCACAGCACAGGCCTACATTGATGTTTTAAGGAGCTGCATGCTTCCCAACGTTCAAGATCAATTCGGGGATGGCGATTACATCTTTGAATACGATCGAGCACCTGTTCATAATGCACGGCCTGTGGCGGTGTGGTTACATGACAATAACATCCATCTAATGGACTAGCCTGCAGAGTTCTGGCCTGAATCCTAGAGAACGCCTTTGGGATGTTTTGGAAAGCCGACTTCATGCCAGACCTCACCGACTGACATCGATACCTCTCCCCATTGCAGCACTCCGTGAAGAATAGGCTGCCATTCCCAAAGAAACCTTCCAGCACCTGATTGTACGTATGCATGCGAGAGTGGAAGCAGTCATCAAGGCTAAGAGTGGGTCAGCACCATATTGAATTCCAGAATTACCGAGGAAGGGCGCCACGAACTTGTAAGTAATTTTCAGCCAGCTGTCCAGATACTTTTGATTACATAGTGTATAAAGAGGTCAAAATCAAGTACAGGAGGACAGTGGGAATTAAGGCTAGTATCAGTCACTTTATACAACCAGCGTAGTGACTGATAATCAACAAGCCGAAAACCATGAACCATGGATCAATCGCATGCACTCCGCACGCCCGGCCACATGCAGACCCGCAGCACACCCCAGTCGTCCGCTGCGCCGTTGCTGCTTACTCGGCTCACACCAAGAGCGCTGCCCACTGCCAAGTTGTTCTTGTTCTTGCTGCCCCCCCCCCCCCCAGACACATACACTCACACCTCAGGCCAGCAAAACGCTGTCCCCTCCTCTAGCAAGGGCAGCGCCCTGCTTCCAGCTCGGTAACGCCGCCTACTTGGAGGAGCAGCACAGTGGCCCCTACAAAGGGCGGGCCGTGACTCATAATGGGCGCTATCAAATCACAGGTATTGTAAAATAATGTAGAAAATTTGATAAAAACTGAAAAGTTTGAAATATTTGATGGATGACTGCAAAAACTGTCTCCAAAAAGAAAATTAAACTCTTTCAAATGGGTATAATCGTTAATGTTTTTATGTGTGGTGTGTTAATAAGTACACACTTCAATGGGTGGCTGTTTTTTCTCTCAGTCGGAAATTCTTCCCACAGATAAGTCAATAATTTTACGACCTGCTTTCTGCATGGTCGTAACTACGCCAGTAACAAGCAAACATTACCCACTTGAACTGCTGTTTTACGAAGAAAAAAAGCACACTAGCAAGAGATCAGCCCCAACAATCTATCTCGTGGGAAAATTTGGCCCATAATTAAGACAGTATGCAGTTATGACCTGCTGAAAGTACAGCTTTTAAATATCTTCGATAATGACAGCTGATAAATGAATTAAAATTTGTGGTCTGATGGTCTCAAATTTTCCTTGAGGCACATGAGTTTCGTCTTTATCTTCGATAATTGTAGAAGCTGAAAAAATGAATTAAAATTTTAGTTTGTTTCTTCAGCTTTTATCATTATTTAAGATCAATATATCATCTACGGCTGAGATACAGGTAGGATTTCCCCATTACGTACAAAGCTGGGGTGCTATTACAGTTTCGGAGGGCCATAGCAATTGATGATAGGAGAAGGGGAAAATAGGTTAAAGGTTTGAACTGGAGTTCGTTAGGGAGGTCATTGGACTTAGGTAGTCTGTGCAGCTCTGATAGGCACAACGCTAAGGTGAAATAAAGGCTAGCACACTTGCCTAGCAAAGATGAGACCTGGGTTCGAGTCCTACCTGTGGCACAAATTTAAGTCATTTCTTCAGCTTCTGTTATTATCAAAGAGAAAGTTGGGTTCGAGTCCCACATGTGGCACGAATTTAATTCATTTCCTCAGCTTCTGTTATTATCAAAGGGAAAGTTGAGACTCATTTACCGCAAGGAAAATATACTTCCATCAGATCACTAGTACCTGGCGCGCACCAGTTGTTTGTCACTCGCTCCGGCCCACTGCAGCCGCCTAACTCCCGAGCGGCGAGTGCTGTACAACGGAGTGCAGCCAGACTCTTCACACGCTTGGAATGTTGATGGCGAGCGAAGAGGAGAAGGGAGCGGATCACGTCTGCCAGATGTTTTTGTTCGAGAACACATTGTTTGCCACGAAAAGAGTGAGTAACACGAAAACCTCACGCACGAATGTATTCATTATTATGCCTCAAAATCACAATTAATAACCCGTAGCAACTGAACAATTATTATGAAATGGAGTCAATAATTTTCGATTTATAGCCGTGCTGAGTAGCCGTGCGGTCTAAGGCGTCTTGTCAAGGTTCGCGCGGCTTCCCCCGTCGGAGGTTCGACTCCTCTCTCGGGCATGGGAGTGTGTGTTGTCCTTAGTGTAAGTTAGTTTCAGTTTCGTTAAGTTACAGTAAGTAGTGCGTAAGCCTTGGGACCGATGACCTCAGCAGTTTGGTCTCATAGTCTTAATCACAAATTCCCAATTACGATTTATAACAAACTCCCTGTTCTGCGCTCATAGACAGCACACCGCGCGTGGTACACGCGGCGTTCGGGGACCACAGCACAGCTACGACACCTGAGGATGGGCTTATAACAGTCCGAAACCGGTCGTGTGCATAAAGTAATTTATAACTGAAGCGGTATTTTCAACCTCTGCTTGATTTATATATTAATGGTGCCAATCATCTTGAAGAATAACGCAACTCCTACACTTTAACTGCGTCATCTTTTCAACCAAAAGAAAACAATTCATAAGAGTGATTTTAATAATTAAGTAGCGTTACGCTCCTTCTTTAATGAAGCACTCCTTCTTTTCATTAATTTATACGGTGAGTGACAAGCAACTGGTGCGTGCAAAGTTTAAAAGCTGTACATGTAGAAGGTCATAACTGTATAGTGTGCGAATTATGGCCTAAATTTTCGTTGCGAATGATTTCTGGGGCTGACATCATGCAAGCGTGTCTTTTTTTCTTCTTAAAATATGAGGTCAAGTTGGTGATCTTTCATTGTAAGTGGACTGTATATGTCAGTATAGACTCTCCGGTTTCCGTACACGCGTCCACACTCATCACCTAATCTGTTGCCCATGGGAAAATAAGCATTAACGGCTTGCTGTTGCCACGTGTACTTGGAGCTAATAACCAGCCTGAAGACATACTACTCCAAATAGTTGTGATTATTAGTCTGAAAATGAAGGAAATACTGATGTAATGATGTTAAATACACCTTCCTCAGTCACTAATAAAAATACCTTCCCTCTAGAAAAGACTTCCCAACATATTCATTACCGGCAAATTTCTCTTGTCCGCTGCCGTGGCCGAGCGGTTCTAGGCTCTTCAGTCCGGAACGGCGCTGCTGCTACGGTCGCGGGTTCGAATCCTGCCTCGAGCATGGATGTGTGTGATATCCTTAGGTTAGTTAGGGTTAAGTATTCTAAGTCTAGGGGACTGATGACCTCCGATGTTAAGTCCCATAGTGCTTAGAGCCATTTTTTTGATGGTTTTAAAACAGATTTATTAATAAATGGTTCAAATGGCTCTGAGCACTACGGGACTAAACATCTGAGCTCATCAGTCCCTTAGAACTTAGAACTACTCAAACCTAACCAACCTCACGACATCACACACATCCATGCCCGAGGCAGGATTCGAACCTGAGACCGTAGCAGTCGCGCGGTTCCGGACTGAAGCGCCTAGAACCGCTCGGCCACCACGGTCGGCATTTATTAATATAATTAATGATATTTCTTAATGTGATTAATGAGTGTCCACAATAAAAGTAGTCATACTTCATTGCAATGAAGTATAGGTTATTAACATTGCAGCTAAGCCAGTAGGAAGTAGAAAAAGAAGTATTTTACCTCAATGGGCGTGGAGGATGGATTCATATGAAAGGACAGGGAGAAAATTTTTAATAATGTAAAGAAGAAGTGACTAAAACAAATAAGTGGAAGTCACCTCGCAGCTAATACTAACAACAACAAAAAATATGTGGCTTTAACTTACAATTGTAAGACCTACGACAAAACTGAGAGGTGTTTCCGTAAAGCAAATATTAAAATAAATTTTCGTACAAATAACATGTTAAAATTCGGGCTACGCCATAAAATTTGTAGTAGAAAAAGTTTCAGGGGTCAGGTGTTTGTGGGATGAAATAGTGTATAGGGAAAACGGAAAGGAACTTAGAAACTACACTGTGCGACAGAATTAAAGGATCACTTTCTCGAAATCCCATAATAGTCCCCCATTTTGACACATAAATTTGTAATTTTGCTCAAAGGTGCCTAAACTCATCTTCTCTGATGATGCAAACGCTTGGCGCCATTCGACGTCACCCTCGGACCTCAGACAGCAGTGTGTCGACACACATGAAGAAAAGGACAGAGCTCAGAAGTTCGTGTGACTTGTCAAGTGAGTTAATTATGCCCAATTGGCACCCAATTTCACTACAATTCTGTCCAACGCCGCCACGATGGGAAGGTTGTCACACTTCGTCTTACTGGCATTTCACCCCTTCTTTTGACGCATCGGCGATGGAGGTCAGAACCTCGACATCCAGAGTTGAAATTAGGCAGTTTTCTTATCATTGAACGAGGAAAACGTTTCATTCAGACATACCGACACTCAGAATAGAAACTAAAAGGCCTCAGGTGATGGCATAAAGTGTGTCAATGTAACTCTCCGTTTCCTCGTGACTTTGATTCCCACACATTTCGCTGTCGAAAACCGCAGTTTGGAGAACAGTGAGCGTGAGGAAGATGTTCTTGACAATATTTGATACTGCTGACAACTGCCTGACGCTTCAGCCATTTTATAAGGACATCATGGGTTAACAACACTGTTGAACTAAATTTCACCCCATTGGAGTGCAGTGGGGAAGAAGTTTTTGCTCTGGTGTACAGGGTGGAACCAGTAGGCCCCTTCAGAACCGTTCGATGAAAAGTTGAACGCGATGTGAAACAACAGAGGGTTCTTATGGTTCCTCAGTGCTCCTATTTCACGCCCTCTTATTGGTGGTCGTGGGAATATGTAACATCGACACAAGCGCCAGTGGCAAAGCGTCCCTCTAAGACCCTCAGTTTGGCAATAATGCTGGTGAAATCTGCCATAATTTATTGAGAATTTTAAAGATGTGTCTTGACAGAGAAAACCTTCAAAGTAGAGGTTGGCGCCTGCAGGCAGGCAATCATGTGATACACCTCTGGTGCCAGTTGCCTTCCTTCAGGTACCTACCATTAATTTGATAGGTTTCTCTGTAAAGGCACATGTTTTAAATTCTCAGTAAATGGTGGCAGGTGGCATCGAGGTTATCGACGAACTGGGGTGTCTTAGAGGGATCCTCTGCCGTATTCACGCATGTGTCGACACGCTGCTGTTTGAAGCGAGTCCTCGAGACCAAGAATGACGTTGCAGGGCGCCACACTTTTTTGCCTTTACAGAGGAAAGTTGTAGGCAACTATGAGCCAAATTTCATACTTACGAGTCGCAACGAAAAAGTGATCCTTTAATTATGAGTGGCGTTCAAAAAGAAACGAGCCGGAGGCATAATTACAGAAACCAGTACCTGTAAGAAGTATTGACCCTGGCTGTTGAAACACTTGTCCGACTGTGACACAAGCCGGTGAATGACTGTCTCATAAAATTCCCGGGGCTGCGATGTTAACCAGTTCCGCACGTACAGCTGGACGTCGTCGTCCGAGGTGAATATTTTGTCCCTCAGAGCCTTTTTAAGGAGACCAAAAATGGCGTAATCACAGGGAGAGAGGTCCGGACTGTATGGAGGGTGGCCGAGCACCTCCCATTTGAATTTCTGCAGGAGTGCCGCGACTGTGTTGGGCGTATGAGACTTTGCACTGTCGTGGAGCAGAATGACCCCCCGGGTGAGATTGTCTGGTCGTTTTGATTTGATCGCTTGGCGTAGGGGGGTCAAGGTTTGCGAGTAACGCTGGGCATTCACTGTTGTCCCGTGCTCCAGGAAGTGAATCAGAAAGGGGCACAGTGTAGATTCAGGGAGCACACATTCAGGACAAAAAAGCATTTGGGACACATATGGAAACCTTAAAGCACTCAATGAGGAACACTGAACAAAATTTAGACATCCTACACAGATTCAAAAGGGACGATACCTTAATATCTTGGATCAGCTTGAAATTTATAATCACAAAATATTCTGAATGAATAGAACGAATTCAATCATAACCCTTCTCTGGACATTTATGTCGACTTACTAAGATGATGATTGTTGTTTATGGATGGCCGGAGAGCAGATGAGAGGAAGTGTGTGATGGGACATCTGTAACGTGTATGCAACGCCTGATAACGGTGAACGGGCGCTCTGTTCACGGCCGTGGTCAGCAGACGACTGATCGGCCCGCAGCACATGAGGAAGGCACGACGAAACAGCCCTACAGCAACACCGTGGATATAGAAGTCGCTGTCTTTTAAATTACTGAATTTTTATGATATATTGTAATGTCATTGAGGCTTGCCAAACCATAGATTTTAATTAAGAACCTCTAGGAACAGTATTCTCAGGATACAAACAATAATTATTGTTAATTCAGTATGGGTATAGATGTTTCATTCAAACGTGATAAATGTGTCAGACACCACCTCTAGTCTCATCGGCTATATGAATAACGTGTATTCTATCACACCACTGTTTTACTATGTGCCGAAGCACGTAAATTATGCTGATAGTGAGACGCGTTACCCTTGTAACCCATGCAATCAGGTACATTCTAACGTTGATGTTTGATTATGGCATGGTGGTTAATATTTCGTATTTTCGTGGAGTGTTTGATGTTCAGGTACACTGACGAAAAAAACTAAAAAAAATCACAATACCAAGAAGGAGTAGTGCGACATAAATGAAAATTGGTAGGCATGTTTCTACATCTGAAAGATGATTATTCAAATTTCGCTCCAGTCGCATAAGAGTAACGGTCGTTTGCGTTACTTCCATTTGAGACTGTATCTGGAGAGTCGATATTAGTCCAGAATGCCTTTAAGGCGACAAAGACGCCATTATCAACACCTCACTGACTTTGAACGAGGTCGCGTAATAGGGTACGAGAAGTTGGATATTCCTTTTGCGAAACTAAAATAGCGGGCTCTGGACGGCGACGCAGCTCTGCAGAGAGTGAAGACCATTATCTTCTTCATATGGCTCTGGTGCATCGTACTGGGTCTGCAGCAGCAATCTGAGCAGCAGTTAGCATCACAGTGACACGAAGAACTGCTACAAATCGGTTACTTCAAGGACAGATCCGAGCCAGACGCCCTGTAATATGCATTCCACTAACACCAAACCACCGCCGTTTGCGACTTCGATGGTGTCAAGCGAGAGCTCACCGGAGGGCAGGGTGGAGATCTGTTGTTTTTGTTTGATGAAAGCTGTATAAATAATTAACTTATTGGATGTAAATAATTATTTCAGTGGATGACTAATAAGTCTGTATGGCTCAGAGTGGGTTTAGTAAAAGACTAGATGATGAGTCATGTTGTAACAAGTGTATTAGTGAGCTATTACCTTCATTTTACAGGTATATCACCTTTCTAAAGAATTTTTAGTTTTTATAGCTTGCGATTAATCAAGTACAACTTAAGAATTCTAAATTTTAAATGTAGTCAATCCATGCTTATTGAGGTACAATTTAAAAAAATTAATTTTTTATATTTTTAGTCTATTTTCTCTACTGAAATAGTAATTTATTATTAATGTTTTATTTTGTTCTGTTCCTAGTTTCGAAAGTGATTATTACACGTAATATATATTAGTTATCAAGTGTGACTTATTGCAACTGAGACTGTAACAACACGTATTTTTAAAAACCTCAGCGGTTCTAGAACCTCTCATGACAATTTGTAATGTATTATTAAATTAAATGGTTTTTATATTAACATCTGATGAAGATTCAGAAATAAGAACTTTTTATCAAATAGTTAGAAGCTGTGGGTTCCAACCTGCATAGAATATACTGATGAACCAAAACATTATAAGCGCTACTCACTACGAAACCGAATAGCGCTTGGCGTCGTTGTGGACATGTGATGAAATAACGAAAGTGTTGGAGCGGAGTGAAGGTGAATGGGGAATCATTCTAACGACGATACAGCCCGCAAATGGCGAAATCCACTGACATAAGCGACTTTCACAAAGAGCAGACTGTTATGGCTTGACGCCTGGCAGCGAACGTCTCGAAAATGGCGCAAACTGTCGGTTTTTCGTGTGCTATTGTCGTAAGCATCTATGGAATGGGCTGAATGACTGTGACATCTTGAGTAGGCGACAAAGTGTTGGATGTCCACGCCTCATAACAGAACGTGAAAGTCGGAAGCTTACTTGCTCTGTATAACAGGGTAGGCGGTGGCTTGTAGCAGATTTGGCGACAGATTACATTGCTGATTTAGCCACAAGTGTTTCGGAGAAGGCTGTTCACCACAGGCTGCTGAACATGGGGCCACGCCGCAGACGAACCGCTACATATTCCCATATAGACCCAACGACATTGCCAGTTACGATTGTCGTTGGCATGGAATCATTGAAGTTGCAGCGTGGATGAATGTAAATGTGTCCCCTGTTGAAGGCATAGGGTCTTTCGTTACACTAGGTCGATGATGGTGTCCACATACGTTGTTATCCAGGTGAACGGCTACTCTTAACATGCACCACGCTATGGATATAGACCGGTGGGGCCAGATTTATGCGATGGGAGACATTCGACTTTGCTTCTATGTAACCTGTGGTAGTAATAGTAAACACTTCGACAGCTTTGGACTATGTGAATATTATTGCGGAACACGCGAATTCCTTCCCCGCATCTTTCAGCAGGATAAGGCCGGAATCATGCTAAAGTGGTTTGCACACACATCTGGGACACTATCAGGCGTTAGCTTTGTGACCATATTCTACCAACTTGTAATGTACCGGAATTACTTGACCTGTATGCAGGCGTATGGAGCTACATACTTCTCGAAACCTGTTAAGGATTTGTTGAATCCATTTCATGTCATGTTGTTGCGCTCCAAGTTACTAACCATGTGGTCGTAACTTTTCGACTCGAATTTGTGGCACAACTTGATTAGAAGAAGGGATCGGTTGGTAGGACATGTTCTGAGGCATCAAGGGATCACCAATTTAGCATTGGAGGGCAGCGTGGAGGGTAAAAATCGTAGAGGGAGACCAAGAGATGAATACACTAAGCAGATTCAGAGGGATGTAGGCTGCAGTACGTACTGGGAGATGAAGAAGCTTGCACAGGATAGAGTAGCATGGAGAGCTGCACCAAATCAGTCTCAGGACTGAAGACCACAACAACAACAACAACAACAGTATTTGTAGCTCTAACAAACGTAAACGGTCTAAACCACACGCATGACGTTATTAAAACCGATGTTTTTTTTAGTGGGGTTGATGGTTTTTTACGGTTAACGTTCTGTCATTGATGCCGTGTTGGATGATCAGGTATTTTGCTTTTGTAATTTTGGTGGAAGACGATTTTCAGAGGCCTTATGAGCTACTCCTTTTAAATAAACATATATGTCGGGATAACAAGATCAAGAAGAATGTGGAAGTGGGAGGTAGCTATGCTTTGGGGGTCGGGATAAGGGAAGGAGGGACTCAGGTAGATGAATATTTCGAAGTTGAGATTTAATGGAACGGTATGTGTAATGGTATTTTGGTGTAGTACAATAGGAGAGAGTAGATGTAGCAGGGCGGTAAGTATTAACATTGTTATCCAGGCGGAAGAAAGTAAAAAAAGTAGTAATTATGAGAGTAAGAAGCCGTGGTAAGCAGGATAGTGACGACAAAACCGATAACACATTCCTTGATGGGAGCAAGAGATTTAAAATTTTTTGGATGGGTTGATGTGGATGAGGTGGATGGGTTCAGTCAATTCAGGTTTTTTGTGAGGGAGGATTTCCTTATACTATACGAGTAGGTAGGCTGGAGCAAGTTAAAAGTATTACATTCAGGTGACATTCGAAAATTGGGTACTGCGCTAAGTCATGAGTAATCTCTCTAACATGGATGTAATAGATCTTTATACGGCGATGTCTGTTCTTGGTAAAATGAGTACTTGCATTAAACCTTCCCTCCTGACTGTGACCCAGAAATCATCTACCTCTCTTTCTTGCAGGTGTAATTAACCTTGGCCGCACACTTAATCACTGTGATTATGGTCAAATTACCGCTATAAATTAGGAATAAGGGCCGAGATTAGAAAGCTACGTAAATCATAGTCGTATACAAGCTAAAATAAAATGGTATATTATACAAAACCCTCAGATACAGATACAAGATTTTACTTGGTTAATACGATAAATACTGAAATGAGTGGCAGAGCATGATTAAATTGTTCAAAATCTGCGTGTTGTTGCACTGGCTGTTACTGCTCGGTGAACAAGAGAAAATCACACACAATAATTAATTTAATACACGAAAAAGTGAAGACGGCCTGGGGCGAGATTCCATCAAATCATGCTATGACTGCAGCAGAATGTTCAGCACTACCTGAGCGCCAGCACGGATAACTCCGAGCTTCGGCTGTGGTCATGATTTCGAGCTATCACGGTAATATTTACGGATAATCTGACTTGACTAGCTGGCAACGAGGTGCTTAACCGGTCAGCTAATCTTGAGGTCTGAACAGTCACCTCTACACCATGGCATCTAAGTTGTTGATACATACGTCCCTGAGGCTAACTGTACCTGTTCCAGAAACCTGTGTTGACTTTCAGCGATTTTGGTCTTTCTCTGCGAATCTCGTTGATGAATTCTCCTCGTGTTATCAGCCGAGTCAAGATGTCGTTCCGCGGCAACACTTCAAGTTTCCTACTTGTTATCTTTAGGCGAAGTGTCGGATTCGTGTCTCTCTTCGCACTTAAATTTCCTCTTCTTGAGGAGGTAAGGAGGAGTTTGTTGTCGTGAGACATTTACTCCACATTGACGAGTTGAAAACTGGGACGTTTAGGATTTACTGGGATGATGTGCATAGTTATGGAATACTAATATTGCCCGTCAGGGACAGGCGGTGGTTAAATCGGACAATGACCATGCGTCTGGTAGGGGCCTTGACTAGACTGGCCTTGTTGACGCCAAATACTGGCAGTCGACGACTGTAAGGGCGAGTGATTGATGGTAGTGATGATGGGTGTTGGGCGCGGTGATAAGGAGGATTTTCTAATATCTCCTGGCGTCAAGGTACTTCTTCTTGTCCTTCGTTTTCTTGTACGTGTCTGCTTGTGACACTACTGGGTCTATCGCAACCTCAAAGCCGGCGGCTTCGGCGTCTTCAGTGGTCCTCAAGCCTTCTTCTTTGCTTGCGTTCTCGGCTTTTTCTATCGTGGCGACGAGAACTTCCCACTCGACAGGCGTGAGAGGAGGGTGGGTGTTGTAGGACCTGAGAGTGTCCAAGTGAATGATCACTATCTTCTGCAGCTGCGTCTTGGAGTGGGGCAAGGGGCCTCCTCCATGATGGCCTGGGTTGCCTTGGTCTTCGCCGCGACGGTTCTCTGTACGGCTGCGTCGTGTTTTTCCACCCTCGTGGCTTCCTGTATTACTACAGGTTCCACGGGGGTTGCAGTCTGCATGTCAGCACCCTTCTTCTGTGCTGGGTGGGGCTGGCTGGCCAGTGCATCACGGAGACTGTGCACCAGCTGCCGAGCCTCGGCTAGTTCGGCTTGGAGTGTTGACCTCTCTTCCGCCATTGCAGCTTTGAGGGCAGCAATTTCTTCGTCGGCGGCGGCACGGACCCTGGCGCACGCCTCGCTGACTGCATCCGGTGGGACAGCCGCGTCATCAGCCACCACGGATCCGCCAGAGGCGGGGGGTGGTGAGGACGCAACGGCCTCGACTGTATCCGCCTTCTTGGTGGTCTTGTGTCTCCCGCGACTCCAGTTCTTGATGTAGCTGCAGCCTCGGTAATTCGCCGCGTGAGCGCCACCACAATTGGCGCAGCAACGTGTGGCATCCTTTTTCGTGCAGTGGCGCGAATCGTGTGCTTGCGTACACCGAAGGCACATCACTGGATTACGACAATACTTGGCAACATGGCCAAGTTTTTGGCAGCGATATCACTGCTTTTTCCGCTCCGCCGTCTTCTTGCATCCCCCGTCTTCTGATGTGCCGAGCACGGGGCCCAGCAATTGCAGCAGGGCGGCGGCTTTGCCTCCCTTTCCGCGTCGTCCATACATGCTGGGGAGCGAGCACTTAACACGCAGCGATCAGCTCACCTCCGCAGCCTGATCGGGAATCGGATTCGTGTCGTGTCCGGGTCTCTGTAGTAGCTGCACCGCAGGCCACGCTGCCTCGTCTGCGTCAGCAGCGCCAATCGCACGCCTCCAGAAGGGGAGACGGGGCGCGTGGTGGGAGTGGGGAGGGGGGCGTGAGACGGGCGGTCGCTGCCGGTGGTGATGACGTGCCCTTAGCGCTAGGATTTCACCCGGAACAAGTCCCGCCCATTCACCCCTCTCCACGAATATCCATAGTGTAAGGCCCTCGCCGGCCGGAGTGGCCTTGCGGTTCTAGGCGATACAGTCTGGAGCCGAGCGACCGCTGCGGTCGCAGGTTCGAATCCTGCCTCGGGCATGGATGTGTGTGATGTCCTTAGGTTAGTTAGGTTTAATTAGTTCTAAGTGCTAGGCGACTGATGACCTCAGAAGTTAAGTCGCATAGTGCTTAGAGCCAATTGAACCATTTTTTGTAAGGCCCTGCCCTAAACAGCCGCCAGTTCCGCAAACTGGAAGCTACATCAAAGTTGTTACCGCCACAGTCCAACACACGTTACACTGTGATGAAATTCAGTAATGATAAGAAATTTAAGTTTTTCTGGATAGTAATATAATATGAATGTACATTACTAGAGAAATAATATTTATAGAGAATTGAAAGCATCGCCAGCAGTAGAAAATAAAAAATAACGTGATGTTATTTAAGGGTAGTAAGGACAAATTTTCATTAACTAATTCACTTATTATAATACGTTTATTTGAGGGAAACAGCAGGGCAAACATACAATGCGAAAACAATGATCTTGAATCTGTCATGCCGGGATTAAAGCCATGGTTGGAGTCGAACAACTCTGTTGTCTAAAATCAACGTTATACAGAAGTAAGACAAAGTCGTTTTGTTTATGTAGGCCCTCATAATAGCTCACGAAAATTAAAGAATATAACAATGCCATAAAGTAGAAATGCCTAATGAAAGCAGTAAGATACTTGATTATAGGACATATTTCGTTAGTATTTGCATTGGTAATGGGTGAATTTCAACTTGTAAATTCTTCCAATGCCATACCTGCGCATTATAATCGAGGTTATAAAGAATTGTGGCTGTTTCTGTGTGATTAGTGTCCTATATGCTGTTGCAAACGTCTCAGGAAAATAATCTGTCGTCATTCTTTGTCCTGTCTGTTTTTAACCAAAACATTTATTAATTTCGTAAATGTCATTCAAACCATTTTTTTAAAATAATGATGATGATGTGTATGTTTGTCACAGAGCAGTTATGGAGGAAATAAATGCTGCAGTGTTTCACGGCTGTAAAACGTCCTTCATGCTGTGCTAGTTCTTCTTCCATCCCTAAAACGTTTCAGCAAAAATATTCAGTGAATAACAAGCAAAATCAGCTTGTATCGATCTAGCAAGAACAAAGTAATTTTGATGCCCTCAGGAAGTATAGTGAACATTGGTGCTTGTTTCACATATACTGTCTGAGTTCTGAAACTTAAGTGTCAAGTATACTGTGGTTCCTCTTTCTCCAAGCAAATTATTCTTTGAGGGCAGGTTTTTCCTGTTTTAGCTTTGGGTGCTTTTTCTCACATAGATGTATGTTTCTTCATAGGCTCTTCATCTGAATACTGAGTTCTCGTATCTAAATAATTCAGCGCTAAATTGTTTTCTCTTATGTTTGCTGTGGAAGTACCTGGCACAGCTGAGGCCAATTGTGAACGTTTTTTGTAACGTGTCTTCTAACTATCTGGCAAAATTTAAGACCTAGGAAGATATTAATGTAACATTCACTCCATGTGCAGCCGAACGCGGAAAACCACGTGGGTCAACTGAAACGATGCCCAGGCGCCGAACAAAGACCGGGAAAGCCGGGAGTGAGTTGGCGGGACTTGTTCCGGGTGAAATCCTAGCGCTAACGATTCCTGGTGGTGATGGGGCCCCCTGCGTGCTGGCGGGTCTATCCATTCCATCCGCTGACTTTGCCGGTTTCGCATCGGAGTGCTAATGTCGTGTTTTTGTTATCGTTGCGTCCCATGAGTTGGAAACCGCTATCTTGGTTGACAAGGTTATCATGGACCCGTATCTTCAGAGCCTCTTTAAAGATGGAATTCCATAACCCGTTCGCTCTGCACAGTAGCTTTGTTTGTTCGAAATCAAACATATGGTCGTCGTTGAGACTGTGTTCCAGCACTGCAGATTTCTCCGCTAGGCGAACGCTTCTTAAGTCCTATATACATCGCAGCGTTTGGCCGATGTACTGTTTGGCACATTCGCAGATGACGCTGCAGCCTCCAGGTGTCTGTCTTCTTAGTTTGTCCTTCACTGAGCCCTCTTTGGCCGATAAACATGAAGAAAAGACTAAGCGCTTGGAGCTCCTCCCGTATGCTGGGCCACCCACGGCAAAGATTGCCAGAATATTACAAAAGAACAACAGCAAAACCATCTTTCGCTGCTCACTATGGGTGCTATTTAAAAATGCGGCTCCCACAGAAATCAGGCGAGAATTTATAGTGGTAATACTTTTAATGGACAATCTATGATTTTCACTAGTTCTGGAAAGACCCCTGTTGGGCGTTAAATTACCACACACTTGTGTTTTCTATCAGTTTGACCTTGCAGTTGTGTTAGTATGCGTGAACGTTATCAAGTTCCTACAAAATTTGGTTTTAAAGGAAAACTCCCTCTTGGCGACAATTATTATTCTTCTTCTACTCAATTGTGCATATCCATTGCGGATATTGGTAATCATCATAACTATGTCACTTTTGCTTGTTCGAAAAGTTACTCATTCGTGCGTGTTAAGTCCATATCCTTAAGTATCCGAGTAAGATTTTCTTCTTCTTTCTCGTCCTCTTTCAACAGGTATTTTTTCTCAAAAAGTGTTCCGCAGCAGTTTGTATATGTTTCCATTCTGCATTGTGTGGCAGAGATATTGTAGTGTTCTGTATTTTACTGTCTTTATGTCTTCTTTTTCTTTCTCCATGTTGCGGAAAATTTCGTCGTCAGTAATTTTATATGTCGATGGTACTCTTACCAGTCTCCTGTGTAACCACATCTCAGATACTTCAAGTCTTTTACGCTTCGTCGAGGTAAAAACCCAGGTCTCAGTTCCGTAGAAAGATATGCGAAGTACGTAGCAACGTAGAAATCTTAATTTTGTTTAGATTCAGAGGTGATGGCTCTTTAATACTTTAATCTTTATACAGTCCACTCCCGGTAGCTGAGTGGTCAGCGCGACAGAATGACAATCCTATTGGCCCGGTTTCGATTCCCGGCTGGGTCGGAGATTTTCTTCGCTCAGGGACTTGGTGTTGTTTTGTCCTAATCATCATGATTTTATTCCCGTCGACGCTCAAGTCACCGAAGTGGCGTCAAATCGGAAGAATTGCACCCGGCGAACGGTCTACCCAACGGGAGGTCCTAGTCACACGACATTTATTTTTATCATTGTACAAAACGCAGCTCTGGCTTTCTCGATACAAACTTTAATTTTTGCTGGTCCCACTGGCTGTTTATTTTAGTTCCCAGATGTGTGTCTTTGTTTATTTGTCATACGTTTATCGTTAATACTCGGTGGTGCCGCAATAATGTGACTACCGCCTATGTTCAACGTCAACTTGCAATAACTTTTCACAGACGGCAGATGGCAGCTCTGACAGTGAACGGTATATAAAGCGTGTCGGGGGGACGCAGAGAACAGTGCACTCGTTGTCTTAAGGCAAGGCAAAAGGACATGTTGCCAAGGTTAAAGTGTACTGTGCATTGCAAAATAGCGCTGTCCAAAATAGGCACCGAGGCAACTGTGGTGCACCAAGGGCAATAAATGACAGGGCTGAACGACTGCTGCCGAGATGTGTACGTGCAACTGTAGAGCAACTGGCCGTCCAGGTGAATCAAGGGACTACCGGCAGTGTGTCTTCAGCAAACGTTGCTGCGTATGGGGCTCCGCAGCAGGTGCCTGGTTGATAAACCCATGATGACTGCTGTTCGTCGGCGACGAAGGCTGGAATTTGCACAATACCGAAATTGGACGTCCACTGAGTAGCGACAGCTGGCCTTCTCTCAAGAATCGCTTTTTTATGCTCCATCGGACAGATCGCCGCTGGCATTTACAGAGTGAAACGTCTGAAAGCAAACACACTGCACGTGTTATGGTCCAGGAAAAATTTTTGTGGCATTTCCCGTGTGAACTCCTCATTCTGGAAAACATAGTGAACCAACACAAGTCACATCTGTCCTACGCGGACTGTGTCTACCCATACAAATAATTTCTTTTTCTTCTGCACGATGACAGCTACCGGCACGATAAGGCAGTGTCAAACAGCTCGCAGTCTACGTGCGTAGTTCTAAGAGCACGAGGATGAGTTTACCGTACTCCCCTGGCCATCAAAGTCCCCAGATTTGAATCCAATCGGAAATCTGTAGGACTACATGTTCGCGCCAAGGATCCTCAACAGAGAATCGTACCGCAGATGGTCACGACAGTGGAGTCGGCATGGTACCACATCCCTGTAGGCCCGTTCAGGGTTTTGACAGGTGGTCACATTAACGTGAATGACGAGAATATTTAGATGACAGTTTGGTATCCCACTATGGCTCCAGTATATTAGGACATGTTTTTGGCCATTCTTGACCGAAACCGGTAGTCTGACTTAAAAATTTGTGACCATAGACGTGAAGTAAAGGAAATTTATTCTATTTTCGGGTTATTGCTCAATTCGCGACCATGTCGTGGCTTGTGAGAGTCTGGTGTGTCTTTCCTGCTGACTAACATTAATTTGGTAGTACTTTTGTTAATTTAGAAACTATAACACACACTACTTTCTTTGTTTCTGGATAGAAGATGGTGAAAGCTATTTAAGCTGACAGCAAATATTACAGTATCATCATCCTAGCGGATATTGTTCAGCTTCTCTGCATTCAAAACTCTTCTTTCTTCGACAGTTTCAGCGGCTTCTGTGAAGATATACTCCGAAGAAAGATTAAAAATCATTGGCAATAATTAGTAATTTTTAAATGCAACTAAGTAGTTAGGATAATTTCCTCTGACTCTTTGTACCAGCATTATCTGTTTATCATCTCTCAGCTGCTCCTTCAACAAACACAAAGTTGACACACATACATTTATTACCGATGTTTCTGAAATACTTTTTAGACTCTACGTTTTCTGATCTTGCTAAAGAAGTTATATTTGCATGAGCTGACCCTGTGGCATCATAAGGACAAGAAGGCGAATTTATTGCAGTCTTACCCCTGGAAATCTTGTATACGCTTTTATACAGGGTGTTACAAAAAGGTACTGCCAAAATTTCAGGAAACTTTCCTCACACACAAATAAAGAAAAGATGTTATGTGGACATGTGTCCGGAAACGCTTGATTTCCATGTTAGAGCTCATTTTAGTTTTGTCAGTATGTTCTTCCGCCTACGCTCAATGGAGCACGTTCTCATGATTTCATACGGGATACTCTACCTGTGCTGCTAGAACATGTGGCTTTACAAGTACGACACGACATGTGGTTCATGCATGATGGAGCTCCTGCATATTTCAATCGAAGTGATCGTACGCTTGTCAACAACAGATTCGGTGACCGATGGATTGGTAGAGGCGGACCAATTCCATGGCCTCCACGCTCTCCTGACCTCAACCCTCTTGACTTTCATTTACGGGGGCATTTGAAAGCTCTTGTCTACGCAACCCCGGTACCAAATGTAGAGTCTCTTCGTGCACGTATTGTGGACGGCTGTGATACAATACGCCATTCTCCAGGGCTGCATCAGCGCATCAGGGATTCCATGCGACGGAGGGTGGATGCGTGTATCTTCGCTAACGGAGGACATTTTGAACATTTCCTGTAACAAAGTGTTTGAAGTTACGCTGGTACGTTCTGTTGCTGTGTGTTTCCATTCCATGATTAATGTGATTTGAAGAGAAGTAATAAAATGAGCTCTAACATGGAAAGTAAGCGTTTCCGGACACATGTCCACGTAACATATTTTCTTTCTTTGTGTGTGAGGAATGTTTCCTGAAAGTTTGGCCGTACCTTTTTGTAACACCCTGTATAGGTCAAGGGGAAATGTTTTCAGACATGTGAGCATAGTAGGTGCTCGATCAATGAGACAGTCTAGGTTCTGAACTCCATGGAGACTTAGGCACTAGATATCGTCCCCATCGCCTTCCCCTCTCCTCCTTCTAAATCTCGCTTTACACAGACACACACAAACACACACACACACACACACACACACACACACACACACACACACACACACACACACACACAGTTGCAAGCTAGGCAACTGCTGCTATCACTCAGAATTTTTAGGTGAACGGAAACCCCTCTCGTGGCGTCGACAATGTGACCAGATACATCTCAAACTCCGTTGAACAAAAGACGAGCGAATCGATGTTGGGCGTTTATGAAGGATTGAATTCAATATTAGTGTGAAGAGATTACGGAAAAAAGACACTGAATTATGCTAGTAACACTGAGATGGTAACTGAATAGTGCTTGTCCAAAATTCTATAATGACTGCCCCATTGGCTCGATTTCAGAATCGCTGAGCGGATACCAGCGGGAAGCTCCTCTCTCGGCATTTGTTTATTGTGGTAACAAAAAAAAAGAACGACGGAGAAATCAGTTCAAGCCTCGCTGTAACCGAGAAAACTTAATTATTCCTTTAAGCAAAATAGGAGAGGAGTTTGACTTTTCGTTTCCCTCGTCGCGAAACCTTTTTCCGCGGTGCAGCTAATCAGGCGGGGCGTTTAATTTTTAATTTTTGCCCGCAGCGCTCCTCAGACGCAGGGAAACTGGCGCAGCAAACCCTCCCTGCACTTTCCTCCTCAACTTCGGAGCATTTTAAATTCGACGGCGCTCCGTCGCTATGTTATACGGAGTGCTAAAATGTTCTACGGCGGACGTTTTAAAGCGCGTTTTACTTCCCTTTTTTCTTTACGTCGCGGCGACGGCTAGGGCCCGCTGGCGGCGGAAATAAGAGATCGACCCCGTTCGTTGTGGAGTGCAGTTTGCCTCGCCTCAGCCTTCAGCTCTGCCAGACTTTTAAGTGAAGCGCGAACAGATTGTGTTTCTCCGCGGTGCGGCGGGGTGTGACAAGTCGCAGCGCGAAATGTTAATTAGTTGCGGGGTGGGCTGGCGGGGTTTGGGGTTCGCAATAAGGCGCGGAAGCAGCTGCAGCGACACGGCGCACTCCCGCCTGACGAATTAGTCCGCCTCTGGCGACAGCTCGCAGCGCCGAAACGCCCCGACCGGCTCGGCGTAAGCGCGTTATGGCTGTTTGGCTAACAGATAACTTCCGCCCCTTCCTCCTCTCTTCCTGTCTCTAGCTTTCTCCAACTCACTTGCTTATCCTTCGCAACACAGGGGAATATTTGGTTAGTGATTTGATTTTGACACTATCTGCATACGATTGACTACTCTACGGTTCACACTAAAGTGCCCGGCTGGAGGTTCATCGAACGTCTTTCAACTGCGAATCTTCAGGTTTTGGCGGCGCAAAGACTGTTCCATTAAGTTTCGGGTGTGCAGCCGCAAGAAATCTCCTTCTTCTTCCAATATTTCGGCTGTATATCGTCCAGCCATCTTCAGAGTGAGTCGCAAGACTGCCGCTCCAGTGGTCGCTTCGTCCCTTTATACTCCTGTACCACGCGACTGCGCATGCGGCCACAGATGCAAATGCGCCAGAGACGTTGGTCGGTGGCAGAGACGTACATAATAGGCGAGTTGTATCTATGACTCCGCAGTCGATCTGCGTTGGAATATCGATATATCATTGTGAGCTGCACTGTGACGACGTCTTTGTGAGTTTATTACAGCAAGTGCCGGATTCCATGATTTATCAAGATTGAAACCACTATCTCTATTAATTAAATTCGTCGTCAAGCGAATATCAATTGCCTCCTTCACTATCGAGTCCCAAAAGGATGATGTAGTTGCCAAAATTTCGATGTTGTCATGCAACATACTGTGACCATTATCAATACAGTGCTCTGCCACTGCCGACTTGTTAGGTTGTAAAAGTCGTGTGTACCTCCGCTTATACAGCCGAAATATTAGGTATACAGCCGAAATATTAGAAGAAGAAGAAGGAGATTTATTGTGGCTGCACACTCGAAACTTAATGGAACAATCTTTCATACTGTTTCTCTACCTTATACAGTGAAGAATCAAAGAAACTGGTGCACCTGAATAACATCACGTAGAGCCCACGCGAGCACGCAGAAGTTCCGCAACGCGATGTGGCATGGACTCGAGTAATGTCTGAAGCGGTGCAGGAGGGAAATGACACCATGAATTCTGCACGGCTGTCCATAAACCCTTGAGTAAAAGGGGGTGGCGATCTCTTCTGATCAGCACGTTGCAAGACATCCCAGATATGCTCAATAATGTTCATGTCTGAGGAGTTTTGTTCAAATGGTTCAAATCGCTTTGAGCACTATGGGACTTAAAATCTGAGGTCATCAGTCCCCTAGAACTTAGAACTACTTAAACCTAACTAACCTAAGGACATCACACAAATCCATGCCCGAGGCAGGATTCGAACCTGCGACCGTAGCGGTCGCGCGGTTCCAGACTGTAGCGCCTAGAACCGTTGGGTCACACCGTCCGGCTGGGAGTTTGGTGGCCAGACGAAGTGTTTAAACACAGAAGAGCGTTCCTGGGCCACTCTGTAGCAGTCCTGGACGTGTGGCTTGTCGCATTGTCCTGCTGGAAGGACAATGCGACAAGTCCGTCGGAATGCACAATGGACATGAATGGATGCATATGATCAGAGATGATGCTTACGTACGTGTCACCTGTCAAAGTCGTACCTAGACGTGTCAAGAGTCCCACATCACTCCAACTGAACATGCCTCACATCATTATAGTCTCCACCAGCTTCAACAGTCCCCTGCTGTCATACAGGGTTCATGGATTCACGAGGTTGTCTCCATACCCATACACGTTCATCCACTCATTATAATTTGAAACGAGACTCGTCCGACCAGGCAGCAGGTTTCCAGTCATCAACAGTCCAATGTCGATGTCAACGGGCTCAGGCGGGGCTTAAAGCTATGCATCGTGCAATCATCAAATGGTTCAAATGGCTCTAAGTCCTATGGGACTTAATATCTGAGGTCATCAGTCTCCTGGACTTAGAACTACTTAAACCTAACTAACCTAAGGACATCACACACATCCATGCCCGAGGCGGGATTCGAACCTGCGACCGTAGCAGTAGCGCGGTTCCGGACTGAAGCGCCTAGAACCTCTCGGTCACAGCGGCAGGCTTGCAGACACAAGGATACACAAGTGGGCCTTCGGCTCCGAATGCCCATATCGATGATGTTTCGTTGAATGGTTCGCACGTTGACACTTGTTGATGGCCCAGCATTGAGATCTGCAGTAGTTGGCGGATGGGCTGCACTTCTGTCACTTGAAAGATTCTGTTCAGTCGTCGTTGGTCCCCTACTTGCAGGATGTTTTTCCAGCCGCAGCGATGTCGGAGATTTGAAGTTTTAGCGGATTCCTGATATTCAAGGTGGAATCGTGAAATGGTCGTATGGAAAAATCACTTCTTCAGCACTAACTCGGAGATGCTGTGTCCCATAGCTCGTGCGCCGACTGTAACACCATGTTCAAACTCACTTAAATCTTGATATCCTGTCATTGTAGCAGCAGTAACTAAAGTAATAGTGCGCCAGACACTTGTTGTCTTATGTAGGCGTTGCCGACCGCAGCGCCGTATTCTGTCTGTTTACATATCCCTTGTAGTTGAATATACAAGCCTATACCAGATTCTTTGGCACTTCAGTGTATATTCCTGATATTGTGTGAGCGTGGGGGCGATCTGCAATAGTGTAGACGATGAAGAAACTTTCAGACTTCCAGACCTCGATGAAGCATTTATTAGAGTTAGATAACTGGTTTCGGCAATGCTACGTTGCCATCTTCGGATCTGCAATAGGATAGAACCGAAATTGCCAGGACAAATAGTTAACTAGCGTGATGTAATACTGTAGATAAATATTTCCATTGACCACAACATTTGGAACAACACATACCTGATATGAATGCGTGGTGTTTGGTCTTTCAGACATATCCAGAAGAACAGACACCATGTGAATCAGAAGCTGTGATACATATTATGTAAACTGAAGGTGGAGGGGGAGAAAGGGAAAGAAAGGGAAGGAACGGATGATATCAGCTGCACCGGGACACTACGAGGAATCAGCGTCGAAGAGTGAAAATGCATGTAGGACTGGGATTTGAACCAGGGATATCCTGCATACTAGGCATTTGCGGACATGTCGGAAAGAACAGACACCACACATTTATATAAATGACTCGCCTCGATGGGCTGTGAATCCACAAGCATCACTGCAGATGCACAGTTACCTTCGACCTCCGGCGGGAACCGCAAATTAGCGAGCACGGAGGACATGACTGAGGGCTGTCGATAAGTGATGGCACTAGGTCGGAGTGTGAATCGGCTGAGGAGCGTGCCGAGACAGTCCGTGCATTTGTGATTAACATCCTGTCCTAGTGCCGCTGTGATTAACTCAACTGCCTAGTAAGCAGGGGATACTGAGTTCGAATCCCAGTCCTCCAAACATAGTCACTCGTCACCGCTCATTGCACGTTAAGTCCCGATGCAGATGATGTCATCAGTTTCTTCCCTTTCACTTCTTTTCTCTTCCCTCCATCTTCAATTTATATAATATGTACCACAGCCTCGGATTCCGTGTGGTATTCCTTCTGCCGGATATTCGTGTAAACCATGTTGTTCCATTTATTATGGTAAATGGAAATATTTATATACGTTATTATAGGTATTATGTCATGCTAGTTAACTGTTTGTCCGGTTGATTTCGGTTCTGTCCTAGTGCAGACACGAAGACAGCATCATAGCTTTGCTGAAAGTGGTTATCTAAGTCTAATAAAAGCTTTACTAACCATCTTGGCGTTTTTCTCTACCGTTTCAATCTCTAATAGCGTGCAGGAAAAACGAACGCTTAAATCAGGCTGTGCGACCTCTTTTTTCACTTTCTTACTATGATCATTTCTCCCTATGTAGATGGGTACTAACAAAATATTTTCGCATTCGGATGAGAAGGTTGGAGACTGAGTTTCCATGAAAAGATCTCTCCACAACGAAGAAGTCTGTTTCAATGATTGCCGCCACAACTCACCTATTATATCCGAGAAACTCTTTTCCCTGTTTTGCTATAATGCTAAACGAACTGCCCTTCTTTGAGTTTTTTCGATATCCTACCAGGTAAGGATACTATACCATACAGCAGTACTCTAGCAGAGGACAGGAAAGGGTAGTACAGACAGTCTCTTTAGCAGACCTATTGTGTGTTCTAAGTGTTCTGTCAATAAAACATAGCCGGCCGTTGTGGCAGAGCGGTTCTAGGAGCTTCAGTCCGGAACCGCCCTGCTGCTACGGTCGCAGGTTCGAATCCTGCCTCGGGCATGGATGTGTGTGATGTCCTTAGGTTAGTTAGTTTTAAGTAGTTCTAAGTCTAGGGGACTGATGACCTCAGATGTTAAGTCCCATAATGCTCAGAGTCATTTGATTTGAATAAAACTCACTTTTTGGTTTGCCTTCCCTACAGCATTATCTATGTAATCGTTCCGAAAAAAATGGTTCAAATGGTTCTAAGCACTATGGGACTTAACATCTGAGGTCATCATTCCCCTAGACTTAGAGTCCTGGTTTAAATAGCAAACCACTCCGCAGTGTCTCATGAAGAGACGGCATGTGACACTTCGATGGTGACCCGTCCGCCGAATGGGGAGATTAAGCTTGGAGGTCCTCTTCGTGCTGCTCACGAGGAGTTGGCTAAGTGCTGGCAGCGGGTTTCTCCCTTCTGTCATCAACATCATCATCATCATCATCATCATACAACACGAACATTACACCACATTCCAAAAACACACACACACGTACACATAAACACACACACACGATAGATACATATAATGTTACAAAAAGTTGTAATGGTGCATGTTGCAAATAAACAAACAAAAAAAGCCATGCGCATGAAAACGTTGTTCGTTTTCAATCTAGGGTGAAAATTAATAAAACGACAAATGGTTCAAATGGCTCTGAGCACTACGGGACTTAACATCTGAGGTCATCAGTCTCGTAGAACTTAGAACTAATTAAACCTAACTAACCTAAGGACATCACACACATCCATGCCCGAGGCAGGATTCGAACCTGCGACCAATAAAACCGACAAAACGCAGGGATGGATTCCTGACTGGTAATGGAGGAAAAAAAAGTGCCATGAACATGTGTTCGGAAATGGACAGTGTGATTGTAACGACAACAAATCATCCGGGAACACAGTAACGAGCTCCACCGCATCAACGTGACAACAATTGTTCGAAGTGGCATCCAGGAGATTGCAGGTAACAGGAATAGTAGCGGTTGTCATGTCGGATACACATGCTCGTACTTTGGCTTACATCATATTGGCGGGCCAGTTGCCTGTAGGTTATTTTAGGATTCGTCTCAATATCCTGTAGAACACGGCCCTCCATACCTAGCGTACGCAAAGTCCGCCGCCTCTCTGCACGTTCGTCTGTCTGAAAGGGCCGGCCCATGACCACACAAACGCCCAAAAAAAGGACTTGAAATGTTGTGTGAAGTAGTTAGTGTCTGTGAGGGTACTTATTTCGGTACAACCGAGCTGCCTCTCGACCGTTTCCCTCTGCTTAGCCGTACACCATCATCTCGGCTTGTTCCTGACATGAATACCGGACCATTCTACTGCTTACGTTACGGTGCGTCAATCACACAGCCTGTAACACACGGCAGGGGTTCAGATGTGCGTGAAATCTTATGGGACTTAACTGATAAGGTCATCAGTCCCTAAGCTTACACACTACTTAACCTAAACTATCTTAAGGATAAACACACACACCCATGCCCGAGGGAGGACTCGAACCTCCGCCGGGACTAGCTGCACAGTCTATGACTGGAGCGCCTTAGACCGCTCGGCTAATCCCGCACCGCCACGGCAGGTGATCATAAGAACTGTCATTCATCAGCGCCATGAACCGTGGGAAAGATGCACTTCCGGACATATGTTCATAGGACTTTTTTTCCTCCATTTCGAATTGGGAATGCGCCGCTGCGGTTTGTCGGTTTTATTATTGTTCATCCTGTATGAGACGTGGGACACACGCTCAAGGACACTTCAAATCAATAATGATAAGGTAGTAATTACCAATCAAACACAAACTCTGGCTTGTAATGTCCAACAGATTTTATTTAACAATTGCATGACAACAGCAAACTGCTGTTACCCCAGAATAATGTACATAATTGCCTTAGAATTTGGAACATTACTTAACAGACAAAATATGTACGGGCGTCAAAGCCCATCCCAAACAATAAATAATTTCAAAAGCCTCTTTACATAAATCTTAAGAATCATACAGACAATAAATGGAATACTGACAAAAACTCCCACAGAAGCAGGACACCTTTTAAGACGTAACAGCAGAAAGAACTCACAATTTCTCTTCCTGAATAACACATTTAAAAAAACAGTACAATGAAAGTATTACAAAATTTCAGTGACAAGTAATGGCACATCAGAGTTACGTGGAAACTACAACTCAAATTGAGTCTGAATGAAAGCTGAAAGGAACAGTGAAGAAGGAACAAATAATAAAATACTCAAATTCGCCAAAGAACTGGAGTCTACTGATAGCCACAGCGACCGCGCTATCGGTTACAATTCAAACTGGCTGCTGCCAAGGCGTCGTTCCCCAATTAAACGACAACGGACTACGGGCACAGCTAATTATACCACTGAAACAACAACATAACACCACACAGCAACTGGGCAGTATCCAGAGTAACACAATCCTTAAAACATTAGGAAAATTTCAAAACAGGATTACGGCCACAACGGACCCACAAGCCATTCACATTCAGCACTTTCTAACATGAAATAGTGATGTACACAAATTACTTCCACAAAATTTTTCGATAACACGTCGCTGTTCCCTTTTGTAAATTAATAATTAAAATGTTCAAAAAATTATCACGTTGTAAATAGTGAAGTTTATGTTAATGCCACTGGTTCTGTCCTTCCTCTATTTACAACTACTGCCAAGAGAAAATAAGAATTATTACTGAAGGAAATTCCGACGGCGATTATTTAACAATTCGACGAAACAGACACACCATACCGTCATTGACGGACCAGAACTTAATCAGGAAAAAAGAGTCGATAGTTGAAACACAATACAAATCCACGATTGTCTTCTTCTGGTAACAGTAACACATTACTAATAAACTTCTCACATTCTCTCACGTCGTTTACCAGCACAGACGGGGCCATCGCCCTCTCACTAGACGCAGTACACACTCGCCGACCGCACGCACGTCTCCGTTCGCAGCTGTAATGGTACTTGAATTACGTAACCATTATGGTACCTCACCTGAACCTCTCGATACCAGTAATATTCTACTGTATTTCTGTTAACTACTTAACATATTTCTGAGACAAAATTCAGATTTGGTTTCACTTTTGATACATGGATATGTTTATATTGCAATGATATTATTTTTATGTGTATTCTTTCTTTTGTCACTATGATCTTTGACGAACTTGTAACTCTGATTTTTGGGCGCGTAAGCGATAGTTGGTTAGTTGTTAAGTTGTTAGAGAGTCGGACCTTGAAAAAGCCAAATCTTGGACGTCATGCTGGAAAGATGCATTTTGTAGTTGGCTTATAAAATGTGAGGAAGATGTTTTCAAGTATGTTTTGTATTGTGAAGTGATGTTTGTGTGTCACGTGATATTGCAGTTAAAAGGAAGTGTAACTTAAACTCGGAGTGCTGATTATTTTGTTTACATCCCCATTGTCCAGCAAAAGTGTAATCTCCAAGAATGGTTTGTGAAGCGCATCTACAAAACTTTTGAATATAGCAGGTTAAAACCTAGGCCTCTTTGCATCCGAGCTGGGAATCATAACCACCTACATTTTCAACGATTGAGCCATGATTTTACGACGAGACCAGCGTGGGAAACACAAAAAGATGAGTACCTAGTTTTTTCATTATTACATGAAATGACTGTTAACTGCGCTCTAATGACACCTGCCACATACTATGACTGTTGTTGCCCGATATCGCAGTGTTTAGCAGCGTGAGCAACACAACAATCGTTATTAAAATTTTGACCTTTGTTGTGGTAGGGTTGTTAGACAGCCCCACTGCCCACGTGACAGAAAGAGGCAGAGCGTGCGCAAAGAACGACCGCTGACAACCAGACTGCAAACCGCAGCGCCAACCAACCGACCAAAACAGGCCCTCTCCATGCAGCGTCGTGCGCTTAAGTAGCCGAAAAGCGACCAAAGAGGACAACCGCAGCCACGCGATACAGAGTCGATCGCAGAGATCTTAACTGAATACAGAGAGGCGACTGGCACCAACGCCGCCACGTATCACTGTATATGTTGCGTCTTTTGTAAACTTTTTCATCTATATTTTCTTACTGAACTTGTTAGTAGTGTATGCATTCCAAGGAATTCTTTGGATATCAGGTAGCATATCGTTTTATTCGCCAATAACTTAATGATAGAACTTTGCTTTTGCCTGGATTCGGTTATTAACCGCTCAGGATACGAAATATTCTTCAGGACCTATATGGAGGAGGAATTATGTTAGGTACATGCACGATTTGAATGAACCACATCAGGCAATGAAGAAGTTATTCCACCTGTACATTACTTATAATCCAGCTACTGCAGTCAGTGTATGGAGACAGAATCACTAGCTCAACGTGGGGGAGGGGGGAAGAAAGGACGATACTAAAATAGTTGAAACCGCGATAACCTTTTTAAAAATCAGATTACTTCCTGAGAATATTTATTTTTAGATCACAGACAATAGTTGGCAGAGGTAGTGGTTCCTGAAACAATATTTCATGTTTATATGATTGATGAATTTCGAAAACTTACTCTGTGTATTCTTGTGACTACAGATTAATATATATGTTTCCATACACGCCTGGTGAATGTGGCGACCCTGCCAGGAATGCTGACGTAATTGCCAAAGTTGCGTGGAGATGGAGGATCTCATGACGCAAGTTTCAGACTGTTATTTCCGTAGCTAGAAGAGACAGCAGGAAGTAGGAGGCGGGGGGCGGGATCAACGTCCTCGCAACGCCGATAATCGCCACCTCGCAGTTCTTTGCCACAAACTCGGCCAGTCCGTGCCGCCATTGATCGAGATGTTTCCATTCAAGTGCCTGCAATTACCGGTCGCCGGCCCCGACGCTCTATTAACGATCCCAAATCTTTCAGCTCGAGTGTCTTTTTATAGCAATTAATTGCTTCCGAGTCACATTATGGCTTCCTTGCACTCTTGCACACACACACACACACACACACACACACACACACACACACACACACACACAAAGAATACCAAAGGAAATAGTTTGCTAACATTACGAGAGTTAGAACACGGTCTTTCTACAAGGCACGTCTACAAAAGAAAGACTCAGGTGCCGAAAGCTGCAGATAAAGTATTTAATGAGATTCACACACACGCGTTTTACGATTTTTTCTTCCTCTTCATCATCTTCTTCTTCTAACTTTCTTGCTTTATACTTGTCCTTGCTGTTAGTCTATCCACTGATCTTCTCCTAAAATGTTTATAGGGAAAGGCTTACTTTGGGACTATGGTTTCCGACTCATGCATAAAATCTCTCTTCCATTCATTTTTGTACTATATAGCTTCCGTTCCTGCTAGCTCCTTTCTGGTATGTTTTACAGATCTGAGGAACTACATTTCTGCTGTTTCGAATTTACGTCTTTCTTTATTGATGACCAAAATTCTGCTCTACTTTTTCTCCTCACTTGACCTTTAGGTTTCTTATAGTTAGACAGATGTTTGTTTTAATTATTTTTTTATCTCATCTTGTTCGTAGGTTAAATAACAGCTAGGATGAAATGGACGCTTTTTGATATCATTAGTTCTTTTCCTAAAAGGGCAATTACCTTAGATTTAGTTGTGAAACATTTAAACTTTAGGCAGAGAAACGTATTTACAACTTCCTGCAGTTTGTATTCATTTTCTTAAGTAGTTACTCGATTACCAGCATAAGATAGCGTGTCCACATACCGTTGGCTTCCTTGAAGGAGTACTCTCATGTTTTGACGTTCTTATAAAGTTATCTACACAGATAGAGACATATTGTTCAAATGCACGATTTAGCTGTTATCTCTGACGGTAACTGTTTCAAAAGCATGTGATGATGATTCTACTATTGGTTTTAAGACTCTGTATTATTTCGAACATTATACCTAATAACGTATTACTATCAACACGATCAAAAGCTTTGTCGATATCCACAGAGGAGTTCAGGATGAAATCCCGCTTTTTTTGAATTATTTGTCTTACTACAAAGACACTGTCACTACAGAGTCATAGTTTTTGGAACGAGTGTATTCATCAATCAAAATGGCTTCCACTTTAGCTTCTTTACTTTGAATTCCAGTACTTTCAACGGTCCTTCCAGGAATCTGCAATCTCTCCAAACATCGATGTCGGTGTTATGTTAAAACCTAACCTTCTTTCCTTTCTCCCTGGAATGTGATTTTCCAAGACTAGGGACCAACGTCACAAAAAAATATCTATTTCACTCCTCTTCCCACAATACGAAATGCACTGTTTACTCGCAAAACGCCTAAATAATATTCCAAGATTTCCGGAAAGCGTTTGATGCAGTGCCCCATTGCAAATCATGCATGCATACATACAAACATTCATTAATACTTGTTCCATAGATCATGAATACGACATTTCGTAATGATGTGGAACCTGTCACTTTAACATCAGTTTACTTTACACAAAATAATTATTTTTTTCTTTGTAGTTACTACTTCATATATAAAAATTCATCTATTGAGTAAAAGGAGTTGTCATTCAGAAGTTCTTTTAATGTGTTTTTAAATGTTGGTTGGCTATCTGTCAGACTTTTAATGCTATTTGGCAAATGACCAAAGATATTTGTGAGAGAATAATTCACCCTTTTCTCTGCCAAAGTCAGATTTAACCCAGAATAGTGAAGATCATCCTTTCTCCTAGTGTTGTAGCTATGCACTTCACTGTTATTTTTAAATTGGGATGGGTTATTGATAACAACTTTCATAAGTGAATATATGTATTGCGAATGTACTGTGAATATCCCACAAATTTCATAAGTGAATATATGCATTGTGAAGGTTCTGTGAATAACCTGAGTTCCTTAAATAAATGTCTACAAGGTGATCTAGGGTGGTCTCCAGCTATTAATCTGATTACACACTTTTGTGCAATGAATACTTTTTTCTTAATGATAACTTACCCAAAAAATGATGTTATAGGAAAACAGTGAATGAAAATAGGCATAGTAGGCTAATTTACTGATATGTTTATGACCAAAATTTGCAATAACCCCAGTAGTGTAAGTAGCTGAACCTAACTGTTTAAGCACATCATCGATGAGTTCGCTACAATTCAATTTCTCATCTATGTACACATCCAGAAATTTTGAATATTCTGCCTTAGCAACAGACTTTTCTTCATAGTCTATTTTTATCAATGGTGTTATGACATTTATTGTACAGAATTGTATATACTCTGTTTTCTCAACATTTAGTGAGAGTTCATTTGCAGAGAACCACTTAATAATCTTTTGAACGATATTATTTGCAATCTCTTCAGCTGATTGTTGTTTGTTGGGTGTGATTATTATACTTGTATCATCAGCAGAAAGAAATAGCTTTGCATCTTCATGAATATAGAGTAGGAAGTCATCAATATATATTAAGAACAACCCTGCAAGACACCATTCTTGGTACCTCCCCAGTTAGAGGACTCTGCTGATTTTTGCAGACTATCTGTACTGTTAATTTCAACCGTCTGCATTCTTCCAGTGAAATATGAATTTAACCATTTGTGCACTGTGCCACTCATAGCACAATACTTAACCTTATCTAGAAGAATTTCATGATTCACACAATGAAAAGCCTTTGAGAGATCAGAAAATATCCCAATCGGTGATGTTCGGTTATTCAGTGCATTTAATATTTGATCACTGAAAGCATATACAACATTTTCTGTTGAAAAGCCTTTCTGAAAAGCAAACTGATGTTTCGTTAGTACTTCATTTTTACAAGTATATGATGCTGCTCTTGAATACATTACTTTTCCAAGAATTTTGCATACAGCTGTCAGAAGTGAGATCGTGGCAGTTGTTAGCATCAGACCTGTCCATTTTTTATGCAATGGTTTAACAACAGCATATTCAGTCTATCTGGAAAACTGCCCTGTTTCAGTGAGCTACTACAGATGTGGCTGAGAATACTACTTATCTGTTGGAAACAGGCTTTTAGTACTCTGTTGGAAATGCCATCAGTTCCATGTGAGCTTTTACTTTTGAGTGAATTTATTATATTCCTAATGTCTGGAGGGGAGGTGGGTTGAATTTTAATTTTATCAAATTGCATAGGTATTGCCTCTTCCATATACCGCCTTACATTTTTTAATAAATATCTGGATCCTGTTTTCTCTACAACACTTAAAAATGATTATTAAAAATGTTTTCTACTTCTGACGTCTTCTTAATAAACTTTTCATTGAATCTGATAGAAATACAGTATTCCTGTGCTCTAGGTTGCCCTGTTTCCCTTCTAAAAATATTCCAAATTGTTTTAATTTTATTATCAGATGTGCTAACCTCAGACATAATGCACATAAAATTCTTCATTTGTGTGGCGATAGTGTACATAGTTGCTTTACCTCAATAAAGCACAACGCATCTTGGGAAGAAATCATGCATTATTGAAGTTGCAGAAACAGATGAAAAATACCCTCATGAATAATGCACATTCTTCTGGACCTTTTAATAACTTTCCTTAATACAGTGAAGTAGTTTTTATGATGTATCACTGTCTCTGGATCTTTACTCCTCGTAACTATGAGATACATTTACCTTTTCTGTTCACAAGGTATTTTTATCCCTTTAATAAGCAATGGCTTTTTCGATGGTTTCTTACTATTGTATTTCACTATTTTCTTGGGGAAAATGTTTTCAAACATAATTACAAAGGTATCATGGAATAGGTTAAATTTTAAATTAGCATCAGGTTCCCTGTACACTTCATCCCAGTCTAAGTGTTGGAAGCTTTCCTTAAATTTTCAGTTGGTAAATCCTTAACTGAATGAACTACTTTGGAGGACTGTTTTGCATTACTGTAGGGAGCTATGTCAAGTACTGTAAATAGCTGTGCATCATGATCAGACACACCATTCTTAACAGGAAAAGTTTTTATCTGATTAAATTTATCTCTGTCTATAAAAACATTATCAATCAGTGTGTTGCTTTCCAGCACCAACTGAGTAGGTAAATCGATAACTGACATCAAATTGAAACAACCAAGTAATACTTCAAGGCCAAGCTTTCTATCGGACTCTTTAAGGAAATCCAAGTTGAAATCCCCACAAACCATTTTCTTCCCTCTGTTTGACAGACAGCACAACAAAGAACACAAGTTTTTAAAAAATAGTTGAAAATTTCACAATGGAGACCTATACATGGCTAGAATTATAAAAGCACCATTATTTAGTTTAAGCTCACATGTATGTACTTATGTATGTTGTTCTACACAAAATTTTCAGTTTCCAAATTTTTTACACTATGACAGTTTTTAACATATATGGCAACTCCTCTCCATAGGGTCTCTACTTAC